>NC_000086.7:152392028-153044528 GCF_000001635.26 Mus musculus
AGTTCTTTTTTTTAAACCTGACACTGTTAAATGAACTGATCTTTTTAAAAAAACTTACTTTTGATTTTATTGTTTATTCTATCAATCTTTGTCATTTCTGTTTAGATGGTTATCTGAAAAATACTTACTTTTGTCCTTATGCTTCTCTTGGATTTATTCTGATTTTTTCTAGATTTAAAATTTTATTTGTTTTTTTTTAATTGTTTGCTTTATTATAATTTGCCGTCCAGGCCAGGCTGGCTTAAAATTCACTATATAGCCCAGGATAGACTCAAATTCATAGTCCTCTCCCTTCAGCTTCTCACATGCTAGGATTATAGATGAGGCCCATTGTTTTCTATTATCTTAAGGTGGAGACTTAGCTAATTGTGTTGAGGCCATTGTTTTATAATCATTATAAACATTTAATGACAGAAATTTCCCTCTCTACACTGATTTTATTTCACTTCAGAAATTCTCATACGTTGTTTTCATTTTCTAACCTTATAAAATATTCCTTTGATCCTAGCATTATTTTAAAAACAACGTTTAATGTGAACATATTTTGTAATTTTTTCAGGTGTCTTGCTTTGACTAATTTCTGTTTTTAATTATTTGTGGTTAGAGAACTTATGGTTCTGGTCCTTTGACCTTGTTGAGACCTTTATGGCCCAGCACATGGTCTACAGATGTCAGTGGCCCATGTTACCACCAAAGGCCATGCGGATGTTCCTGGTCTTGGCTGACACCTGGGGCTGTGTTGACATCTGTAGGCTGTGTAGAACTGGCTCTTCCCCCTCACCAGCTGCCCTGCACCTCACACAGAAAACAAAATAGAGCTGTCCCTGGTTGGGGAGAGAGGGTTGCAGGTGAAATAGCCCTGAGAATATGAACAAGGTAGAAACTGCTTGTTGTCTCATTACTGCCTGTGGCATGTGGAAGAGATGACCACTCCGCTTGCCTGGGCATTGCTGGAGAACAAAATTGGTGAACATTTTATTTTTATAATAGAATATGCATTCTTCTGTTATTACTATACAAATAACAATTATTTCAAAACAATCCACAGTGTTAAGTCATATGTATGTATGTATGTATGTATGTATGTATGTATGTGTGTGTGTGTGTATATATATATATATATATATATATATATAATTTTTAATTGATTCTTTGTGAATTTCACATCATGTACCCCAATCCCATTCATCTCCCCGTATGTCAGCCCTCTGCCCTTGCAACCTCCCCGTGAAAAGAAAACAAATGAACAAACAAAAATCTCACAATGGAGGCTGCCGTGTGTCATGGTGGTTCATACAGTAGTAAACCCTTTTACCCAAACAGCTTTTCTTGCAAATGTCCATTGCAGTGAGTATTTGGTCTGGTTCAAGGACTCTGCCTTCTGCTAAACTATCAATATTGAATCATCTGTAGGACTCCTCTGGGATATCCTGTTGTCCTGTGCCAGGGAGATTTTGCAGCTTTTGTTCTGGAGACCAGCCCCTTCACACTCTCCAACAGTTCACAGATGGGGTAGATGTTGGGATGGGCTAACTCAGAGCCTTGAATCTGGCCTTGGGTAATAGTTGAGTTGGCCAGTTTGACAGTCCCTTTCCCCGCTCCTGCTCACTCAACCTGGTCCAGCTCTCCAGCAATGCCCAGGCAAGGGGAGTGGTCATCTCTTCCACATGCCATAGGCAGTAATGAGACAACAAGCAGTTTCTACCTTGTTCATATTCTCAGGGCTATTTCACCTGCAACCCTCTCTCCCCAACCAGGGCCAGCTCTATTTTGTTTTCTGTGTGAGATGCAGGGCAGCTGGTGAGGGGGAAGAGCCAGTTCTACACAGCCTACAGATGTCAACAAGGCTCTAGGTGTCAGCCAAGACCAGGGACATCCGCATGGCCTTTGGTAGTAACATGGGCCACTGACATTGACACAGAGCCCTGATGCTCCAGGGCCACAGACCCAGACATGGCCCATCACCCACTATGGCCTGAGGGAACATTGCTGGCTACTCACAACAGGCTGTTCCTCTCCATGCTTGCATCTCCAGCTCTGTCTCTCTTTGTGCACACCATTCTGCTTCCCTTTCTCTTCTATCTCTCACCACTTACTTGTTCATCTTAGTGCCCTCCCCCTCCCAGCAGGGCTTGTCTCTGCTGTGCTCTGCTTCGATCATGCTGGGAGGCACCGGGCCAGGCAAGTCTTTTATATATTTCTTCATTGGTTTTTCTTTTTTGTCTTCTCTTCATGGAAGGATATTGGTGTTTCCAAATATATAACTGTGGAATTGTTTGTCTCTCCCTTCAGTTCTATCAGTTTTTAGCTCTTGTATTTGGAAGATGCACATATATTCATTTAGTTTCATTTTATTTTTTATTTTCATTTAAATCAATTCATTTTAAAGTACTCATACAAATATATTTTGTATGTTGATCATGCTCATCTCTATAACCTCCCGCTCCCCCTTTCCTCATGTTTCCCCACTGCCTGATAATCTTCTCTGTCTTCTTAGACAGTTTTACTTCTACTTTCATGTCACATGTGTACAAATGATTTTACGTATCTATATAAATTCAATCTATGAGCCACATATGAGAGAAAGACACACTCTTTATCTTCCTCAGACTGGTTTGATTCACTTAATACAACTATATCTGGTTGGATTCATTTTTCTATAAATGATATAACTTTTTTTGTTTTTTGTTTTTGTTTTTTTAATAGCAAACTCAAGTTTTTATTCCCCAATTTTCTTTTAGCTTTACTTGCTATTTCTTTTTTTTTCAGAACAGAAGTATTTTTTAAATTAGGTATTTTCTTCATTTACATTTCAGATGCTATCCCAAAAGTCCCCCACACCCTCCCCCCTACTCCCCTACCCACCCACTCCCACTTCTTGACCCTGGCGTTCCCTTGTACTGAGGCATATAAAGTTTGCAAGACCAATGGGCCTCTCTTTCCAGTGATGGCCGACTAGGCCATCTTCTGATACATATGCAGCTAGAGACACGAGCTCTGGGGGTACTGGTTAGTTCATATTGTTGTTCCACCTATAGGGTTGCAGACCCCTTTAGCTCCTTGGTTACTTTCTCTAGCTCCTCCATTGGGGGCCCTGTGATCCATCCAATAGCTGACTGTGAGCATCCACTTCTGTGTTTGCCAGGCACCGGCATAGCCTCACAAGAGACAGCTATATCAGGGTCCTTTCAGCAAAATCTTGCTAGTGTATGCAATGGTGTCAGCATTTGGAGGCTGATTATAGGATGGATCCCTGGGTGTGGCAGTCTCTAGATGGTTCATCCTTTCATCTCAGCTCCAAACTTTGTCTCTGTAACTCCTTCCATGGGTGTTTTGTTCCCAATTTGAAGAAGGGACAAAGTGTCCACACTTTGGTCTTTGTTTTTCTTGAGTTTCCTGTGTTTTGCAAATTGTATCTTATATCTTGGGTATTCTAAGTTTCTGGGCTAATATCCATTTATCAGTGAGTACATATCATGTGAGTTCTTTTGTGATTGGGTTACCTCACTCGGAATGATGCCCTCCAGGTTCATCCATTTCCCTAGGAATTTCATAAATTCATTCTTTTAAATGTATTTTGTTTGTTTTTTGAGATAGTGTCTCACTATGCAGCCCTGGCTATCCTGGAACTCACATTGTAGACTGGGTTGGACCTGAACTCAGAGATCTGCCTGCCTCTGCCTCCTGAGTGCTGCAATTAAAGACGTGGATCATCATTACCACTTATAGTAATTTAGTTCTGTGTGATTGTTTGAATGAGACTGACCTCCATAGGCTCATGCATTTGAATGCTTGGGCACCCACTTGGTGAAAGTGTTTAGGAAGGATTAGGAGGAATATAGCCTTGTTGAAGAGGTTTGTTATTGGAGGTGAGCTTTGGGGTTTCTTTTTTCTTTTTTTTTTAAAATATTTTTTATTAGGTACTTTCCTCATTTACATTTCCAATGCTATCCCAAAAGTCCCCCATACCCCCCCCCCAACCCCCTACCCACCCACTCCCACTTCTTGGCCCTGGCGTTCCCCTGTACTGGGGCATATAAAGTTTGCAAGTCCAATGGGCCTCTCTTTCCAGTGATGGCCGACTAGGCCATCTTCTGATACATATGCAGCTAGAGTCAAGAGCTCCGGGGTACTGGTTAGTTCATAATGTTGTTCCACCTATAGGGTTGCAGATCTCTTTAGCTCCTTGGGTACTTTCTCTAGCTCCTCCATTGGGGGCCCTGTCATCCATCCAATAGCTGACTGTGAGCATCCACTTCTGTGTTTGCTAGGCCCCGGCATAGTCTCACAAGAGACAGCTATATCAGGGTCCTTTCAGCAAAATCTTGCTAGTGTATGCAATGGTGTCAGCGTTTGGAAGCTGATTATGGGATGGATCCCTGGATATGGCAGTCTCTAGATGGTCCATCCTTTTGTCACAGCTCCAAACTTTGTATCTGTAACTCCTTCCATGGGTGTTTTGTTCCCAATTCTAAGAAGGGGCAAAGTTTCTATCTCCAGAGTTGTCTCCCTTTGTGCTTTCTTTATTGTTTCTACTTCCATTTTTAGATCCTGGATGGTTTTGTTCAATTCTCTCCCATGTTTGGTAGTGTTTTCCTGTAAATCTTTAAGGGATTTTTTGTGTTTCCTCTTTAAGGGCTTCTAACGGTTTACCTGTGTTTTCCTGTATTTTCTTCTTCAAGTCCTCCATCATCATCATGAGAAATGACTTTAGATCCATGTCTTGCTTTCCTGGTGTGATGGTGTATCTAGGACTTCCTATGGTGGGAGAGTTTGGTTCTGATTATGCCAAGTAAGCTCATGTCACACCAGTTAGCTCTCTCTCCACCTTATGTCTGTGGATCAGATGTAAACTCTCAGCTATTGCTCTAGCACCATACCTGTCTGCTTGCCACCATGATGGTCATGAACTAACCCTCCAAAACTGTAAGCAATCCGCCATTTAATTGGTTTCTTTTGTAAGACATTCACTTACTTATTGTGTATGTATTTGTGGGCATGTAGGTATATACCTGTGGATGTTACAAGACAACTTTTGGAAGAGCAGGAAGTTATTCAAGTGCCTGAGTCAGGGTCCTGAGGTTGAGCCTAACTCAATGGAGACAGCAGGTTTTCAGTATGTTTCCCCTAGTTCTCATTCTCCCCTCCTACCTCTACTTCACCTAGTCTTTCTCTATGTCCTACTCAGGATTCTAGCAATACCTCACTGTGGCTCTCTATCTGGCATAAATCTCCCTTTGTGTGTGTCTCTATGGAATCATGTTTGACTTCTTTCATGGTCTGCATAGATACATCTTAGACACATTTGGAGGTCCTTGCTTCAGGTTGCTGGAGGCTTGAGTTATCTGGGAGCCTGGAATTCAGATGTGAGGTTTTTGAGGAATGGAGGGCTTTTGTCCAGAGTTCTAGAGTTTCTGTTCCAATAGAGAAAATATCTGATCTGCATTATGCATTTTGTCTAGATGTACACACGGTGTCATTCTGTTGTGATTGTGCATTTCAGGAATGAGCATTTGAGCAACATGAGGGTTTTGTGTGCGATACAACACCATTAAATCCATGAGACTACAAGCATCTGATGCTTGGGAGATTTTGTATCCTACCTGTGCCTTCTATGACCTATATGTGTGTGTGTGTGTGTATATATATATATATATATATATATATATATATATATATATACATATATGGCAGAGGAGTCCACTATATTTGTGCTATAAACTTTTGGCTTCCACAGGTAGCAGTGGTGCATGCCTTTAATCACAGTACTCAGAAGCCAGAGGCAGATAGATCTCTGTGAGCTCAAGGCCAACCTGGCCACAGAGACAGTTCCAGGACAACTAGGACAACACAGAGAAACCCTATCTTGAACCTGTTCCCCATTCTCCCCCAACCCCCCAAACCCTGAAGAACTTTGGCCTTAAAGAAATTTGTGCATCATAATCTGCCGTTTCTGAGATATTTGTTGCGACAGAGATCTTTGTCCTTGGGACCTGTCCTTTTGGTTGTTTTATGTGTCTTTCTCCAAATGGGTGGGCATCATGGTTTTATGGATGTCTGTGAAAAGGGTATGAGATATTTGAGCTATGTAATGTAAGTCTCTGAATCACAAGTTAGGAATTTGCAAAAATATATATAGGCTGGTAACTTGGAATTTGATGTCCCTAGGCCAGTCAGTCTTTTTTATTTTCTTTCCCCTCCCTCCCTCCCTCCCTCCCTCCCTCCCTCCCTCCCTCCCTCCCTCCCTCCCTTCTTTCTTTCTTTCTTTCTTTCTTTCATTCGTTCTTTTCAGTTTTGTGAGCCATTCAATATTGCAGGTCTAAAGTTTGGAGGCCAGGCTGCAAATAAATATGATCCGGATTCGATCTCCAGAAACCACTTAAATAAAGGTGGAAAAAGATAACTGACTTTATAAGATAGACTTGTCTACACACCCTGTGGCATGTGTGTGCCCATGTATAACTAACACACACACACACACACACACACACACACACACACACACACACACACGCATATCACCATAATAATACATAATGTTATTTAATTCAAAGTTTGGAGGCCTCTAATTTGTACTTTCCTGTGTTGGTATATGGTTGCTATAGACCACTAGGATTTTGGGGGGTTTATGACCAATAGCCGGGAGTCTCTGCGTTATATTTGAGAGTCTCAGTCTATAGTATGACCTTTCTGAGTTGATGGAGATCAACATCCCAGAGTGAAGTCTGGCCTGTCTTTGGATCTGTACCTTCCATCCTGAAAGGCCTGAGCTGGTTGGTGATCACATCATCAAGACCAGGCATGAAGGTGTCTGAGATTCTCCAGATGTTTTGGTCTGACAACTGTCCAGAAACACAGAAAATTGGCCCGACTATGTTTATTACATCATTCTCCTAAGGCTTTCATAAACCACTGCAATTTGTTTGCAATTTAACACATCAGGAAGTAACTTGAGGGCCTAAAATAAAATTTACATTTCTTGAAAGTAAGTGCCTGTGGTTGGAAACAAAGCCAGGTGGCCTCAACAGGTTCCTAGAAGCTGTCACTGCCAGAGGCTGAGGCAGAAGAAGACAAACAGACTGAGGCAGACACAGGACAAAAAGACTGTCACCAGGGTCTTAGTCTCATGGGGACACTGACAGGCACATATGTTTATTGCCTGTCTTCTCTGAGAAAAGCACTGCTCTAGTTGTTGGGGCACATCTGTAAGTACCCTGATGAAGAAATCCCTGAGCTGGCAACCTGCACAGGTATAAGCCAGCCAGAGTCCCAGTGCTGGGGGGATGGATATGAGACTCCAACCCCAACTGAGAAGCTGTCACCAATTGCAAAGGAAAAGATTAGTTTTTTCCAATGGAGTATCACTGGGTATATTAGCCACACTTAAGGGTAGGCTTAAGGGTTGGCCATCCTATTAATGGCCAACACAAAATGAACTCAATGATATTTTTGTAGCATTTTGTTTTTATCTCATATCACTTTATTTGGGTATTGTTTTTTGTCTTACTGACCTTTTGCTTGTACAATATGGGTTCTAATTTTGTGTTTTTATGGGTGTATATGTTTCTTGTGTTTTCTCTGTTACTTTTTAAAAATTCTGGCTTGTTTGCTTTTGTTGTTTTCCTGAGAGAGAGAGAGAGAGAGAGAGAGAGAGAGAGAGAGAGAGAGACAGAGAGACAGAGAGAGACAGAGAGACAGAGAGAGACAGAGAGACAGAGAGAGAGAGACAGAGAGAGAGAGACAGAGAGAGACAGAGAGACAGAGAGACAGAGAGACAGAGAGACAGAGAGAGAAGGCATGGAGTTGGGTGAGTGGGGAGGGCCTAGGAGGAGTTGGGGGAGGGGAAACCATGACCAGAATATACTGTATAAACATTGTTTTCAGTTTAAAAAAGTAAAAAAATTATCCTTATAGCAAACAAACAAAAGAAAATATTTCAAGAAAGCTTTCACTGGGCCTACAGAAAAAGAGACATGCCTATGGCTTTTTGTTAAAGTATTATTACTTGTTAAAAATATCTGCTTGCTGCTATCTAGATGCAATCTGAGAGATTAAAAAAAAACCCATCAATATGCCTTGTGAAAGAAAACAAGCTCATGCTTTAAAATATTTTCAGCAGGCTAATTCAAATGTTAATAAAAAGGAAAACTGGGGAGAAAAAGAGAAATCCCTGAGCATCCAGTTCCTGTATGAGAAGTGGAAGGTGGCAGATGACAAACTCTCAGCATAACGGTCTGGCAAGTGCACAGTGCAGTTGATAGCAAGGGATGCTGGAACTGAAGCCAGAAAAAGGGCCAGCAAGATGGCTCAGCCAAGTCTGATGACCTGAGTTTGATGCTCAGGATCCAAACGGTAGAAGGAGAGAATTAGGATAGTTGTCTTCTGATCTCCATGCCCAACACATGGCATGGGTGTGAGCAACCCCACATAAATACAGACACACCCACACACCCACACCCCCCCCCACACCCACACACACACTCAAAACAAGTTTAAAAATGTAATTTAAAGAGGAAGAAAGAAGGAAAAGGAAAAGCTGTACCAATTGTGGTAACAGGATCAAAAGCTTGGGAAGTAAGGGAGTGGCAGCTTGGAATTTGAAGCCAAGTGACCAGAATAAGCAGCATGGAGAACATGATTTCCTGACTGGGGCTTTCCAGACAAAGGAAACATCTGAGAAGGAGAGAGTGAAGCAGAGACCACTAGCACATGGAAAACACCATGGCAGCCAGTAGAGGACAGAGGTGAAGGGAAGGTGGTAGGTGCTCAGGGTGCTGTCTGGTGGAGACACTTCCGCTTGGTCATCCTGACAGAAAAGGACAATTGAGGATTGTAGATACTGCCAGCAAATATGTACAGGACTGCAAAGGTCAGGAAAAAGAGGGACATATGGAAAGAGTAGTCAGCAAATTGGAGGGCTTGGGCAATGAGCTAGTATTTCAATCAGGTGAGGTTCTGTGTTCCTGTCATTGTCTCGGGAGGCATCTGCATTGTAGTCACAGAACCACATGTTCCATTAGCCAGCCTGATTTACCCACCAGCCTCCCAATTGAACCCATGTTTGAGGGGCTGACTTTGTGCACTGGACCCTGGGCACATGGACAATTTAGTGACCAATGGAAGCAATTTCTCTGTGAGTCCAGATGTGAACTTGACAGGCTATAAGAGATTAGCTGACTTGTACTACAGAAATTTGCATCCTCTTTTGAAAAATCATTTTTCCAATTCTAAGAAGGGGCAAAGTGTCCACACTTTGGTCTTCGTTCTTCTTCAATTGGGAGCAAAACAGCCATGGAAGGAGTTACAGAGACAAAGTTTGGAGCTGAGACAAAAGGATGGACCATCTAGAGACTGCCATACCAGGGATTCCATCCCATAATCAGCCTCCAAACGCTGACACCATTGAATACACTAGCAAGATTTTGCTGAAAAGACCCAGATATAGCTGTCTTTTGTGAGGCTATGCTGGGGCTTAGCAAACACAGAAGTGGATGCTCACAGTCAGCTATTGGATGGATCACAGGGCCCCCAATGGAGGAACTAGAGAAAGTACCCAAGGAGCTGAAGGGATCTGCAACCCTATGGGTGGAACAACAATATGAACTAACCAGTACCCTCCAGAGCTCGTGTCTCTAGCTGCATATGTAGCAGAAGATGGCCTAGTCAGCCATCAGTGGAAAGAGAGGCTCATTGGTCTTGCAAACTTTAGATGCTTCAGTACAGGGGAACGCCAGGGCCAAGAAGTGGGAGTGGGTGGGTAGGGGAGTAGGGGGGAGGGTATGGGGGACTTTTGGGATAGCATCTGAAATGTAAATGAGGAAAATACCTAATAAAAATTAAAAAAATCAAATCATTTTTATCTTATGTGTATGCCTTTTTTGCTGGTATGTATGTCTAATATATGTGCACCACATACAAGCAGTGCTCACAGAGGCCAGAAGAGGACATCAGATTCCTTAGAAATGGACACACAGATAGGTGTGAACTGGGAACTGAATCTGCTTCCACTGCAAAAGCAGCTGGTGCTCTTAACCGAACCAGCTCTCCAGCTCCCATATCTTCTTTTAGTAGGGGCTCCAGGATTAGGGATGGGATGAAAGATGAAATTCTCACAGGAGACAGCTATATCAGGCTCCTGTCAGCAAGCTCTTGTTGGCATCTGCCATAGTGTCTGGGTTTGCTGGTTGTTTATGGGATGGATCCCCAGGTGAGGCAGTCTCTGGATGGTCCTTCCTTCAGTCTCTGCCCCGAACTTTGGTGGAACTCTAGTTGCATATGTAGCAGAGGATGGCCTAGTTGGCCATCAATGGGAGGAGTGGCCCTTGGTCTTGTGAAGATCATATGCCCCAGTACAGGGGATTGCCAGGGCCAGGAAGCAGGAGTGAGTGGGTTGGGGAGCAGGGAGAGGGGGAGGGGATAGGGGATTTTCAAAGGGGAAACTAGGAAATAGGATAACATTTGAAATGTAAATAAAGAAAATTATCTAATAATAATAATAAATTAGAATCCATCTTTAAAAAATGCAATTCTCCTCTCAGTCCAGTTGAAAGAATCTGATTACAGAGACTGTACTCCTCCTCCTGTCTGCACCATCTTCCTGTTCCATTCCTACCACAGAAGTAATTGCAACAATTAACAGCCATTTGCTATTACTATTGGCCATGTACCTTGATCTTTGATCACTGAATAAGCAAGCAATTTTGAAGCTCCAGGTGAGCAGCTCTTTTTTGTTTGTTTGTTTGTTTGTTTTGTTTTGTTTTTTTGGCTGTCCTGGAACTCACTTTGTAGACTAGGCTGGCCTCGAACTCAGAAATCCGCCTGCCTCTCCCTCCCGAGTGCTGGGATTAAAGGTGTGCACCACCACGCCCGGCTGAGCAGCTCATTTTAAAGTAGAGGACCTGGTGAGGAATTTGGGATGATTTAGACTGCATCTTTGCAGGAAGATGCTTCCATTTTGGTGTACTGTGAGGCGAGTGATCCTAGAGTTAAATAGCACTAACCTGGAGATAGAAGATAGCTCCTGACCCTTCCCAGCTGAGGAGAATCTGGAAGGGTTTGCAAAAGAGAGACATGTGAGCTGGAAGGTTTATGAAGTGAAGATCTACATATGTAGCTAAACTACGGAGTCAAGATAGGTGAAGAAAATTGTCTCCATTGCTAGGCTTCTGTCTTTGGCCAGGTGAGTCCCATGCCACCTCTTGGAACTCCATAACTCTACAGATGCACTATTGCCAATAGAAGGACCCCCTATGGTTCTGTTGGCCCCTACTTTCTTATGTTTCAGGTAAAGACTGAAATTGAAAGGTCTCACATATCTTGGGCTTGGTGATGAACTATTCAAGTACCTCCGAATGGCAGTGTCTCCACAAGGGAAACTAGAAGATAAAGCCTTTCTCAGCAGTTATCTCTGGGGCCAGCTTTACCCACCAAAGGACTCCAGGGCTGTTGGGTAAGTGCAACATTGGGGAAGGCTGACATAGTAGTGTCCTAGAACCTTACAGGGGTGGCTTTGCCAGAATGGATACCTGCCTTTCACATGTGGACATGGTGTTGCAACAATGAAAATTTTACTGGTGCACAGTGTCACAGTCTCACCAAGTAGAGTCTAAGCAAAGGGTGTCATCATGACGGGAAACACAGCCTAGCATGTCTTTCCTGAGCAAATCCTATAGTCCCCATAGATGTGAAGGGTAAAGTGCTCTCCTTGGTGATCCTCTTTGGGTGGAGTCAGGCAGACCTGGGATATGACTTCTCAACCCTTTCCTGCATGAGATATCAAACATCTCCCACTTTGCTTCTTCTCTTCACACTTGGCCCCAAACATTTAGTGATCTTTATGCCTGTCTCTCAAGTGCTACCATTACAGGCATCTTCCACCTAGCCAGGCTCTTTTCATGTTTTGTTTTCTTGGGGTTTTGAATACTTACTTCTTTGGGATTTCAGGTTTGTTGTTTTGCTTGTTTACTTGCTTGTTTTTGCATGAGAGGGAATTGAACTAAAGGTCTCACATATACTAAACAAGTGTTCTATCACTGACCCATATTCCCAGTCTCTCTGGACCTTTGTACATTAAAAACCATCCATAGTCACAACAGCTAGGCTCCAGAAAGAGTCATCCTAATGTGTCTAATGTGTTCCTCCCACTGGGATACTTAAAAGTAACATGTTAATATGAGAGCCTGATACAGCAGTCTCAGGGAAGCTAGCCAACCCTCACATCACACTTGAGTGTGACCTGTGGTGGTGGGACTAGTAACACTCACATCTCTTCTTTTTGTTGTTTACTTGTTCAAAATACTCTGGTTGTTGTGTTTCATTTTTTTATGACTTCATTTGTTTCTCAGTGATGTCTAGTAGTCGCAGATAGGGGATTTTTCTTGGATGGCCAAAAGAATGTATCTAGAACACATTCTGACATTCAAAAAAAAAAAAAGACTATTCTTTAATTTTTTTTTTAACAGTCCAGACTTTATTCCCCTCCTGGTCCACCCTGTGACTGTTCCACATCCCATATCCCACCCCCTGCCATCTTCAAGAGGATGACCTCACCACCCACCCCCACTCCACCAGACTTCCACATTCCCTGGGGTCTCAAGTCTCTTGAGGGTTAGGTGCATCTTCTCTCACTGAGGCCAGACCAGACAGTCCTCTTCTGTATATGTGTTGGGGGCCTCATATCAGCTAATGTATGCTGCCTGGTTGGTGGCTCAGTGTCTGAAAGATCCTGGGGGTCCAAGTTAGTTGAGACTGCTGGTCTTCCCATGAGGTCGCCCTTCTCATATTTTCTAAGAACAAGGTTAAATTTTTGCAGAGAAACATGTGTGCTTGCATATGCATATGCCTGTAGGGGTGCACATGACACATGTATGGTCAATGTCAGGTTTCTTTCTGAGTCACTCTCCATCTTAATTTGTGAGATAGGATCTGTCTCTAAATCTGATTTGGCTAGGTGAGGCTGGTTGGCTATGGAGCTTCAGCAATCAGCTTGTCTCTGCCTCTCCAACTCTGAGATTGCAGATATGTGCCTCTGTGTCCAGATTTTTGTATATAGGTGCTGGGGATTAAAGTTACATCCTCATGCTTGTGTGGCAAGAAATTTACGGACTAAACCCACTCTCCAGTTGTCTGAGCACAGACTACATTTCATATTTAGGTATGTAAGAGGAGCCAGAATGTGCTACAGTGAATGGGGCTAAATCTCACATGTGTCTCAGTTAATATTTTCTTTTGTTCTAATGAAACACTGTAACCAAAAGCAACTTGAGGAGGAAAGTTTATTTAATGTTACAGCTTGTAGTCCATTATCCATGGAAGTTAGGGCAGGAACAGATGAAGAGACCATGGAGTTCTTGTTATTGGCTTGCTCAGCTTGCTTTTTTATACCACTCAGGAGCATCAGGCCTGGGTGATACCACAGTGAGCTGGGCATTCTCATATTAGTCATCAATGAGGAAAATGCACCACACACAGACTTTTTCACAGGCTAATGTGATAGAGGCATTTTTTCCCCAATTGAGGATCCTTTAAAGATGATTTCTGCTTGTGTCAAGTTGACATAAAATAGCCAGCACAATATGGTATGAGGTCACTTGAAAGCAAGTAGAACCAGTTTCTGGTTTGATCTTTGCTCTAGATATGTAGGAACTGACTGAGTGGCCTCTCACTGTCTGTAGCACCTATTGAGGGCAACTGAGGAGTTGCATTAAGAAACACTGCAGAGTCCCTTCTAGATTCCCTGACTAGTAAAAATGGAGATCTTGAAGCCCTAGAAGATCTACAGTGACCTGTCCCTATGCAAAAAGATTACAAGTCAGTACAACTTGTCAGTGTCACTAATCTTGGAGTAAACAAGTATTTCACACCAAAATGCATTCAGCAATGATGACCACTCCTGTTTATTCCTTGGTTCAAGGATGCCATGAGTTGACACATTCTATCTATATTTATTTTACTTTTTGTAGAACATGATTTTAATATTTTCAATGGTTAATATTCAACAGAGTAATTATTTTTAAAAATATATTTCATTGTTATGTCTCCCTTTTCATTTCTGATTTTATTAATTTGGATACTGTCTCTGTGCCCTCTGGTTAGTTTGGTTAAGGGTTTATCTATCTTGTTGATTTTCTCAAAGAACCAGCTCCTGGTTTTGTTGATTCTTTGTATAGTTCGTTTTGTTTCTTTTTGGTTGATTTCAGCCCTGAACTTGATTATTTCCTCCCATCTACTCCTCTTGGGTGAATTTGCTTCCTTTTGTTCTAGAGCTTTCAGGTGTGATGTTAAACTGCTAGTGTAAGCTCTCACCAGTTTCTTTGTGGAGGCACTTAGAGCTCAGAGTTTTCCTCTTACCACTGCTTTTATTGTGCCTGTTAAGTTTTGGTATGCTGTATCTTCATTTTCATTAAATTCTAAAAAGTCTTTAATTTCTTTCTTGACAAAGTTATCATTGAGTAGAGTGTTGGTCAGCTTCCATGTGTATGTGAACTTTCTGCTCTATTTGTTGCTATTGAACAGCCTTAGTCTATGGTGATCTGATAGGAGGCATGGGATTATTTCAATCTTCTTGTATCTGTTGAGGCCTGTTTTGTGGCCAATTATATGGTCAGTTTTGGAGAAGGTACCATGAGGTGCTGAGAAGAAGGTATATTCTTTTGCTTTAGGATGAAATGGTTTATAAATATCTGTTAGATCCATTTGGTCCATAACTTCTTTTAGTTTCACTGTGTCTCTGTTTAGTTTCCATGATCTGTTCATTGCTGAGAGTGGGGTATTGAACCCCACTATTATTGTGTGGGGTTCGATGTGTGCTTTGACTTTAGTAAAGTTTCTTTTATGAATGTGGGTGCCCTTACATTTGGAGCATAGATGTTCAGAATTGAGAGTTCATCTTGGTTGATTTCTCCTTTGACCAGTATGAAGTATCTTTCCTTATCCTTTTTGATAACTTTTGGTTGAAAGTCAATTTTATTTGATATTAGATTGCTACTTCTGCTTGTTTCTTGGGACCATTTGCTTGGAAAATTGTACTTCAACCTTTTACTCTGAGGTAGTGTCTGTCTTTGTCACTGAGGTGCATTTCCCGTATGCAGCAAAATACTGGGTCCTGTTTACGTATTCAGTCTGTTAGTCTATGTCTTTTTATTGGGGAGTTGAGTCCATTGATGTTAAAAGATATTAAGGAAAACCGAGTGTTACTCTCTGTTATTTTTGTTGTTAGAAGTGGAATAAGGTTTGTGTGGCTATCTTCTTTTGGGTTTGTTGAAAGATTACTTTCTTGTTTTTCCTAGGGTATAGTTTTCCTCCTTTTCCATTTATTATCCTTTGTAGGGCTGGATTTATGTAAAGATATTGTGTGAATTTGGTTTTGTCATGGAATATCTTGTTTTCTTTGTCTATGATAATTGAGAGTTTTGCTTGGTATAGTAGTCTGGGCTGGCATTTATGTTCACTTAGGGTTTGTATGACATTTGCCCAGGATCTTCTAGCTTTCATAGTCTTTGGTGAGAAGTCTGGTGTAATTCTGATAGGTCTGCCTTTATATGTTACTTGACCTTTTTCCCTTACTGCTTTTAATATTCTATCTTTATTTAATGCATTTGGTGTTTTGACTATTATGTGACAGGAGGAATTTCTTTTCTGGTCCAATCTATTTGGAGTTCTGTAGGGTTCCTGTATGTTTATGGGCATCTCTTTCTTTAGGTTTGAGAATTTTTCTTCTATAATTTTGTTGAAGATATTTACTGGCCCTTTAAGTTGGGAATCTTTGCTCTCTTCTATACCTATTATCCTTAAGTCTTCTCCTTATGTCCTGGATTTCCTGGATGTTTTGGGTTAGGAGGCTTTTTGCTCTTTACATTTTCTTTGACTGTTGTTTCAATTTTTTTAAAGATTTATTTATTTATTATATGTAAGTACATTGTAGCTGTCTTCAGACATTCCAGAAGAGAGAGTCAGATCTCGTTACGGATGGTTGTGAGCCACCATGTGGTTGCTGGGATTTGAACTCTGGACCTTCGGAAGAGCAGTCGGGTGCTCTTACCCACTGAGCCATCTCACCAGCCCCTCAATTTTTTTTCTAAGGTATCTTCTGCCCCTGAGATTCTCTCTTCTATCTCTTGCATTCTGTTGGTGATGCTTGCATCTATGACTCCTGATCTCTTTCCTAGGTTTTCTAACTCTAGGGTTGTCTTTTTTTTGTGATTTCCTTATTGCTTCAATTTCTATTTTTAGATCTTGGATGGTTTTGTTCCCTGTCTGGTTGTGTTTTCCTGTAATTTTTTAAGGGATTTTTGTGTTTCCTTTTTAAGGGCTTCTAGCTGTTTATCTGTGTCCACCTGTGTTTCTTTAAGGGAGTTATTTATATCCTTCTTAAAGTCTTCTATAATCATCATGAGAAGTGACTTTAGATCTGAGTCTTGCTTTTCCAGTGTGATGGTGTACCCGGACTTGTTATGGTGGGAGAATTGGGTTCTGATGATGCCGAGTAACCTTGGTTTCTGTTTTTCATGTTCTTATGCTTGCCTACCACCATCTGATTATCTCTAGTGCTCCCTGCCCTGGCTATATCTGACTGGAGTCTGTCCTTATAATTTTGAATGAGTCAGAACTCCTCAGAGTCCAGCTGTCTCTGCGATCCTGTGATTCTGGGATCTTGTGATCCTGAGATTCTGGGTGTGTCAGATTTCCTGGGAATCAAGCTGCCTCTGGGACCCTGAGATCCTGGTGTGATCAAGCTCCTGGAATCCTGTGATCCTGTGATCCTGGGTATGTTAGAGCACCTGGGAGTGGAGCCTCTGGGGGCTGTGGGACTGGCTGCCAATTTTGCTCCCAAGGTAAACCAGGGCAGACCGGAAGGAACCCAAGCCACTGGTTGGGCAGAGTTCCTGTGTCCCTGGATCCTGCTAGTCTCAGTTACTGGTGGTGTTGCAACAGGTGTTGTGTTCTACTCACCCCTGATCCTGAGATCCTGGGAATGCTGGAGTGCCTGGGAGTGGAGCCGCCTCTGGTGGCTGTGGGGCTGGGAGCAGAGTTCTCACCCAAGGTAAACCGGTGCAGATCAGAAGGAGCCCAAGCCCATGGCTTTATTTTATTTGTCATTATTTTGGTACTTATTTTATAGTATAAAATACAAAAACAAATGTTCTTTTCAAGATAGAGTGTAAAATGTTGGCTCCATTCAAGAAAATTAGCTTTTCATCTTCCACAGTTAGCTCTATGAATTCTACCGTCCTTTAAGCATTTCCCAGAAAACTTTGCTTTTAGATTCTGCTGTAATTAGTCACTCCATTTAGGGATCTTTAACAAATCACTATCACTTGTCCATCAGTCAAAATATCAAAGCTTCTGAGCTTGTCTTTTTATCCAGCTACACTGTATGTAAGATGGAAATAGCTTTACTTAGCCTAGCTAAGGAGAATTGAGAGGTTAATTGGGAGTCAGGCAGAAGAAAAAAAGACATGCATGACAAACAAAGGAAAGTCATCAGTGAGGCTGTAGAAATCAGAGAGAGAAATACAGAGCCAGTGTGGATCACATGAACGATTAAAAAAATAAAAACCTGTGCAGTGGTTGGAACTTGGACCAGAGTTCAGCAACAGGAAGAATATGCTGCAGATTAGGTGTTCTGCATTAGGCATGGACAGATGGGCCTTGTGAAGGATGTGGGGCCGCTATCCTAAATGTAGGAAGCAGCCCCTCCAGAATATGGAAGGGGTAATGACCTTATTAGTAGGTAGAGAGGTCCCTTGTGTCACTGGATTTGAGAATGAGTGGCAAGGTGCCAATAATGCTGGCAGGAAGAGTAGCTATAAATTGATGGTTGTGGTGATCTGAATAAGAATGATCCCATAGACTCATGTGTTTGAATACTTAGTCAGCAGGGAATGGCATTACTTGAAAGGGTTAGCAGGATTAGGAGGGGTGGCCTTGTTAGAGAAAGTGTGTCACAGGGGATCAGCTTTGATATACATCTAAAGCCCATATCAGGACTAGTTCTCCCCCACCCCATCTCCCGTCCCTCTCAGTCTTTCTCTCTCTTTGCCTGTGGAACAGTATATAAAGCTGTCAGCTCCAGGACGACGCCTGCCTGCACTCTGCCATGCTGCTCACCATGAGGTAATAGACTAAGCCTCTGAAACTGTAAGCAAGACCCCCTATTAAATGCCTTCCTCCAGAAGAGTTGTCTTGGTTATGGTGTCTCTTCACACCAATAGAACATTGATTAAGACAGTGGTGGTTTTCAAGGACAGACAGGAGGGTGAGTAGACAAGGGGGTAGAGACAAGGACCCTCAACCTTTGTTCACTACTGATTCCAATTACCTGAAGCTTTATGTGACGCTGGGTATAGAGGTATATACAAGTCCAACATGTATTGCTGGTAAATCGTAAAGAGATTTAATTTAAAAAAACCCTTTGGTATATACTAGAGAATAGGCATACAGTTGTGTTGGCTACAGAAAGGAGCTGACATAAAGACTATCCTTATCAGGAGTGAGCCTTATCAGAAAAAATCCCCATAAGACCATGCTTATGTCTTAAAGTGGGAGGAGAGTGTTAAAAAAGCATGTTCCATGATGTCAGAGCCACAATGAGTGGGGCCTTAAAGGTAAAGAGAGTCTTCCCTTCAAAGCCTGGAGGGAAGACCCTTGAAAGGGATAGCTAAAAATAAACCTAAGAGAAAGATGCATCCTAGATAAAAAAGAAGGTGGTGGCTGGGTCTTCAGAGAAGTCTCCTCATCAAGGAGAACTGTCTGACTTTTATACCCTCTCAGAAGGTGGCAGAATGTTCTGCACCAAATGCTTTAGTTCAATATAGCCCATTGACAAAGAGCATGGTAGGAACAAATAGGAGCATAAATTAGGAGCTTTAAAACTAGAGGGTGGGGTGGAAGGTCTCTGCAAACACCATGGTGGGTGTCAGTCTGAGTGAGGCAAACTGGAAGTCTGGTCCAACGTGTCCCAGTAACCTGTGTTGGTCTTTGAGAGTCTGACACCAGGCAGTTTATTGTAGGCATAGTGCAGTACAGTGCAATTGGGAAAGAGGCCTGGTGTAACAGAATCCTCTATGCACAATGAAGTTAAGGCAGAATTACTTGAAACTCTTTTCAAAGTACATGTCACTTCTTCCACAACATGGGATCTGCATGTATTATCTTAAGTGTCTGAGGGAGGATCTGGTGTGGACTCAGTCATACACATAGTGTAGCGATCACATAGGCTATTAACTAACTCAGTCCTAACTGTAAAGTCTGGGGGAGCCAGATGTGGCCTGGCCCTAGAGATAGCACAGAAATCACCAGGCTATTATTAGCCACAACCATTCCTAGGATTCTGAGCAGAATACCTATTATATACACCTTGCTTTCAACACCATGCTTAACATTTCTGGTTTGCCCAGTGCTGACCTCTGAGCACAAGAAGCTCTGTGCCACACCATAAAACAGAAATCACAACTGGCTTCTTGACCCTTGCTTACAGAGAGTAGTGGTGAAGGGCATGGGGTGATTTCTTCAGCATGTGAGATCTAGCCAACTTACAGCAACCAGGACCTTAGAAGGACAGGCCCATGATCTGACAGTATACAGGTAATTTTACCATCTATTAAAGATGGGAGCAAATTCACACAATAATGAGGTGGAAGTGCTTGTTTATTTTTTTTCCAAGATCAGCTGTTTATTGAGTTTTGTTGTTGTTGTTCTAAAATACTATACAATTTAAGGAGTTTCTAAACATTAAGGACTTGACAGCTTTTGGTCATTCTGTAGCTTAGGAACAAGGATTTCTGCTGGTAAGTTCTCATGACACACAGCCACAGCAAGACAGCGCTCGTGCCAAACACCAAAGAAATACAAGTTGCTGATGTGCACCACTGCACCGTCCGAGCTAACAAAATAAAAGTCCTCTTTGTGCCCATCCCTGGGGCTCACAACAGTCCCACTGCACCTGAGGACAAGGGCAACTGGAGGAACTTATGTGTGTATGTGTGGTGGGGGGTGTCAAACCACTCCCTCTAACTCTCCAGTGAGTGACACAGGGACTGTGAAGTCTAAGATTACTACCAAGTCCTAGGAGCTTTTTCAGTGCTCGGTCATGAGCTTGGAGCCCTGGCCAATGAGAATCAGTCTTCCCAGCAGCTCCACTCAGAGGCCAGAGCCACATCCTAACTGGGTGGGCACCGTTAACCAGTCGTGCCTGTGCTTCAATGCCATGGGCTTCAAGCAGTTGACCAGATCTGCTGTCAGAAGCCACCAGCTCTCATTCAACAGTGGGTGAACTCTATAGATTTTCTGATTATCAAATAATATATGCAGATATACATCGAGACACAACGGTCTAATGTAAAGCATCTTAATCTACAGATGCAACTGTTTTGAAAAGTTAGTCTTCTTACTGTTAACTTTCCAAATCACAACATACAAAAATAAATCTTGATCTTCAAATATTAGAACATTCTTAACATTTCTGAGAGTTGACTGACAGCTTGATTTTTATAATCATGCTGAGAATGCAACTTCACCTAAATATATAGTATAAAAACACATAACAGAATTATGTGTAGATGAACTTCAGAAACTGTTGGAAATTCTGTCCTAATATCAAGTAAAAATTCGTTAATCCATTTTAAAAAATATAACACAAGTCAGGAATTCAGTCATATTTTAAATATGAAGCATTTAACACAGTGTAATCCAAATATATTTGGCACTTTAATACTGAGTGATGATGGTAGGAGAGACATGTCTCTGTTTTCTGTAATTAATCCTTTATATTTCTCTGAGATCAGAGAACTCTCTATGGGCAGTAAAGGACTGAAATTCATAACATTATGACTTATGGGAGTGGTGAATCTGACCCGAGGTGTTTGAAGTGTTTCTGATGGTGCAGCACAATCTATGGGTTGACACCTTGTGTAAAAACCACATTGAATGTTCTGATGGTGCACCTGGGAAAAGCTGCCAGAAATACCTTAGATATGTTACACAATTGACTTTGAATTAAGTTGGCTGTTGAATGATCAACCTTTTCTTTGTTGCCAGGTTCTCTGCAGCCCCCACTTTAAGAAAATGTGTCCTAGGGAGTTAATTGTGGTGAGAGGTAAAAAGACTTGTGAAGATTATAGGCAGATAAATATGGGCTATGGAACGGGCTGGGCTTGGGCCTTGAGACGCTGGTGGAGAGGAGCAGCTATGAAGGATGGTTTCAAACCTCTAGGCTAAGCAAGAAGGAAGTTGGCACCTCACAAGCAGCACTGGGGGGGGGCAGTTGTGCAGAAGGTGTGGGCTGATGATTCTTTTGGAGTTCATCTTGAGGGACTCAAACGCTCCATTTTAAAATTTCTTTTACTTACTTATTGAGGCTTTCACACATGTAGATTTGACTATGGTCATAGCTACTCCAACTTTCAGAGAAATCTCAGTTCCCCTAGATACACACTGACATAGCTTCTTCCCAAATTCATTCCTCTTATTCTTTCTTAGAGGAAAAACTGCACAATTTTTTAATTAGTGATGTCCATCTGCACATGAAATCTATGTGCCAAACAATGGAACAACAGACCCACATAAAAATGACTCCCCCTCTCCAGCCACCATCACCAGCAGTTCCTCCACCAGGATTAAGGCCTAGTGATCCCCTTACCCACCCATGCTAGACTTTTGACTAGCTTCACTCTGTGCAGATCACCATGGCCCCTGCCCTGAGTGACACAGACACACCATGACGTGAGGATGGCGATTCCTACACGACTCCCCATCCCCTAGTTCTTACATTCTTCCACCTCCACAGCCCTTCCACAATATTCCTTGATCCCACTGGGGTAGGGGATTGTTAAATATTTCCTTGAGGGCAGCGGAAACAGTCACTTTACCCAGCTCTTTGAACAGTTATGAATGTGTGCATCAACCTCTGTCCATTGCAAAAAGCAGTGTCTCTGACTGAGCCCAAGGGCAGGCAGCTCAGGCATATGAGTATAAATGTGAAGACTGATTTTCCTATGTCCATCTGACAAACTCCAAGAGTTCCTGGAGTTGACCTAGGATGCCTACCTGCTGTATGACACGGATAACAGTAACTAGAAGAAGGCAGAATTGTTTCATTTGTGTCTCAGAGTTCTCTGTTCCTTTCTCTGGCTGTGGAGATCCTTCTGAGCAGGTATTCATCCAGTCAAAAGGGTGCGTCTTTGCTCACCTATATATCTGCATCGACTTACAGAACATGTTGGGAATTTTGCCCCCATATGCTGGTATTTACAATGTGAAAATTAGCAAAAATAAAGAGGGGGACAATCTCAGATTAGTGCCAACCTGAGCTAAATTATCATACAACCTTTTCTGAAATAACAGTAGCAAAGTAATAAACTGAAAAGAGTCAGGGTGTATGATACGTTCATGGACTATTAAAACCCATCCGACTGACTCTGAGAGACAACACCTGTGGGCATAAATGTTTTGCAACCTACACTTAATAAGGGCTCAACTTCTCCTCTAGCCCACCACCCAGCAGAAGTAGTGGAAGAGAAAAATTATTAGGATCTGGGAAAATGGACCTGTTCAGCAATAGTTCTCTGGGGGTGAGCCCCATTTTCATGGGGAGCAGTTCAGTCCCGTAGCAAACACCAAGCAGAACGTAGCATCTGCAGACCAGCCCTCTAAGAAGGCAGATAACAGGCATGAACCAGCAGCTATAGTCCAGGCTTTTCAGCAAGCAGACATCAGACAGCTGTAGTTCAATTGTGAAGAAACTGCCAGGCTCGCCAACCTGCCTGAGGTGAGGCCACAGAGGCTATAAGAGGCCACAGGAACCCCATGAGCAGTTCTTGGGTGAGTTTCTCTCAATGGTAGAATTATCACAGTTGAGCTCAACAATGCTATGTAAGGGGAACCAGTACATGCAGTTCTTTAGCAAAGAACAGTGAGGCAGAACAAACCAAAGCTCAGTGCTCCTCTCCCACTGTCTCTGGGCTCATATTTATACTCCTTCATCATGAGTCCTTTCATGTGTCTGCTATAGCAAAACTTTCCTTCACCTGTGTCTGCTTTGGGAAATCAGTCTTTCATGTGTGTGCTTTAGCAAGACATCCTTTCACCTGGGTTCCCCGGAAATACATCATTTGGCATAACTAACTTTCCAAAGAACTACAAGGTTCCACTTGAAACCCCACCATCCTTAAAGCTGCTAAGCACATTTCTGTAGCTGGTATTGCCCCTTCGGGGCCGGACATGGCTTTTGGGACCCCTGTTCCTATCACTGGATGCCCTCTGAAGTCATAGGCATAGCCATGTTGCTTTCTGAGTGGAACATGACTTGAAGGTGGTCAGTTGTCTCAAAATGTCTGCAGCTTAGGAGAGGACTGAGCAGGATGGGAGAATTGGAAAGCAGCAATAGGTGACTTCCAGAGGGAGGCCATCAAGCACAGACACCTGGATTTGAATCAAGCATGAACCAATTGTTTCTTGTGTAACTCTACTCATTGGTTACAGGACCACCAGGCCATTGTGCATGACTCTGATCACATTGATCTTAGTTACTTGATCTCTCTAAGGCTGTCATCATAGTTTCTTTTCTCCTTTTCCGTGTAAAAGGACTGTGCTAGCTATCAAACCCAGGATCTCACACCTGCTAGCTAACCAAGCCTTCTACCACACAGTCACATCCCAACAAGGAAAAACTACCTTGTCTTAATCTGTGAATGCTCCTGGGTTGATCAATTACTGGCTAGCCGGTGTGAGGTCCAGGGTTCACCACTCACTAGCACAAAGAGTGACATCACTTGTAAGAATGAGGATGGTGATGATTGATATTCAGGATAATATACAGTTTTGACTTCTCTATATAGACCAGGAAAAGACTAGCTTTTCAAAAGTGTAAGGAGTTATACATGAGTTAGTTACTCCCAGGGGAAATAGAGAAGACTTGGACTTAGAGGTAGAGTCTCTGCCTAATCTGAACCAGGCACTGGGTTCATTCCCTAGCAATCAGTAAGCACAGAGTGATGAGGGTAACTGGAGTGCCAGAAGTTGGATGTTGGAAGCAGGAGGATCAGGAGTTGAGGGCATCCTTGAGTACATATCAAGATTGAGGCCAGCCCACATTATGTAAGGAGGCTGTGTAAAGAAACACACAGCAAGAAAGGTCCCGGTGTCTGCTTGGACAGGTATGAAACACGTCCCTCATCATTCTTCAGTGTGATGGAGAAGGTTGCATTCCACCTGCTTCCCTGAATTACGTCTTGGTAACGAAGTCCATTCACACTCTTCCCTTCAGGTAAATGGCTGCCATAAAGGATCACACTTCACCATGTCGCTTGGATTGAGGCTGCTGTGGATAAAAATTCCTGGAAAAAAAGCTGTGTGAAAAAAAGCAGACCGACAGACTTAAGCTTCAAGGACTGGGGAGAGTTCAGAATATTACAGGGTCATTTCCTAATGAAAACTCTTCTAGTGCTATCTTTAGCCCCTAAAGAGACATTCTTGTCCACCTCTCTTTTGTATTTATCATCCATACAAACAGATAAAAACTCTTTGGAATGTATTAACAACACCCCCTTCTCAGCCTGCCAAGGTGCTAAGAAGAATGCTGTCACATAGAATCTGAGGTTGGGTCTGGTGTTCCTCTACTTTTAAGACTCCTCTCTGAGGTTTCCACCAATATATATTAAACATCCATTCATGCTCAACTTTATTTGTCTTGGTACTATTAAAAAAAACTGTCATGAAACTGTAGGGACATTGGAACATGGAGCTTGGAACAACCTAAATCCCTGTTCCAGGTCCATCGTTACATCCATTTGGCTTCAGAACAAACCCTCTTACTCCCTTTGAGGTGAGAGCTGTGTTTTTGAGGTGACCCTGTATATGCGCACACTCCCTTGTCATGATCTGCAAACCCCTGGATGACAGGCCCTCCTGCTCCTCTTCTGTTTTTCTCATGGACAATCCATGCAGGTGGCAAGTTTGTGCTCTGAACTATCTGGGCACAGACATAAACAAGCCCTGCTCAGCAAGTTGAGAGTTCTTTTGATTCCATGCCCACCCCATATGCCACTACAGCTGACTTCTCCCATGTGAATCTAAAAGGCAAACAGGAAATTCACCCAGACACTGGATCCCCACATCTGGCAAGCTTAGTGCAACTCATTTACTTCTTGGGTTTTCATTTTCCAGTGAGCTCTGGATCTCTCACAAGGACAACCAGGAAACCCAAACTGCACAGGCTCCTCTTCACCTGCCCTCTGTGCACCCCAACTGACCCTCAGCCTCCTGAGACCTCTCCTAGACTCCCTGGAGCCCCCATGTGAAGTCACCTCCTCTGCCAGTAAAAGTTTTCCAGGACTCTAGGAAGCATGCCAGGGTGCTGGGGTCTACAGCGCTGTTGCTGTGCACACTCTGGAGGGTGACTGCATAGGGACCATTGCCAAGCCCCTTATGTGACCACTCACTCCTTCAGAGAAAGTTTGTGAATCCCTGAAATTCAGGCTGCAGCACAGTCAGCTTCCCTTCAGTTGAAGCCTTCCTTCCTTCCCAAGGAGGTACCAGCCTGGCTAGCCAACCCTGCCTGCTGTGATGCAGCCTTTCTAGCCCCTGGAGGACTGCTCCTCTTGATGATCTTAACCCTTTGTGTCTGGGAGGCAAGCTGCATTTCCAAGGTTGAGCAAAAATGTGGTTCTCTGGTGACCAGACTGCAGGACCTGTTTCATAGAAGAAGCATCCATGAAACAGCCAGAGAGACACAGACTGAAAAAGAGAGTGAGAGAATGAAGGGATCGAGATAGATTCAGAAAGGGATCATGAGGGTCCCGAGAAGATGGAAGGATGGAGCTGGGAGGGATGTCTCAGTTGGAGCTACAGGGGAAAGAATGGAGGGTGGGGGTCAAGAAAAGCAGGAAAGCTCCCTACCTGGGATGGGCCAAGGAAAAACAGATGGGAAACACAGAGAGAAGCTCCTAGAACAGGCCTGCTGTGCATTTCAGTCTTGACCAGGGTCCTGCCTTGGCTAGCCTGAATGGTGATTTCTGAGAGGAATTCTTGGTTTTGTCAGAAGGTCCAACACTTCAGTGTCAGCTCATGGTTAGACAATCTGTGTGACACATTTCTCTTCATTGACCTGGGGATTGCAATTTACCTGGAAAGGGAGGTCTAAAATTTCATGTCGTTACCTTTAGGTGTCTGGGGTGTTTCTGGGCTCAAATCTGTTCAATCTCACAGAGGTTTTGCATCCTTAGCATTGCCAGCACCCCTCCACCTCTGATATCCTACAGTATGAGACAGAGTCATAGAAGAGTTACTGATTTCAATGGAGACAACATTTGCCCAATAAAATTTCAGAGAAACTCTTTCTGTAAGGAAACACTGGTTTTTTTTCCTGTGAGTTACTGTGAAAACTGCACAGGGTGAGGACAAACCTAAGGTAACACAATGGGTGCAGGCCATTCTTCACCCAGCATCAGGGTTGGAAGGAAATCCAAAGCATTTGTTCCAGTCTGGGATGGGAAGCCCACTATGTATCTCGAAGATTAGCTGCCTTCTCAAGTGGCTGTCCTTTGCTGAAACAGAATCTGTGTCAGACATTTTCCTGATGTTCCACAATTAAAGGTAGTCCTATCTCTGTTAAGCATAAAATGGTGGGTGCAAATTAAAGCCAGTAGGTGGCAGTAGTTAGAAGACTTAGTGGTGTGGCTGATAAACTGCAGAGAGCCTGAAAAGAAGTGGTCACCATGGAAAACTGGCAGCTTGACATGCTGTGAGTGGCTGAGCCTCTGTGATCTCCAGCTACATTGTCTACGGGGAAATTAACAATACTTTTGAGCATCCCTAATCAGAGCTTGCCAAATTTAAACGCACCAGATCCTGAAACTTTCCCAGAACCAGTGTGAAAGAAGAGATAGAGGATTCCACAGGTGACCTCCTCCTGTAGTTTCTTAAAATGCAGGCTGGGATAGGGTGTATTTCTGGGATGGAGGATGTCCTTTATATGAATGGGGCCCTGTATTCTATTTGAGCATGCACACCAAGAATGAGAAGAAACACATGAACAAGAGAAACATAAACACATATACAGAGAGAGAGAGACAGAGAGAGACAGAGAGACAGAGATAGAGACAGAGAGAGAAAGAATAAAATGCATAGGTTGTATCAGTGTAAATTGTATAAATGCACCTTTTATCATTAGTCTAATGTAATAAACATTTTATAATGTGCATGAATATGAACAAATTTTGTCTTTCAAACCCTAAGATATCTGTTTATGTAAATCTATGCATCTATGTATATGTCAATATCTATCTATCTATCTACCTATCTATCTATCTATCTACCTATCTATCTATCTATCTATCTATGCACATATGGCATCTGCTAAAAAAGTACAACCTCTCAATGTCAGATACAGTCTGCACAACATGGACCCCAATATCCTACGGCACCCAGGCTTAAGCCCTTCTTGATTCACTGAAGTAGAGCTCCTCTTCTGTATCTCATTTCTCTCTGGTTCACACCAGGACTTGATGTTGTCATTTTTGCAAGGCACCTTCCCTGCAATTTAGGAGTCCTCTGGGTGATATTATCTTGCAGGATGTATGTATGAATTCAGGAAGTCACACCTTGCCTTCGTGTTCACCCAGAGAATGTGTGCCTTTCATCCCTGCAGTGTCCAGAGTCTAGAACAGAGTCTAGAAGTGTGTGATATTGGTGTAGTAGCCACACAGCCATCTTTACTCTATAGGTGGAAATCTGCCAGTTGTTTTTCACCTGGACCTCATCTGTTTTGAGTGGCCATGGCAGATCCTATTCTTGAGTTTCTGTTCATTCAGAGGAATGACAAGTATCACATCTTCTCCCAGACTCAGTTCCCAAGGGTGTAGCAACAGTGCAAGCAGAAATTCCCCACGTAATTGTATGTTCACAGAACTTTGCTTCATGGCTTCAGTCCTTAGGAGAGGGTTCCATTGGCTGTCATTGATGGAACCATGGTGTCCCTGAGACAGACATATTAGGTGAATGCACTACAGACAGTCTGATGATGTTGTTTTGTAGCTGAGAATTGTAAGTCTCAAACAGGCCATGGGTGTCAGGATCTAGGATGGACACCCATAAATTAGTGCCTGGTAAGATAGGATCTATTCTATAGGCACAGTAAATGGAGAAGCACTGTAAGCCAGGAACTGGACAATCTTACCTGTCTGTGTGCTATAGTGTGGCTGGAATTTGGGTTCCTTTCCTGCTGCCCTAGTACATGCTAGGCAGCCACTCTTCAGCTCACATTGCCTTTTACAGGTGGAAGACTTTATCATTCTTGGCAACATGTCCTAAGAGTATTTAACCAAATAATTTAATTAAATAATAATAACAAAATAAATAATTTAATTAAATGAATTCTGTTCCTCTCAGGTGTTGTTAAGTTCATTTTCTGAGCATATACTGAAAGGAAAGGTGTGAAAGGCAACATTTATCATTTTAATTTTCAAAACAAACAAAAGTCTCTTTGTAGTTCATCACCTCCCCATGCAAGCATTTGCTTCTTCGGCTACTTATTCTCTCCTCATCCACACTGGGTGTCTTACTTAGGGTTTTACTGTTGTGAACAGACATTATGAGCAAGGTATGTCTTATAAAAGAAAACAACAACAACGACAACATTTAATTTGGGCTGGTTTTCAGATTCAGAGGTTCAGTCCATTATCATCAAGGTGGGAGCACAGCAGTATCCAGGCAGGCATGGCACAAACAGAGCTGAGAGTTCTACATCTTCATCCAAAGGCTGCTAGTGGAAGACTGACTTCCAGGCACCAAGGGTGAGAGTATTAAGCCCACACCCACAGTGACACACCTACTCCAACCAGGTCACACCTATTCCAACAAGGCCACACCTCCACATGGTGCCACTCCCTGGTGCAAGAATATATAAACCATCACACTGGGGTGTGATCCAAGGAGAGTTGGAACCTGGCCTTGTTTGTTCACACTACATGGATGGTCAAAGGTTTGTTTGGCTGCACACCAGTGTCTGAGAATGCAGCATGGCCTGAATAAAGGATGGAAAGGATTTGTCACATCAGTTCCATGATCTGGGCACTGGCCTCACCTCCAGGCCTTCCATATTTGAATTCTCTGCTCAAGATTGTTTGCTCAGACTGCTGAGGAGAGGAGGCAGAGAACCTTGAGAGGTATTGCTTGACCATAGAAGGAACAGGTATCTGAGGTGAGTCAGACCCAGGCTGGGATTCCATATCTTGTGGTCATGTGATCTCAGGGACATTACCCAGGCTATCAGTATTGGGCCTCTACTGCATTTCAATGTAGAAAAATATGGATTCTTATCTTGGTTATGGTTTCATTGCTGTGAGGACACACCATGACCAAGGCAACTCTTATAAAGGACAACATTTGATTCTGGCTGGCTTCCAGTTTCAGAAGTTCAGTCCATTAGCATCATGGAAGCATGGCAATGTCCATGCTGACACGGGGCTGGAGGAGCTGAAAATTTTATATCTTGATCCATAGGCAGCAAGGAGGTGATTATGTTCTACACTGAGCAATTCTTGAGTACTGAAGACCTCAAAGACTATTACCACAGTGACGTACTTCCTCCAACAAGGCTTTACCTAGTCCAACTGAAGACCCCAAAGACTATTACCACAGTGACACATTTTCTCCAACAAATCCACACCTCCTAATAGTGCTACTCCCTATGAGCCATACATTTAGACTCATGAGTCTATGGGGCCATGCCTATTCAAACCACCACAATTCTGTAAGGCTGAAATACTGATATATTTAGAAAAGGGCCTTGAATTCTCCATACTTCTTAAGGAAGGCTCTGTGAAGGGTGAACCAGAGAAACTCACTGGCTACTCTCTTCAGTCCCAGGCTAGTGAATTGCACTTGTAGATAACCATCACTGGACATCTTGGTGGGATTGGAACTGTGGTAGGGCAAATACAAGGTACTGTGGGAACCTTAGGAAGGCCCCCAGGTCCAATGTTGTGAAGAATAATAGAAGCTCGGTATTACTAGATATGCTGGTGCACCTCTGTAATAAAAAAAATCCTAGAAGGATGAATCAGGAGAATGGACTTGAGTTTGAGGATGGTCCTTGGGTAGTAGGAGCTGGCATGGTGATGGGGTTAATTCAGAGGAGCCAAGCCATTCAACATGGATCCATACTAAGCTCTTAACAGAATGGGTGTGCAGATTCCTTGAGACAGAGTACAAATGTCCCCGTATAATGCAGAAATCCCTGCCAACATCTTACAATTCTGGAGCCCAGAAAGATCAACATCGTGGAGCTGTCTTCTTGTGTCTAGTGAGGGACTTGCTGGCATGCCCTCAAATGTCAGAAAGCAGAAGGAACAGCAAGTGGGGATGAATTGTGTCCTTACCTGGGCTCAGAGCCAAATGTACTCAAAAACCTCTTTTATTTTCTTTGTTTCTGTTTATGTGTGTGGTACTAGTGCATGGCCAGATGTTGGCACTAGATGTCTTTCTTGATGGCACTGCACTTTATTTAGTGAGTTATATTCTCTCATTGAACAAAGGACTATCAAGACCTGTCCCCAGGGATCCTCTGTCTCTGCCTCAAGAGTGCAAGGATTACAGGAGGACCACAACATCTATCTAGACTTTAGGAGGACAATGGATCTTAACTGTGGTCATCATACTCGCAGGGCAAGCACTTTATCCATTCACTCTCTACCTTAGAATCATGTCTGATGTGTTTATAAGAAGATAAAGAGCTATGAGTTATGTTCTATGGCAGTGTGGTGAGGTATGGGGGAAGGGGATGCCTCTGCAGGCAGTATAGTAGAGAATAGAGTTTATTCAGGGTATGGGGAGGGGAGTTAAGAGGGTAGTAGAAGCAGAGAAAGGCAGAGAGAGGGAGAGAGTAGAGAGGTAGAGGCCGGCCATGGCCATGAGCTCATGGAGAGAAGGGGAAGGGAAGGGGGGAGGGAAGAGCCCAAGAGGGAAAGAGAGAAGCAAGAGGGAAGGAAGAGTGAGAGAGAGGAGTAGGCAAGCAGCCACCTTTATAGTAGGCCAGGCCTACCTGGCTATTGCCAGGTAACTGTGGGGTGGAGTTTAGACAGAATGCTAACATTCCTCTGTTTTGGCTTAGTTAAAAAAGAAACATTAGAACGAGGTGATGGTGAAGCAGGAATAGGGTATTGTGATATCTGGCTGCTTCATGCTGGCATTGGGGAGACTTGTCTCTGGGGAACCTAGAAGAGTGGGTATGGGGGATGTTTGTCTAGTCTTAGGAGAGTTGGCTGTTTCTTTTTTTGTCTAGGGTCTGTGGAGCCATCTGAGGATAGGTCAGAAGGATCAGGTGCAATAGAAGCAGTCTGTGTGTGTGACAGGAGATGGAGCATTGAAGGGTGCCTCTGCAGAGTTGTCCTGGATCTAGTAAGTGCCTGGTCTTCAAAGGATGTTGAAACACATTATTATAGGTAGAGAATAAGATTAAGTACGTTTGGGAGAAAGAAATTATTTTTCTAAGATGTACATTTGAAGCCCAGAGGAATCCCATCCTCTCGAATAGGTAGTAAGTGGGAACTTCGGGTATCTGTACTTATCTGGATGGAGTCTACTGAGTCCATGAGAGGTAAATCTGAGTGGGTTTTCTGTAGCTTATAAGATAACAACCTCAGTTAACAACATGAGCAGTCTTTAAGATGAGCCTTTTGTGGAGCAGAAGGAACAAGAATTTGTGATTCAAAGTTGGATCCTATAGTGGAATGTTTTATTAGAGTTGATGCTAGGGCAGTGGCATAGCAAAAAGAGGAAATATGAAGTATTTAATTAATGGAAACCAAGTTTAGGTAAGGAAGTAACAGATTATATCTGTGAAAGTATTTTTCTAGCTACTATCTTAGCTGTCAATGTAGTCAGAAGTCTGAGAAATAAACAAAAATCTAGCAGTTATACATTATTTTTAAAAATGACAGAGTTCAGTAGCCAACAGTTCTCTGTGGTCTTCATGGTCTCCATGGCAACTTAGGCATTTTTGTCTGGCTTTCAAACACAGTAGACGCAGGGCTTTTTCTGTGGAATGGATACACGTGATATGAGAAATGACTTACCTTGGTTTAGCCAAGTCATTTGACTCATGGTAACCAGTTTTGTCTGCTGTGTTTCTCAGTGATAATCATATCACAATGCAGGCAGTATCCTGTAGCTGTGTCCACATCTTCTGAGACCATTTAGCATCCTCGGCCAACTCTCAAAGGCTTTGGGAAGTCTAATTGTCATGAACATAATACTTAGCAAACTTCTGACAGGATTGAGGGCTATGGTTATAACTGAATAGAATTTACTGGCAATCGTAAAAATCATATTAAGACAGGATAGGAATGAAAATTTTAAGCTGGTAGGCAAGCTGTGGGAATTGTTATTTTGCAGAGAGGGGGAGGGACTGGCTGGTGTGGGGCAGCAGCAGCAGCTATTGGGAGCACAGAGTAGGCTGCAACCCATGTGCTTGCACTGGTCTGTAGAGCTAAAGACAGGTGTAAGATCACTAGGAGCCATGATAATGAATTGTGGGCCCCTGCTGTTGAAGGCAGTGGCTGTAGGGGGCAGCTGGCAGTGGAACTGTGTGTTTATTTTGATCAGGTCCGGGGCTGGACTTCCTGCTAGCAGTTGGAAGTCTCAGCCCAGTGCCCCCAGCTGTTGGAGTATACCAGCAATGCAAGCATAAAATTCTTGTGGTGGACTGCACTCCCTTTATAAGTCCTGGGCAGAGAGGGAAAGAGGAAGAGAGGAAGGGGCTCACATGTGCGGGTGTGGCTTCTCAAACAAAGCGAAAGCTGTCTCTGGAGGCTTTTGTGGGACGTTTAAAAGCAACTACAGTAGTGGACAAACAGGAAGGGTCCAGTGGTCGGGCACATGGGAAAGGAAGTCCAACAGATGGGGTGTATGGCAGGATGGAAGGAGCAGGGCCAGGCCAGTTTTCCTGCCTTGAATGGAGAGCAGAGCTAAGGAGGAGAGAGCAGAGGGCAGCAAGAAGGGTCCCCAGGAGGGGGCAGAGCCAGATCCACTTTTAGGCAAACCAGTGGAATGAGGTTGAACCAGTGGCCACAGCAGGCCACAATGAGGGAGGGGAGAGGGGAACCACTGACCCATGGGCAAGACACATGGGGCCTGGGGACTAACGCTCAGAGCCAACATGGCTGAGACACAGGGCAGTTGTCCAGGCCCAGCCCGGAATTGTCAGCCACGAGAAAGAAACTGCCTCCAAGGAGAGGGAAATCTCACCCAAGGGAATAAGTCCTAGAATGATGGTCAGGGCAGCACAGGGTTAGCTCTGAGCTCAAGAAATCTTCCCTGAGAGCCTGGGACAGTTACTCTGACCAGTGGAGGATGGGGGCTTACCAGTTCTGGGCTAGCAAGTATGGATCTCTTGTGGTAGCTGAGATGGGATGCAAACCTGCAGAGTTTCTAGATCCAAGCCTCTGCACCAATGATGTGTCCATTGCCTGGCTCCAGACAGACCACGCCAGACCAAACATTTTCACATGAGGTTTACTGAAGGAGAGAAGGTCTGCGAAAGAGAAGGGGGAGGGGGAGAGAAGAAGAGAAATCAGAGCGGTCTTCTTTTTATATGGATAGTGACTTAGCCACAGGTAAAGGTGGAAGGTGAGCCAAATGGATTCTGGGAATATGGTGGCAGTTGCCTTGGCAACATGTCACTGGGTTCAGAGCTGCTCTTGATACCAAAAATGTCCATTCTTTTTATGGTCCTATTTATCCATTCACTGGGATAGAATCCTCATCACCTACATGTAGGCTTAGATTTCTTTTTCAAAAATATTTTCATTTAGGGTTCTCAAACAGTTCAACCTCCCTTCTTACCCACTGACCAGGGGAAGGGGAAAGAAGATTAATAGGAAAAGGGTGTTGTGGACCTATTTAGAAGTGCTTCCTTGTGGTGATTCCACTCTTCAATGTCAGCATACTAGCAGTCCAGTTCAATACCAACACCAAACTCAAATCAGTAGAGGCAGGACGATCCAGCAGAGACAGCAAGGATCCTCCAAATAGGCAGAAGAGAGGCAAGAATCAACGGTAAAAACACAGGAAGTTCTTTGGTGCATTTCTCTCTATGAAGTGAAGACCAGTGGAGCTTTGAACTGTATAGAAATACAAGAGTATCCTCTCATTGTTTGTTGGGTTCCACTTATATTCTTTCTAAACTTCAAGAGCCCTCTCAGGTGTCTGTTTCAAGCAAAACATCACATCTTCTCTCACAAGACAGCTTCCAGAAAAACATTCACGTGACATAACTGAGTTGTTTAAAAAAAACAAAAACAAACAAACAAAAAAAAAAAACCCAGAATTTTCCACTTCACCTAAATACCTCCTTTCATTAAGCCTCATGTTCCCATGCTGGTACATTCTGGGTTTTCCATGTCAGATGTTTTTGTGTTTGTCTTGGTTTGTTTTGTTTTGAGACACTCTTCCTATTCGGTAGCTCTGGCTACCCTGGATTCCCTATGTAGACCAGTGTCTTAATCAGGGTTTCTATTCCTGGACAAAACATCATGACCAAGAAGCAAGTTGGGGAGGAAAGGGTTTATTTGGCTTACACTTCCATACTGCTGTTCATCACCAAGGAAGTCAGGACTGGAACTCAAGCAGGTCAGGAAGCAGGAGTTGATGCAGAGGCCATGAGGGATGTTCTTTACTGGCTTGCTTCCCCTGGCTTGCTCAGCCTGCTCTCTTATAGAACCAAGACTACCAGCCCAGAGATGGTCCTACCCACAAGGGGCCTTCCCCCTTGATCACTAATTGAGAAAATGCCTTACAGCTGGATCTCATGGAGGCATTTCCCCAACTGAAGCTCCTTTCTCTGTGATAACTCCAGGCTTGGTCAAGTTGACACAAAACTAGCCAGTACAGACCAGGCTGCTCTTGAATTCTCAGACACCTGCCTTTCCTTCTGCCTCTAGAGTGCTGAAATCAAAGGCATATACCACCACATGAGGCCACAATTTGAGTTTAGAGGGAGTTCAACATGGTCAAACCATAGCAGTTGTCTTATTTAGGGTATAAATTACTCTGAAGAGACACCATGACCATGGAAACTCTCATAAACAGAAGCATTTAATAAGGGATGTCTTGCAGTTCAGAGGTTTAGTCCATTATCAGCATGGCAGGAAACCACCTACCACAGGGGAAAGACTGACCTATACAAGGCCCCGAATCCTTCTAAGTAGTGGTCCCTCTCCCTGATGACTAAGCACTCAAATATATGAGGCCATGGGGCTCATTATTATTCAAATCAGTGCATTCCACTCCCCACAGGCTTGTAGCCATATTGTATTGAAAATGAATTTAGTCAGATTTCAAAAGTCCCCATAATCTATAACAAACTCAAATACTAATAGTCCAAAGTTTAAAATGTCTTCTGAGATTTATGGCAATCTCTTACGTGTAACCCTCTGCAAAATCAAAATAAAAAAAAGCAGAGCACATACTTTCAACATACAATGCCACAGAATGTATATTACCATCTCGAAAAGGAGGTAAAGTAGCCTAGTGAAAAAATAGTGGTCAAAAGCAAGCCTGAAAACCCAATGGTATACTACAAACTCTGCATCTCCATGTCTGATGTCCAAGTCCTTTCCTCTTCGTTGACTACAGCATACTTCTCACTCTTGGGCTCATTCCACTCCCTGTGAGCAGGAATCCCAAGATTCTGGCATCCCCAACTTCTTGGGGTCTCAACAAAATCCAGTCTTCCCCTTTATAGCTTCATGTAAGGGCCCTGTGGGCAGCATTGCAGAGATATCCCTGAAACACAACAGGCATCAGCAGGTTCTTAACTCATTGAGGGAGAGCTCACCAACTTTTTCTCTTATTAACACTGAAGCCATAATCACATGGCCACAGCTGTCAAGTTCTGCTGCTGGCTGGGGCTGAACTAGAGCCCCTCATTCAAATATATTTTCATCAGATTTCTGATTTCAATGGTTTCCTTCACAGCTGAAGACTTTTTAAAATTTTTTTTTTACAAGTTGGGAACTTAGCTTGATGGGGTCTTTCCCTGAGGCCACCACTCCCTTTATTCCACTTAGCATCAGGCTTTCCTTAAATCCTTCTGACGCCCTTGAGAGCAGCACTTACCTCCATTACACATCTTGGTGCTTCTTTTCTCCTCAAAATGTACATTTTGTATTTTTCTTTCTCAGCTCCTTAAATATCTACAAAAGTGTGGCCACTAATAACCACACAACAAAGTCAATATTACGCTGCCTTGAAATCCATTTTTCCAATGCTATTAATCCAAAACTTCACTTTGGTCTCAGGCAGAATTTTTTTTTTTTTGAAAAAGGCAAAGGCAGCCACATCCTCTGCCAAAATATTACAAAAACAACAGTCTCTGGGCCACTTATCAATACAATATTCTTCTCCTCTGAAACCTCTTCATCTGGGCCTGCCAAATTTATATTGTTCTCAGCACTACTGTCTTCCACACCTCTACTTATGTGTTCCATTAAGCCCCACTTAAAGTGAGACCTTCAAGTGCTTTCCAAATCCAAAGTCCACAGTCTGTGAAGAAGAGGCTTAGACAGACCTATCACAGCAATACCCTCCCTTCTCCCTGGCACCACATCCTGTCTTAGTCATTGTTCTGTTGCTGGGGAGAGACACCATGAACCCAGCAACTCTTGTGGAAAAAGTATGTTTTGGGGGCTTGCTTACAATTTCACAGGTTTAGTCCATCCACATCATGGTGGGGAACACGGGCAGACGTGGTGCTGGAGAAGTAGTGGAGAGTTCCACATCCAGATCTATAGGCAGCAGGAAGAAAGAGAGCCACTGGGTTTAGCTTGGGCTTTTGCAGCCTCAAAGCCCACCTCCAGAGACATGCTTCCTCCAGCAAGGCTACACCTATTCCAAGAAGGCCACAGCTCCTAATCAGTCCCTGATGACTAAGCATTCAAATATATGAGTCTATAGGAATGGAGGCAGGGGGCACATTCTTATTCAAACCACTACATCCATCAGAACTAGTTCACACTGACCAGGACTTCCTTTGCTGAATTCCTTCAGTTCAGTACTTGGTGGCATGAAGAGGCTGTTAATCAAATGGCTCCCAGATGTCCCTCAATAAAGGAATGGATACAGAAAATGTGGTAGTTTACACAATGGGGCACCACTTAGCTATTAAACACAATGAATTTATGAAATTCTTAGGCAAGTGGATGGAACTAGAAAATATCATCCTGAGTGAGAAAACCCAATCACAAAAGAACACACATGGTATACACTCACTGATAAGTGGATATTAGCCCAGAAGCTGGTGATACCCAAGATACAATTCATAGACCACATGAAACTCAAGAAGAAGGAAAACCAAAGTGTGGGTGCTTCGGTCCTTCTTAGAAGGAGAACAAAATACTCACAGGAGCAAATACTGAGATGAAGAGTTGAGCATAGACTGATGAAAGGTCACCCAGAGACTGTCCCACCTGGGTATTTACCCCATATACAGTTCACAAACCAAGACACTATTGTGGATGCCAACAAGTGCATGCTCACAGGAGCTTGATATAGCTGTCTCCTGAGAGGCTCTACCAGTGCCTGACAAATACAGAGATCCATGCTCTTAGCCGGCCATTAGACTGAGCACAGGGTCCCCAATGAAGGAGCTAGAGAAAGGACCCAAGGAGCTGAAGGAGTTTGCAGCCCCATAGGAGGAACAGCAATGTGAACCAACCAGTACCCCCAGAGCTCCCAGGGACTAAACCACCAACTAAAGTGTACACATGGAGGGACCCATGGCTCCAGCTGCATAGGCAGCAGAAGAGGGCCTTGTTGGACATCAATGGGAGGAGAGGCCCTTGGTCCTGTGAAGGCTCAATGCCCCAGTGTAAGGGAATGCCAGGGCCAGGAAGCAGGAGTGGGTGGGTTGGTGAGCAGGGGGAGGGGGCATGGGATAGGGGTTTTTTGTAGGAGAAACGAGGAAGGGGAATCACATTTGAAATGTAAATAAAGAAAATACCTAATAAAAATGAAAACATTGATCTTCCTATGGTGATCAACACTCAACAGCTTATGGGGTGAAGACAATGGATAAGGCTTTAGACGCAAATGAATTATGATGCTCAGGCAGTAAGCCAAAGAGACTTTGCTACATCAGAAGTTGGGAAATTATCCAATGACTGAAAAAAGCTTGCAACCTTTTCAAAAAATCACACAAGGGTCAATTGACACTTAAATATGCCTCACAGGTAGGTCAAAGAAGAGTTTGATTTTTTGTTTGATTTTGTGTGTCTGTGTTTGTTTCTTGAAACAGGTACTATGTGTGCAGCCTTGGCTTTCCTGGAATTCCCTCTGTAGAACAGGCTACCTCATACTCACAGAGAGCTGACAGGCTCTGCCTCCAAAGTTCTGGGGTTAAAAGCAGTGTGCCATTACCACCCAGCTAAAAAACAATTTGAAGGAGACTTCCTAGATCTAATCTCAGAGAGATGTTATTATTAGGCTTTGACAATGTTAATGGAGCATGTTTCAAGATTAAGACCACATTAGTGCAATAAAAAACAACGGGGTCCTGTCCTTCTGAGCTTGCTATTCCTACTATGACTCCAAATGATTGACAGTTGATAACTGTAGATCTAAAACTTGTTTTGTCCATCATCCCCTTGACATCACAAGACTGTGAAAGACTTGCCTTTGCCATGCCAAAATTTACTATAAGTTCCCCGCCAAAATATATCAATGAAAAGGCATGTTAAACAGCACCGTTATATGTCAGGCATATGTGGGCTCTGCTTTGGCTCTTGTCAAAAAAAAAATTAGTCTCTCAGCTATATACTATCCTTTCTATAGGTGATACTCTGATTCCAGTCCCTGAGACACAACTTTAGTGTATCTCAGACAGCAGATAATCTCCATTTTCTCAACAATGCTACAGAGGGCCCAGTAATTGAGGATCAGTGAAATTAACGTCTGCCTGCAGCAGAAATAATTCATTTCATTCAAGTCAATTTCATTCAGTCTCAATATGATATTCTACATACAAACAAACATGTAAAGACAAATGTGAACACCCGAGTGCACACACACACACACACACACACACACACACACACACACACACACACACACGTGCTAGCCGAGCTATGGGTCAGTGGTAGAGGTACTTAGAATTACATCTCTCACATTGAAATCTGGTATCTCCAACAGTATACAAAATCGCATGGTTTACCTGAAATGAAGGCCGCAGACATTTCATTGATCCGAATATTCCTGTGTGAAGAGAGCTATGTTCAGCCACATAAATGTTAGGTAGAAATGCACCATAACATACTCACCTGTATCACAGAGATGAAAACAATTAAATGATATTCTAGTTCTCAAGCTCAACCCCACTTCCAAGCCAGATGGTTTACTGACAAACCTTGGTTAGATCTGTTGAAACTGAATGATTGCTCATGAGGTTCAGTTTGGTTTGTGTGTTTCTGTGTTTGTTGGTCAAGGTACTGTTTCCCAAAGTACATTCAAAATTACTAACAGCTCATACTTGGTCAGGCAGATTTCTGGTAACTAGGTATTATTCTTCACCAATAAAGACCCACCTCCTTATTTTTTTTCACATTTTATTCCATTAAAACAACAATCATTATGAGCTTGGAATATAAAGCAACTGTTTAGGAAATACCACTCAATTTCTTCATTTATTCAATAGTTTTTCTTCAGAGATTTTTATATATGAAATCTGTTTGCTTAATAAAAAAGTAAATTACAGATCTTGGCAGTATTGGTGGGTTTTTGTTGTTGTTTGTTTGTTTTTTCTTTTGTTAGTTTTGTTTTCTTCTGTTTTAGAGCCAGGTTAAAGTCATTTACATAGAGACACAGTTTTTTGTCTTGTTCAGTTTGTTTTCTCAATGCTATCCCTGTTCAGTTTGTTTGCTCAATGCTCTCCTGGGGCTCACAAGTAAAGAAACTGGTTTTATACTGGTTTTACCTCTGTCTGGTTTTTGCATTTGTCTGTGCTAATGCTTTCTAGATTTCAATCTCTCTCTCTCTCTCTCTCTCTCTCTCTCTCTCTCTTTGCAGTAGGCCTCAAATGAGGAAGACATAGCTGGCTTTTTGCTTGTAAGTTGGAGACTTAATAAAGAGTGTAGTGAGCTGGGCATGGTGGTACACACCTTTAATCCCAGCACTTGGGAAGCAGAGGCAGGCAAATTTCTGAGTTCGAGGCCAGCCTGGTCTACAGAGTGAGTTCCAGGACAACCAGGGCTATAAAGAGAAACCCTGTCTCAAAAAACAAGAGAGAGAGAGAGAGAGAGAGAGAGAGAGAGAGAGAGAGAGAGAGAGAGAGAGAGAGAGAAAGAAAGAGAGAAATGTACCAAGCCTATATGAGTAATTTTTTAATCTGAATATTGTTGTTATTGAAGCTGTGAAAAATGTTTTACCATATTCTTTTTTTTCTCCTTGACCTAAGGCTCAAACTTTTTCTAAAATAGGAGATTTCATGTTTTCCTTGTATGTGCTGCTAATTCTATAAAAACGGAAAAGTCTGTAAATTTGGGTTTTTGCTTCATTTGATTTCTGAGGTAGAAAACCAGATAACCTAGGCAATTTGAAAACAGCCAGATCAATGTCTTTTCTTAATTTATAAATAAATGATGATCATTCCATTCTGAGAGAGTGTTTCACTCGAGTTCGCGTCCACACGCGAGCACAGCCTCTTTGCAGCTCCTCCGTCGCTGGTCCATACCCACCACCAGTTCTCCATGGATGACAATATAACTGTGCTCCTTGCCATCATCAACAATGGCTCCAGCATGTGCAAAGCCGGCTTCGCAGGTGACAATGCTCATCTTCCCCTCCATCGTGGGCCACCCTAGGCACTAGAGAGTGATGGTGGGTGTGGGTCAGATGGACTCCTACATGGCGACGAGGCCCAGAGCAAGAGAGGCATCCCGACCCTGAAGTACCCCATTGAACAAGGCGTTGTCACCACCTGGGACGATATGGAGAAGATCTGGCACCACACTTTCTACAATGAGCTGCGTGGGGCTCCTGAGGAGCACCCTGTGCTGCTCACCGAGGCCCCCCTGAACCCTAAGGCCAACCGTGAAAAGATGACCCTGATCATGTTTGAGACCTTCAACACCCCAGCCTTGTCCGTAGCCATCCAGGCTGTGCTATCCCTGAAAGCCTCTGGTCGTACCACTGGCATTGTGATGGACTCCGGAGACGTGGTCACCCACACTGTGCCCATCTACGAGGGCTATGCTCTCTCTCACCCCATCCTGCGCCTGGACCAGGCTGGCTGTGTGACCTGACGGACTACCTCATGAAGATCCTGACCGAGCGTGGCTACAGCTTCATCACCCCAGCTGAGAGGGTAATCGTGCGTGACATTAAAGAGAAGCTGTGCTGTGTTGCCCTAGACTTTGAGCAGGAGATGGCCACTGCCACATCCTCTTCCTCCCTGGAGAAGACCTATGAGCTGCTTGATGGCCAGGTCATCACTATTGGTAATGAGAAGTTCTGCTGCCCTGAGGCTCTTTTCCAGCCTTTCTTCTTGGGTATGGAATCCTGTGGCATCCATGAAACTACATTCAATTCCACCATGAAGTGTGACTTTGACATCAGGAAAGACCTCTATGCCAACAGAGTGCTGTCTGGTGCCACCACTATACCCATTGCTGACAGGATGCACCACCATGTACACATTGCTGACAGGATGTAGAAGGAGATTGCTGCTCTGGCTCCTAGCACCATGAAGATCAAGAGCATTGCTCCTCTTGAGCACAATAAATGGATCAGTGGCTCCATCCTGGCCTCACTGTCCACCTTCCAGCAGATGTGGATCAGCAAGCAGTACAATGAGTCTGGCCCCTCCATCGTGCACTGCAAATGCTTCTAGGCAAACTGTTACTGAGCTGCGTTTTACACCCTTTCTTTGACAAAACCTAACTTGTGCAGAAAAATAAAAAAATAAGAGACAACATTGGCATGTCTTTTTAATTTTTTTAAAAAGGGTGTTTTATTGGTTTTGTTTGTTTTTTGTTTTCTTTTGTTTTGGCGCTTCTGAGTCAGGATTTAAAAACTGGAAAGGTGAAGGTGACAGCAGTCAGTTTGTACAATGTGGCTGAGGACTTTGATTGTACATTATTTTTTTGGTTTTGTTTTTTAATAGTCATTACAAGTATCCATGAAATAAGTGGTTAAAGGAAGACCCTTACCCTCCAAAAGCCACTCCCACGCCTAAGAGAAGGATGGACAAGTCCACACCCTGAGTCCACACCGGGGAAGGTGACATCAGTGGGTCTGTGTAAATTATGTACTGCAAAATTTTTTTTTAATCTTCTGCCTTAATGCTTCATTTTTGTATTTAATTTCTGACTGTCAGCCATCGTGGCTCCCCCTTTTTGGCCCCCCAACTTGATGTATGAAGGCTTTGGTCTCCCTAGGAGTGGGTTGAGGTGTTGAGGCAGCCAGGGCTGGCCTGTACACTGACTTAAGACCATTTTAATAGAAGTGCACACCTTACAAACACACAAACCAACAAAAAAGAGAGGATGTTTCTGTCTGTAACATGATGTGTTTCACCAATGTTTCTCTTCTTGTTTATGTGCATCATTTAAGATAATGTGTATTTAATTTTTATGCATTAAAAATAAAATTGTCAACAACGAAGACATGCCTGGCCTTTTTATACAGAAATTAGATTTTTAACAGATCGCATTATCTGTCTTCTTAGGGTGTCTTATTTGTCTCTTCTTTCAAATCTGCTATTTGGATAATCGTCATTGTTGTTCTCACTTCCTTCATTTGGGCAGCCTCTGTCTACTTTCCTGTTGGTATCAGTCTCACACAGTTAGCCTATGCTGGACCATTCTTGAAGATTTTACAAACAACCTTGTTATTTTCTTCAGCACAACAAAATGATCTGCATGCTGTATAGATGGCAGTGATCTGCATGCTGGCATCACTGGCAGTGATTCTAACTTTGATATCTCTAAAGGATGTTTCTTCCTCATTTAGTATTTGACTGATTCTTAATATGCTACAGTTTCATTACCACTTTTAGAAACAGCGCCCATTATAGAAAAATTGAATAGTCCTAACTCTTTGATATGTTTTCAGGTCCAACATTTCACAGGACAGTGAATCCATCCTGTATATGTTATTCATACCAGATCTCATTCTGGGCTTCTGGGATGATTAAATGATTAAAGGGAATGATCAAGTGGATGGCTTGGTAGCCTTTAGAGCTATCAAAGTTCTCCAATGCTAGCATGCAATTACACATGTTCAGGTTTCTTTCGGGCAAAAATGCCTATTTCCCCTAAATCCCAACCACTACCTATCATAATTTCCTATCCCTCCTGTGCCATTTCCAATACTCCTTTCGCAGATGTGACTTAGTGAGCTCTTGCAGATGGTTGGTTCCCATATTCCATTCTCTGGTCCTTTCTCTTTTGTTCATGTGGTTGACACTTATTAGGGTTACACATGAGCCATAATAGTGCTACCTGGAGAAAGAGCTGTTCATGCTGCTACATGTTTAGCAAATATGGTTACCATTTTCTCTCTACCTAGTACAATTAAGACTGCTAATGCACCCACACATGCCAGTTCTCACTTTATGTGTTCTGAGCTGATTGCCACATTAGACATATAACATATGTCCCTGAGAACCTGCAGGGCCATGCCATAGTTAAACACAAATAGCATATCATCAAAATGTTCCCTGAAAAACATAGAGGGGGAAATTTTACCTCCCCGAAAATATTTCTTTTCTCTTCATTATAATGTATAAATTTAAGATTTTTTGGGTAATCTCGGGAGTTCAGAAGAACCCTAGTGGTGGACTGACCCAATTCTGTCAGCTGTTCCCAGACAATTTGATAGAAAGATGAAGTTGATAGTGGTTAGGAGCTTGGCCTTCCTAAGGTGAGGGGGTCAGAGATGTGTTGTGGTTCCACAGAAAACAAAAAGAAAGCTTGGATCAAAGAATCATCATGAAAGAGCATAATTTCAATGATGAGGACACCTTGAAATGTCATTCAAATGGAGACACACCACCATCGCCAAAGAGAAAATTATGTATCACACACAGCAAACATTACCACCCATTTGGGGACAATTTTAAAAACTTACTTAATATTCTGAGCTCTGATTTGAGGAACAAGAAAAACTGTCACCCCTATAACCATGCTCCCCATGATGTTGGTTTCTATTAGTGATCACAGGTGAGGATGTCACTTCACAGGGTGATCCAATTATGACAAATATCCAGTGTTTTTACCCCTTGCCTTCCATGCAGGCTCATGGCTCCTGTAGTGACTGCACTAATACTGACTTTGTGCCCTCCTGGTGGTTTGAATAGGAATAGCCCCATAACCCCATGTGTTTGAATGCTTGACCAGTATGGAATAGCACCATTAGCAGGTATAGCGTTGTTGAAGTAGGAAATGTGTCACTGTGGGGTCAGACTTTAAGGTCTCATATGCTCAAGCTACACTCAGTGTGGCTCACATTCTCTCCATGCTGCCTGTGGATCAAGATGTAGAACTTTCAGCTCCTCCTCCAGCACCATGTCTACCTGCATGCTGCCATGCTTCCTGCCATGATGACAATAGACTAAACCTCTGAAATGGTAAGGCAGCCCAAATTAAATGCTTTCCTTTATAAGAGTTGCTGTGGTCGTGGTGTCTCTTCAAGGCAATAAAACCCTCACTAAGAAAGTCCCTTACCTGTACTGTGGAAAGAAATATGTCTTTGCCTTTTGGGGCAAAGCTTTGTCTTCTGGATGGGCCGTTTCATGTAATCACACAGCCTTTAAGGCATTGCTGGCCCATTTCTAGGGATACTGCTCTATAGACAGAGTTCTTCAACTCTTTCTCCCCCTTAACCAACACACTCTACATCTACTTGTGAGGACAATCTCTACTTGTTAGGCCTAACTGGCCTGTGTCTTCAGCAACACTATCAATGTCTCTGCTACTGCTTTAGGGAAATTATATACAGATAGGAAGGAACTTGGAACAGCAATTTTGCAGAATGCTCTGCCAGTATTTACTTTCTGCTAGATCATCATATGGGTTATCATCAGTTTACTGTATGTATTGCTTCAATATGACAGATAACTCCTGGTCCAACAATGGTTGGCTCCACTACTTGAGGAGATCAGTAAAAATCATACCCTCCTCCTGGTGGGGCTGGCCTAATTGGTTCTCTTGGCTTCCTCCCCTTCTGGCATCACTGGCAGTGATTCTAACTTTGATTTACCCTACAATTTTCAATAATCTATGAACCCCATATATTGTCTCAATCATATGAATTCCTACCATTCCAATGATTTCACAGAAGGGGATTTGGGTGTAGCATGTAGGTAATAGACTTTCCCACACTCCCCTGCTTCATGTACTCCTTGTCCATAGACCTTTGTTACTCCCTAGGGAGGACCTCCACATGTCCAAGGACTGACAAGATTTTTTCTCTCCTCTTCTTAGCCAGGCAGCTTAGAGCTTTCAAGGACATTATGCCAACAGCCTTTGCCTCCTGAACGGCTTGCTGATAGTGATGAGAAATACTTGATATGTTTTCCACTGTTTCTTTGTTCCAGGTTTGAACTCTGAGCTCTCCAAAGAAAAGCTTCAGAGGATGCCAGCGAAGGCACCTTTGAGCAGCATGGCCTTGAGTTCTCTGGTTTTGTTGAATCTCAAATTGGACTTCAGTTCCTCTACACCTGATCAGGACATTCAACTTCATGAATTTAACTGATTTGCTGTTCTTGGGGAATATTTTGTTTTTATTTCTACCTGTCCTCAAAAAAACATTTGGTGAACTCTTCCTTTTCCCCCTAGCTCATTGTTATATTCTTCTCCACTGCTAATCATTCTTGTTTTTCTTTTTCTTAACCTTGAAAGTTCTCCATTTTCTTCTTTCCCTGCTTACCCCTTTAAGGTCTTTCAGTATTTTCACTTTTAGTGTAGATACTTTCTAAACTCCTGATTTTTCCATTTTCTGGTCCTGGATTCGTGTGCTGATTTTCAGTTTGTTTCTGTATCTTGTATGTTTTCATGTTAAGTTAGAAGGTTGTTTTCTTGATACAGAGCCCCACAGCCAAACAGTAGGTGGAGCTTGGGAAATGAATCCTGCATAAGAGAGGAAGGATTATAGGAACCAGAGAGGTCAAGGGCACAAGAAAAACTACAGCATTCAGTAACCTAGGCTCATAGGGGCTCACAGAGACAGATCTTACATGGAGCTGACCATGCTATAGTTGTGTAGCTTTGTGTTCTTTTGGAACTCTTAACAACAGAATAAAGGGTTCTGACTCTTTTGGCTGCTTTTGGGCACATCCCTTCTTACCGAGTTGCTTTGTCCAGCCTCAATATCAGGGTAGGTTCATAGTCTTAATGCAGTATTATATGCCATGTTTGGTTGATATTTATGGGAAGCCTGCCATTTTTTTTTGAAGAGAAATGGAGCAGGAGTGGATGTGGGGGACAGAGAGGAGGTTGCTTGATGCACTGGGAGGAAAGGACAGAGAGGAAACTTCAGTCAGAATGTTAAAAAAGAAATACACGCATATATAATATAAACATAAACAATATGGAAAATAGGCATCTAGAAAGTGTGCGATATAATGGAGATCCTAGATAATAGAAACTTGAAGAAGTACATTGCATCCAGTTATGATGAAGAGAGGAATGAAAGGTGGTACTCAGATAATTTCTTCTTTTCATGCAGCCTAAAACCCAAGCCTTGGATACAGTGCCATTCACCTCTAGGCTATGCCTTTCTGCTTCAGTTAACTGAATAAAAAAGGAAAGTCTGAGTCATGATCAAGGTTTGGGTCCTTTCCAAACACCTTTCTTCTACAATTTTTGTTTTTGTCTTGATGAATGAGAAGTTATAAGCTTGGTCATAAAAGTGTATAGTCATATAATATTAATATATATGAGATGCATATTTACATAATATAAGTTAAAATTGCCTAATCTCCACAAATGTAATATTTGAAAGTTTTTATTGAATGGAAATTTTCTATGTTGAAAAAAGGAGTGCTACCAGGAAATGGGGCCTTTAAGAGTACTGTGGTGGTCTGAATGAGAGATGATGCCATAGTTGCAGACATTTGGACACTTGGTTCCAGTTGGTGGCATGGTTTAGGGAAGTTTAGGTGGTGTAGGCTAGCTGGAATAATTATGTTACTGGGGAAGCTTTGGATTAAAAACCTTGCCATTTTCAGGTTACACTCTCTGCTTTGTGCTTGTGGTTCAAGGTATGAGCTTTGGCTCTCTGTTCCTTCCTCCAGGCCCAATAATTGATGCCATGTCTCCACTCTGCCTTTATGGCTTTTAGCCTCTAGAGCCACATGCCAAATAAACCCTCTCTTCCTTAAGTCACTTTGATCACAGTGTTTTATCACAGCAAGAGAAATGTGTATATAAGAAGGTTTAATTAATATAAGTACGTTTCTCAATGAGAACATCCCTCTATAGTGGTTAATATCGATTGCCAACTCGACAGGATTTAGAACCACCAAAGAGACCTTTAAGCATGAGAATGATATATCTAGACTAAGTTAACTGATGTGGTAAGACCCACCCTAAATATGAAGAGCACCAGCCCATGGGCCAGAATCTTGGGCTGCATGAAAAGGATAAAGCAAGCTGAGTACAAATACTCACCTCTCTCTGCCTTAATACCTCAGGACCAGCTATGTGTTACTTTCACTGACATGACTTCCTCCTCTTCAGTTGTGAGCCATACACAACCTTCCTTCTTTCAATGGGTGACACCACTCACAGGGGATTTAGAATTGTATAAGAAGAAAAAAGGGAGCTGTGTAGGTTTACTCTTGAGTTTCTGTGTTGAATTTTTTCTTAGATGATTTATTGTCCGCTGAGAGTGGCATACTAAACATTCACATTATTACTGTATCAGGGACTACCTGATAGTTCATGTCTTTTAGTGTTTGTTTTTGCAATTCAAAACTACAGCTTTTGGTGCATACATATTTACAGTTACTATATCTTGCTAAATCTTTTCCTTTACTAACAGGAAGTGGCCTTCTTTAGCTCTTCTAATTTTGGCTGGAAATATACTTCAGCATCAAAATAGCTGTATCAGCTTGTTCTTGGTCTCTGAATGATAGGTTGCCATCCATTCTTTAACTCTCAGTCCGTGGATGTCTTAGCTAATATGCTGTGGCTTTTTGATCAGTTTTCAATTCGATCAGCTAGTCTCTATCTCCTTATTGAGCCCATTTAAATTTATGTTTGGGGGGGCTACAGGGATGGCTCAGCGGTTAGAGCTACTTGTTGTTTTTGAAAAGGACCAGGTTTCAGTTCCCATCACCCACAAGAGGCTCATGACTTCCTGTAACTCCATTTTCAGGTGATCTGAAACACTCCTATGATCTCCAAGAGCACCAGGCTCGGACATAGTACACATCTATCCATTCATGCAAGCACTACAGCCATAAACATAAAAAACAAAATCAGATCTTGTGTCCTGGGTCCCTCAGAGACCTGTCTGCGCAGGTGAGAGTGCAGACTGCAGAAGCGACACAGCTTCTGGGACAGGCAGAAGTGACACAGCTTCTGGGACAGACCCCTGTTTCGGGCTACAGATATCCGGGCACCTTCCCCGAAAGAGGAGAGGTGTCCGCCTGGGTTGTCTCTGACTGACAGAAAAGGTGAGAGAGCCATCTTGTGTCCTAGGTCCCTTGGGGACCAGTCTGCGCAGGTGAGTGCGTGGGCTGCAGAGGCAACACATCTTCAGGGACAGGCCCTGTTTGGGGCCTTCATCTTCAGCCAGGAGGCAGGTCTGAACACCAGACATTGGTGCACCTTGCCTGCAGAGAGTACTCTGACCACTGAGACTCAGGACAGAGCTGGAATCCCAAAACTGCTGACAGAGGGTAACAGAATCACAGGAGGAACAAGCTCCATCCAGAGACAACTATAACAACTAACACCAGAGATTACCAGATGGCAAAAGGCAAACATAAGAGTCTTACTAACAGAAACCAAGACCACTCACCATCATCAGAACCCAGCACTCCCATCTCAGTCAGTCCTGGATACCCCAACACACCCGGAAAGCAAGACTCAGATTTAAAATCATATCTCATGATGCTGGTAGAGGACTTTAAGAAGGGCATTAATAATTCACTTAAAGAAATGGAGGAGAACACAGCTAAACAGGTCCTTAAAGTAGAAACACAAAAATCCATTAAAGAATTATAGGAAAACACAACCAAACAGGTGATGGAATTGAACAAAACCATCCAAGACCTAAAAAGGGAAGTAGAAACAGTAAAGAAAACCCAAAGAAAGACAACTCTGGAAATAGAAACCCTAGTAAAGAAATCAGGAACCAGAGATGCAAGCATCAGAAACAGAATATAAAAGATGGAAGAGAGAATCTCAGGTGCAGAAGATTCCATAGAGACCATTGGCACAACAATCAAAAAAAATGCAAAATGCAAAAAGATCCTAACTCAAAACATCCAGGAAATCCAGGACACAATGAGAAGACCAAACCTACAGATAGTAGGAGTAGATGAGAATCAAGATTTTCAACTTAAAGTGCCAGCAAATGTCTTCAATAAAATTATAGAAGATAACTTCACAAACCTAAAGAAAGAGATGCCCAAGAATATACAAGAAGCCTACAGAACTCCAAATAGACTGGGCCAGAAAAGAAATTCCTCCCGAAACATAATAATCAGAACAACAAATGCACTAAATAAAGAGAGAATATTAAAAGCAGTAAGGGAAAAGGGTCAAGTAACATATAAAGGTAGGCCTATTAGAATTACACCAGACTTCTCACCAGAGACTATGAAAGCCAGAAGATCCTGGACAGATGTTATGCAGACCCAAAGAGAACAAAAATGCCAGCCCAGGCTACTATAGCCAGAAAAACTCTCAATTACCATAGATGGAGAAAACAAAGCATTCCATGATAAAACCAAATTCACACAATATCTTTCCACGAATCCAGCCCTTCAAAGGATAATAAAGGGAAAACACCAACACAAGGACGGAAACTACACCCTAGAAAAAGCAAGAAAGTAATCCTGCAATGAACCCAAAAGAAGAGAGCCAGAAGAACAGAATCCCAACTATAACAAAGTAACAGGAAGCAACAATTACTTTTCTTTAATTTCTCTTAACATCAATGGACTCAATTCACCAATAAATAGACTAATAGACTGGCTACACAAACAGAACCCAATATTTTGCTGCTTACAGGAAACCCACCTCAGGGAAAAGGACAGACACTACCTCAGAGTGAAAGGCTAGAAAACAATTTTTCTAGCAAATAGTCCTAAGAAACAAGCTGGAGTAGCCATTCTAATATCTAATAAAATCGACTTCCAACCCAAAGTCATCAAAAAAGACAAGGAGGGACACTTCAGACTCATCAAAGGTAAAATCTACTAAGATGAACTCTCAATTCTGAAAATCTATGCTCCAAATGCAAGGGAAGCCACATTCATTAAAGAAACTTTAGTAAAGCTCAAAGCACACATTGTACCTCACACAATAATAGTGGGAGACATCAACATCCCACTCTCACCAAAGGACAGATGATGGAAACAGAAACTAAACAGAGACACATGGACACTAACAGAACTTATGAAGCAAATGGATTTAATAGGTATCTACAGAACATTTTATCCTAAAACAAAAGCATATACCTTCTTCTCAGCACCACATGGTACCTTCTCTTGACCATATAATTGGTCACAAAACAGGCCTCCATGGATACAAAAATATTGAAATTATCACATGCATCCTATCAGATCACCACGGACTAAGGCTGATCTTCAATAACAGCATAAATAATAGAAAACCAACATTCACCTGGAAACTGAACAACACTATTCTCAATGATATCTTGGTCAAGAATGAAATAAAGAAAGAAATTAAAGATTTTTTTAGAGTTTAATGAAAATGAAGCCACAACATACCCACATTTATGGGAAACAATGAAGGCAGTCCTAAGAGGAAAACTCATAGCCCCGAGTGCCTCCAAAAAGAAACTAGAGAAAGCATACACTAGCAGCCTGAAAGCACACTAGAAGCTCTAGAACTAAAGGAAGCAAATTCACCCAAGAGAATTAGACTGTAAGAAATAATCAAACTCAGGCTGAAATCAACCAAGTGGAAACAAAAAGAACTATTCAAAGAATCAACAAAACTAGGAGCCGGGTCTTTGAGAAAATCAATAAGATAGATAAACCCTTAGCCAGACTAACTAGAGAGCACAGAGACAGTATTCTAATTAATAAAATCAGAAATGAAAAAGAGACATAACAACAGAACCTTAGGAATTATAAAATATCATCAGATCCTATTACAAAAGGCTATACTCAACAAAGCTGGAAAACCTGGAAGAAATAGACAACTTCCTAGACAGATACCAGGTACCAAAGTTAAATCAGGATCAGATTAACAATCCCTAAAGAAATAGAAGCAGTCATCAATAGTCTCCCAACCAAAAAAAAAAGCCCAGGACCAGATGAGTTTAGTGCAGAGTTCTATCAGACATTCAAAGATTATTTTGAGTTTGATTATTTCTTACAGTCTACTTCTCTTGGGTGAACAGTCTACTTCTCTTGGGTGAATTTGCTTCCTTTAGTTCTAGAGCTTCTAGTGTGCTTTCAGGCTGCTAGTGTATGCTTTCTCTAGTTTCTAATTCCAACTCTCCTCAAACTATTACACAAAATAGAAACAGAAGGTACTCTACCCAATTCATTCTATGAAGCCACAATTACTCAACCTAAACCACACAAAGATCCAACAAAGAAAGAGAACTTCAGACCAATTTCCCTTATGAATATTGATGCAAAAATACTCAATAAATCCTCACAAACCGAATCCAAGAACACATCAAAACAATCATCCAGCCCGGCATGGTGGCACACACCTTTAATCCAAGCAGTCGGGAGGCAGAGCCAGGTGGATTTCTGAGTTCAAGGCCAGCCTGGTCTACAGAGTGAGTTCTAGGACAGCCAGGACTATACAGAGAAACCCTGTCTCGAAAAACAAAAACAAAACAACAACAAAACGATTATCCATCATGAACAAGTAGGCTTCATCCCAGAGATGCAGGGATGGTTTAATATATGGAAATCCATCAACATAACCCACTATATAGACAAACTCAAAGACAAAAACCACATGATCATCGCGATAGATGCTGAGAAAGCATTTGACAAAATCCAACACCCATTTGTGATAAAAGTGTTGGAAAGATCAGGAATTCAAGGCCCATACCTAAACATAATAAAAGCAATCTACAGCAAACCAGTAGCCAACATCAAACTAAATGGAGAGAAACTTGAAGCAATCCCACTAAAATCGGGGACTAAATAAGGCTGCCCACTCTCTCCCTACCTATTCAATATAGTACTTGAAGTCCTAGCCAGAGTAATTCAACAACAAAAGGACATCAAGGGGATACAAATTAGAAAGTAAGAAGTCAAAATATCACTATTTGCAGATGATATGATAGTATATGCAAGTGACCCCAAAAATTCCACCAGAGAACTCTTAAACCTGATAAACAGCTTCAGTACAGTAACTGGATTTAAAATTAACTCAAGGGGGCTGGTGAGATGGCTCAGTGGGTAAGGGCGCCCGACTGCTCTTCCGAAGGTCCGGAGTTCAAATCCCAGCAACCACATGGTGGCTCACAACCATCTGTAACAAGATCTGACTCCCTCTTCTGGAGTGTCTGAAGACAGCTACAGTGTACTTACATATAATAAATAAATAAATCTTTAAAATTAACTCAAACAAATCAATGGTCTTGTTCTACACAAGGGATAAATGGGCTGAGAAAGAAATTAGGGAAACAATCCCCTTCACAATAGTCACAAATAATATAAAATACCTTGGAGTGACTCTAACTAAGGAAGGGAAAGATCTGTATGATAAGAACTTCAAGTCTCTGAAGAAAGCAATTGAAGAAGATCTCAGAAGATGGAAAGATCTCCCATGCTCATGGATTGGCAGGAGCAATATAGTAAAAATGGCTATCTTGCCAAAAGCAATCTACAGATTCAATGCAATCTCCATCAACATTCCAACTCAATTCTTCACAGAGATAGAAAGGGCAATTTGCAAATTCATTTGGAAAAATAAAAAACCTAGGATAGCAAAAACTATTCTCAACAATAAAAGGACCTCTGGTGGAATCACCATGCCTAACCTCAAGCTGTTCTACAGAGCAATTGTGATAAAAACTGCATGGTACTAGTACAGTGACAGACAGGTAGTTCAATGGAATAGAATTGAAGACCCAGAAATGAGTCCACACACTTACGGTCATTTGATCTTTGACAAGGGAGCCAAAACCTTCCAGTGGGAAAAAGACAGCATTTTCAACAAATGGTGCTGGCCCAACTGGCAGGCATCATGTAGAAGAGTGCAAATTGATCCATTCTTATTTCCTTGTACAAAGCTTAAGTCTAAATGAATCAAAGATCTCCACATAAAACCAGAGACACTGAAATTTATAGAGGAGAAAGTGGGGAAAAGACTCAAAGATATGGGCACAGGGGACAATTTCCTGAACAGAACAACAATGGCTTCTGCTGTATGATGGAGAATCCACAAATTGGACCTCATAAAATTGCAAAGCTTCTGTAAGGCAAAAGACACTGTCAATAAGACAAAAAGGTCACCAACGGATTGGGAAAGGATTTTTATCAATCCTAAATTTGATAGGGGACTAATATCCAACATATACAAATAGCTCAAGAAGCTGGACTCCAGAAATTCAAATAACCTCATTAAAAATGGGGTACTGAGCTAAACAGAGAATTCTCAACTGAGGAATATCGAATGGCTGAGAAGCACCTGAAAAAATGTTCAACATCCTTAATCATCAGGGAAATGCAAATCAAAAAAACCTTGAGATTCCACCTCACACCAGTCAGAATGGCTAAGAGCAAAAATTCAGGTGACAGCAGATGCTGGCGAGGATGTGGAGAAGGAGGACCACTCCTCCATTGCTGGTGGGATTGCAAGCTTGAATAACCACTCTGGAAGTCAGTCAGGTGGTTCCTCAGAAAATTGTACATAGTACTACCGGAAGATCCAGCAATACCTCTCCTAGGCATATACCCAGAAGATGTTCCAACTTGTAATAAGGACACATGCTCCACTATGTTCATAGCAGCCTTATTTATAATATCCAGAAACTGGAAAGAACCCAGATGTCCCTCAACAGAGGAATGAATATAGAAAATGTGGTACACTACACAATGAAGTACTACTCAGCTATTAAAAACAATAGATTTATGAAATTCTTGGACAAATGGATGTATCTGGAGGATATCATTGTTAGTGAGGTATCCCAGTCACAAAAGAAGTCACTTGATATGCACCCACTGATAAGTGGATATTAGCCCAGAAGCTCAGACTACCCAAGATACAATTTGCAAAACACAAGAAAATCAAGAAGAAGGAAGACCAACGTGTGGATACTCCATTCCTCCTTAGAATAGGGAACAAAATACAGAGACAAAGTTTGGAGCTAAGACCAATGGATGTACCATCCAGAGACTACCACACCCAGGGATCCATCCCATAATCAGCCACCAAACCCAGACACTACTGCATATGCCAGCAAGATTTTGCTGAAAGGACCCTGATATAGCTGTCTCGTGTGAGCCTATGCCAGTGCCTGGCAAATACAGAAGTGAATGCTCACAGTCAGCTATTGGATGGAACACAGGGCCCCCAATGGAGGAGCTAGAGAAAGCACCCAAGGAGCTGTAGGGGTCTGCAACCCTATAAGTAGAACAACAATATGAACTAACCAGTACCCCCAGAGCTCGTGTCTCTAGATGCATATGTATCAGAAGATGACCTAGTCGGCCATCATTGGGAAGAGAGGCCCCTAGGTCTTGCAAACTTTATATGTCCCAGTCCAGGGGAACGCCAGGTCCAAGAAGAGGGAGTGGGTGGGTAGGGGAGCAGGGTGGGGGGGCAGTATAGGGAACTTTCAGGATAGAATTTGAAATGTAAATAAAGAAAATATCTAATAAAAAACACAAAAAACAAAATCAGTAAATTTTTTTAATAAGTAAACTTAAGAATGTGTGTGTGTGTGTGTGTGTGTGTGTGTGTGTGTGTGTACATGCGCGAGTGCAGGTATCCATGGAAAAGTTGTGAATTGCCCACTGTGCATGTTAGGAACAGAACTCAGGATCTGTCTGTCTCTGCCTCCTAGGAGATGAGATTACAAGCATGTGCTCCTAAATACATCTTTTAAAATAAACTAATTTTATTTTATGTATATGGATGTTTTACCTGTATGTATGTATGTATGTATGTATGTATGTATGTATGTATGTATGTATGTTCACCACATGTAGTTAACATGGAGGTCAGAAAAGAGTACTGATTCCTTGGAACTGGAGTTACAGACAGTTTTTATATGGATGCTGGGAATTGAGTGTGGGTGTTTTGGAAGAACAACAAGTGCTGTTAACTACTGGGCCAGTCCCATCCTGTCTTTAATATTACTTGTGTTTCTGGTATTAATTCAGCCCCTGACCCAAACCCTCTGGTATATAACAACAACAACAACAACAACAACAACAAAAATCAAACCAAAGAATCCATAGTATAGGAGAAACTAAGGCACACATAGAAGATCATTCAATGAAATTATAACAGAAAAATTTCAAGTCTTGAGAAATAGGCATTCAAACACAAGAGGCATTTAGAACGCTAACTAGAAAAGAACTTCCCATGAATGTTATTAAGAAATGTTTAATGATTCTTTTAAATTTGTGGGGTTTTCTGGTTGGTTGGATTATTGTTTGTTCTTAACTTTCTCTCCTACTAGCATCCAGGCTTTTTCATACACTGTGTTGGACATGATGGATTTCTTCATAGCACTCCTTCTTTTAGCTAATCTCAGGAAATATATCCTTTCCTGTAATTATGTAATTCAGACTGTTGTTCCTCCTACTGTGTGTACAGTGTAAGTATTTTTTAAGTATTATTTTTAAAGTATTTTTCTATGCTAGCTTGGTGGCCATGAACTGACTTAGTTTGTGCTGGCCTTGAAATGTCCTTATTTTCTGTCAAGTTTAAAAATAGCTTTGCTGGATATAACAATCTTTGTTGACAGTTATTTGCCTTTAGGGCTTGAAATATATTGTTCCATGATGTCCTGGCTTTGAGTACTGATGAGAGATTTGACACTATTGTGACATTTCTGACTTTGAAGGTTAGTTGGTAGTTTTGCCTTATAGCTTTTAATTTTTTTTGCTTTGTATTTTTAACATTTTGACTATAATATGTCATTTATTGGTATTTATCCGTCACCAATGGCCATAAAATGAGAACCGACAAAAGTGGCACAAAATGTGCTGTGAAGTTAAAAATTATTTAGGGTCATAATCATCTGTCAGGGGAGATGCTATATTTTAAGAGAAAACACAGTGGTCATGTTAGTGTCCAGGCAACAATGAGCTGGTTCAATAGACTAGCAATGATGTGGATTCATTATTTACCTATGTACTGCTATTGTGGGCTCGGGGGTAAGCTGGCAAGAAGATGTACATTTCAAAGTCCAGGGAACAAAGGAAAGAGCTAACTTTTAAAAGATTGGCTCATGGGGTAAGCACTCTATGATAATATATGACTTAGATTTGTGAACTATGTGACTGAAGGGTATTAGGCTGATCATAATTCAAGTTCATGGACTGCAGAGACAGGGAGAAATCTTTGTTTGTCATGTTCTGCCATCTCTGCAGTCAGGGACCTCACAAGGGAGGCCTGATTAAGTCTCTCTGGTCTTGGGTTTGATCACTTCATTGGAGACATGTATGTTTTAATGTTTCTAGTGGGGGCCAGTGAGCTCTAGGAAGGAGCATGACCTAATTTCTGCATACTGTGAGATCTGGTCACTAAAGTGACCAATGTCTTAAATGAATGTCAATAATTATTTTTAAATAATTTATGTATTTTTATTTTATGCACATTGGTATGTTTATGCCTGCACATATGTGTTTGTAAGGCTGTCAGATCTTGGAGTTACAGTTATGAGCAGCTATGTGGGTGCTGGCAATTGAACCAGGGTCTTCTGGAAGAGTAGTAAGTACTCTTAACTGCTGAGCCTTCTCTTCAGGCCCAAATGCTCATAATTTAACATTTTTCAGCTCTGGTTGGTTGGTTGGTTGTATGACAAAGAAATAGAAGAAAGATTTTCTGGGATAGATAAGTAAAGAAAGAGACCCAAAAGGATAATGGACATTGAAGTTGAGACTTTGGCTCCCTAGAGCTGACTAGGGAATGCAGGATCAGGGCAAGGCCTTCTTTTCTGGAGTAGATAAGCAGACACTGGTCTCTAGGACAGAGGCTAGCATCTAGATTTGCACATCAGAAGGACAACAAGTCTGTGTAGTATGTTGAACAGTACCCTAGGTATATTGAGTCAGCAGGCAGGCTAGAGAAGGACATACATATAAAAGAATCAAAGCAGTTGTGACCATCATATGTAACTCAAACACAGGTAGACCCAGATTAAGAAATAATCTGGTATACATCTGGAGTTCTATTAAAGAGTTTTTAATTGATTTAGATAAGAAGAAGGGGCAAGATAAACAGGACTTTATAACAGAATAGGCACTCTGAAGCAGTATACTTTTGATAGTAGATTAGGAGAGGGGTTGTGGGGAAGGCATCAGTGGGTTTTAGTAAAATTTGGATTTGTTAGATGTCTTTGAAGTTAATTTTATTAAATATATTTAGAGCTCCCATAAGAGACTACTAAGTCACCCACAGAGGAAAGCTGGCTATTAAATAGGCTATAACCCAAGATGATTTAGGCTCTGAATTTCTAACATTTTAAACTCTCAACTATGTTCATAGTTGACCTTCCAGTGACCCAAAAGTGTGGCTTGTTCAAGTTCCAACACATATGTGATCTCTTTTGAAGTCTCAGCTTATCATGTGGCTAGGAACTTATCCTGGGTCTGATGAAGATGAGGCTGGATAATCTGGAAAGCAGAGTTCCAGGAGAGAGAAATGATTACCAGTGCCGTTAAAGAAAAAAGTTCCTGGATCATTATGACAAAATTAAGTATGGTAAATGGGAGGAGAGGAAATACATGGGATAAAGGAAGGAGTCTGGTTAAGTGGGGATATGGCGGAGAAACAAAGCTAAATGCATGAAAGGAGAAAGAAGGAAAATGGTGAAGAATGTTATATAGGAGAAAGGAAAAGAGAAAGAGTTTAGAAAAAAAATGAAAATAAAAACAAAAAAGAGCGGTTTTGGTAACAAAAAAGTTCCAAACCAAAATTAGATGAATATAGGAAGAGTAAAACACACAACAAAACACTTTCCAAGAGTCTCAAATGAAGAGAGATGGGCTGAAATAAAGGGGTTTCTGAGGTAGGTGGCAAAACTACGGGGGACTTGAATGGAGGACAGAATGGTGAATGCAATGGTCTACCTGGGTCTGAGTTACATATGATGGTCACAAGGTAGCTTTCATAGCATTGGAAGGTGCTATGCAAGTTGCAAAGAGAGAGAAGAAATCAGTAGTCCTAGCCAGCTGTAAAGCCTGAATCACAGCACTGACCAGACTAACAAAATAGTTACAATAGTGTAATAATGGCACTTCTATCTCAGCACAACCAACTGCTGTCTAATTAGGTGTAAGACATGCTCAACAGGAGAGAATTCATGCCTTGTATTGTAAACCTAGCTAATAGACCATAAACCCAAGAGGAGAACCTACTACTGCCAGTTTCATAAACTAATATAATTTCTGTTTTCTAAATAACTATCCTTATACTCACATAGGGCTCACTCTTCATGAAAGAAGTTTCTTTTTGCAACTGATGGAGACTACTACCAAAATACACAGCTGGTCAAAATGCAGAGAATAAATAACTATGGGGTGTACTATCCCTGATCTGCAACACAACCCCTAAATCTAGGGCTCCAGTACACAGGTGGATAGCTAGTCCTCTAGACATATCTCCTAGACATGAAAAGGAAAATGTATCCATGAAATGTGAACATTTCATGAACAAGACTAGCATAATGACAACAGTTGACATGTCAATGTGAACAGGGGAAATTCCACATGGCCTTATGCCTAGAAGAAAAGCTACAGGAGGTTAATGACTGCTGAGAGAAGGTGAATAAGTTGCCTCCAGGTAAGAACTCCCAAATATATACTGTTCAATCCCAAGTGATCAGTCCTGAACACAAACACACAATACAAAATAGACTAAGTAGACTATATATACATGTGTGCATATACATTTTGCAGGATGAAGGTTGAGCACATTTAATAGAGGGACTGAAGGATGTGTGTGTGTGTGTGTGTGTGTTTGTGTAGCTACCAGAATGTTACAACCATTCTTTTGTTGTTTAATTTCTTTTCTTCTTCCTTTTTTTAGGGGAGAATTTTTTTGTTTCTTTTTTTTAAAATTTCTTTTAAATTTATTTTTTACATTGCATATTCCAGTCCCCCTCATCCACCCTCCAACTGTTTCACATCCCACACCTCCATCCCCAACCCACCCCATCTCCATTTGGATGCCCCTATGCCCACCTGACCTCTAAACTCCCTGGGGCCTCCAGTCTCTTGAGGGTTAGATACATCAGCTCTGAATGAACAGACCCAGAAGTCCTCTACTGTACGTGTGTTGGAGGCCTCATATAAGCTGGTGCATGCTGTCTGTTTGGTGGTTCCAGTATTTGAGAGATTTTGGGGATCCAGATTAATTGAGACTGCTGGTCCTCCTACAGGGTTGCCCTTCTCCTCAGCTTCTATCAGTCTCCCCTAATTCAACAACAGAGGTCAGCTGCTTCTGTCCATTAGTTAGGTGCAAATATCTACATCTGATTCTTTCAGCTGCTTGTTGGGTCTTCCAGAGTATGGTCATGTTAGGTCCCTTTTTGTGAGCGCTTCCTCCTTAGCCTCAGTAATAGTGTCAGGCCTTGGGACCTCCCCTTGAGCTGGATCCGACTTTGGGCCTGTTGCTTGACCTTCTTTTCCTCAGGCTTTTCTCCATTTCCATCCCTGTAATTCTTTCAGATAGGAACAATTATGGGTCAGAGATGTGACTGTAGGATGGCAACCACATCCCTCACTTGGTGTCCTGTCTACCTGCTGGAGGTGAGCTCTGTAAGTTCCCTTTCCCTGTGTCATTTCATCTAAGCTCCCTCCCTTTGAGTCCTGGAAGTCTTTGACCTCTCAGGTCTCTGGTGCATTGTGGGGGTCCTATTTCCTGAGGTTTCCTGTTTACATTCTTTCTGCTGGCCCTCAGGGCTTCCATCCTTTTCACTCACTCAGTATCAGATCAGGTTCCCCCTTTCCCCCCTCACTCCCTCCATCCTTCCCAGGTCCCTCCCTCCTTCTCCACTTGTGATTGCTTTCTTTTCTCTCCCAAGTGGAACTGAGGTATCCTCACTTGGGCATTTCAGCTTGTTGAGCTTTTTGAGTTCTGTGGGCTGTATCTTGGGTATTCTGTAAAGTTTGTTTTTGTTTTTGTTTCTGGGTTGGTTTTCTTTTTTTGGCTAATATCTACTTATTAGTGAGTTCATACCATGCATTTCCTTTTGGGTCTGAGTCACCTCATTCAGGATGATATTTTCTAGTTCCATCCATTTGCCTGCAAAACTCAGGATACCCTCATTCTTAATAGCTGTGTAGTATTTTTTAACATAATATTTTGATTGATTCTCTGGAAATTTCACGTCATACTCACTTTCCAGCTCTTCCATGTCTGCTCACCAACCCTTGTGACCCCTCCCTCAAGAAAAGTAAAAATAGGAGCATCTGTGGGAGCCATCTTCGTTCCCGGATCCTGCCAAGACTAGTCTGCACAGGTGAGAGTGTGGACTACAGAAGCTAACAGCTTCTGGGACAGGCCCTGTTTCAGGCTTTCATCTTCTGCCAGGAGGCAAATTCTTTCAACAGATATCTGAGCACATTCTCTGCAAGAGGAGAGCTTGCCTGCAGAGAGTGCTCTAACCACTGAAACTCAGGAGATATCTAGTCTCAGAGGTCTGCTGGTAGAGGCTAACAGAATTACAAAAGGAACAAGCTCTAACCAGAGACAACTATAACAACTAACTCCAGAGATTACCAGATGGCGAAAGGCAAATGTAAGAATCTTACTAACAGAAACCAAGACCACTCACCATCACCAGAACCCAGCACTCCCACCTCAGCCAGTCCTGGGTACCCCAACACACCCGAAAAGCTAGACCCAGATTTAAAGGCATATCTCATGGTAGAGGACATCAAGAAGGACTTTAATAATTCACATAAAGAAATACAGGAGAACACAGCTAAAGAGTTACAAGTCCTTAAAGAAAAACAGGAAAACACATCCAAACAGGTGATGGAAATGAACAAAACCATACTAGACCTAAAAAGGGAAGTGGACACAATAAAAAAAAAAAAAACCCAAAGTGAGACAATGCTGGAGATAGAAACCCTAGGAAAGAAATCTGGAACTATACATGCCAGCATCAGCAACAGAATACAAGAGATGGAAGAGAGAATCTCAGATGCAGAAGATTCCATAGAGAACAACGGCACAACAATCAAAGAAAATGGAAAATGCAAAAATATCCTAACTCAAAACACCCAGGAAATCCAAGACAAAATGAGAAGAACAAACCCACGGATAATAAGAGTAGATGAGAATGAAGATTTTCAACTTAAAGGGCCAGCAAATATCTTCAACAAAATTATAGAAGAAAACTTCCCAAACCTAAAGAAAGAGATGTTCATGAACATACAAGAAGCCTACAGAACTCCAAATACACTGGATGGACTGGACCAGAAAAGAAATTCCTCCCGACACATAATAATCAGAACAACAAATGCACTAAATAAAAATAGAATATTAAAAGCAGTAAGGGAAAAAGGTCAAGTAACATATAAAGGCAGTCCTATTAGAATTACACCAGATTTCCCCCCAGAGACTATGAAAGCCAGAAGAGCCTGGACAAATGTTATACAGACACTAAGAGAACATAAATGCCAGCCCAGGCTTTCAATTACCATAGATGGAGAAACCAAAATATTCCACAACAAAACCAAATTCACACATTATCTTTCCATGAATCCAGTCCTTCAAAGGATAATAACAGAAAAAAAAAGCAATACAAGGATGGAAACTACACCCTAGAAAAAGCAAGAAAGTAATCCTTCAAAAACCCTAAAAAAAAAGATAGCCACATGAACAGAACACCAACTTTAACAACAAAAATAATAGGAAGCAACAATTACTTTTCCTTAATATCTCTAAATATCAATGGACTCAACTCTCCAATAAAAAGACATACGTTAACAGACTGGCTACACAAACAGGACCCAACATTTTGTTGCTTACAGGAAACCCATCTCAGGGAAAAAGACAGACACTACCTCAGAATGAAAGGCTGGGAAACAATTTTCCAAGCAAATGGTCTGAAGAAACAAGCTGGAGTAGCCATTCTAATATCTAATAAAATCGACTTCCAACCCAAAGTCATCAAAAAAGACAAGGAGGGGCACTTCATACTCATCACAGGTAAAATCTTCCAAGAGGAACTCTCAATTCTGAATATCTGTGCTCCAAATACAAGGGCAGCCACATTCATTAAAGAAACTTTAGTAAAGCTCAAAGCACACATTGCACCTCACACAATAATAGTGGGAGACTTCAACACACCACTTTCATCAATGGACAGATTGTGGAAACAGAAACTAAACAGGGACACAGTGAAACTAACAGAAGTTATGAAACAAATGGATCTAACAGATATCTACAGAACATTTTATCCTAAAACAAAAGGATATACCTTCTTCTCAGTACCTCATGGTACCTTCACCAAAATTGACCATATAATTGGTCACAAAACAGGCCTCAACAGATACAAAAATATTGAAACTGTCCCATGTATCCTATCAGATCACCATGGACTAAGGCTGATCTTCAATAACAACATAAATAATAGAAAGCTATTATTATTTCTTGGTTTCTGTTAGTAAGATTCTTACATTTGCCTTTCGCCATCTGGTAATCTCTGGAGTTAGTTGTTATTTACGTGGAAACTGAACAACACTCTTCTCAATGATACCTTGGTCAAGGAAGGAATAAAGAAATAAATTAAGGACTTTTTAGAGTTTAATGAAAATGAAGCCAAAACATACCCAAACTTATGGGACACAATGAAAGCATTTCTAAGAGGAAAACTCATATCTCTGAGTGCCTCCAAAAAGAAACTAGAGAGAGCATACACTAGCAGCTTGACAATACACCTAAAAGCTCTAGAAAAAAAGGAAGCAAATTCACCCAAGAGGAGTAGACAGCAGAAAATAATCAAACTCAGGGGCGAAATCAACCAAGTGGAAACAAGAAGAACTATTCAAAGAATCAACCAAATGAGGAGTTGGTTCTTTGAGAAAATCAACAGGATAGATAAACTCTTAGCCAGACTCACTAGAGGGCACAGGGACAGTATCCTAATTAACAAAATCAGAAATGAAAAGGGAGACATAACAACAGATCCTGAATAAATCCAAAACACCATCAGATCCTTCTACAAAAGGTATACTCAACAAAACTGGAGAAACAGGATGAAAAGGACAAAATTCTAGACAAATACCAGGTACCAAAGTTAAATCAGGATCAGGTTAATGATCTCAACAGTACTATATCCCCTAAAGAAATAGAAGCAGTCATTAATAGTCTCCCAACCAAAAAAAGCACAGGACCAGATGGGTTTAGTGTAGAGTTCTTATCAGACCTTCAAAGAAGATCTAATTCCAGTTCTTCACAAACTATTCCACAAAATAGAAGCAGAATGTACTCTACCCAACTCATTCTATTGAGCCACAATTACTCTTATACCTAAACCACAGAAAGATCCAAAAAGATAGAGAACTTAGAGACCAATTTCCCTTATGAATATTGGTGCAAAAATACTCAATAAAATTCTCGCTAACCGAATCCAAGAACACATCAAAACAATCATCTATCCTGACCAAGTAGGTTTCATTCCAGGGATGCAGGGATGGTTGAACACACAGAAATCCATCAATGTAATCCATTATATAAACAAACTCAAAGACAAAAACTACATGATCATCTCGTTAGATGCTGAGAAAGAATTTGATAAAATCCAACACGCATTCATGATAAAAGTCTTGGAAAGATCAGGAATTCAAGGCCCATACCTAAACATGATAAAAGCAATCTACAGCAAACCAGTAGCCAACATCAAAGTAAATGGTGAGAAGCTGGTAGCAATCCCACTAAAATCAGGGACTAGACAAGGCTGCCCACTTTCCCTACCTATTCAACATTGTACTTGAAGTCCTAGCCAGAGCAATTCGACAACAAAAGGAGATCAAGGGGATACAAATTGGAGAGGAAGAAGTCAAAATATCACTTTTTGCAGATGATATGATAGTATATATAAGTTACCCTAAAAATTCCACCAGAGAACTCCTAAACCTGATAAACAGGTTAAATGAAGTATCTGGATATAAAATCAACTCAAACAAGTCAATGGCCTTTCTCTACACAAAGGGTAAACAGGCTGAGAAAGAAATTAGGGAAACAACACCCTTCTCAATAGTCACAAATAATATAAAATTCCTTGGTGTGACTCTAACTAAGGAAGTGAAAGATCTGTATGATAAGAACTTCAAGTCTCTGAAGAAAGAAATTAAAGAAGATCTCAGAAGATGGAAAGATCTCCCATGCTCATGGATTGGCAGGATCAACATTGTAAAAATGGCTATCTTGCCAAAAGCAATCTACAGATTCAATGCAATCTCCATCAAAGTTTCAACTCAATTCTTCAACAAATTAGAAAGGGCAATCTGCAAATTCATTTGGAGTAACAAAAAACCTAGGATAGCAAAAACTCTTCTCAAGGATAAAAGAACCTCTGGTTGAATCATCATGCCTGACCTAAAGCTGTACTACAGAGCAATTGTGATAAAAACTGCATGGTTCTGGTATGCTTCAGACAAGTAGACCAATGGAATAGAATTGAAGACCCAGAAATGAACCCACACACCTATGGTCACTTGATCTTTGACAAGGGAGCTAAAACCATCCAGTGTGAAAAAAGTCAGCATTTTCAACAAATGGTGTTGGCACAACTGGTGGTTATTATGTAGAAGAATGGGAGTTGATCCATTCCTATCTCCTTGTACTAAGGTCAAATGTAAGTGGATCAAGGAACTCCACATAGAACCAGAGACAGTGAAACTTATAGAGGAGAAAGTAGGGAAAAGCCTCGAAGATATGGGCACAGGGGAAAAATTCCTGAATAGAACAGCAATGGCTTGTGCTGTAAGATCGAGAATCGACAAATGGGACCTCATAAAATAGCAAAGCTTCTGTAAGGTAAAAGATACCGTCAATAAGACAAAAAGGCCACCAACAAATTGGGAAAGGATCTTTACCTATCTTAAATCACATAGGGGACTAACATCCAATATATATAAAGAACTCAAGAGGGTGGACTTCAGAAAATCAAATAACCCCATTAAAAATGGGGCTCAGATGTAAACAAAGAATTCTCAACTGAGGAATACCGAATGGCTGAGAAGCACCTGAAAAAATGTTCAGCATCCTTAATCATCAGAGAAATGCAAATCAAAACAACCCTGAGATTCCACCTCACACCAGTCAGAATGGCTAAGATCAAAAATTCAGGTGACAGCAGATGCTGGCGAGGATGTGGAGAAAGATGACCACTCCTCCATTGTTGGTGGGATTGCAAGCTTGTACAACCACTCTGGAAATCAGTTTGGTGGTTCCTCAAAAAATTGGACATAGTACTACTGGAGGATCCAGCAATACCTCTCCTGGGCATATGTCCAGAAGATGTTCCAACCGGTAAGAAGTACACATGCTCCACTATGTTCATAGCAGCCTTTATAATAGCCAGAAGCTGGAAAGAACCCAGATGCCCCTCAACAAAGGAATGGATACAGAAAATGTGGTACATTTACACAATGGTGTACTACTCAGCTATTAAAAAGAATGAATTTATGAAATTCCTAGGCAAATGGATAGACCTGGAGGGCATCATCCTGAGTGAGGTAACTCAATCACAAAAGAACTCACATAATATGTACTCACTGATAAGTGGATATTAGCCCAGAAACTTAGAATACCCAAGGTATAAGATACAATTTGAGAAACACATGAAGCTCAGGAAGAACGAAGACCAAGGTGTGGATACTTTGCCCCTTCTTGAAATTTAGAGCAAGGCACCCATGGAAGGAGCTACAGAGATAGAGTTTGGAGCTGAGACAAAGGGATGGACCATCTAGAGACTGCCATACCGGGGGATCCATCTCATAATCAGCCTCCAAATGCTGACACCATTGCATATACTAGCAAGATTTTGCTGATAGGACCCTGATATAGCTGTCTCTTGTGAGACTATGCCTGGGCCTAGCAAACACAGAAGTGACAGTCAGCTATTGTATGGATCACAGGGCCCCCAATGGAGGAGCTGGAGGAAGTACCCAGGTTTCTGGGGGGATCTGCAACCCTATACATGGAACAACAATATGAACTAACCAGTACCCCCCCAGAGCTCGTGTCTCTAGCTGCACATGTATCAGAAGATCCCTGGTCGGCCATCAGCGGAAAGAGAGGCCCATTGGTCATGCAGACTTTATATGCCTCAGTACAGGGCAACACTAGGGTCAAGAGGTGGGAGTGGGTAGGTGGGGGAGTGGGTGTGGGAGGGTGTGGGGGACTTTTGGGATAGCATTGGAAATGTAAATGAAATAAATACCTAATAATAATAATTAATGAAAAAGAAAAAAAAAAGAAAGAAAGTCTGAGGTGGGCAGTGGTGGCACACACCTAAAAAAAAAAGTAAAGTAAAAATCAAAATAAGTGAAAGCCCAATTTATGTTACCCATGTACTCACTGGAGCAGGGCCAAACTCTCATAAGTCTTCTCCTTATGTAGAGCTGAGTCTGCCTTCTCCCTTACTCTGGCCAGAAGCCATCAACTGTGAAGAGTCACACTTCATCATCCCCATAATACTTCTTAAGAGTTTTCTTTGGTGGCTTCCTATCTCAGTTGTTACTTTGAGGGAGGTTTGGAGGGATATAGGTTCACACAACAGCCTTTCATGCCCCTCGCTCTCAACTGTGCATCCACAGTCATCTGTATCACAACAAAATCAGCCTCCTTGCTCTTCATAGTTAGAGAACATGGATCACGGGTCTCCAAATGGTTTCTGGTGACAGCTCAGACCACAAATGGCTCCCAGATGCAGTGGGACCACAGACATAGAAAAGGCCCTTGGAGGTAGCCTGGATCATAGATATCAACATGGTTTCAGGTGGTAGTTCAGGCCACTCAGATCAGTATGGAGCCAGCAGCAGCAAAGCCCAAAGATTTCAACATGGTTTCAGATGGCAGCACAGACCATGGAGATCACATAGCCCTTGGTGACAGATAACACAGTCCATAGACATCAATACAGACCCCAGTTGCTGTAGAACCATAAACCAGACATGGCCCCCAGCTGCAGCAAAGGCTCAGACATCACCAAGGCCTCAGGTGGAAGCGTAGGCTCTTCAGATCAGTATGGCCCCAGGTGGAAGCACAGCCTAAGGACATCAACATGGCTTCAGGCTGCAGCACAGACCACAGACATACACAGATCCTCAGTGGTAACATGGGCCATAAACATCAAAATGGCCCTCAGTGAGGGACAAGCATGGCCTGGTGTGCTTGCTTGATGGCAGCTTGGTGAGGGAGCAGCCTCACAGTTTGAGGTGGTGGCTACGTGAGTTGTTTTCAATACTCAGGCAAATTATTTCTGCATGTAGAACAGAATGGACAGGCTGGGGCCAAGCAATTCTCTATGGTTAAAGGTTATTGCCAAATACAATCTGATTCATCCTCATGACTTGAGTACATTTCAACTCTGGAATGGTAGAAAGCAAGGAGTCATAGTTTAGGGGAAGCTTCGTCTTCCTGGAAGAGGTGACAGTCTCTACAATGGAAGAGGCATGTTAGGGTTCCTTCCAGATTGGATGAGGGGGCGGGGTTTAGGCCATGAAGAATTCAGTAGCCCTCTGGATGGTGAAAGTGTGTAGTCTTTGTTGGAGTGGAAAACAGCTTTTGGAAAGACATGGAATAAAGAGTAAAGCTAATACAATTGTGATGTTTGGGCCTGCCAAGGGGAAGGATTCATGGTCCCCAAGTAGTCAAATTTCCTTCCAAAAAGCATTGTCTGTCCTTTTTCTGTTTTTAAATTTTTTTCTAATAATTATTTAGCATTTTCCCATACTATGCCAGATTGGTTCACCTGAAAATAGCATTCTTTCCCTAGGAAGGCACAGATGCCTCTTTTTCAGCAGTCATTGCATCCAGTCCTCTGAGGTCTTGGAGAGATACTGCAGCCAGAGAATATGTTTGATTTAGTAGGGTGACTATACTTTATTGTACCAAGGTCATGTCTCCCTTAACCTGATTGGCTGCATTCTACCTGTTGGAGGCCTATGGGTGTTGTGCCAGTGGCTGTTGTAGGGTGAAAGCCACTGGGGAGAGTTTACATGGAACCATTTCCTTGGGTATATGGGGAAGTTCAATAATTAAAACATTTAAAAGACAGGGAGAAATGTGAGTATCAAGATAATAAGGAGGAAAGGAGTGATCAGGGGAGACGCCATAGTGGAAATGAACTAAAGGGAAAAGGCTTGTGATTAAGTTTTCCCTGGCTCCTGTGTCTTTTGGCCCTATCTCAAACCAATTAGGATTTATTGGTGTAGAAGCAGCATCTTTCATGGAGAAAGGCGTATCTTAGCTGTAGTTAGATCTAGTCATTGAGTACTGCAACAGCCAAAGAATCCAACTGGTCGTGAAGTATGTTGTGATGAGTACTCTTGATTATCATCTTGACTACACCTGAAATGAATTACAATCCTGGAATGGAGGGCACAACTGTGAGAGGTTATTTTGGGGGGGGGTGGGGGAGGGCAAGGGCTTGGTTTGAAATGAGTGAATCCACTTCTAAGTTAGAACTAGAGGCAGGAAGACACAGCCTTTAATTCAGATCTTGAGGCAGACCCATTTTAAGATGGCCACACCTGCTGGAAGTCTATATAAGGATGGACATAGGAAGAAGGAAGCTTTTGCTCTTTGCCTTCTTGCTCTTGCCTTGCTAGCATGTCTATTTCTTCGCTGGCATGGGAGTCTACTTCTTTGGGATTCCAAGTCTACTGAAGACCAACGGAGACATCTAGACTTGTGGACTGAGCGACTTTTGGATTCTTGGACTTTCAGTTCATAGCCAGTATTGTTGGATTTGTTAGATTATAGCCTGTAAATGATTCTAATAAATTCCTTCTATCTATCTATCTATCTATCTATCTATCTATCTATCTATCTATCTATCGATTTATTCTATGTTTTGTTACTCTAGAGAACACCGACTAAAAAAGTTGTTAAGCTGACTGTATTAGTCAGGGTTCTCTAGAGTCACAGAACTTATGGGTAGTCTCTATATAGTAAAGGAATTTATTGACGACTTACAGCCTGCAGCCCGATTCCCAACAATGGTTCAGTAGTAGCTGTGAATGGATCTAGCAGTTACTCAGTCTCACACAGCAAGCAGGTGAAGGAGCAAGAGCAAGACTCCCTTCTTCCAATGTCCTTATATTGTCTCCAGCAGATCCCAGATGACCTTGAACTTGGAGATTTAATCTTCTGGAATCCATAGCCACTATGCCTCAAGATCTCCATACCAAGATCCAGATCAGAAACTTCTATCTCCAAGCATCCAGATAAGGGTCACTGGTGAGCCTTCCAATTCTGGATTGTAGTTCATTCCAAATATAGTCAAGTTGACAACCAGGAATGGCCACTACACTGATTTAGATACTCTAAGATTTTTGCAAGCTGGTGAGACAGAGAGGTTAATTGCTGTAAAAAAGAGTTTAGTCCAGCTGTTTTCATGCAAAGTCCAGAAGGAATACTCAGAGTGGCAAAAAGAGGGATGATTTGGATGGTGTTGGATCTCTCCTTCAGCAGTTACCTGAACTGCTTTTAGGGGTATGGGACACAGACATTTCTTCCAGCTGACAAAGGGGAGCAATATAGAAAGGACAGCAATTAGAGTGCTTCAGAAGAGGTCCATCTAGGGGAACACAATAAAACATAACAGATGGCAAAAATCTGGAACAAAAGTCTGGAATCAATAACTGTACAATTTGTGTGAGACATTAAGAAATAAAATAACATGTTTTGTTTAGTAAGGTTAAATACGCTTGTACACCTGGGTAGACTTACCATGCAAAACTCTATAGGAAGTTGAGGTAACTGTAATTATCTGTTCATTACATCAAACTCCTGCATAAAGAACAAGCACCCAAAAGTTTTGTAAAAGCAGTCCATGGTGCCACAGGACTCCATACCCAAATAGCACCTGGACAAGCCTATGAGCACAGGAATCCATGCCCAAATAGTGCCAGGAGAGAGCTGGTCTCCCAGGAGTGCTGACACAACTGTGAGCACAGGTAAAACCACCACTTCTATTCAAATTCCTGGGCCAAGAGGGACCCTCTCAGAGCCATCACCACAGAAGAACCAAGGAACAGCTGGGGACAGGATCCTGCTGGTTTCTGTCTTCCCCCAAGATCTGACCCTGTACCACAGTTCTCCATACATAAATTCCTTCCAGAGAAAACTGGTCTCCCAGGAGTACTGACACACAGGCTTGCAAGAGGGAAAAGCCAGTCAGAGACAGAAAGATGAGCTAACACCAGAGATAACAGGAGGGCAAAAGTCAAGGGCAAGAACATAAGCAACAGAAACCAAGGCTAATTGGCATCATCAGAATCCAGTTCTCCCACCACAGTGAGCCCTGGTTGCCCCAACAGACCAGAAAAGCAAGACTCTGATTTAAAATCACATCTCATGATGATGATAGATGACTTTAAGAAGGACACAAATTCTCCCTTAGAGAAAATCAAGAGAGCACAGGTAAACAGGTAGAAGCCATTAAAGAGGAAACAAACAAACAAACAAAAACCACTTAAAGAATTACAGGAAAAAACAGGTGAAGGAACTGAACAAAACCATCCAGGATCTAAAAATGGAAATAGAAACAATAAAGAAATCACAAAGGGAGACAATCCTGGAGATAGAAAACCTAGGAAACAGATCAGGAGTCATAGATGCAAGTATCATCAACAGAATACAAGAGATAGAAGAGGGAAAATCAGGTGCAGAAGATAACATAGAAAACATTGACACAACAGTCAAAGAAAATGCAAAATTCAAAAAGCTACTAACCCAAAATTATGTTCAGGAAATCCAGGGCACAATGAGAAGACCAAACCTAAGGATAATAGGTATAGAAGAGAGTGAAAATTTTCAACTTAAGGGACAGTAAACATCTTCAACAAAATTATAGAAAAAAACTTCCCTAACCTAAAGAAAGAGATGCCCATGAACATACAAGAAGCCTACAGAACTCCAAATAAACTGGACCAGAAAAGAAATTCCTCCTGACACATAATATACAAAACACCAAATGCACAAAGCAAAGAAAGAATATTAAAAGCAGTAAGGGAAAAAGGTCAAGTAACATATAAAGGCAGATCTATCAGAATTACACCATACTTCTCACCAGAGACTATAAAAGCTACAAGATCCCACACAGATGTTATTCAGGCCCTAAGAGAACACAAATACCAGCCCAGGATACTATTCCCAGCAAAACTCTTAATTACCCTAAATGGAGAAACTAAGATTTTGCATGACAAAACCAAATTTAAACAGTATCTTTCCACAAATCCAGCCCTACAAAGGATAATACTCCAACACAAGGAAAACTACACCCTAGAAAAAGCAAGAAAGTAATCTTCTTTCAACAAACCCAAAAGAGCCACACAAACATAAAAATAACGTAAAAAATAACGGGAAACAACAAAGAATATTCCTTAATATCTCTAAACATCAATAGACTCAATTCCCCAGTAAAAAGACATAGACTAACAGACTGGGTACGTAAACAGGACCAAACATTTTGCTGCATACAGAAAACACACCTCAGTCTCAAAGACAAACACTACCTCAGAGTAAAGGGTGGGAAAACAATTTTTCCAAGCAAATGATCCCAAGAAACAAGCTGGAGTAGCCATTCAAATATCAGATAATATCAACTTTCAACCAAAAGTCACCAAAAAAGATAAGGAAGGACAGTTCATACTCATTGAAGGAAAAATCTACCAAGGAGAACTCTCAGTTCTGAACATTTATGCTCCAAATGCAAGGACATCCACATTCATAAAAGAAACTTTAATAAAGCTCAAAGCACACATTGCACCTCACACAATAATAGTGGGAGACTTCAACACCTCACTCTCAGTAATGGACAGATCATGTAAACAGAAATTAAACAGAGACACTGTGAAACTAGCAGAAGTTATGGACCAAAAGGATTTAATAGATAGCTATAGAAAATTACATCCTAAAACAAAAATATACCTACATCTCAGCACCTCATAGTGCCTTCTCCAAAACTGACCATACAATTGGTCAAAAAACAGGCCTCAACAGATACAAGAAGATTGAAACAATCCCATGCATCCTATCAGATCACACGGACTAAAGCTGGTCTTAAATACCAACAAAAACAATGGAAAGCCCACATACACATGGAAGCTGAATAATGCCCTACTCAATGATAACTTGGTCAAGGAAGAAATAAAGAAAGAAATTAAGGACTTTTTAGAATCTAATGAAAATGAAGGCACAACATACCCAAACTTATGGAACACGATGAAAGCAGTGCTAAGAGGAAAACCCATAGCTCTAAGAGTGTCCACAAAGAAACTGGAGAGAGAATACAGTAGACTCTTAACAGCACACCTGAAAGCTCTAAAACAAAAGGAAGCAAATACACCCAAGAGGAGTAGATGGCAGGAAATAATCAAACTCAGGGCTGAAATCAACCAAGTAGAAACAAAAGGAAGTATAAAAAGAATCAACAGGATCTTGGGTCCCGTATCCCTCAGAGACTAGTCTGTGCAGGTGAGAGTGAAGACTACAGAAGCTACACAGCTTCTGAGACAGGCAGAAGCGACACAACTTCTAGGACAGACCCCATTTCGGGCTCCAGACATCCACACACCTTCCCTGCCAGAGGAGAGGTGTCTGCCCAGGAAGGCTCTGCCAGAGCAGGTTGGGGAGCCATCTTGGGTCCCGGATCCCTCAGAGACTAGTCTGCGCAGATGAGAGTGAGGACTAAAGAAGCGAAACAGCTTCTGGGACAGGCCCTGATTTGGGCCTTCATCTTCAGCCAGGAGGCAGGTTCGAACACCAGATAACTGTGCACCTTCCCTGCAAGAGGAGAACTTGCCTGCAGAGAGTACTCTGACCACTGAGACACAGGAGAGAGCTAGACTCCCAGGTCTGCTGACAGAGGGTAACAGAATCACAGGAGGAACAAGCTCCAGCCAGAGACAACTATAACAACTAACACCAGAGATTACCAGATGGCGAAAGGCAAATGTAAGAATCTTACTAACAGAAACCAAGACCACTCACCATCATCAGAACCCAGCACTCCCACCTCTGCAGGTCCTGGATACCCCAACACACCCGGAAAGCAAGACTCAGATTTAAAATCATATCTCATGATGCTGGTAGAGGACATTAAGAAGTACTGTAATAACTCACTTAAAGAAATACAGGAGAACACTGCTAAAGAGGTAGAAGTTCTTAAAGAAATACAGGAAAACACAACCAAACAGGTGATGGAATTTAACAAAACCATCCAAGACCTAAAAAGGGAAGAAGAAACAATAAAGAAAACCCAAAGTGAGACAACACTGAAGATAGAAACCCTAGGAAAGAAATCTGGAACCATAGATGCAAGCATCAGCAACAGAATACAGATGGTAGAAAGAATCTCGGGTGCAGAAGATTCCAGAGAGAAGATGGGCACAACAATCAAAGAAAATTCAAAGTGCAAAAAGATTCTAAATCAAAACATCCAGAAAATCCAGGACACAATGAGAAGACCAAACCTACAGATAATAGGAGTAGATGAGAATGAAGATTTTCAACTTAAAGGGCCAGCAAATATCTTTAACAAAATTATAGAAGAAAACTTCCCAAACCTAAAGAAAGAGATGTCCATGGACATACAAGAAGCCTACAGAACTCCAAATAGACTGGACCAGAAAAGAAATTCCTCCTGACACATAATAATCAGAACAACAAATGCACTAAATATTGAGAGAATATTAAAAGCAGTAAGTGAAAAAGGTCAATTAACATATAAAGGCAGGCCTATTAGAATTATACCAGACTTCTCACCAGAGACTATGAAAGTCAGAAGATCCTGGACAGATGTTATACAGACACTAAGAGAACATAAACGCCAGCCCAGGCTACTAAACCCAGCCAAACTTTCAATTACCATAGATGAAGAAACCAAAATATTCCACAACAAAACCAAATTCACACATTATCTTTCCACGAATCCAGCCCTTCAAAGGATAATAAAGGGAAAACACCAACACAAGGATGGAAACTACACCCTAGAAAAAGCAAGAAAGTAATCCTTCAACAAACCTAAAAGAAGAGAGACCCAAGAACAGAATCCCAACTTAACAACAAAAATAACAGGAAGCAACAATTACTTTTCTTTAATTTCTCTTAACATCAATGGACTCAATTCACCAATAAAAAGACATAGACTAATAGACTGGCTACACAAACAGGACCCAACATTTTGCTGCTTACAGGAAACCTACCTCAGGGAAAAGGACAGACACTACCTCAGAGTGAAGAGCTGGAAACAATTTTCCTAGCAAATGGTCTGAAGAAACAAGCTGGAGTAGCCATTCTAATATCAAATAAAATTGACTTACAACCCAAAGTTATCAAAAAAGACAAGGAGGGGCACTTCAGACTCATCAAAGGTAAAATCTACCAAGACGAACTCTCAATTCTGAATATCTGTGCTCCAAATACAAGGGCAGCCACATTCATTAAAGAAACTTTAGTAAAGCTCAAAGCACACATTGCACCTCACACAATAATAGTGGGAGACTTCAACACACCACTTTCACCAAAGGACAGATCATGGAAATAAAAACTAAACAGAGACACATGGACACTAATAGAACTTATGAAGCAAATGGATTTAATAGGTATCTACATAACATTTTATCCTAAAACAAAAGGATATACCTTCTTCTCAGCACCACATGGTACCTCCTCAAAAATTGACCATATAATTGGTCACAAAACAGGCCTCAACAGATACAAAAATATGGAAATTATCCCATGCATCCTATCTGATCACCACAGACTAAGGCTGATCTTCAATAACAGCATAAATAATAGAAAGCCAATATTCATGTGGAAACTGAACAACACTCTACTCAATGATTCCTTGGTCAAGGATAAAATAAAGAAAGAAATTAAAGACTTTTTAAAGTTTAATGAAAATGAAGCCAAAACATACCCAAACTTATGGGACACAATGAATGCAGTCCTAAGAGGAAAACTCATAGCCCTGAGTGCCTCCAAAAAGAAACTAGAGAGAGCATACACTAGAAGCCTGACAGCACACTAGAAGTTCTAGAACTAAAGGAAGCAAATTCATCCAAGAGGAGTAGACTGCAGGAAATAATCAAACTCAGGGGTGAAATCAACCAAGTGGAAACAAAAAGAACTATTCAAAGAATCAACCATATCAGGAGTTGGTTCTTTGAGAAAATCAACAAGATAGATAAACCCTTAGCCAGACTAACTAGAGGGCACAGGGACAGTATCCTAATTAACAAAATCAAAAATGAAAAAGGAGACATAACAACAGAATCTGAGGAAATCCAAAACATCATTAGATCCTACTACAAAAGGCTATACTCAACAAAACTAGAAAACCTGGATGAAATGAACAACTTCCTAGACAGATACCAGGTACCAAAGTTAAATCCAGATCAGATTAAAGATCTAAACAACCCCATGTCCCTAGAGTGGCTAGTGTTTTAGCTGGAGGATGTCTCCAGCTAAAGTGTATTTGCAGTGTGGGAAGCAACCAAAGCACCAAGATGGGCAGAGGCAGAGGACCTGTCCTTTTATTTCCCAGATCTCTTGAGCATTAAATTAATGAAGGGCACATGGATCTACATTTTGATCCACTCAATGGCCTCAGGCTCAGAGCTGACACCAGAATTAGTTGCAGTGGAATGAGACCTACTTCCCAGCCAACAAGGGTGGGGCTGTCTCTCCTCATGCATTTCCCAGCTAGAGGCAGCTTCCTGCTATCTGCATCCTTTGGCTTGTGAGTATTCATCAATCCTGCTCTTCACATCTGCCTTTCTATGGCTTCCCTCACCCAGAGTCTAAGCCAGGCCAACTTGAGGCTTCTTCACTTTTGGATGTTACCTCATCTCAGCCACCACCCCCACCCTGAGTTAGCTCAGTTTTGAACAATACATTCTTTCTCAAGTTAGCTCCTGGCTGCTGCTCTCCAATTCAAATAGCATTACAAAATTGTATTTCTTTCCACCAGTCACCCATCCACCAAAAAAGCCACTCTTTTTTTTTTAAATATTTTTATTAGGTATTTTCCTCATTTACATTTCCAATGCTATCCAAAAAGTCCCTCATACCCTCCCCCCCATTTCCCTACCCACCCACTCCCACTTTTTGGCCCTGGCATTCCCCTGTACTGGGGCATATAAAGTTTGCGTGTCCAATGGGCCTCTCTTTCCAGTGATGGCAGACTAGGCCATCTTTTGATACATATGCAGCTAGAGTCAAGAGCAAAAAAGCCACTCTTAACAAAACCTGCTAGTTACTTGAGGTTTCTGCGTGTAGAAGGCCTTGGGCTTAATGCCTAGCACCATTTAAACAAATAAATAAAAGTTCTCAACAGGTTATGTATAACAAGATACAGCAGAACACAATATTAAAAAGCCAGATATTTGGAAATGGAGAGATTACCATTCAGAAGAGAAAATCTGGGATGGCACATCTCCATAGGTATGCATGAGATGATGGATATCAGCATTTTATTTTTCATTATAAAAATTCTAGTACAATTTGGCCTTTTATAAAAAGCACATGAATTAATTTGGCAACATATTGTCATAGGGTCAAAATGCAACTCAACATAAATATGCCCAACACCTGAGCCCTACATAGCAACTGATACAAATCTGAGTTATCGTCAGTTTTCAAAGAATTACTGTTCTATGTTTCATGAAGGTATTTGCTCACTATCTTACTGACTGTTTAAAACAAAGTACAAGAAGGAGTTGTATTAATAAACACAAAGCCATATGTTTTGTTCACAAATGCAGGGTTTTAACATCAAAATTGTGATTCCAGCAATGTGGAGAATAGCAAGGAAACATACACTTACTTTGATTTTTTTTTCTTTTTTCTTTTTCCTAAGAAGTCTGTAGCAGGGAATAAAGAAAACCTTTCCTTTTAAAAGAAGGGCTCCATGGGGCTGGAGAGATGGCTCTGGGGATAAGAGGATTGACTGCTCTTCCAGAGGTCCTGAGTTTAAATCCCAGCAACCACATGGTGGCTCATGACCATCTGTAATGAGATCTGATGCCCTCTTCTGGTGTGTCTGAAGACAGCTACGGTGTACATAGAATAATAAATAAATCTTTGGGCAGGAGTGAGTGGGTCTGGAGCAAGCAGAGATCCTGAATTCAAATTCCCAGCAACCACATGATGGCTCACAACCATCTGCATAGCTACAGTGTACTCGTATACGTAAAAATAAATAAATGAATAAATAAATCAAAAAGAGAAGAAGAAGAAGAAGAAGAAGAAGAAGAAGAAGAAGAAGAAGAAGAAGAAAGAAGAAGAGGAGGAGGAGGAAGAGGAAGAGGGAGATGAGGAGGAGGAGGAAGGAGGAGGAGGAGAAGAAGGAGGAGGAGGAGGAGGGGGAGGAGGAAGATGAGGAAGGAGGAGGAAGGAGGAGGAGAAGGAGAAGGAGGAGGAGGAGGAGGAGAAGGAGAAGGAGAAGGAGAAGGAGAAGGAGGAGAAGGAGAAGGAGAAGGAGAAAGAAGAAGAAGAAGAAGAAGAAGAAGAAGAAGAAGAAGAAGAAGAAGAAGAAGAAGAAGAAGAAGAAGAAGGGCTCCCCATGTCTGATTTATATTTTCTGTCTATAAACGCAGATCCATATATACTAGCTGCAGTCTGGTCTTTCCTAAGTGGAATGTGAGGTAATATTTATTCTGTAGTCCTATTCCAGACCAACTAAATCAGGATCACTATGGATAGAGTTACTAAAAATGATTTTTGGGAGATCTGGTGTTGTGTACAAGTGGGGTTTAGAAACATAAGCATACACTCCATTTTACCTGTCTTCTTTTCAAATGTAATCTTGGACTTGGTATTCATTTGCTGTGCTAGATTACCTTGATTAGTGTGTATCTGTTGCTGAAATAGAATATTCTGACCAAATCAACCAGTACCCCTCAGAGCTCCCAGGGACTAAATCACCAACCAAAGACTACACATGGTGGGACCCATGGCTCCAGCTGCATAGGTAGCAGAGGATGGCCTTGTTGGTCATCAATGGGAGCAGTGGCCCTTGGTCCTGTGAAGGCTCAATGCCCCAGTGTAGGGGAATGCCAGGACCAGGAAGCAGGAGTGGTGGGTTGGGGAACACAGGGAGGGGGAGGGGATAGGGGGGATTTCAGAGGGGAAACTAGGAATGGGGATAACATTAGAAATGTAAATAAAGAAAATATCTAATAAAAATAAAAGAAAAAGAAAAAAAAGAATATTCTGACCAGAAGCACTTTAGAAAAGAAAGGGTTTACTTGATGTCCATGTCTTAATCACAGCTCATCATTGAGGGATGCTATGGCAGGTAGGTAAAGACAGAGCCTGGAGAAAGGAACTGAAGCAGAGAGCATGGACGAATGTTACTTAGTGTCATGTTCCTTATAGAACCCAGAAACACCTCAGTGTCCTGGGTCCTCCCACATCAATAATAATCAAGAAAATGCCTCACAAATATGTCTGTAGGGCAGTGGTTTTCAACCTGTAGGTTACAGCTCCTTTGGCGTTGTAGATCAAATATTTATATTAAGATAACTGTACAAAATTAGTTATGAAGTAGCAATGAAAATAATTTCATGTATGGGGGTCCCCACACCATGAGGAGCTGTATTAAAGGGATACAGCATTAGAAATGTTAAGACCCATTGCTGCAGCACAGTATAATTGAGGCAATTCTTCAAATGAGATTCTTCTTCTCAGTTAAATCTAGGTTTGTGTCAAGCTGACAAAAACTAATCAACACAGCTTCTATGGGATTAGTTTTGTTGTTGTTGTCAGGCTTTTACATATATATATATTTAATGATAATGTGCTCTCTACATCCCCATTTAAAGCAATCTCCAGGATTCATTGTGTTCGTTCTACAACAACCATCTTCCCACTTCCTAGTCAGGCAGGCAGGAAGAAAAGGCCTTACAGGTGGGAAAGCGGCTGAATACAGTTGTCTTGGAAACCACTCTGAATCTCACCCCGAAGGGTCACTAGCTCAGTTTGAAAGCCCTAGTGTGAAATAATAGCCCTCTCCACTCTGATTTCTTCCTGGGAAAAGAGGCTGAACTTGAGAGCTGAGGTTGGTTTCCAGGGAGATCAAAGCCAGGTATTTGAGATTCATGAATAAAAAACTAAACACATGAAATTTAGTGCACAGGGTGGATTATAAGAACATACCTGTAGATACTGGAATTACAAGTTGAATAGTTATATTCACATGGAGAGTACTTGTTCTAGATGGGTGTGCATAAGCAAACAAACACACACAGTGTAACTCACTAGCAAGCTTTCTCCTCATAAGTTCACAGTGATTCTGTTTGACTAAAGCAACATGTACATGTGAATACAGAAGGCAACGAGGAAAAATAAGTAGGCAGGACTCATAACAAGGAAAGAGAGAGTGGGCTGTTCTTTACTGTTGGGGGACAGTGGCAAAAAAAATTACATACCATTTCCTCCATTCCTCCACTGCACTTTCACATGTACATTACATTTTAAAATAGCTTTAGTGAGACATAATTGACACAATAAGTCATGCTATATGTACCCAAAATCAACTATGGGTACAGCCCTTGTAGTAAATGTACACAGTTGTGGAACTGTCACCACAATCCCATTTTATAACACTTCTATCACTCAAAAAACTCTTCACTATTCATTCACACAGCAAGTGATTTCTGATACCCTCCAGGCCAGGCAAACTGTACTTTATGTCCTACCTCTGTATAAAGGCCTTTCTGATCTTTTTCTTTAAAGTGACTCATATAGTAAGTGGTCTTTTGACACGTAGCTTTAGACAAGTGAAATGGCTTAGTAGATAAGGCCTATTTTGCTAAGCCTGATGACCTGAGTTTGGTCCCTTAGACCCTTAGAGTGGAAGGAAAGAACCAACTCTTGCAAATTGTCTTCTAATATTAACACACATGCTTGGGCACATACAACACTCCCCCAACACAAAAAATTAAATAATTGCAATTTTAATTTTTTGAGGTTCATGCATGTTATAGCATCAACATCAAAATTGTCTATGTTTGTTGTTCAATAATATCTACTTCATCGCTAAGCCACCTTTCCTTTATCCCTTCACCAACTGATATATTTTTCATTTCCATTTTGGGCCCATCATGAGTAATACTTCTATGACCATCAGAATACATGCTATCTTTGTCTGCTCACTGTTTCCAATAGCATGGGATCACAAACACAAACTGGGTAAGGTATAAAGATTTATTTTGGTTTATGATTCTCATCCAAGGTTAAGGGGCTTCTTGCTAGGAGGGGTCTCAGACCAGGAGGAAGCTATTGCATGGCAAGAATACATGTAGCATGGGAATGTCCTTGCAACTGGTTTTTGAAGAAAACTGGTATGGAACTACATTCTACAGGAATGATAATACTGCCACTGCTATCTTGAAGTTAGACAAGCTGTGATTACCTGCATGAAATTCTCACAAGATCAAGGTGGCATAGCGATGAAGTAGAATATTATTGAACAACGAACATAGAAAATTCACTTGTGGGAGTGGGGTCATGGGTCCTCTCTCCAAGAATATATAAAGGGTTAACAATTGATGGTGGTAAGTGGGGAACATTCCTCAGAGTATGGCATAACTGTGAGAAAGTTGCCCATGTTTTAGTGAATAACAACCCCAATAAACTCATTAGTTCACCAACCCATGTGCAGCTGGAGGCATTTCATTGGACTGCCATTGTTGCACTATATATAGTAAATAAATGCTTACTCGTGCCACCCCAGGAAAAACCATACAACATAGACCTACACCCCAGTTAACATTTTAACCCACTTACTCATCCATCTGCATTTCTATTTTTAGGAATTGTTTATTTATTTTGTGTATATGAGTATACTGTAGCTGTCTTCAGACACACCAGAAGAGGGTATCAGTTCCCATTACAGATGGTTGTAAGCCACCATGTGTTCCTGGGAATTGAACTCAGGACCTCTGGAAGAGCAGTCAACCCTCTTAACCCCAGAGCCATCTCTCCAGGCCCACGCCATCAATCTGCATTTCTTTTCCTTCCTTCCTTCCTTCCTTCCTTCCTTCCTTCCTTCCTTCCTTCCTTCCTTCCTTCCTTCCTTCCTTCCTTCCTCCCTCCCTCCCTCCCTCCCTCCCTCCCTCCCTCCCTCCCTTCCTTCCTCCCTTCCTTCCTTCCTTCCTCTCCTCCCTTCCTCTCCTCCCTTCCTTCCTCTCCTTCCTCTCCTCCCTTCCTTCCTCTCCTTCTTCTTCCCCTCTTCCTCCTCCTCCTTCTCTTTCCTCTTTATCCTCTCTCTTATTCCTCCTTTCTTCCCAATACTAGGAATTGAACTCAGGCTTTCCACATGCTAAAAAAAAATGTATCTATCACTGAATTATATCCCTGGTCCCCTTGCCTTCAGTAATTGCATGAAATAACTAAACCATTCACGAAAGAAGAGAACAATCTTTAAACATCACTCCTAGCCCCACTTCTTAATCTCTATTATAAGGATTAAATTCATGGATTTTTGGAGGAGATGACTCATAACACATCTAAGTATAAAGTTATGTATCAGTCTTAGGGGGGAAAGAATCTCTTCTTTCACCACAATGTACAATATGTGCTTTAAAATTATAGTAGATATCCTTTACAAGTTGGAAGCCTGCAATTCCAAAGCTGTTGACTTCATTTTGTTGTTTTGACACAGGGATTTATTATGCAGATAATCCTACTCTGGAACTCAGAGATCCACTTATCTCTTCCTGCCAAGGGCTAGGTAGGATAAGAGGCAGGTGCCACCACTTCTGGCCTGTTGACTGTTTTGAGTTTTGAGAATTTCATGCATGACTGTCATATTTAATCCTCACTCCCTCCCTTTCAAAGGGAAAATTCTTTTTCTTCAAGAACATTCCCCTCTTGGCTGCTTTTTAATCATGACTTTTTGAAATGCCAAAATGATCGGGTTTTGTCCTTGATTACATTAACATGGTACACTACCTTAACTGAAATTTGAATGTTATACATACCTGGAAGAAATCGTACTTGGAAGTGTGGCCTAATCTATCAGGCACGCTAGTATGAGAGTGGAATCACAACATGTAGAGGCTGAGTCAGGAAGACTCGAAGTCTGAACCAGGACAGAGCTACACAGTGGTTTCCAGACCAGACAGATCATCATAATGAAAGAAACCCTGCTCCAAAACAAGCACACACACAAAAACTATGTTACACATTTTGGATGCTTTTGCTGGATTTGATTTGTCAATATTTTCTTTAGGAATTTTTCATAGATATTCATGATGGACATTGGTCTGTGGGGGTCCATGTCATGGCTCAGATTTGCTATAGAGATAAAATAATACTTCTGCAATGGTCTGTGAATAACCAGTATTATTTTTCCTTTCTCACCTGTCATTTCCATGTTAACTAATATTTATTTTCTTATTTTTAAAGTTATTTTTAAGCCAGCATACAAAGTGATGGGCTTCATTGTGGCTTTCTCATACACTTATGTCATTATTCTTTGTTCTTATTGATTCCCCTCTGCCACTATCCCTCAGCCCTCCCACACACAACTCCCTATCTTATCCCTTAGGATAAAGGATAAATAGATGTCACCTTCTGCTTTCATGGCACATACATTCTGTTACTCCATCCTGTCTCCATTTCTTATGCCTTAAAGTCTCTCCTCCTCTTGCACGGTCCCCCTAATCATATTCATGATGCGTCCCTACACACCGATGTTTATGTATTTAAATACAGAGCCCACATATGAAAAAAAACATATGGATTTGTATGAGTCTGGCTAATATTGTTTAGCATAGTGATCTCCAGTTACTTGTATTTCCCTTTTAATGTTGTGATTTCATTTTCTTTTATGACCAAATAAAATTCCATGGTGCATGTGTAGCACATTTCTTTAACTGTATATCTTCTAATGAACATCTAGGTTGGTTCCTTATCTTGGTGATGGTGAACATGGAATCAATGACCACTAATGTACATGTGTATCTCTGTGCTATGCTGAGTTTAAGCATTTTGAGACTCTCAGAGTTGGGTCATGTGGTAAGTGTACCTTTAGTTTTCTTGAGGAACCTCCACACTGATTTCCACACTGGTTTCGCCTGCTTTATATTGCCAAAAGCAGCATGTAAGGGCTCCTATTTCCCCACATCCTTCACAGAGCTTGCTATCATTGTTTTTGTTGACAGCAGATATTCTGACTGAGTTGAGGTAGATTCTCAAATCAGTTTTAATTTGTATTTTCCTGGAGGACAATGATGATGGTGGGTACTTTTTCAAAGGTGTAAGGTGTATTGGCCATTTCTCTCTTATTTTAAGAATGGACTGTCCTGGTCATTGGCCCAAATATTGAATGGCTGATCTGAGGAAAATTTTGGTGTTTGATTCCTGCACTGCTCAAGATATTAATCCCTTACCTGATGTATAGTTGGCAAAGGTGTTTATTTCCTCTCCTGTTAAACAGTTTGCTCACTGTGGTGAGCATCCCACTGCTGTGCAGAAGCATCTCATATATTCACATAATAGCAACTGTCAGTCCTTGGTGCTATCTCTTGCCACTTGAGTATCACTCAGAAAGCCATGCCTTGGGTCTGTATCTTGAAGAGTTTATATTTTTCCCTATCAGTTTCAAGTTTTCCTGACTTATGTGAAAGCCCCTCTTGAATTTATATCTTCACTATGTGAAAGACATCGATTGAGTTTCATTATTCTATAGATGGATATCTAGTTTTCTCAGAACTCTACATTTTTTTGGTGAAAATTTGGTGATGTATCTATGTGGGTTTGTTTCTGAGTTCCTTACAATATTCTGTCAATATACATGTGAGCCTTTGCATTGCTACCATCCAGTTTTGTCACCATGACTTTATAATACAGTTTGAGATCAGGTCAAGTATTATGATCAGATATAACCACTGCTCATTCTTCTCAAGTCTGCTTTTGCTAATCCAGGTCTTTGATGTTTCCATACGAATTTTAGGATTGCTTTTAATTACCACTGTGAGGAAACCTCATTGGAATTTGGTTGAAGATGAACTATATATAGGTCACTTTTAGTCCTACAGATATTTTTACAGTATTGATTCTGCTGAGGCATGAAAATGGGAGGTCTTTCCATCATTTTATGAGTTATGAGTCTTTCCTTTCCTGTTTTCCATGCCATTAGGTTTTCTTTTTTTTTTTTCCATTTTTTATTAGGTATTTAGCTCATTTACATTTCCAATGCTATACCAAAAGTCCCCCATATCCACCCACCCCCACTCCCCTGCCCACCCACTCCCCCTTTTTGGCCCTGGTATTCCCCTGTACTGGGGCATATAAAGTTTGCAAGTCCAATGGGCCTCTCTTTCCAGTGATGGCCGACTAGGCCATCTTTTGATATATATGCAGCTAGAGTCAAGAGCTCCGGGGTACTGGTTAGCTCATAATGTTGTTCCACCTATAGGGTTGCAGATCCCTTTAGCTCCTTGGCTACTTTCTCTAGCTCCTCCATTGGGAGCCCTATGATCCATCCATTAGCTGACTGTGAGCATCCACTTCTGTGTTTGCTGGGCCCCGGCATAGTCTCACAAGAGACAGCTACATCTGCGTCCTTTCAATAAAATCTTGCTAGTGTATGCAATGGTGTCAGCGTTTGGATGCTGATTATGGGGTGGATCCCTGGCTATGGCAGTCTCTACATGGTCCATCCTTTCATCTCAGCTCCAAACTCCGTCTCTGTAACTCCTTCCATGGGTGTTTTGTTCCCAAATCTAAGGAGGGGCATAGTGTCCACACTTCAGTCTTCATTCTCCTTGAGTTTCATGTGTTTAGCAAATTATATCTTATATCTTGGGTATCCTAGGTTTGGGGCTAATATCCACTTATCAGTGAATACATATTGTGTGAGTTTCTTTGTGAATGTGTTACCTCACTCAGGATGATGCCCTCCAGGTCCATCCATTTGGCTAGGAATTTCATAAATTCATTCTTTTTAATAGCTGAGTAGTACTCCATTGTGTAGATGTACCACATTTTCTGTATCCATTCCTCTGTTGAGGGGCATCTAGGTTCTTTCCAGCTTCTGGCTATTATAAATAAGGCTGCTATGAACATAGTGGAGCATGTGTCCTTCTTACCTGTTGGGGCATCTTCTGGATATATGCCCAGGAGAGGTATTGCTGGATCTTCCGGTAGTACTATGTCCAGTTTTCTGAGGAACCGCCAGACTGATTTCCAGAGTGGTTGTACAAGCCTGCACTCCCACCAACAATGGAGGAGTGTTCCTCTTTCTCCACATCCTCGCCAGCATCTGCTGTCACCTGAATTTTTGATCTTAGCCATTCTGACTGGTGTGAGGTGGAATCTCAGGGTTGTTTTGATTTGCATTTCCCTGATGATTAAGGATGTTGAACATTTTTTCAAGTGCTTCGCTGCCATTCGGTATTCCTCAGGTGAGAATTCTTTGTTCAGTTCTGAGCCCCATTTTTTAATGGGGTTATTTGATTTTCTGAAGTCCACCTTCTTGAGTTCTTTATATATGTTGGATATTAGTCCCCTATCTGATTTAGGATAGGTAAAGATCCTTTCCCAATCTGTTGGTGGTCTTTTTGTCTTATTGACGGTGTCTTTTGCCTTGCAGAAACTTTGGAGTTTCATTAGGTCCCATTTGTCGATTCTCGATCTTACAGCACAAGCCATTGCTGTTCTGTTCAGGAATTTTTCCCCTGTGCCCATATCTTCAAGGCTTTTCCCCACTTTCTCCTCTATAAGTTTCAGTGTCTCTGGTTTTATGTGAAGTTCCTTGATCCACTTAGATTTGACCTTAGTACAAGGAGATAAGTATGGATCGATTCGCATTCTTCTACACGATAACAACCAGTTGTGCCAGCACCAATTGTTGAAAATGCTGTCTTTCTTTCTTTTTTTTTTTTTTTTTCCATTTTTTATTAGGTATTTAGCTCATTTACATTTCCAATGCTATACCAAAAGTCCCCCTTACCCACCCACCCCCACTCCCCTACCCACCCACTCCCCCCCTTTGGCCCTGGCGTTCCCCTGTACCGGGGCACACAAAGTCTGCGTGTCCAATGGGCCTCTCTTTCCAGTGATGGCCGACTAGGCCATCTTTTGATACATATGCAGCTAGAGTCAAGAGCTCAGGGGTACTGGTTAGTTCATATTGTTGTTCCACCTATAGGGTTGCAGATCCCTTTAGCTCCTTGGGTACTTTCTCTAGCTCCTCCATTGGGAGCCCTGTGATCCATCCATTAGCTGACTGTGAGCATCCACTTCTGTGTTTGCTAGGCCCCGGCATACTCTCACAAGAGACAGCTACATCTGGGTCCTTTCAGTAAAATCTTGCTAGTGTATGCAATGGTGTCAGCATTTGGAAGCTGATTATGGGGTGGATCCCTGGATATGGCAGTCTCTACATGGTCCATCCTTTCATCTCAGCTCCATACTTTGTTTCTGTAACTCCTTCCATGGGTGTTTTGTTCCCACTTCTAAGGAGGGGCATAGTGTCCACACTTCAGTCTTCATTTTTCTTGAGTTTCATGTGTTTAGGAAATTGTATCTTATATATTGGGTATCCTAGGTTTTGGGCTAGTATCCACTTATCAGTGAGTACATATTGTGTGAGTTCCTTTGTGATTGTGTTACCTCACTCAGGATGATGCTCTCCAGGTCCATCCATTTGGCTAGGAATTTCATAAATTCATTCTTTTTAATAGCTGAGTAGTACTCCATTGTGTAGATGTACCACATTTTCTGTATCCATTCCTCTGTTGAGGGGCATCTGGGTTCTTTCCAGTTTCTGGCTATTATAAATAAGGCTGCTATGAACATAGTGGAGCATGTGTCCTTCTTACCAGTTGGGGCATCTTCTGGATATATGCCCAGGAGAGGTATTGCTGGATCCTCCGGTAGTACTATGTCCAATTTTCTGAGGAACCGCCAGACTGATTTCCAGAGTGGTTGTACAAGCCTGCAATCCCACCAACAATGGAGGAGTGTTCCTCTTTCTCCACATCCTCGCCAGCATCTGCTGTCACCTGAATTTTTGATCTTAGCCATTCTCACTGGTGTGAGGTGGAATCTCAGGGTTGTTTTGATTTGCATTTCTTTGATGATTAAGGATGTTGAACATTTTTTCAGGTGCTTCTCAGCCATTCGGTATTCCTCAGGTGAGAATTCTTTGTTCAGTTCTGAGCCCCATTTTTTAAGGGGGTTATTTGATTTTCTGAGGTCCACCTTCTTGAGTTCTTTATATATGTTGGATATTAGTCCCCTATCTGATTTAGGATAGGTAAAGATCCTTTCCCAGTCTGTTGGTGGTCTTTTTGTCTTATAGACAGTGTCTTTTGCCTTGCAGAAACTTTGGAGTTTCATTAGGTCCCATTTGTCAATTCTCGATCTTACAGCACAAGCCATTGCTGTTCTGTTCAGGAATTTTTCCCCTGTGCCCATATCTTCAAGGCTTTTCCCCACTTTCTCCTCTATAAGTTTCAGTGTCTCTGGTTTTATGTGAAGTTCCTTGATCCACTTAGATTTGACCTTAGTACAAGGAGATAAGTATGGATCGATTCGCATTCTTCTACATGATAACAACCAGTTGTGCCAGCACCAATTGTTGAAAATGCTGTCTTTCTTCCACTGGATGGTTTTGGCTCCCTTGTCGAAGATCAAGTGACCATAGGTGTGTGGGTTCATTTCTGGGTCTTCAATTCTATTCCATTGGTCCACTTGTCTGTCTCTATACCAGTACCATGCAGTTTTTATCACAATTGCTCTGTAGTAAAGCTTTAGGTCTGGCATGGTGATTCCGCCAGAAGTTCTTTTATCCTTGAGAAGACTTTTTGCTATCCTAGGTTTTTTGTTATTCCAGACAAATTTGCAAATTGCTCCTTCCAATTCGTTGAAGAATTGAGTTGGAATTTTGATGGGGATTGCATTGAATCTGTAGATTGCTTTTGGCAAGATAGCCATTTTTACAATGTTGATCCTGCCAATCCATGAGCATGGGAGATCCTTCCATCTTCTGAGATCTTCTTTAATTTCTTTCTTCAGAGATTTGAAGTTTTTATCATACATATCTTTCACCTCCTTAGTTAGAGTCACGCCAAGATATTTTATATTATTTGTGACTATTGAGAAGGGTGTTGTTTCCCTAATTTCTTTCTCAGCCTGTTTATTCTTTGTATAGAGAAAGGCCATTGACTTGTTTGAGTTTATTTTATATCCAGCTACTTCACCGAAGCTGTTTATCAGGTTTAGGAGTTCTCTGGTAGAATTTTTAGGGTCACTTATATACACTATCATATCATCTGCAAAAAGTGATATTTTGACTTCCTCTTTTCCAATTTGTATCCCCTTGATCTCCTTTTGTTGTCGAATTGCTCTGGCTAATACTTCAAGTACTATGTTGAAAAGGTAGGGAGAAAGTGGGCAGCCTTGTCTAGTCCCTGATTTTAGTGGGATTGCTTCCAGCTTCTCTCCATTTACTTTGATGTTGGCTACTGGTTTGCTGTAGATTGCTTTTATCATGTTTAGGTATGGGCCTTGAATTCCTGATCTTTCCAAAACTTTTATCATGAATGGGTGTTGGATCTTGTCAAATGCTTTTTCTGCATCTAACGAGATGATCATGTGGTTTTTGTCTTTGAGTTTGTTTATATAATGGATTACATTGATGGATTTTCGTATATTAAACCATCCCTGCATCCCTGGAATAAAACCTACTTGGTCAGGATGGATGATTGCTTTAATGTGTTCTTGGATTCGGTTAGCGAGAATTTTATTGAGGATTTTTGCATCGATATTCATAAGAGAAATTGGTCTGAAGTTCTCTATCTTTGTTGGATCTTTCTGTGGTTTAGGTATCAGAGTAATAGTGGCTTCATAAAATGAGTTGGGTAGAGTACCTTCTACTTCTATTTTGTGAAATAGTTTGTGCAGAATTGGAATTAGATCTTCTTTGAAGGTCTGATAGAACTCTGCACTAAACCCATCTGGTCCTGGGCTTTTTTTGGTTGGGAGACTATTAATAACTGCTTCTATTTCTTTAGGTGATATGGGACTGTTTAGATGGTCAACTTGATCCTGATTCAACTTTGGTACCTGGTATCTGTCCAGAAATTTGTCCATTTCGTCGAGGTTTTCCAGTTTTGTTGAGTATAGCCTTTTGTAGAAGGATCTGATGGTGTTTTGGATTTCTTCAGGATCTGTTGTTATGTCTCCCTTTTCATTTCTGATTTTGTTAATTAGGATTTTGTCCCTGTGCCCTTTAGTGAGTCTAGCTAAGGGTTTATCTATCTTGTTGATTTTCTCAAAGAACCAACTCCTCGTTTGGTTAATTCTTTGAATAGTTCTTCTTGTTTCCACTTGGTTGATTTCACCCCTGAGTTTGATTATTTCCTGCTGTCTACTCCTCTTGGGTGAATTTGCTTCCTTTTTTTCTAGGGCTTTTAGATGTGTTGTCAAGCTGCTAGTATGTGCTGTCTCCCGTTTCTTCTTGGAGGCACTCAGCGCTATGAGTTTCCCTCTTAGAAATGCTTTCATTGTGTCCCATAGGTTTGGGTACGTTGTGGCTTCATTTTCATTAAACTCTAAAAAGTCTTTAATTTCTTTCTTTATTCCTTCCTTGACCAAGGTATCATTGAGAAGAGTGTTATTCAGTTTCCACGTGAATGTTGGCTTTCCATTATTTATGTTGTTATTGAAGATCAGTCTTAGGCCATGGTGGTCTGATAGGATACATGGGACAATTTCAATATTTTTGTATCTATTGAGGCCTGTTTTGTGACCAATTATATGGTCAATTTTGGAGAAGGTCCCGTGAGGTGCTGAGAAGAAGGTATATCCTTTTGTTTTAGGGTAAAATGTTCTGTAGATATCTGTCAGGTCCATTTGTTTCATAACTTCTGTTAGTTTCACTGTGTCCCTGTTTAGTTTCTGTTTCCACGATCTGTCCTTTGAAGAAAGTGGTGTGTTGAAGTCTCTCACTATTATTGTGTGGGGTGCAATGTATGCTTTGAGCTTTACTAAAGTGTCTCTAATGAATGTGGCTGCCCTTGCATTTGGTGCGTAGATATTCAGAATTGAGAGTTCCTCTTGGAGGATTTTACCTTTGATGAGTATGAAGTGTCCCTCCTTGTCTTTTTTGATAACTTTGGGTTGGAAGTCGATTTTATCCGATATTAAAATGGCTACTCCAGCTTGTTTCTTCAGTCCATTTGCTTGGAAAATTGTTTTCCAGCCTTTCACTCTGAGGTAGTGTCTGTCTTTTTCCCTGAGATGGGTTTCCTGTAAGCAGCAGAATGTTGGGTCCTGTTTGTGTAGCCAGTCTGTTAGTCTATGTCTTTTTATTGGGGAATTGAGTCCATTGATATTAAGAGATATTAAGGAAAAGTAATTGTTGCTCCCTTTTATTTTTGTTGTTAGAGTTGGCATTCTGTTCTTGTGGCTGTCTTCTTTTTGGTTTGTTGAATGATTACTTTCTTGGTTGTTCTAGGGCGTGATTTCCATCCTTGTATTGCTTCTTTTCTGTTATTATCCTTTGAAGGGCTGGATTCGTGGAAAGATATTGTGTGAACTTGGTTTTGTCGTGGAATACTTTGGTTTCTCCATCTATGGTAATTGAGAGTTTGGCCGGGTATAGTAGCCTGGGCTGGCATTTGTGTTCTCTTTGTGTCTGTATAACATCTGTCCAGGCTCTTCTGGCTTTCATAGTCTCTGGTGAAAAGTCTGGTGTAATTCTGATAGGCCTTCCTTTATATGTTACTTGACCTTTCTCCCTTACTGCTTTTAATATTCTATCTTTATTTAGTGCATTTGTTGTTCTGATTATTATGTGTCGGGAGGAATTTCTTTTCTGGTCCAGTCTATTTGGAGTTCTGTATGCTTCTTGTATGATCATGGGCATCTCTTTTTTTATGTTTGGGAAGTTTTCTTCTATTATTTTGTTGAAGATATTAGCTGGCCCTTTAAGTTGAAAATCTTCATTCTCATCAATTCCTATTATCCGTAGGTTTGGTCTTCTCATTGTGTCCTGGATTACCTGGATGTTTTGAGTTAGGATCCTTTTGCATTTTGTATTTTCTTTGACTGTTGTGTCGATGTTCTCTATGGAATCTTCTGCACCTGAGATTCTCTCTTCCATTTCTTGTATTCTGTTGCTGATGCTCGCATCTATGGTTCCAGATCTCTTTCCTAGGGTTTCTATCTCCAGCGTTGCCTCGCTTTGGGTTTTCTTTATTGTGTCTACTTCCCCTTTTAGTTCTAGTATGGTTTTGTTCATTTCCATCACCTGTTTGGCTGTGTTTTCCTGCTTTTCTTTAAGAGCCTGTAACTCTTTAGCAGTGCTCTCCTGTAAATCTTTAAGTGACTTATGAAAGTCCCTCTTGATGTCCTCTATCATCATCATGAGAAATGTTTTTAAATCTGGGTCTAGATTTTCGGTTGTGTTGGGGTGCCCAGGACTAGGTGGGGTGGGAGTGCTGCGTTCTGATGATGGTGAGTGGTCTTGATTTCTGTGAGTAGGATTCTTACGTTTGCCTTTCGCCATCTGGTAATCTCTGAAGCTAGCTGTTTTAGTTGTCACTGTTAAGAGCTTGTTCTTCAGGTGACTCTGTTAGCCTCTATGAGCAGACCTGGAGGGTAGCACTCTCCTTAGTTTCAGTGGGCAGAGTATTCTCTGCAGGCAAGCTCTCTTCTTGCAAGGCAGGTACCCAGATATCTGGTGTTCGAACCAGACTCCTGGCAGAAGTTGTGTTCCACTCACTAGAGGTCTTAGGATCACGTGTGGAATCCTGTGTGGGCCCTTGCGGGTGTCAGGCGACTCAGCTGGCAAGGTAGCCGGGGCTCGAGTGGAGTGGAAGGGGTTTGTGCCCCAGATCAAGCCCGGGTAGCCTGCTTCCCTATGTACCGCAGTCTCAAGTTCCACGCGATTGGATTGGGGTAGGCGCTGTGTTCCACTCACCAGAGGTCTTAGGGTCCCGTGGGGAGTCCCGTGTGGGCCCTTGCGGGTGTTGGGCAAGACTCTGCTGTCAAGGTAGCCCGGGGCTCGAGTCTCGAGTCGAGCGGAAGGGACTTGTGCCCCAGATCAGGCCCGGGTAGCCTGCTTCCCTATGTACCACAGTCTCAAGTTCCGCGCGATTGGATTGGGGCAGGCACTGTGATCCACTCACCAGAGGTCTTAGGGTCCCGTGGGGAGTCCCGTGTGGACCCTTGCGGGTGTTGGGCAAGACTCTGCTGGCAAGGTAGCCCGGGGCTCGAGTCTCGAGTCGAGCGGAAGGGACTTGTGCCCCAGATCAGGCCCGGGTAGCCTGCTTCCCTATGTACCGCAGTCTCGAGTTCCACGCGATTGGATTGGGGCAGGCACTGTGATCCACTCACCAGAGGTCTTAGGGTCCCGTGGGGAGTCCTGTGTGGACCCTTGCGGGTGTTGGGCAAGACTCTGCTTGCAAGGTAGCCCGGGGCTCGAGTCACGAGTCGAGCGGAAGGGACTTGTGCCCCAGATCAGGCCCGGGTAGCCTGCTTCCCTATGTACCGCAGTCTCAAGTTCCACGCGATTGGATTGGGGCAGGCACTGTGATCCACTCACCAGAGGTCTTAGGGTCCCGTGGGGAGTCCTGTGTGGACCCTTGCGGGTGTTGGGCAAGACTCTGCTGGCAAGGTAGCCCGGGGCTCGAGTCTCGAGTCGAGCGGAAGGGACTTGTGCCCCAGATCAGGCCCGGGTAGCCTGCTTCCCTATGTATCGCAGTCTCAAGTTCCGCGCGATTGGAATGGGGCAGGCACTGTGGTCCACTCACCAGAGGTCTTAGGGTCCCGTGGGGAGTCCCGTGTGGACCCTTGCGGGTGTTGGGCAAGACTCTGCTGGCAAGGTAGCCCGGGGCTCGAGTCTCGAGTCGAGCGGAAGGGCGCCATTAGGTTTTCATTGCAGAAGTATTCTCAATTCCTTGTTTAGATTTATTTCTAGCCATTTTATTCTTCTTGGGGCTATTATAAATGGCATCTCGATTTCTTTCTTGGCAAGTTGACTATGGCATATAGAAAGGCTACTGGGTCTTAAATGTTGATTTCATTCTTTGCTACATTGATAAGAATTTTGCCACATCTAAGAATTTTCTGATGCATTCTTTAGGTTGATGCCATCTGTAAATAATGACAATTAGACCGCTTCATTTCCTACTTGTTCCTCTTTTATTCCTTTTGCCATAGAACTCTGATTAAGATTTTGAGCACAATGTTGCTTAGGAGCTGTAGGAATAAAGAGTGGTCATCCTGATCTACACCCTGATTTTACAGGAAATTCTTTCAGCTTTCTAATATTTATCACAATGTTGGTCTCACTTTTTGTTTCCAGATGCTGTGCCTAAGGTACCCTAAGAGAAGCAGCTTAAGGTAGAAAGGGTTTGTCTGGATTACAATTCCAGGTTAGTCTATCATTGCATGAAGCTACACAACTATAACATACTCAGAAGTCCTAGGCCAGTTCAATGCAGGTTCAGTCTCTGTGAGCCCCTATGAGCCTAGGTTACTGAATGCTGTAGTTTTTCTTGTGCCCTTGACCTCTCTGGTTCCTATAATCCTTCCTCTCTTATGCAGAATTCATTTCCCAAGCTCCACCTACTGTTTGGCTGTGGGGCTCTGTATCAAGAAAACAACCTTCTAACTTAACATGAAAACATACAAGATACAGAAACAAACTGAAAATCAGCACACGAATCCAGGACCAGAAAATGGAAAAATAATATGATCAGGAGTTTAGAAACTATCTACACTAAAAGTGGAAATACTGAAAGACCTTAAAGGAGTAAGCAGGGAAAGAGGAAAATGGAGAAATTTCAAGGTTAAGAAAAAGAAAAACAAGAATGATTAGCAGTGGAGAAGAATATAACAATGAGCTAGGGGGAAAAGGAAGAGTTCACCAAATGTTTTTTTGAGGACAGGTAGAAATAAAAACAAAATATTCCCCAAGAACAGCAAATCAGTTAAATTCATGAAGTTGAATGTCCTGATCAGGTGTAGAGGAACTGAAGTCCAATTTGAGATTCAACAAAACCAGAGAACTCAAGGCCATGCTGCTCAAAGGTGCCTTCGCTGGCATCCTCTGAAGCTTTTCTTTGGAGAGCTCAGAGTTCAAACCTGGAACAAAGAAACAGTGGAAAACATATCAAGTATTTCTCATCACTATCAGCAAGCCGTTCAGGAGGCAAAGGCTGTTGGCATAATGTCCTTGAAAGCTCTAAGCTGCCTGGCTAAGAAGAGGAGAGAAAAAATCTTGTCAGTCCTTGGACATGTGGAGGTCCTCCCTAGGGAGTAACAAAGGTCTATGGACAAGGAGTACATGAAGCAGGGGAGTGTGGGAAAGTCTATTACCTACATGCTACACCCAAATCCCCTTCTGTGAAATCATTGGAATGGTAGGAATTCATATGATTGAGACAATATATGGGGTTCATAGATTATTGAAAATTGTAGGGTAAATCAAAGTTAGAATCACTGCCAGTGATGCCAGAAGGGGAGGAAGCCAAGAGAACCAATTAGGCCAGCCCCACCAGGAGGAGGGTATGATTTTTACTGATCTCCTCAAGTAGTGGAGCCAACCATTGTTGGACCAGGAGTTATCTGTCATATTGAAGCAATACATACAGTAAACTGATGATAACCCATATGATGATCTAGCAGAAAGTAAATACTGGCAGAGCATTCTGCAAAATTGCTGTTCCAAGTTCCTTCCTATCTGTATATAATTTCCCTAAAGCAGTAGCAGAGACATTGATAGTGTTGCTGAAGACACAGGCCAGTTAGGCCTAACAAGTAGAGATTGTCCTCACAAGTAGATGTAGAGTGTGTTGGTTAAGGGGGAGAAAGAGTTGAAGAACTCTGTCTATAGAGCAGTATCCCTAGAAATGGGCCAGCAATGCCTTAAAGGCTGTGTGATTACATGAAACGGCCCATCCAGAAGACAAAGCTTTGCCCCAAAAGGCAAAGACATATTTCTTTCCACAGTACAGGTAAGGGACTTTCTTAGTGAGGGTTTTATTGCCTTGAAGAGACACCACGACCACAGCAACTCTTATAAAGGAAAGCATTTAATTTGGGCTGCCTTACCATTTCAGAGGTTTAGTCTATTGTCATCATGGCAGGAAGCATGGCAGCATGCAGGTAGACATGGTGCTGGAGGAGGAGCTGAAAGTTCTACATCTTGATCCACAGGCAGCATGGAGAGAATGTGAGCCACACTGAGTGTAGCTTGAGCATATGAGACCTTAAAGTCTGACCCCACAGTGACACATTTCCTACTTCAACAACGCTATACCTGCTAATGGTGCTATTCCATACTGGTCAAGCATTCAAACACATGGGGTTATGGGGCTATTCCTATTCAAACCACCAGGAGGGCACAAAGTCAGTATTAGTGCAGTCACTACAGGAGCCATGAGCCTGCATGGAAGGCAAGGGGTAAAAACACTGGATATTTGTCATAATTGGATCACCCTGTGAAGTGACATCCTCACCTGTGATCACTAATAGAAACCAACATCATGGGGAGCATGGTTATAGGGGTGACAGTTTTTCTTGTTCCTCAAATCAGAGCTCAGAATATTAAGTAAGTTTTTAAAATTGTCCCCAAATGGGTGGTAATGTTTGCTGTGTGTGATACATAATTTTCTCTTTGGCGATGGTGGTGTGTCTCCATTTGAATGACATTTCAAGGTGTCCTCATCATTGAAATTATGCTCTTTCATGATGATTCTTTGATCCAAGCTTTCTTTTTGTTTTCTGTGGAACCACAACACATCTCTGACCCCCTCACCTTAGGAAGGCCAAGCTCCTAACCACTATCAACTTCATCTTTCTATCAAATTGTCTGGGAACAGCTGACAGAATTGGGTCAGTCCACCACTAGGGTTCTTCTGAACTCCCGAGATTACCCAAAAAATCTTAAATTTATACATTATAATGAAGAGAAAAGAAATATTTTCGGGGAGGTAAAATTTCCCCCTCTATGTTTTTCAGGGAACATTTTGATGATATGCTATTTGTGTTTAACTATGGCATGGCCCTGCAGGTTCTCAGGGACATATGTTATATGTCTAATGTGGCAATCAGCTCAGAACACATAAAGTGAGAACTGGCATGTGTGGGTGCATTAGCAGTCTTAATTGTACTAGGTAGAGAGAAAATGGTAACCATATTTGCTAAACATGTAGCAGCATGAACAGCTCTTTCTCCAGGTAGCACTATTATGGCTCATGTGTAACCCTAATAAGTGTCAACCACATGAACAAAAGAGAAAGGACCAGAGAATGGAATATGGGAACCAACCATCTGCAAGAGCTCACTAAGTCACATCTGCGAAAGGAGTATTGGAAATGGCACAGGAGGGATAGGAAATTATGATAGGTAGTGGTTGGGATTTAGGGGAAATAGGCATTTTTGCCCGAAAGAAACCTGAACATGTGTAATTGCATGCTAGCATTGGAGAACTTTGATAGCTCTAAAGGCTACCAAGCCATCCACTTGATCATTCCCTTTAATCATTTAATCATCCCAGAAGCCCAGAATGAGATCTGGTATGAATAACATATACAGGATGGATTCACTGTCCTGTGAAATGTTGGACCTGAAAACATATCAAAGAGTTAGGACTATTCAATTTTTCTATAATGGGCGCTGTTTCTAAAAGTGGTAATGAAACTGTAGCATATTAAGAATCAGTCAAATACTAAATGAGGAAGAAACATCCTTTAGAGATATCAAAGTTAGAATCACTGCCAGTGATGCCAGCATGCAGATCACTGCCATCTATACAGCATGCAGATCATTTTGTTGTGCTGAAGAAAATAACAAGGTTGTTTGTAAAATCTTCAAGAATGGTCCAGCATAGGCTAACTGTGTGAGACTGATACCAACAGGAAAGTAGACAGAGGCTGCCCAAATGAAGGAAGTGAGAACAACAATGACGATTATCCAAATAGCAGATTTGAAAGAAGAGACAAATAAGACACCCTAAGAAGACAGATAATGCGATCTGTTAAAAATCTAATTTCTGTATAAAAAGGCCAGGCATGTCTTCGTTGTTGACAATTTTATTTTTAATGCATAAAAATTAAATACACATTATCTTAAATGATGCACATAAACAAGAAGAGAAACATTGGTGAAACACATCATGTTACAGACAGAAACATCCTCTCTTTTTTGTTGGTTTGTGTGTTTGTAAGGTGTGCACTTCTATTAAAATGGTCTTAAGTCAGTGTACAGGCCAGCCCTGGCTGCCTCAACACCTCAACCCACTCCTAGGGAGACCAAAGCCTTCATACATCAAGTTGGGGGGCCAAAAAGGGGGAGCCACGATGGCTGACAGTCAGAAATTAAATACAAAAATGAAGCATTAAGGCAGAAGATTAAAAAAAAATTTTGCAGTACATAATTTACACAGACCCACTGATGTCACCTTCCCCGGTGTGGACTCAGGGTGTGGACTTGTCCATCCTTCTCTTAGGCGTGGGAGTGGCTTTTGGAGGGTAAGGGTCTTCCTTTAACCACTTATTTCATGGATACTTGTAATGACTATTAAAAAACAAAACCAAAAAAATAATGTACAATCAAAGTCCTCAGCCACATCGTACAAACTGACTGCTGTCACCTTCACCTTTCCAGTTTTTAAATCCTGACTCAGAAGCGCCAAAACAAAAGAAAACAAAAAACAAACAAAACCAATAAAACACCCTTTTTAAAAAAATTAAAAAGACATGCCAATGTTGTCTCTTATTTTTTTATTTTTCTGCACAAGTTAGGTTTTGTCAAAGAAAGGGTGTAAAACGCAGCTCAGTAACAGTTTGCCTAGAAGCATTTGCAGTGCACGATGGAGGGGCCAGACTCATTGTACTGCTTGCTGATCCACATCTGCTGGAAGGTGGACAGTGAGGCCAGGATGGAGCCACTGATCCATTTATTGTGCTCAAGAGGAGCAATGCTCTTGATCTTCATGGTGCTAGGAGCCAGAGCAGCAATCTCCTTCTACATCCTGTCAGCAATGTGTACATGGTGGTGCATCCTGTCAGCAATGGGTATAGTGGTGGCACCAGACAGCACTCTGTTGGCATAGAGGTCTTTCCTGATGTCAAAGTCACACTTCATGGTGGAATTGAATGTAGTTTCATGGATGCCACAGGATTCCATACCCAAGAAGAAAGGCTGGAAAAGAGCCTCAGGGCAGCAGAACTTCTCATTACCAATAGTGATGACCTGGCCATCAAGCAGCTCATAGGTCTTCTCCAGGGAGGAAGAGGATGTGGCAGTGGCCATCTCCTGCTCAAAGTCTAGGGCAACACAGCACAGCTTCTCTTTAATGTCACGCACGATTACCCTCTCAGCTGGGGTGATGAAGCTGTAGCCACGCTCGGTCAGGATCTTCATGAGGTAGTCCGTCAGGTCACACAGCCAGCCTGGTCCAGGCGCAGGATGGGGTGAGAGAGAGCATAGCCCTCGTAGATGGGCACAGTGTGGGTGACCACGTCTCCGGAGTCCATCACAATGCCAGTGGTACGACCAGAGGCTTTCAGGGATAGCACAGCCTGGATGGCTACGGACAAGGCTGGGGTGTTGAAGGTCTCAAACATGATCAGGGTCATCTTTTCACGGTTGGCCTTAGGGTTCAGGGGGGCCTCGGTGAGCAGCACAGGGTGCTCCTCAGGAGCCCCACGCAGCTCATTGTAGAAAGTGTGGTGCCAGATCTTCTCCATATCGTCCCAGGTGGTGACAACGCCTTGTTCAATGGGGTACTTCAGGGTCGGGATGCCTCTCTTGCTCTGGGCCTCGTCGCCATGTAGGAGTCCATCTGACCCACACCCACCATCACTCTCTAGTGCCTAGGGTGGCCCACGATGGAGGGGAAGATGAGCATTGTCACCTGCGAAGCCGGCTTTGCACATGCTGGAGCCATTGTTGATGATGGCAAGGAGCACAGTTATATTGTCATCCATGGAGAACTGGTGGTGGGTATGGACCAGCGACGGAGGAGCTGCAAAGAGGCTGTGCTCGCGTGTGGACGCGAACTCGAGTGAAACACTCTCTCAGAATGGAATGATCATCATTTATTTATAAATTAAGAAAAGACATTGATCTGGCTGTTTTCAAATTGCCTAGGTTATCTGGTTTTCTACCTCAGAAATCAAATGAAGCAAAAACCCAAATTTACAGACTTTTCCGTTTTTATAGAATTAGCAGCACATACAAGGAAAACATGAAATCTCCTATTTTAGAAAAAGTTTGAGCCTTAGGTCAAGGAGAAAAAAAAGAATATGGTAAAACATTTTTCACAGCTTCAATAACAACAATATTCAGATTAAAAAATTACTCATATAGGCTTGGTACATTTCTCTCTTTCTCTCTCTCTCTCTCTCTCTCTCTCTCTCTCTCTCTCTCTCTCTCTCTCTTGTTTTTTGAGACAGGGTTTCTCTTTATAGCCCTGGTTGTCCTGGAACTCACTCTGTAGACCAGGCTGGCCTCGAACTCAGAAATTTGCCTGCCTCTGCTTCCCAAGTGCTGGGATTAAAGGTGTGTACCACCATGCCCAGCTCACTACACTCTTTATTAAGTCTCCAACTTACAAGCAAAAAGCCAGCTATGTCTTCCTCATTTGAGGCCTACTGCAAAGAGAGAGAGAGAGAGAGAGAGAGAGAGAGAGAGAGATTGAAATCTAGAAAGCATTAGCACAGACAAATGCAAAAACCAGACAGAGGTAAAACCAGTATAAAACCAGTTTCTTTACTTGTGAGCCCCAGGAGAGCATTGAGCAAACAAACTGAACAGGGATAGCATTGAGAAAACAAACTGAACAAGACAAAAAACTGTGTCTCTATGTAAATGACTTTAACCTGGCTCTAAAACAGAAGAAAACAAAACTAACAAAAGAAAAAACAAACAAACAACAACAAAAACCCACCAATACTGCCAAGATCTGTAATTTACTTTTTTATTAAGCAAACAGATTTCATATATAAAAATCTCTGAAGAAAAACTATTGAATAAATGAAGAAATTGAGTGGTATTTCCTAAACAGTTGCTTTATATTCCAAGCTCATAATGATTGTTGTTTTAATGGAATAAAATGTGAAAAAAAATAAGGAGGTGGGTCTTTATTGGTGAAGAATAATACCTAGTTACCAGAAATCTGCCTGACCAAGTATGAGCTGTTAGTAATTTTGAATGTACTTTGGGAAACAGTACCTTGACCAACAAACACAGAAACACACAAACCAAACTGAACCTCATGAGCAATCATTCAGTTTCAACAGATCTAACCAAGGTTTGTCAGTAAACCATCTGGCTTGGAAGTGGGGTTGAGCTTGAGAACTAGAATATCATTTAATTGTTTTCATCTCTGTGATACAGGTGAGTATGTTATGGTGCATTTCTACCTAACATTTATGTGGCTGAACATAGCTCTCTTCACACAGGAATATTCGGATCAATGAAATGTCTGCGGCCTTCATTTCAGGTAAACCATGCGATTTTGTATACTGTTGGAGATACCAGATTTCAATGTGAGAGATGTAATTCTAAGTACCTCTACCACTGACCCATAGCTCGGCTAGCACGTGTGTGTGTGTGTGTGTGTGTGTGTGTGTGTGTGTGTGTGTGTGTGCACTCGGGTGTTCACATTTGTCTTTACATGTTTGTTTGTATGTAGAATATCATATTGAGACTGAATGAAATTGACTTGAATGAAATGAATTATTTCTGCTGCAGGCAGACGTTAATTTCACTGATCCTCAATTACTGGGCCCTCTGTAGCATTGTTGAGAAAATGGAGATTATCTGCTGTCTGAGATACACTAAAGTTGTGTCTCAGGGACTGGAATCAGAGTATCACCTATAGAAAGGATAGTATATAGCTGAGAGACTAATTTTTTTTTTTGACAAGAGCCAAAGCAGAGCCCACATATGCCTGACATATAACGGTGCTGTTTAACATGCCTTTTCATTGATATATTTTGGCGGGGAACTTATAGTAAATTTTGGCATGGCAAAGGCAAGTCTTTCACAGTCTTGTGATGTCAAGGGGATGATGGACAAAACAAGTTTTAGATCTACAGTTATCAACTGTCAATCATTTGGAGTCATAGTAGGAATAGCAAGCTCAGAAGGACAGGACCCCGTTGTTTTTTATTGCACTAATGTGGTCTTAATCTTGAAACATGCTCCATTAACATTGTCAAAGCCTAATAATAACATCTCTCTGAGATTAGATCTAGGAAGTCTCCTTCAAATTGTTTTTTAGCTGGGTGGTAATGGCACACTGCTTTTAACCCCAGAACTTTGGAGGCAGAGCCTGTCAGCTCTCTGTGAGTATGAGGTAGCCTGTTCTACAGAGGGAATTCCAGGAAAGCCAAGGCTGCACACATAGTACCTGTTTCAAGAAACAAACACAGACACACAAAATCAAACAAAAAATCAAACTCTTCTTTGACCTACCTGTGAGGCATATTTAAGTGTCAATTGACCCTTGTGTGATTTTTTGAAAAGGTTGCAAGCTTTTTTCAGTCATTGGATAATTTCCCAACCTCTGATGTAGCAAAGTCTCTTTGGCTTACTGCCTGAGCATCATAATTCATTTGCGTCTAAAGCCTTATCCATTGTCTTCACCCCATAAGCTGTTGAGTGTTGATCACCATAGGAAGATCAATGTTTTCATTTTTATTAGGTATTTTCTTTATTTACATTTCAAATGTGATTCCCCTTCCTCATTTCCCCTACAAAAAACCCCTATCCCATGCCCCCTCCCCCTGCTCACCAACCCACCCACTCCTGCTTCCTGGCCCTGGCATTCCCTTACACTGGGGCATTGAGCCTTCACAGGACCAAGGGCCTCTCTTCCCATTGATGTCCAACAAGGCCCTCTTCTGCTGCCTATGCAGCTGGAGCCATGGGTCCCTCCATGTTTACACTTTAGTTGGTGGTTTAGTCCCTGGGAGCTCTGGGGGTACTGGTTGGTTCATATTGCTGTTCCTCCTATGGGGCTGCAAACTCCTTCAGCTCCTTGGGTCCTTTCTCTAGCTCCTTCATTGGGGACCCTGTGCTCAGTCTAATGGCCGGCTAAGAGCATGGATCTCTGTATTTGTCAGGCACTGGTAGAGCCTCTCAGGAGACAGCTATATCAAGCTCCTGTGAGCATGCACTTGTTGGCATCCACAATAGTGTCTTGGTTTGGGAACTGTATATGGGGTAAATACCCAGGTGGGACAGTCTCTGGGTGACCTTTCATCAGTCTATGCTCAACTCTTCATCTCAGTATTTGCTCCTGTGAGTATTTTGTTCTCCTTCTAAGAAGGACCGAAGCACCCACACTTGGTCTTCCTTCTTCTTGAGTTTCATGTGGTCTGTGAATTGTATCTTGGGTATTACCAGCTTCTGGGCTAATATCCACTTATCAGTGAGTGTATACCATGTGTGTTCTTTTGTGATTGGGTTTTCTCACTCAGGATGATATTTTCTAGTTCCATCCACTTGCCTAAGAATTTCATAAATTCATTGTGTTTAATAGCTAAGTGTGCCCCATTGTGTAAATGTACCACATTTTCTGTATCCATTCCTTTATTGAGGGACATCTGGGAGCCATTTGATTAACAGCCTCTTCATGCCACCAAGTACTGAACTAAAGGAATTCAGCAAAGGAAGTCCTGGTCAGTGTGAGCTAGTCCTGATGGATGTAGTGGTTTGAATAAGAATGTGCCCCCTGCCTCCATTCCTATAGACTCATATATTTGAATGCTTAGTCATCAGGGACTGATTAGGAGCTGTGGCCTTCTTGGAATAGGTGTAGCCTTGCTGGAGGAAGCATGTCTCTGGAGGTGGGCTTTGAGGCTGCAAAAGCCCAAGCTAAGCCCAGTGGCTCTCTTTCTTCCTGCTGCCTATAGATCTGGATGTGGAACTCTCCACTACTTCTCCAGCACCACGTCTGCCCGTGTTCCCCACCATGAATTCGATGGACTAAACCAGTGAAATTGTAAGCAAGCCCCCAAAACATACTTTTTTCACAAGAGTTGCTGGGTTCATGGTGTCTCTCCACAGCAACAGAACAATGACTAAGACAGGATGTGGTACCAGGGAGAAGGGAGGGTATTGCTGTGATAGGTCTGTCTAAGCCTCTTCTTCACAGACTATGGACTTTGGATTTGGAAAGCACTTGAAGGTCTCACTTTAAGTGGGGCTTAATGGAACACATAAGTAGAGGTGTGGAAGACAGTAGTGCTGAGAACAATATAAATTTGGCAGGCCCAGATGAAGAGGTTTCAGAGGAGAAGAATATTGTATTGATAAGTGGCCCAGAGACTGTTGTTTTTGTAATATTTTGGCAGAGGATGTGGCTGCCTTTGCCTTTTTCAAAAAAAAAATTCTGCCTGAGACCAAAGTGAAGTTTTGGATTAATAGCATTGGAAAAATGGATTTCAAGGCAGCGTAATATTGACTTTGTTGTGTGGTTATTAGTGGCCACACTTATGTAGATATTTAAGGAGCTGAGAAAGAAAAATACAAAATGTACATTTTGAGGAGAAAAGAAGCACCAAGATGTGTAATGGAGGTAAGTGCTGCTCTCAAGGGCTTCAGAAGGATTTAAGGAAAGCCTGATGCTAAGTGGAATAAAGGGAGTGGTGGCCTCAGGGAAAGACCCCATCAAGCTAAGTTCCCAACTTGTGAAAAAAAAAAATTTAAAAAGTCTTCAGCTGTGAAGGAAACCATTGAAATCAGAAATCTGATGAAAATATATTTGAATGAGGGGCTCTAGTTCAGCCCCAGCCAGCAGCAGAACTTGACAGCTGTGGCCATGTGATTATGGCTTCAGTGTTAATAAGAGAAAAAGTTGGTGAGCTCTCCCTCAATGCGTTAAGAACCTGCTGATGCCTGTTGTGTTTCAGGGATATCTCTGCAATGCTGCCCACAGGGCCCTTACATGAAGCTATAAAGGGGAAGACTGGATTTTGTTGAGACCCCAAGAAGTTGGGGATGCCAGAATCTTGGGATTCCTGCTCACAGGGAGTGGAATGAGCCCAAGAGAGAGAAGTATGCTGTAGTCAACGAAGAGGAAAGGACTTGAACATCAGACATGGAGATGCAGAGTTTGTAGTATACCATGGGGTTTTCAGGCTTGCTTTTGTCCACTATTTTCTCACTAGGCTTCTTTACCTCCTTTTTGAGATGGTAATATACATTCTGTGGCATTGTATGTTGAAAGTATGTGCTCTGCTTTTTTTATTTTGATTTTGCAGAGGGTTACACGTAAGAGATTGCCATAAATCTCAGAAGATATTTTAAACTTTGGACTATTAGTATTTGAGTTTGTTATAGATTATGGGGACTTTTGAAATCTGACTAAATTCATTTTCAATACAATATGGCTACAAGCCTGTGGGGAGTGGAATGCACTGATTTGAATAATAATGAGCCCCATTGCCTCATATATTTGAGTGCTTAGTCATCAGGGAGTGGGACCACTACTTAGAAGGATTAGGGGCCTTGTATAGGTCAGTCTTTCCCCAGTGGTAGGTGGTTTCCTGCCATGCTGATAATGGACTAAACCTCTGAACTGCAAGCCATCCCTTATTAAATGCTTCTGTTTATGAGAGTTTCCATGGTCATGGTGTCTCTTCAGAGTAATTCATACCCTAAATAAGACAACTGCTATGGTTTGACCTTGTTGAATTCCCTCTAAACTCAGATTGTGGCCTCATGTGGTGGTATATGCCTTTGATTTCAGCACTCTAGAGGCAGAAGGAAAGGCAGGTGTCTGAGAATTCAAGAGCAGCCTGGTCTGTACTGGCTAGTTTTGTGTCAACTTGACCAAGGCTGGAGTTATCACAGAGAAAGGAGCTTCAGTTGGGGAAATGCCTCCACGAGATCCAGCTGTAAGGCATTTTCTCAATTAGTGATCAAGGGGTGAGGTCCCCTTGTGGGTGGTGCCATCTCTGGGCCGGTAGTCTTGGTTCTATAAGAGAGCAGGCTGAGCAAGCCAGGGGAAGCAAGCCAATAAGAAACATCCCTCCATGGCCTCTGCATCAGCTCCTGCTCCCTGACCTGCTTGAGTTCCAGTCCTGACTTCCTTGGTGATGAACAGCAGTATGGAAGTGTAAGCCGAATAAACCCTTTCCTCCCCAACTTGCTTCTTGGTCATGATGTTTTGTCCAGGAATAGAAACCCTGATTAAGACACTGGTCTACATAGGGAATCCAGGGTAGCCAGAGCTACCGAATAGGAAGAGTGTCTCAAAACAAAACAAACCAAGACAAACACAAAAACATCTGACATGGAAAACCCAGAATGTACCAGCATGGGAACATGAGGCTTAATGAAAGGAGGTATTTAGGTGAAGTGGAAAATTCTGGGTTTTTTTTTTTTTTGTTTGTTTGTTTTTGTTTTTTTTAAACAACTCAGTTATGTCACGTGAATGTTTTTCTGGAAGCTGTCTTGTGAGAGAAGATGTGATGTTTTGCTTGAAACAGACACCTGAGAGGGCTCTTGAAGTTTAGAAAGAATATAAGTGGAACCCAACAAACAATGAGAGGATACTCTTGTATTTCTATACAGTTCAAAGCTCCACTGGTCTTCACTTCATAGAGAGAAATGCACCAAAGAACTTCCTGTGTTTTTACCGTTGATTCTTGCCTCTCTTCTGCCTATTTGGAGGATCCTTGCTGTCTCTGCTGGATCGTCCTGCCTCTACTGATTTGAGTTTGGTGTTGGTATTGAACTGGACTGCTAGTATGCTGACATTGAAGAGTGGAATCACCACAAGGAAGCACTTCTAAATAGGTCCACAACACCCTTTTCCTATTAATCTTCTTTCCCCTTCCCCTGGTCAGTGGGTAAGAAGGGAGGTTGAACTGTTTGAGAACCCTAAATGAAAATATTTTTGAAAAAGAAATCTAAGCCTACATGTAGGTGATGAGGATTCTATCCCAGTGAATGGATAAATAGGACCATAAAAAGAATGGACATTTTTGGTATCAAGAGCAGCTCTGAACCCAGTGACATGTTGCCAAGGCAACTGCCACCATATTCCCAGAATCCATTTGGCTCACCTTCCACCTTTACCTGTGGCTAAGTCACTATCCATATAAAAAGAAGACCGCTCTGATTTCTCTTCTTCTCTCCCCCTCCCCCTTCTATTTCGCAGACCTTCTCTCCTTCAGTAAACCTCATGTGAAAATGTTTGGTCTGGCGTGGTCTGTCTGGAGCCAGGCAATGGACACATCATTGGTGCAGAGGCTTGGATCTAGAAACTCTGCAGGTTTGCATCCCATCTCAGCTACCACAAGAGATCCATACTTGCTAGCCCAGAACTGGTAAGCCCCCATCCTCCACTGGTCAGAGTAACTGTCCCAGGCTCTCAGGGAAGATTTCTTGAGCTCAGAGCTAACCCTGTGCTGCCCTGACCATCATTCTAGGACTTATTCCCTTGGGTGAGATTTCCCTCTCCTTGGAGGCAGTTTCTTTCTCGTGGCTGACAATTCCGGGCTGGGCCTGGACAACTGCCCTGTGTCTCAGCCATGTTGGCTCTGAGCGTTAGTCCCCAGGCCCCATGTGTCTTGCCCATGGGTCAGTGGTTCCCCTCTCCCCTCCCTCATTGTGGCCTGCTGTGGCCACTGGTTCAACCTCATTCCACTGGTTTGCCTAAAAGTGGATCTGGCTCTGCCCCCTCCTGGGGACCCTTCTTGCTGCCCTCTGCTCTCTCCTCCTTAGCTCTGCTCTCCATTCAAGGCAGGAAAACTGGCCTGGCCCTGCTCCTTCCATCCTGCCATACACCCCATCTGTTGGACTTCCTTTCCCATGTGCCCGACCACTGGACCCTTCCTGTTTGTCCACTACTGTAGTTGCTTTTAAACGTCCCACAAAAGCCTCCAGAGACAGCTTTCGCTTTGTTTGAGAAGCCACACCCGCACATGTGAGCCCCTTCCTCTCTTCCTCTTTCCCTCTCTGCCCAGGACTTATAAAGGGAGTGCAGTCCACCACAAGAATTTTATGCTTGCATTGCTGGTATACTCCAACAGCTGGGGGCACTGGGCTGAGACTTCCAACTGCTAGCAGGAAGTCCAGCCCCGGACCTGATCAAAATAAACACACAGTTCCACTGCCAGCTGCCCCCTACAGCCACTGCCTTCAACAGCAGGGGCCCACAATTCATTATCATGGCTCCTAGTGATCTTACACCTGTCTTTAGCTCTACAGACCAGTGCAAGCACATGGGTTGCAGCCTACTCTGTGCTCCCAATAGCTGCTGCTGCTGCCCCACACCAGCCAGTCCCTCCCCCTCTCTGCAAAATAACAATTCCCACAGCTTGCCTGCCAGCTTAAAATTTTCATTCCTATCCTGTCTTAATATGATTTTTACGATTGCCAGTAAATTCTATTCAGTTATAACCATAGCCCTCAATCCTGTCAGAAGTTTGCTAAGTATTATGTTCATGACAATTAGACTTCCCAAAGCCTTTGAGAGTTGGCCGAGGATGCTAAATGGTCTCAGAAGATGTGGACACAGCTACAGGATACTGCCTGCATTGTGATATGATTATCACTGAGAAACACAGCAAACAAAACTGGTTACCATGAGTCAAATGACTTGGCTAAACCAAGGTAAGTCATTTCTCATATCACGTGTATCCATTCCACAGAAAAAGCCCTGCGTCTACTGTGTTTGAAAGCCAGACAAAAATGCCTAAGTTGCCATGGAGACCATGAAGACCACAGAGAACTGTTGGCTACTGAACTCTGTCATTTTTAAAAATAATGTATAACTGCTAGATTTTTGTTTATTTCTCAGACTTCTGACTACATTGACAGCTAAGATAGTAGCTAGAAAAATACTTTCACAGATATAATCTGTTACTTCCTTACCTAAACTTGGTTTCCATTAATTAAATACTTTATATTTCCTCTTTTTGCTATGCCACTGCCCTAGCATCAACTCTAATAAAACATTCCACTATAGGATCCAACTTTGAATCACAAATTCTTGTTCCTTCTGCTCCACAAAAGGCTCATCTTAAAGACTGCTCATGTTGTTAACTGAGGTTGTTATCTTATAAGCTACAGAAAACCCACTCAGATTTACCTCTCATGGACTCAGTAGACTCCATCCAGATAAGTACAGATACCCGAAGTTCCCACTTACTACCTATTCGAGAGGATGGGATTCCTCTGGGCTTCAAATGTACATCTTAGAAAAATAATTTCTTTCTCCCAAACGTACTTAATCTTATTCTCTACCTATAATAATGTGTTTCAACATCCTTTGAAGACCAGGCACTTACTAGATCCAGGACAACTCTGCAGAGGCACCCTTCAATGCTCCATCTCCTGTCACACACACAGACTGCTTCTATTGCACCTGATCCTTCTGACCTATCCTCAGATGGCTCCACAGACCCTAGACAAAAAAAGAAACAGCCAACTCTCCTAAGACTAGACAAACATCCCCCATACCCACTCTTCTAGGTTCCCCAGAGACAAGTCTCCCCAATGCCAGCATGAAGCAGCCAGATATCACAATACCCTATTCCTGCTTCACCATCACCTCGTTCTAATGTTTCTTTTTTAACTAAGCCAAAACAGAGGAATGTTAGCATTCTGTCTAAACCCCACCCCACAGTTACCTGGCAATAGCCAGGTAGGCCTGGCCTACTATAAAGGTGGCTGCTTGCCTACTCCTCTCTCTCACTCTTCCTTCCCTCTTGCTTCTCTCTTTCCCTCTTGGGCTCTTCCCTCCCCCCTTCCCTTCCCCTTCTCTCCATGAGCTCATGGCCATGGCCGGCCTCTACCTCTCTACTCTCTCCCTCTCTCTGCCTTTCTCTGCTTCTACTACCCTCTTAACTCCCCTCCCCATACCCTGAATAAACTCTATTCTCTACTATACTGCCTGCAGAGGCATCCCCTTCCCCCATACCTCACCACACTGCCATAGAACATAACTCATAGCTCTTTATCTTCTTATAAACACATCAGACATGATTCTAAGGTAGAGAGTGAATGGATAAAGTGCTTGCCCTGCGAGTATGATGACCACAGTTAAGATCCATTGTCCTCCTAAAGTCTAGATAGATGTTGTGGTCCTCCTGTAATCCTTGCACTCTTGAGGCAGAGACAGAGGATCCCTGGGGACAGGTCTTGATAGTCCTTTGTTCAATGAGAGAATATAACTCACTAAATAAAGTGCAGTGCCATCAAGAAAGACATCTAGTGCCAACATCTGGCCATGCACTAGTACCACACACATAAACAGAAACAAAGAAAATAAAAGAGGTTTTTGAGTACATTTGGCTCTGAGCCCAGGTAAGGACACAATTCATCCCCACTTGCTGTTCCTTCTGCTTTCTGACATTTGAGGGCATGCCAGCAAGTCCCTCACTAGACACAAGAAGACAGCTCCACGATGTTGATCTTTCTGGGCTCCAGAATTGTAAGATGTTGGCAGGGATTTCTGCATTATACGGGGACATTTGTACTCTGTCTCAAGGAATCTGCACACCCATTCTGTTAAGAGCTTAGTATGGATCCATGTTGAATGGCTTGGCTCCTCTGAATTAACCCCATCACCATGCCAGCTCCTACTACCCAAGGACCATCCTCAAACTCAAGTCCATTCTCCTGATTCATCCTTCTAGGATTTTTTTTATTACAGAGGTGCACCAGCATATCTAGTAATACCGAGCTTCTATTATTCTTCACAACATTGGACCTGGGGGCCTTCCTAAGGTTCCCACAGTACCTTGTATTTGCCCTACCACAGTTCCAATCCCACCAAGATGTCCAGTGATGGTTATCTACAAGTGCAATTCACTAGCCTGGGACTGAAGAGAGTAGCCAGTGAGTTTCTCTGGTTCACCCTTCACAGAGCCTTCCTTAAGAAGTATGGAGAATTCAAGGCCCTTTTCTAAATATATCAGTATTTCAGCCTTACAGAATTGTGGTGGTTTGAATAGGCATGGCCCCATAGACTCATGAGTCTAAATGTATGGCTCATAGGGAGTAGCACTATTAGGAGGTGTGGATTTGTTGGAGAAAATGTGTCACTGTGGTAATAGTCTTTGGGGTCTTCAGTTGGACTAGGTAAAGCCTTGTTGGAGGAAGTACGTCACTGTGGTAATAGTCTTTGAGGTCTTCAGTACTCAAGAATTGCTCAGTGTAGAACATAATCACCTCCTTGCTGCCTATGGATCAAGATATAAAATTTTCAGCTCCTCCAGCCCCGTGTCAGCATGGACATTGCCATGCTTCCATGATGCTAATGGACTGAACTTCTGAAACTGGAAGCCAGCCAGAATCAAATGTTGTCCTTTATAAGAGTTGCCTTGGTCATGGTGTGTCCTCACAGCAATGAAACCATAACCAAGATAAGAATCCATATTTTTCTACATTGAAATGCAGTAGAGGCCCAATACTGATAGCCTGGGTAATGTCCCTGAGATCACATGACCACAAGATATGGAATCCCAGCCTGGGTCTGACTCACCTCAGATACCTGTTCCTTCTATGGTCAAGCAATACCTCTCAAGGTTCTCTGCCTCCTCTCCTCAGCAGTCTGAGCAAACAATCTTGAGCAGAGAATTCAAATATGGAAGGCCTGGAGGTGAGGCCAGTGCCCAGATCATGGAACTGATGTGACAAATCCTTTCCATCCTTTATTCAGGCCATGCTGCATTCTCAGACACTGGTGTGCAGCCAAACAAACCTTTGACCATCCATGTAGTGTGAACAAACAAGGCCAGGTTCCAACTCTCCTTGGATCACACCCCAGTGTGATGGTTTATATATTCTTGCACCAGGGAGTGGCACCATGTGGAGGTGTGGCCTTGTTGGAATAGGTGTGACCTGGTTGGAGTAGGTGTGTCACTGTGGGTGTGGGCTTAATACTCTCACCCTTGGTGCCTGGAAGTCAGTCTTCCACTAGCAGCCTTTGGATGAAGATGTAGAACTCTCAGCTCTGTTTGTGCCATGCCTGCCTGGATACTGCTGTGCTCCCACCTTGATGATAATGGACTGAACCTCTGAATCTGAAAACCAGCCCAAATTAAATGTTGTCGTTGTTGTTGTTTTCTTTTATAAGACATACCTTGCTCATAATGTCTGTTCACAACAGTAAAACCCTAAGTAAGACACCCAGTGTGGATGAGGAGAGAATAAGTAGCCGAAGAAGCAAATGCTTGCATGGGGAGGTGATGAACTACAAAGAGACTTTTGTTTGTTTTGAAAATTAAAATGATAAATGTTGCCTTTCACACCTTTCCTTTCAGTATATGCTCAGAAAATGAACTTAACAACACCTGAGAGGAACAGAATTCATTTAATTAAATTATTTATTTTGTTATTATTATTTAATTAAATTATTTGGTTAAATACTCTTAGGACATGTTGCCAAGAATGATAAAGTCTTCCACCTGTAAAAGGCAATGTGAGCTGAAGAGTGGCTGCCTAGCATGTACTAGGGCAGCAGGAAAGGAACCCAAATTCCAGCCACACTATAGCACACAGACAGGTAAGATTGTCCAGTTCCTGGCTTACAGTGCTTCTCCATTTACTGTGCCTATAGAATAGATCCTATCTTACCAGGCACTAATTTATGGGTGTCCATCCTAGATCCTGACACCCATGGCCTGTTTGAGACTTACAATTCTCAGCTACAAAACAACATCATCAGACTGTCTGTAGTGCATTCACCTAATATGTCTGTCTCAGGGACACCATGGTTCCATCAATGACAGCCAATGGAACCCTCTCCTAAGGACTGAAGCCATGAAGCAAAGTTCTGTGAACATACAATTACGTGGGGAATTTCTGCTTGCACTGTTGCTACACCCTTGGGAACTGAGTCTGGGAGAAGATGTGATACTTGTCATTCCTCTGAATGAACAGAAACTCAAGAATAGGATCTGCCATGGCCACTCAAAACAGATGAGGTCCAGGTGAAAAACAACTGGCAGATTTCCACCTATAGAGTAAAGATGGCTGTGTGGCTACTACACCAATATCACACACTTCTAGACTCTGTTCTAGACTCTGGACACTGCAGGGATGAAAGGCACACATTCTCTGGGTGAACACGAAGGCAAGGTGTGACTTCCTGAATTCATACATACATCCTGCAAGATAATATCACCCAGAGGACTCCTAAATTGCAGGGAAGGTGCCTTGCAAAAATGACAACATCAAGTCCTGGTGTGAACCAGAGAGAAATGAGATACAGAAGAGGAGCTCTACTTCAGTGAATCAAGAAGGGCTTAAGCCTGGGTGCCGTAGGATATTGGGGTCCATGTTGTGCAGACTGTATCTGACATTGAGAGGTTGTACTTTTTTAGCAGATGCCATATGTGCATAGATAGATAGATAGATAGATAGGTAGATAGATAGATAGATAGGTAGATAGATAGATAGATATTGACATATACATAGATGCATAGATTTACATAAACAGATATCTTAGGGTTTGAAAGACAAAATTTGTTCATATTCATGCACATTATAAAATGTTTATTACATTAGACTAATGATAAAAGGTGCATTTATACAATTTACACTGATACAACCTATGCATTTTATTCTTTCTCTCTCTGTCTCTATCTCTGTCTCTCTGTCTCTCTCTGTCTCTCTCTCTCTGTATATGTGTTTATGTTTCTCTTGTTCATGTGTTTCTTCTCATTCTTGGTGTGCATGCTCAAATAGAATACAGGGCCCCATTCATATAAAGGACATCCTCCATCCCAGAAATACACCCTATCCCAGCCTGCATTTTAAGAAACTACAGGAGGAGGTCACCTGTGGAATCCTCTATCTCTTCTTTCACACTGGTTCTGGGAAAGTTTCAGGATCTGGTGCGTTTAAATTTGGCAAGCTCTGATTAGGGATGCTCAAAAGTATTGTTAATTTCCCCGTAGACAATGTAGCTGGAGATCACAGAGGCTCAGCCACTCACAGCATGTCAAGCTGCCAGTTTTCCATGGTGACCACTTCTTTTCAGGCTCTCTGCAGTTTATCAGCCACACCACTAAGTCTTCTAACTACTGCCACCTACTGGCTTTAATTTGCACCCACCATTTTATGCTTAACAGAGATAGGACTACCTTTAATTGTGGAACATCAGGAAAATGTCTGACACAGATTCTGTTTCAGCAAAGGACAGCCACTTGAGAAGGCAGCTAATCTTCGAGATACATAGTGGGCTTCCCATCCCAGACTGGAACAAATGCTTTGGATTTCCTTCCAACCCTGATGCTGGGTGAAGAATGGCCTGCACCCATTGTGTTACCTTAGGTTTGTCCTCACCCTGTGCAGTTTTCACAGTAACTCACAGGAAAAAAAACCAGTGTTTCCTTACAGAAAGAGTTTCTCTGAAATTTTATTGGGCAAATGTTGTCTCCATTGAAATCAGTAACTCTTCTATGACTCTGTCTCATACTGTAGGATATCAGAGGTGGAGGGGTGCTGGCAATGCTAAGGATGCAAAACCTCTGTGAGATTGAACAGATTTGAGCCCAGAAACACCCCAGACACCTAAAGGTAACGACATGAAATTTTAGACCTCCCTTTCCAGGTAAATTGCAATCCCCAGGTCAATGAAGAGAAATGTGTCACACAGATTGTCTAACCATGAGCTGACACTGAAGTGTTGGACCTTCTGACAAAACCAAGAATTCCTCTCAGAAATCACCATTCAGGCTAGCCAAGGCAGGACCCTGGTCAAGACTGAAATGCACAGCAGGCCTGTTCTAGGAGCTTCTCTCTGTGTTTCCCATCTGTTTTTCCTTGGCCCATCCCAGGTAGGGAGCTTTCCTGCTTTTCTTGACCCCCACCCTCCATTCTTTCCCCTGTAGCTCCAACTGAGACATCCCTCCCAGCTCCATCCTTCCATCTTCTCGGGACCCTCATGATCCCTTTCTGAATCTATCTCGATCCCTTCATTCTCTCACTCTCTTTTTCAGTCTGTGTCTCTCTGGCTGTTTCATGGATGCTTCTTCTATGAAACAGGTCCTGCAGTCTGGTCACCAGAGAACCACATTTTTGCTCAACCTTGGAAATGCAGCTTGCCTCCCAGACACAAAGGGTTAAGATCATCAAGAGGAGCAGTCCTCCAGGGGCTAGAAAGGCTGCATCACAGCAGGCAGGGTTGGCTAGCCAGGCTGGTACCTCCTTGGGAAGGAAGGAAGGCTTCAACTGAAGGGAAGCTGACTGTGCTGCAGCCTGAATTTCAGGGATTCACAAACTTTCTCTGAAGGAGTGAGTGGTCACATAAGGGGCTTGGCAATGGTCCCTATGCAGTCACCCTCCAGAGTGTGCACAGCAACAGCGCTGTAGACCCCAGCACCCTGGCATGCTTCCTAGAGTCCTGGAAAACTTTTACTGGCAGAGGAGGTGACTTCACATGGGGGCTCCAGGGAGTCTAGGAGAGGTCTCAGGAGGCTGAGGGTCAGTTGGGGTGCACAGAGGGCAGGTGAAGAGGAGCCTGTGCAGTTTGGGTTTCCTGGTTGTCCTTGTGAGAGATCCAGAGCTCACTGGAAAATGAAAACCCAAGAAGTAAATGAGTTGCACTAAGCTTGCCAGATGTGGGGATCCAGTGTCTGGGTGAATTTCCTGTTTGCCTTTTAGATTCACATGGGAGAAGTCAGCTGTAGTGGCATATGGGGTGGGCATGGAATCAAAAGAACTCTCAACTTGCTGAGCAGGGCTTGTTTATGTCTGTGCCCAGATAGTTCAGAGCACAAACTTGCCACCTGCATGGATTGTCCATGAGAAAAACAGAAGAGGAGCAGGAGGGCCTGTCATCCAGGGGTTTGCAGATCATGACAAGGGAGTGTGCGCATATACAGGGTCACCTCAAAAACACAGCTCTCACCTCAAAGGGAGTAAGAGGGTTTGTTCTGAAGCCAAATGGATGTAACGATGGACCTGGAACAGGGATTTAGGTTGTTCCAAGCTCCATGTTCCAATGTCCCTACAGTTTCATGACAGTTTTTTTTAATAGTACCAAGACAAATAAAGTTGAGCATGAATGGATGTTTAATATATATTGGTGGAAACCTCAGAGAGGAGTCTTAAAAGTAGAGGAACACCAGACCCAACCTCAGATTCTATGTGACAGCATTCTTCTTAGCACCTTGGCAGGCTGAGAAGGGGGTGTTGTTAATACATTCCAAAGAGTTTTTATCTGTTTGTATGGATGATAAATACAAAAGAGAGGTGGACAAGAATGTCTCTTTAGGGGCTAAAGATAGCACTAGAAGAGTTTTCATTAGGAAATGACCCTGTAATATTCTGAACTCTCCCCAGTCCTTGAAGCTTAAGTCTGTCGGTCTGCTTTTTTTCACACAGCTTTTTTTCCAGGAATTTTTATCCACAGCAGCCTCAATCCAAGCGACATGGTGAAGTGTGATCCTTTATGGCAGCCATTTACCTGAAGGGAAGAGTGTGAATGGACTTCGTTACCAAGACGTAATTCAGGGAAGCAGGTGGAATGCAACCTTCTCCATCACACTGAAGAATGATGAGGGACGTGTTTCATACCTGTCCAAGCAGACACCGGGACCTTTCTTGCTGTGTGTTTCTTTACACAGCCTCATTACATAATGTGGGCTGGCCTCAATCTTGATATGTACTCAAGGATGCCCTCAACTCCTGATCCTCCTGCTTCCAACATCCAACTTCTGGCACTCCAGTTACCCTCACCACTCTGTGCTTATTGATTGCTAGGGAATGAACCCAGTGCCTGGTTCAGATTAGGCAGAGACTCTACCTCTAAATCCAGGTCTTCTCTATTTCCCCTGGGAGTAACTAACTCATGTATAACTCCTTACACGTTTGCAAAGCTAGTCTTTTCCTGGTCTATATAGAGAAGTCAAAACTGTATATTATCCTGAATATCAATCATCACCATCCTCATTCTTACAAGTGATGTCACTCTTTGTGCTAGTGAGTGGTGAACCCTGGACCTCACACCGGCTAGCCAGTAATTGATCAACCCAGGAGCATTCACAGATTAAGACAAGGTAGTTTTTCCTTGTTGGGATGTGACTGTGTGGTAGAAGGCTTGGTTAGCTAGCAGGTGTGAGACCCTGGGTTTGATAGCTAGCACAGTCCTTTTACACGGAAAAGGAGAAAAGAAACTATGATGACAGCCTTAGAGAGATCAAGTAACTAAGATCAATGTGATCAGAGTCATGCACAATGGCCTGGTGGTCCTGTAACCAATGAGTAGAGTTACACAAGAAACAATTGGTTCATGCTTGATTCAAATCCAGGTGTCTGTGCTTGATGGCCTCCCTCTGGAAGTCACCTATTGCTGCTTTCCAGATACTCCCATCCTGCTCAGTCCTCTCCTAAGCTGCAGACATTTTGAGACAACTGACCACCTTCAAGTCATGTTCCACTCAGAAAGCAACATGGCTATGCCTATGACTTCAGAGGGCATCCAGTGATAGGAACAGGGGTCCCAAAAGCCATGTCCGGCTCCGAAGGGGCAATACCAGCTACAGAAATGTGCTTAGCAGCTTTTGGATGGTGGGGTTTCAAGTGGAACCTTGTAGTTCTTTGGAAAGTTAGTTATGCCAAATGATGTATTTCCGGGGAACCCAGGTGAAAGGATGTCTTGCTAAAGCACACACATGAAAGACTGATTTCCCAAAGCAGACACAGGTGAAGGAAAGTTTTGCTATAGCAGACACATGAAAGGACTCATGATGAAGGAGTATAAATATGAGCCCAGAGACAGTGGGAGAGGAGCACTGAGCTTTGGTTTGTTCTGCCTCACTGTTCTTTGCTAAAGAACCGCATGTACTGGTTCCCCTTACATAGCATTGTTGAGCTCAACTGTGATAATTCTACCATTGAGAGAAACTCACCCAAGAACTGCTCATGGGGTTCCTGTGGCCTCTTATAGCCTCTGTGGCCTCACCTCAGGCAGGTTGGCGAGCCTGGCAGTTTCTTCACGATTGAACTACAGCTGTCTGATGTCTGCTTGCTGAAAAGCCTGGACTATAGCTGCTGGTTCATGCCTGTTATCTGCCTTCTTAGAGGGCTGGTCTGCAGATGCTACGTTCTGCTTGGTGTTTGCTACGGGACTGAACTGCTCCCCATGAAAATGGGGCTCACCCCCAGAGAACTATTGCTGAACAGGTCCATTTTCCCAGATCCTAATAATTTTTCTCTTCCACTACTTCTGCTGGGTGGTGGGCTAGAGGAGAAGTTGAGCCCTTATTAAGTGTAGGTTGCAAAACATTTATGCCCACAGGTGGTGTCTCTCAGAGTCAGTCGGATGGGTTTTAATAGTCCATGAACGTATCATACACCCTGACTCTTTTCAGTTTATTACTTTGCTACTGTTATTTCAGAAAAGGTTGTATGATAATTTAGCTCAGGTTGGCACTAATCTGAGATTGTCCCCCTCTTTATTTTTGCTAATTTTCACATTGTAAATACCAGCATATGGGGGCAAAATTCCCAACATGTTCTGTAAGTCGATGCAGATATATAGGTGAGCAAAGACGCACCCTTTTGACTGGATGAATACCTGCTCAGAAGGATCTCCACAGCCAGAGAAAGGAACAGAGAACTCTGAGACACAAATGAAACAATTCTGCCTTCTTCTAGTTACTGTTATCCGTGTCATACAGCAGGTAGGCATCCTAGGTCAACTCCAGGAACTCTTGGAGTTTGTCAGATGGACATAGGAAAATCAGTCTTCACATTTATACTCATATGCCTGAGCTGCCTGCCCTTGGGCTCAGTCAGAGACACTGCTTTCTGCAATGGACAGAGGTTGATGCACACATTCATAACTGTTCAAAGAGCTGGGTAAAGTGACTGTTTCCGCTGCCCTCAAGGAAATATTTAACAATCCCCTACCCCAGTGGGATCAAGGAATATTGTGGAAGGGCTGTGGAGGTGGAAGAATGTAAGAACTAGGGGATGGGGAGTCGTGTAGGAATCGCCATCCTCACGTCATGGTGTGTCTGTGTCACTCAGGGCAGGGGCCATGGTGATCTGCACAGAGTGAAGCTAGTCAAAAGTCTAGCATGGGTGGGTAAGGGGATCACTAGGCCTTAATCCTGGTGGAGGAACTGCTGGTGATGGTGGCTGGAGAGGGGGAGTCATTTTTATGTGGGTCTGTTGTTCCATTGTTTGGCACATAGATTTCATGTGCAGATGGACATCACTAATTAAAAAATTGTGCAGTTTTTCCTCTAAGAAAGAATAAGAGGAATGAATTTGGGAAGAAGCTATGTCAGTGTGTATCTAGGGGAACTGAGATTTCTCTGAAAGTTGGAGTAGCTATGACCATAGTCAAATCTACATGTGTGAAAGCCTCAATAAGTAAGTAAAAGAAATTTTAAAATGGAGCGTTTGAGTCCCTCAAGATGAACTCCAAAAGAATCATCAGCCCACACCTTCTGCACAACTGCCCCCCCCCCCCAGTGCTGCTTGTGAGGTGCCAACTTCCTTCTTGCTTAGCCTAGAGGTTTGAAACCATCCTTCATAGCTGCTCCTCTCCACCAGCGTCTCAAGGCCCAAGACCAGCCAGTTCCATAGCCCATATTTATCTGCCTATAATCTTCACAAGTCTTTTTACCTCTCACCACAATTAACTCCCTAGGACACATTTTCTTAAAGTGGGGGCTGCAGAGAACCTGGCAACAAAGAAAAGGTTTATCATTCAACAGCCAACTTAATTCAAAGTCAATTGTGTAACATATCTAAGGTATTTCTGGCAGCTTTTCCCAGGTGCACCATCAGAACATTCAATGTGGTTTTTACACAAGGTGTCAACCCATAGATTGTGCTGCACCATCAGAAACACTTCAAACACCTCGGGTCAGATTCACCACTCCCATAAGTCATAATGTTATGAATTTCAGTCCTTTACTGCCCATGGAGAGTTCTCTGATCTCAGAGAAATATAAAGGATTAATTACAGAAAACAGAGACATGTCTCTCCTACCATCATCACTCAGTATTAAAGTGCCAAATATATTTGGATTACACTGTGTTAAATGCTTCATATTTAAAATATGACTGAATTCCTGACTTGTGTTATATTTTTTAAAATGGATTAACGAATTTTTACTTGATATTAGGACAGAATTTCCAACAGTTTCTGAAGTTCATCTACACATAATTCTGTTATGTGTTTTTATACTATATATTTAGGTGAAGTTGCATTCTCAGCATGATTATAAAAATCAAGCTGTCAGTCAACTCTCAGAAATGTTAAGAATGTTCTAATATTTGAAGATCAAGATTTATTTTTGTATGTTGTGATTTGGAAAGTTAACAGTAAGAAGACTAACTTTTCAAAACAGTTGCATCTGTAGATTAAGATGCTTTACATTAGACCGTTGTGTCTCGATGTATATCTGCATATATTATTTGATAATCAGAAAATCTATAGAGTTCACCCACTGTTGAATGAGAGCTGGTGGCTTCTGACAGCAGATCTGGTCAACTGCTTGAAGCCCATGGCATTGAAGCACAGGCACGGCTGGTTAACGGTGCCCACCCAGTTAGGATGTGGCTCTGGCCTCTGAGTGGAGCTGCTGGGAAGACTGATTCTCATTGGCCAGGGCTCCAAGTTCATGACCGAGCACTGGAAAAGCTCCTAAGACTTGTTAGTAATCATAGACTTCACAGTCCCTGTGTCACTCACTGGAGAGCTAGAAGGAGGGGTTTGACATCCCCCACCACACACACACACACACACACACACACACACACACAAGTTCCTCCAGTTGCCCTTGTCCTCAGGTGCAGTGGGACTGTTGTGAGCCCCAGGGATGGGCACAAAGAGGACTTTTATTTTGTTAGCTCGGACGGTGCAGTGGTGCACATCAGCAACTTGTATTTCTTTGGTGTTTGGCACGAGCGCTGTCTCACTGTGGCTGTGTGTTATGAGAACTTACCAGCAGAAATCCTTGTTCCTAAGCTACAGAATGACCAAAAGCTGTCAAGTCCTTAATGTTTAGAAACTCCTTAAAATGTATAGTATTTTAGAACAACAACAACAAAACTCAATAAACAGTTGATCTTGGAAAAAAAATGAACAAGCACTTCCACCTCATTATTGTGTGAATTTGCTCCCATCTTTAGTAGATGGTAAAATTACCTGTATACTGTCAGATCATGGGCCTGTCCCTCTAAGGTCCTGGTTGCTGTAAGTTGGCTAGATCTCACATGCTGAAGAAATCACCCCATGCCCTTCACCACTACTCTCTGTAAGCAAGGGTCAAGAAGCCAGTTGTGATTTCTGTTTTATGGTGTGGCACAGAGCTTCTTGTGCTCAGAGGTCAGCACTGGGCAAACCAGAAATGTTAAGCATGGTGTTGAAAGCAAGGTGTATGTAATAGGTATTCTGCTCAGAATCCTAGGAATGGTTGTGGCTAATAATAGCCTGGTGATTTCTGTGCTATCTCTAGGGCCAGGCCACATCTGGCTCCCCCAGACTTTACAGTTAGGACTGAGTTAGTTAATAGCCTATGCGATCGCTACACTATGTGTATGACTGAGTCCACACCAGATCCTCCCTCAGACACTTAAGATAATACATGCAGATCCCATGTTGTGGAAGAAGTGGCATGTACTTTGAAAAGAGTTTCAAGTAATTCTGCCTTAACTTCATTGTGCATAGAGGATTCTGTTACACCAGGCCTCTTTCCCCAATTGCACTGTACTGCACTATGCCTACAATAAACTGCCTGGTGTCAGACTCTCAAAGTCTCAACCAACACAGGCTACTGGGACATGTTGGACCAGACTTCCAGTTTGCCTCACTCAGACTGACACCCACCATGGTGTTTGCAGAGACCTTCCACCCCACCCTCTAGTTTTAAAGCTCCTAATTTATGCTCCTATTTGTTGCTACCATGCTCTTTGTCAATGGGCTATATTGAACTAAAGCATTTGGTGCAGAACATTCTGCTACCTTCTGAGAGGGTATAAAAGTCAGACAGTTCTCCTTGATGAGGAGACTTCTCTGAAGACCCAGCCACCACCTTCTTTTTTTATCTAGGATGCGTCTTTCTCTTAGGTTTATTTTTAGCTGTCCCTTTCAAGGGTCTTCTCTCCAGGCTTTGAAGGGAAGACTCTCTTTACCTTTAAGGCCCCACTCATTGTGGCTCTGACATCATGGAACATGCCTTTTTAATACTCTCCTCCCACTTTAAGACATAAGCATGGTCTTATGGGGATTTTTTCTGATAAGGCTCACTCCTGATAAGGATAGTCTTTATGTCAGCTCCTTTCTGTAGCCAACACAACTGTATGCCTATTCTCTAGTATATACCAAAGGGTTTTTTAAAATTAAATCTCTTTACGATTTACCAGCAATACATGTTGGACTTGTATATACCTCTATACCCAGCGTCACATAAAGCTTCAGGTAATTGGAATCAGTAGTGAACAAAGGTTGAGGGTCCTTGTCTCTACCCCCTTGTCTACTCACCCTCCTGTCTGTCCTTGAAAACCACCACTGTCTTAATCAATGTTCTATTGGTGTGAAGAGACACCATAACCAAGACAACTCTTCTGGAGGAAGGCATTTAATAGGGGGTCTTGCTTACAGTTTCAGAGGCTTAGTCTATTACCTCATGGTGAGCAGCATGGCAGAGTGCAGGCAGGCGTCGTCCTGGAGCTGACAGCTTTATATACTGTTCCACAGGCAAAGAGAGAGAAAGACTGAGAGGGACGGGAGATGGGTGGGGGAGAACTAGTCCTGATATGGGCTTTAGATGTATATCAAAGCTGATCCCCTGTGACACACTTTCTCTAACAAGGCCACCCCTCCTAATCCTGCTAACCCTTTCAAGTAATGCCATTCCCTGCTGACTAAGTATTCAAACACATGAGTCTATGGGATCATTCTTATTCAGATCACCACAACCATCAATTTATAGCTACTCTTCCTGCCAGCATTATTGGCACCTTGCCACTCATTCTCAAATCCAGTGACACAAGGGACCTCTCTACCTACTAATAAGGTCATTTATCCTTCCATATTCTTGAGGGCTGCTTCCTACACTTATAATTATGCCCCCATATCTTTCACAAGGCACATTTGGCCATGCCTAACACAAAATGCCTCATCTGCTGCACACAGTTTCTGACATTAGTTCATTTATTTTAGCCATTTGTTTTAGCATAGCACAATTTTTTGGAAAAGTTTTATGATCACAGTTAACTCAGTCCTGAGAGTACAGTAAAGCTCAAGCCATGTTTATATTAAAGCTATTTACAAAGGACATATGCATTCTTCTGTAAGGATTGATTTTGTTGACTTACAATACTCAAAATAGGGTCTAGGGAGAATGACTGAGGTAAATATAATTCTTGTTTTAGTCAGCTTTTGGCTTCACTTTAGTAACATAGAAGTCACTTAGCCTGTTGTAAAATACAAATGACATCTCTCATAATATAATTTTTAAAGAAAGATGAGTTTTATGTTCTAGAAGCAATGTTCAAGATTTTAGAGGAGAAATATTCTGAAAGAAAGAAGCACAATATTCCGGGGGATACAGGCAGAGCCTGGCTAAATATGCAGCCAAGGTTACCAGGTTGTAAACTATGTTTCATAAGGACTGCTGAGTATCTTCTTCCTTTGGAGACCCAAGCTGAGTGTTTAACTTTTCCTGGTTGTCAGTGCTTATCTGTGTTTACAAGCACCCTTTCTCCCTATAGTTGCTTACTCTCTACTATATAATATTCTACAATATAATACTTGAAGTTGTATTTAGAGCAATAATACAACTGAAAGAGATCAAGAGAATACAAATTTGAAAGTTAGAAGTATCATTATTTGCAGATGATATGACCATGGCCATAAAAACTACACCAGGGAACTCCTACAGCTGATGATCATTTTCATCCAATTGGCTGAATATAAAATTAACTTACAAAGATCAGTAGCCCTCCTATATACATATGAAAAAATGGCCTGAGGAAAATATTAGGGAAATAACACCTTTCACAATAGCGTCAAACAATACAAAATACTTTATGTTAACTCCAACCAAGCAAGTGAAAGACTTTTATGATACAACCTTTAAGTCTTTGATGAAGAAAATTGAAGAAGATATTAGAAGATATAAAGATCTCCCATGCTCATAGGTCAGTAGTGTTAACATAGTAAAAATGGCCATCTTACCAAAACAATCTACAGATTCAATGTGATTGCTATTGAAATTCCAAAACAATTCTTCACAGATTTTGAAATAATCATTCTCAACTTCATATGGAAAAATGAAGAACATAGGATAACTAAAACAATAATGAATAATAAAAGAACTTCAGGAGGTCTGACCATCACTTATTTCAAATTTTACTACAGAGATATAGTAATAAAACCAGGATGGTATTGGCCCAAAACCAGACATGTCAATCAATGGAATTGAAGACCCTGACATAAATTCACACACCTATGGACACCTGATTTTTAAAATAATGCATCCAGAAATACACATTGGAAAAATACAACAACTTCAACAAATGGTGCTGGTCCAACTGGACAGCTTCATGTAGGAGTCTCTAAATAGGTTGATACTCATCAATCACCCTGCACAAAACTCAACTCCAAACAGATCAAAGACCTCAATATAAAACCAGATACACTGAACCTTATAGAAGAGAAAGTGGGGAATAGCCAGAACTCTGGCACAGGAGAAGTCTTCCTGAACATAACAGTGTTAACACAGGCACTAAGATCAACAATAAATTGGACCTCATGAAATGAAAAGTTTCTATAAGATAAAGGACAATGTCATTTGGACAAAGCAGCAGCCTACAGAATAGAAAAATATTTTTACCAACTCCAAATCTGATAGAGGACTAATATCCAAAATATATAACAAACTCAAGAAACTAGGTGTCAATTTTTTAAAAAATGGTGTGCAGATTCAAACAGTATTTGCAACAGAGGAAACTCAAATGGCTAAGAAGAACTTAAAGAAATGTTCAACATCCTTAGCTTAGCCATCAGGCAATTGCAAATCAAAATTACTTTGACATTCCATTTTACACCTGTCAGAATAGCCAAGAACAATAGAACAAATGACAGCACATGCTGTTTTGAATGCAGGGAAAGGGGAGCACTTATCTATTACTGGTGAGGTGCAAATTCATATGGTCACTATGGAAATGAGTGTGGAGCTTTCTCCAAAAGCTGAAAGTCAATCTACCACAATCCCAGCAATGTCATTATCTTAATGTCATTGAGAGTCGCTATTCAGTTACATCCACAACCCAAAGGGTGATCAATAACACAGGTGACCCTTCATGCTATTGAGGATGTAGAATTAGGGAAACACTCATCCATTGCTGGTGGGAGTGCAAATTAGTATATCCACTTTGGAAATCGGTGAGATAGTTCCTTTAAAAAATGGGAATTGATCTACCTCAAGATACAACTATACCATCTTGGGAATATACCCCAAAAATGCTCCACCCTACCACAAGAACACTTGCTCAACTATGTTCATAGCAGCTTTATTTGTAATAGCCAGAAACAAGAAACAATGTAGATGTCCCCTAATAGAAGAATGGATAAAGAAAATGTGATACATTTACAATGGAATATTACTTGGCTGTTTAAGAAAATGGCATAATGAAATTTGCAGGTAAATGGATGGAACTAGAAAAAATTATCCTGAGTGAGGTAACTCAGACCGAGAAAGATAAATATGGCATTCATTTGCTTATGTGTGGATATTAGCCATTAAGTAAATAATAAACAATATACAGTCCACAGACCCAGAGAGTTAGGTACATAGAAAAGACCTGGGAATGGGAAGCAGTACATGGATTGCCCTAGGAGAGGGAAATAGAATAGATTTTATGCATGAACTAGGGGTTTGGAGGGAACAGGAGGATCAAGTGGGAAGGGGGAAGCAAAGTCAGGTTGAGGTTCCTGGTATTCAGAAGAGTGACAGCTAGAATTGAGGGGTATTTGAAGGATAGTATGGAAACCTAGTGCAGTGGAACCTTCCTAAAATATGCAATTGTGATTCTAATGAAGTCTTCAAATAATGGAGACAGAGTCCCAACTGGCCATCTTTTGTTACCAAATGAAGCTTATAGTACCAGGACTGGGTTACATCCTGTATTAGTTAGGGTTTTACTGCTGTGAACAGACACCATGACCAAGGCAAGTCTTATAAAAACAACATTTAATTGGGGATGGCTTACAGGTTCAGAGGTTCAGTCCATTATCATCAAGGTGGGAGCATGGCAGTATCCAGGCAGGCATGGCATAGGCAGAGCTGAGAGTTCTACATCTTCATCCAAAGGCTGCTAGTGGAAGACTAACTTCCAGGCAACTAGGATGAGAGTCTTAAGCCCACAACCACAGTGACACACCTATTCCAACCAGGCCACACCTCCAGATGGTGTCACTCCCTGGTCCCTCACATATACAAACCATCACAAATACAAACCATCACATATACAAACCATCACATTCCACTCCCTGTCCCTCATAGACTTGTTCAAATACATGAGTCTATGGGGGTCATACTTAAACATAGCACAATGCAAATGCATTTAGTCCAACTTTCAAAGTCTTCATAGTCTATAGCAATCTCAACAATGCTAAAAGTCCAAAATTCAAGGTCTCTTCTGAGATTCATCCAATCACTTAACTGTAATCCCCAAAGCAAGGCAGGAAACCAGCTGGGCAAACTCCAAACTCTGCGTCTCCATGGCTGATGTCAAAGCAGTCTTCAGATCTCCACTCCTTTTTCATCTTTGTTGCCTGCAACAAACTGCTTTCTCCTGGGCTGGTTCCACTCCCTGTTAGCAGCTTTCCTCTCCATGTATCCCATGGCTCTGGCATCTTTAACATCTTTGAGCCTCCAAGGCAATTTCAATGTTACAGCTTCTTGTTTCAGTTTCTGGGATTCCACTTGATCGTTTGGACTCCTCCTAAGGACTGGCATCACTTCTCCAGCTCTATCCTCTGTAGCAGTCTAAGCTCAGGTTGATCACTCCACTACGGCTGCTGTTCTTGGTGATCATCCCATGGTACTGACATCTCCAATACACTGGGGTGTTCCACTCCAACTAGGCTTCACCAATAGCCTCTCACAGGCTCTCTTCATGGTGCCAAGCCTCAAATCTTTTACATGACCCCTTCAGTCCTGGGTCATCAACTACAGCTGAGGCTTCACCTTCTCCAATGGCCTTCCATGACCTCTCACAGTGCCAAGCCTCAGCTGCTCTTCGTGACCCCTTCATGCCTTCAAAACCAGTACCACCTGAGTGATTCTTACACATTACCAAGTCCAGCCGCAGCATGAGGTACAACCTTGGCTATCTCTGGAACACAGCTTCTTTGTGCCCCCAGAAAACACTTCCCAGAAGATTTCACCTCAGTGATGCTGGTCTCTTTATAATCACTGTTAATTTCTTATCTCCAGCCAACCAGCATCAATTGTCCCAGTAGTTCCTTCCATTCTTAACTCTAGAGCCAGAGCCACATGGCTGAAGCTGTCGAGTTCTGCTGCTGGCAGGAATTAGAACATGACCCACTTGTACTATTACATTGTCACTGGCTTTCTGTTTTCCAAATCCTTCACTGCCTAAGCTTGGCTATCCTGGGTCTTGCTCTGTAGATTGGCCTTGAACACAGAGATCAGCATGCCTGTTTCCTGGGATTAAAGGTGTGTACATGCCTGGATCTAAATTTAGCTGGGTAGGATCTTGCCCCAAGGTCCCACTCCCTTAATCTGTTATCTCTTAGAGCACAGGATTTTTGCTCCATTTCACTTCTTGGTACCCCTTCAGTACTCGAACCATATATTTTATATTTTTCCTTTCTAAGCTTGCTATGCATGTTTAAACTCTTCATAAGATTTAACTAGATAACAAAGTCTCTGCTGAGCTTTTTTGAAACTTCCTTTGTCAGTGCAATTAATTGGAGTCTCTTCAACTTAGCCTCAGGCAGACTTTTCAGGCAAGGGCAAAAAGTAGCCACATTCTTCACCGAAATACCACAAAAACAATCTTTATGCCACATTCTGAAATTCTTCTCCTTTGAAATCTCTTGGGCCAGGTCAATACAGTTCAAATTACTCCCAGCAACAAAGTCTTCCATATTCCTACTAGGATGACTCATTAAGCCCCATTTAAAGCATTCCACTGCTTTCCAAATCCAAAGTCCCAAAATCCACATTCAGGCCTATCACAGCAATATCCCAGTCCCTGGTACCAACTTCTGTATTCGTCAGGGTTCTCTAGAGTCACAGAACTTATAGATAGTCTCTATATAGTAAAGAAATTTATTGATGACTTAGTCTGCAGTCCAATTCCCAACAATGGTTCAGTGGTAGCTGTGAATGGAAGTCCAAGGATCTAGCAGTTGCTCAGTCCCATACAGCAAGCAGGCGAAAGAGGGAGAGTTCTATATCTTCATCCAAAGGTTGCTAGTGGAAGACTGACTTCCAGACAACTAGGATGAGAGTCTTAAGCCCACACCCACAGTGACACACCTATTCTAACCAGACCACACCTCCAGATGGTGCCATTCTCTGGTCCAAGAATACACAAACCATCACACATCCAATTGAGTTGTTGGCCAATGGACATCCCCAACAACCCAGGCTGTTGCCAAGACAATAGATTGCTCTCCACAAACTGACAGCAAGGCCCTATTGCTGAGGACAACACCTGCACAACTCATTGTGTGAATATGGATAGATTGAGCTGATGCCTAGATAGAACCTTTACCCCTAAGTTCTAGTGTTTTTGGTATAGGAAGATATTCCAAAATACTCTCACACAAACCATACATACATATAGTTAATGAATGGAAGGAACAGTGTTCCAACAACTTTATTCTTTTTCCTATGGCTTATATATCCTAGCAAAGTCTTTCAAGCAGTATAAAATTACCATGTGATTATGTTTTAGTTTTCTTCTTGTGAATGAGTATGAAAAAAACAGTATGTTCCCTTTACAAGAAATAACATTACATAGTACAGGTAAAGAAAACAAATTATTCCCAAGAAGCTATGTGCATTCCTAGCTAAACAATTTGTTATAGATTTTAAAATTGTAAGCAAGCAAGATAGTTTTCTCAGCCAGTTCCTCTTACTGGCAGGCAGCAATTTCTGGTTACAAGAAAGGATTAATTATTTTATTATCTATCTTTAAAAGTACTCTGATAAGAATCTTAAAAGAATCACAAATCTAAAATTTTATATAAAAATCAGTCATATCTTCTTTAAATCCTCAGAATGCATATCTACTCATCAATATTTCTTAAGTCATATCAGGAAGCTGACTGATGGCAAAAATGAATATAAGAAACCAATCATCACCAGTCCAACCTCAGTGAGAGTCATATCACCCAGTGCTGCCATTGTTTTTGTTCCTTGACCATAAAATGTCCCTAGCTTAATTATTAGGAGTGTACCTTTCTGTACACTCTTAATATTGTTCCCTAAGATTTTCTGCATTAAAGTCAGTAACAAAACCATCTTAACCTAAGAATTATATGTTTTAAGAATGGAGACAGTGTGGATGTTTGCTCCATGATCACTTATTTAGCTTTATTCCTAGATTTTATGTGTATCCAGTGTATGAAATACATCACAGCTCTAATAAGTTTTTAAAAGAAACTAAAATTTTCTCCATGTCTTTTAAAATTTATCTTAATGATGTTGAGAGTAGCTGTTCAGTTTACATCTGTGATTTTATTATACAAACTATTTTATACCATGCTGTTTATATTCACGTTATTGGAAACACCTTCCTTTAGGGTGTGTATAATCATAGTGACAATAACAAACATTAGAAAGACTAAAAATAACTGGACATGGTGTTTCATGCCTGTGATTTTAGCACTCTGAATAATAAGGCACAAAGATTGTGAATATTTAGCCAGATTAGACTACACAAGGAAATCCAGTTCTGGGGTGAGGAGGCATACAACAAGACTATGTATTAAAAATGCTCTATCAGAGCAGTACAAAGCTATATTTCTAGATACTCAAGGGGCAAAATCAGAAGGATTGCAGATTTGAGGCCAGTCTGAGTTACATAGTGTTTTCTAGGCCAGGCTGGGCAACTTAGTGAGGATCCATCTCCCAAAACAAACAAACAAATAAAAGCCAAAACAAACAAAACAATGTTTAAAAGAGTTAATGTAGAAAAAAGTCACAAAGAAGCTAGAACCTTCATATCTTGAAGACAACAGTGCAAAATAGTGCAACTACTTTGTGAAACAGTTTAATGTACTATACATGGTGTGACCCAATTCAACTCCTTGGGATTTACCCAAGAGAAATGAAATTATATATCAACGCAAATTTTTATGCACGCTTTTTTTCATGTTTTGTAAAGCTTAGAGCTAATCTGGATGTTTAAAAATTATTAGTGAGCAGACTAACTGTAGAGATCCATGCCTTGAAACACTAGTTATAATGAAAGAAAAAAATCACATATGCTGCAGTATGGTTAGGCTATGAAAACGTTTTTTTTAGTAGTGGGATGTAGTGGCTCAGGATTCTAATCTCAGAATTTGGCAGGGAAAGGCAGGAGATCATTACAAGTTCAAAACCAGCATGAGAACACAGCTCCAGTTCAGCCCGAAATATAGATGTACCTTGTCTGAAAAAGGAAAACAAAACAAAACCTAATACAAGCTGTAAAGTTCTAAACCCAAAATACCATGTTGTAAATATGACTCTACTTGTATAATTAATGCTGACATATAGCTCTGTGGTATAGAAGTTGCATGAATTACTTATCTAATTGTCAGATATTAAGTCATTGTGTATCTTAACCAACAGTGGGTGTGCATGTTTTCAAGCTATCATTGAATATTGCCAAAGGATCCTCCCAATTTGCTCAGACAAAACTCTCAGGAACCAAGGCCAACTTTCTTGTGCATAACTAGTTCTTCTCTTGCAGTACTGCTGTGCGGGAAGCGGGTAGCCCTGGCCCATTGCCAGACCCCGTGAAACCCACATGTTTACTGCCTTGCCCGAACATGCGCAGTGAAACTGCATGCATAAGCTGCCTGCTAAGTTAGATTATTCCTCGTGATCTGGATTTGTCAGCCTATCTGTGACCGACCTGAGCTCGTGCCTGGAGCATGTGTGATTCTGATTGGATGAGGTGGTGTGGAGTGAGATGACGTCAGTTGCCGCTACTGTATAAATATAGCCCTTGCCCTAAGTAAAAAAAAAAAAAAAAAATTGCAAGTAAAGTGAAGGAAGCTGTGGAAGCTGCGTGAACTAGTCTTGGTGTCCCTCCTGTCGTTCTTGTCTCTTCAGGTCGGAGACTGTGGCAAGTGGTGGCCCGTATGGGGAAATTTTGGTAAGCGGCAGCAAGAAGCTGCGGCATTGCTGCTCGGGGAAATATTCTCCCAGGCCCTGAAATGCAGGGACGGTTCAATACATACAAGTCAATAAATGTAATAAACCACATAAATGGACTTAAAAGTCACATGATCATTAAAATAAATTAATAAAAAGCCTTTGATAAAAGTTCAACATACTGTAATGATGAAAATCCTTGAGAATGTAGGATTAGTGAGTGTTATTGGAGAACTGGTAAACCCACTCCCCCTACTGGTAAGAGTAAGCATCCCCATGGCCCCAGGGGAGAGTTCTTGAGCTTGGAGCTACACCTGTGCTGCCCTTGAAGATGGAGACATTTAGTTTTTTCACTGAGCCTCATTCTAGGACTTTTTCCCTTGGGTGAAATTTCCTCTCTTCTCTGAGACAGTTTCTTTCTTGCTGCTGAGAAATCCCAGGCTCTCTGTAGCTCAGGACACTGGCCCAGACTTTAGCCTCCAGCCCATCATGTGACAATCTGGTGGTCTGGCCTGGCTAGAAGTCTCTCCAGTTATTAATAATATCCTTAGGATGCTGATAGGGGTACTTAATAACCTTATTTTCACCCATGAATTCGTCTTTGCTGCCTTGTTCCTACTTACTTAGATGTCCTGGTCTATCTCTACATGGCCACTAAACTGGCACTTTAAAATAACTTTCTTGAGCAGCAGCGGTCGCCATCTTGGTCCGGGACCCGCCGAACTTAGGAAATTAGTCTGAACAGGTGAGAGGGTGCGCCAGAGAACCTGACAGCTTCTGGAACAGGCGGAAGCACAGAGGCGCTGAGGCAGCACCCTTTGTGGGCCGGGGACAGCCGGCCACCATCCGGACCGGAGGACAGGTGCCCGCCCGGCTGGGGAGGCGGCCTAAGCCACAGCAGCAGCGGTCGCCATCTTGGTCCGGGACCCGCCGAACTTAGGAAATTAGTCTGAACAGGTGAGAGGGTGCGCCAGAGAACCTGACAGCCTCTGGAACAGGCAGAAGCACAGAGGGGCTGAGGCAGCACCCTGTGTGGGCCGGGGACAGCCAGCCACCTTCCGGACCGGAGGACAGGTGCCCGCCCGGCTGGGGAGGCGACCTAAGCCACAGCAGCAGCGGTCGCCATCTTGGTCCGGGACCCGCCGAACTTAGGAAATTAGTCTGAACAGGTGAGAGGGTGCGCCAGAGAACCTGACAGCTTCTGGAACAGGCGGAAGCACAGAGGCGCTGAGGCAGCACCCTTTGTGGGCCGGGGACAGCCGGCCACCATCCGGACCGGAGGACAGGTGCCCGCCCGGCTGGGGAGGTGGCCTAAGCCACAGCAGCAGCGGTCGCCATCTTGGTCCGAGACCCGCCGAACTTAGGAAATTAGTCTGAACAGGTGAGAGGGTGCGCCAGAGAACCTGACAGCTTCTGGAACAGGCAGAAGCACAGAGGCGCTGAGGCAGCACCCTGTGTGGGCCGGGGACAGCCGGCCACCTTCCGGACCAGAGGACAGGTGCCCGCCCAGCTGGGGAGGCAGCCTAAGCCACAGCAGCATCTTGGTCCCGGGACTCCAAGGAACTTAGGAATTTAGTCTGCTTAGGTGAGAGTCTGTACCACCTGGGAACTGCCAAAGCAACACAGTGTCTGAGAAAGGTCCTGTTTTGGGCCTTCTTCTTCGGCCAGGAGGAGGTCCAAATACAAGATATCTGCGCACCTTCCCTGTAAGAAAGCTTGCCAGCAGAGAGTGCTCTGAGCACTGAAACTCAGAGGAGAGAATCTGTCTCCCAGGTCTGCTGATAGACGGTAACAGAATCACCAGAAGAACAATCTCTAAACAGAGTCAACTATAACTACTAACTCCAGAGATTACCAGATGGCGAAAGGTAAAAGGAGGAATCTTACTAACAGGAACCAAGACCACTCACCATCACCAGAACCCAGCACACCCACTTCGCCCAGTCCAGGGAACCCCAACACACCTGAGAACCTAGACCTAGATTTAAAAGCATATCTCATGATGATGGTAGAGGACATCAAGAAGGACTTTAATAAATCACTTAAAGAAATACAGGAGAACACTGCTAAAGAGTTACAAGTCCTTAAAGAAAAACAGGAAAACACAATCAAACAGGTAGAAGTCCTTACAGAAAAAGAGGAAAAAACATACAAACAGGTGATGGAAATGAACAAAACCATACTAGACCTAAAAAGGGAAGTAGACACAATAAAGAAAACTCAAAGCGAGGCAACACTAGAGATAGAAACCCTAGGAAAGAAATCTGGAACCATAGATTTGAGCATCAGCAACAGAATACAAGAGATGGAAGAGAGAATCTCAGGTGCAGAAGATTCCATAGAGAACATTGGCACAACAATCAAAGAAAATGGAAAATGCAAAAAGATCCTAACTCAAAATATCCAGGAAATCCAGGACACAATAAGAAGACCAAACGTACGGATAATAGGAGTGGATGAGAATGAAGATTTTCAACTCAAAGGTCCAGCAAACATCTTCAACAAAATTATTGAAGAAAACTTCCCAAATCTAAAGAATGAGATGCATATGAACATACAAGAAGCCTACAGAACTCCAAATAGACTGGACCAGAAAAGAAATTCCTCCCGACACATAATAATCAGAACATCAAATGCACTAAATAAAGATAGAATACTAAAAGCAGTAAGGGAAAAAGGTCAAGTAACATATAAAGGCAAGCCTATCAGAATTACACCAGATTTTTCACCAGAGACTATGAAAGCCAGAAGAGCCTGGACAGATGTTATACAGACACTAAGAGAACACAAACTGCAGCCCAGGCTACTATACCCAGCCAAACTCTCAATTATCATAGAGGGAGAAACCAAAGTATTCCACGACAAAACCAAATTCACGCATTATCTCTCCACGAATCCAGCCCTTCAAAGGATAATAACAGAAAAAAACCAATACAAGAACGGGAACAACGCCCTAGAAAAAACAAGAAGGTAATCCCTCAACAAACCTAAAAGAAGACAGCCACAAGAACAGAATGCCACCTTTAACAACTAAAATAACAGGAAGCAACAATTACTTTTCCTTAATATCTCTTAACATCAATGGTCTCAACTCGCCAATAAAAAGACATAGACTAACAAACTGGCTACACAAACAAGACCCAACATTTTGCTGCTTACAGGAAACTCATCTCAGAGAAAAAGATAGACACTACCTCAGAATGAAAGGCTGGAAAACAATTTTCCAAGCAAATGGTATGAAGAAACAAGCAGGAGTAGCCATCCTAATATCTGATAAGATTGACTTCCAACCCAAAGTCATCAAAAAAGACAAGGAGGGACACTTCATTCTCATCAAAGGTAAAATCCTCCAAGAGGAACTCTCAATTCTGAATATCTATGCTCCAAATACAAGAGCAGCCACATTCACTAAAGAAACTTTAGTAAAGCTCAAAGCACACATTGCACCTCACACAATAATAGTGGGAGACTTCAACACACCACTTTCACCAATGGACAGATCATGGAAACAGAAACTAAACAGGGACACACTGAAACTAACAGAAGTGATGAAACAAATGGATCTGACAGATATCTACAGAACATTTTATCCTAAAACAAAAGGATATACCTTCTTCTCAGCACCTCATGGTACCTTCTCCAAAATTGACCACATAATAGGTCACAAATCAGGCCTCAACAGATTCAAAAATATTGAAATTGTCCCATGTATCCTATCAGATCACCATGCACTAAGGCTGATCTTCAATAACAAAATAAATAACAGAAAGCCAACATTCACATGGAAACTGAACAACACTCTTCTCAATGATACCTTGGTCAAGGAAGGAATAAAGAAAGAAATTAAAGACTTTTTAGAGTTTAATGACAATGAAGCCACAACGTACCCAAACCTTTGGGACACAATGAAAGCATTTCTAAGAGGGAAACTCATAGCTATGAGTGCCTTCAAGAAAAAACGGGAGAGAGCACATACTAGCAGCTTGACAACACATCTAAAAGCTCTAGAAAAAAAGGAAGCAAACTCACCCAAGAGGAGTAGACGGCAGGAAATAATCAAACTCAGGGGTGAAATCAACCAAGTGGAAACAAGAAGAACTATTCAAAGAATTAACCAAACGAGGAGTTGGTTCTTTGAGAAAATCAACAAGATAGATAAACCCTTAGCTAGACTCACTAAAGGGCACAGGGACAAAATCCTAATTAACAAAATCAGAAATGAAAAGGGAGACATAACAACAGATCCTGAAGAAATCCAAAACACCATCAGATCCTTCTACAAAAGGCTATACTCAACAAAACTGGAAAACCTGGACGAAATGGACAAATTTCTGGACAGATACCAGGTACCAAAGTTGAATCAGGATCAAGTTGACCTTCTAAACAGTCCCATATCCCCTAAAGAAATAGAAGCAGTTATTAATAGTCTCCCAGCCAAAAAAAGCCCAGGACCAGACGGGTTTAGTGCAGAGTTCTATCAGACCTTCAAAGAAGATCTAACTCCAGTTCTGCACAAACTTTTTCACAAGATAGAAGTAGAAGGTATTCTACCCAACTCATTTTATGAAGCCACTATTACTCTGATACCTAAACCACAGAAAGATTCAACAAAGATAGAGAACTTCAGACCAATTTCTCTTATGAACATCGATGCAAAAATTCTTAATAAAATTCTCGCTAACCGAATCCAAGAACACATTAAAGCAATCATCCATCCTGACCAAGTAGGTTTTATTCCAGGGATGCAGGGATGGTTTAATATACGAAAATCCATCAATGTAATCCATTATATAAACAAACTCAAAGACAAAAACCACATGATCATCTCGTTAGATGCAGAAAAAGCATTTGACAAGATCCAACACCCATTCATGATAAAAGTTCTGGAAAGATCAGGAATTCAAGGCCAATACCTAAACATGATAAAAGCAATCTACAGCAAACCAGTAGCCAACATCAAAGTAAATGGAGAGAAGCTGGAAGCAATCCCACTAAAATCAGGGACTAGACAAGGCTGCCCACTTTCTCCCTACCTTTTCAACATAGTACTTGAAGTATTAGCCAGAGCAATTCGACAACAAAAGGAGATCAAGGGGATACAAATTGGAAAAGAGGAAGTCAAAATATCACTTTTTGCAGATGATATGATAGTATATATAAGTGACCCTAAAAATTCCAACAGAGAACTCCTAAACCTGATAAACAGCTTCGGTGAAGTAGCTGGATATAAAATTAACTCAAACAAGTCAATGGCCTTTCTCTACACAAAGAATAAACAGGCTGAGAAAGAAATTAGGGAAACAACACCCTTCTCAATAGCCACAAATAATATAAAATATCTCGGCGTGACTCTAACGAAGGAAGTGAAAGATCTGTATGATAAAAACTTCAAGTCCCTGAAGAAAGAAATTAAAGAAGATCTCAGAAGATGGAAAGATCTCCCATGCTCATGGATTGGCAGGACCAACATTGTAAAAATGGCTATCTTGCCAAAAGCAATCTACAGATTCAATGCAATCCCCATTAAAATTCCAACTCAATTCTTCAACGAATTAGAAGGAGCAATTTGCAAATTCATCTGGAATAACAAAAAACCGAGGATAGCAAAAACTCTTCTCAAGGATAAAAGAACCTCTGGTGGAATCACCATGCCTGACCTAAAGCTTTACTACAGAGCAATTGTGATAAAAACTGCATGGTACTGGTATAGAGACAGACAAGTGGACCAATGGAATAGAATTGAAGACCCAGAAATGAACCCACACACCTATGGTCACTTGATCTTCGACAAGGGAGCCAAAACCATCCAGTGGAAGAAAGACAGCATTTTCAACAATTGGTGCTGGCACAACTGGTTGTTATCATGTAGAAGAATGCGAATCGATCCATACTTATCTCCTTGTACTAAGGTCAAATCTAAGTGGATCAAGGAACTTCACATAAAACCAGAGACACTGAAACTTATAGAGGAGAAAGTGGGGAAAAGCCTTGAAGATATGGGCACAGGGGAAAAATTCCTGAACAGAACAGCAATGGCTTGTACTGTAAGATCGAGAATTGACAAATGGGACCTAATGAAACTCCAAAGTTTCTGCAAGGCAAAAGACACTGTCTATAAGACAAAAAGACCACCAACAGACTGGGAAAGGATCTTTACCTATCCTAAATCAGATAGGGGACTAATATCCAACATATATAAAGAACTCAAGAAGGTGGACCTCAGAAAATCAAATAACCCCCTTAAAAAATGGGGCTCAGAACTGAACAAAGAATTCTCACCTGAGGAATACCGAATGGCAGAGAAGCACCTGAAAAAATGTTCAACATCCTTAATCATCAGGGAAATGCAAATCAAAACAACCCTGAGATTCCACCTCACACCAGTGAGAATGGCTAAGATCAAAAATTCAGGTGACAGCAGATGCTGGCGAGGATGTGGAAAAAGAGGAACACTCCTCCATTGTTGGTGGGATTGCAGGCTTGTACAACCACTCTGGAAATCAGTCTGGCGGTTCCTCAGAAAATTGGACATAGTACTACCGGAGGATCCAGCAATACCTCTCCTGGGCATATATCCAGAAGAAGCCCCAACTGGTAAGAAGGACACATGCTCCACTATGTTCATAGCAGCCTTATTTATAATAGCCAGAAACTGGAAAGAACCCAGATGCCCCTCAACAGAGGAATGGATACAGAAAATGTGGTACATCTACACAATGGAGTACTACTCAGCTATTAAAAAGAATGAATTTATGAAATTCCTAGCCAAATGGATGGACCTGGAGAGCATCATCCTGAGTGAGGTAACACAATCACAAAGGAACTCACACAATATGTACTCACTGATAAGTGGATACTAGCCCAAAACCTAGGATACCCACGATATAAGATACAATTTCCTAAACACATGAAACTCAAGAAAAATGAAGACTGAAGTGTGGACACTATGCCCCTCCTTAGAAGTGGGAACAAAACACCCATGGAAGGAGTTACAGAAACAAAGTATGGAGCTGAGATGAAAGGATGGACCATGTAGAGACTGCCATATCCAGGGATCCACCCCATAATCAGCTTCCAAATGCTGACACCATTGCATACACTAGCAAGATTTTACTGAAAGGACCCAGATGTAGCTGTCTCTTGTGAGACTATGCCGGGGCCTAGCAAACACAGAAGTGGATGCTCACAGTCAGCTAATGGATGGATCACAGGGCTCCCAATGGAGGAGCTAGAGAAAGTACCCAAGGAGCTAAAGGGATCTTCAACCCTATAGGTGGAACAACATTATGAACTAACCAGTACCCCTGAGCTCTTGACTCTAGCTGCATATGTATCAAAAGATGGCCTAGTCGGCCATCACTGGAAAGAGAGGCCCATTGGACATGCAGACTTTGTGTGCCCCGGTACAGGGGAACGCCAGGGCCAAAGGGGGGGAGTGGGTGGGTAGGGGAGTGGGGGTGGGTGGGTAAGGGGGACTTTTGGTATAGCATTGGAAATGTAAATGAGCTAAATACCTAATAAAAAATGGAAAAAAAAATAAAAAAAATAAAAATAAAATAAAAAAAAAAAAAAAAAATAACTTTCTTGCTAGAGATCTGTAGTGTAGACCCCCCCCCCCCCATTCTCTCACCATTGGCTCTGCTCCTAGTTTGCCATATGAAAAGCAGGTCTAGTGCTGTGCCCTGTCAGGGACTCTGTCTGCTGAGACATTGCTTTCCTGCACATGTGACTATCTGCCCTCTTGTGTGCGCATACATGCCCATGTATGTGAGTTCTCTCTCTCTCTCTCTCTCTCTCTCTCTCTCTCTCTCTCTCTCTCTCTCTCTCTGTGTGTGTGTGTGTGTGTGTGTGTGTGTGTGTGTGTGTGTGTGTCTATTACCCTCTCAACTCCCCTCCCCATGCTCTGAATAAACTCTATTCTATACTATACCACTGTGTGCCTGGTCCCTCAGGGGGAGGGGATACTTCAGCATGGGCCTGAGAAGACACACTCTTCCCCAATACCTAAGTACACCTCCACCAAAACATGTTCTTCCTCTCTTTATCTTTTATATACACAACATAGGGAACATATCTCATCATAATAAAATGAGAATATATGAGAAATATATGAGAAAAATATATGAGAAACCCATGGCCAACATCATCCTAAATGAAGAAAAACTTGAAGCAATACCACTGAAGTAAGGAATGCCACAGAGATGTCTACTCTCTCCATCCCTTTTTCAATATTGTAATCAACATACTAGCTGGAACAATAAGACAAGAAAAGGAAATCAAGGTAATATAAATATAAAAAGAAAAAAAAATAAAATTAACCATATTTGCAGTTGACATGATACTATATATTAGAAACCCCTTCAAAAAAGTCTACCAGAAAACTTCTAGAAATGATAAGGAAATTGAACAATGTGGCAGGATTCAGAGTCAACTTGCACAAATCAATAGTATTCTTATACACCAAAAAGATGTAAGACCCCTTTTCGGGGACCCCCACTCTAGTCTCGGGAGAGAGAGTGCACCCAAAGAAACACTAGAATCCTTCTTGCTGCAAACACACAAGGCAGTTTAATGGCAGAGCTCCGGGTCGAAACTATCTCACGCAGGAGACAGTGGATTCGACCCTGAGACTTGAAAGCTAAGGGTTTTTATGGGGTAAAGGGCTTAGGGGTGGGGAATTCAGCATAGCAACACACTATTGGCTTATTCAAACATCAGCAGAAAGATTACATGTCAGCAAAAGGATACATGCAGGTCAGGGTGTCAGGGTTCTGTGAGTTGGGTGTTTATCAATGCTAGCAGAGTATCTGGATAATTTATGACTTTAAACTGCGTCAAAGGGCAATGGGCAGAGGGAGGTGCTGGGCCAGATGGTTGTTGACTCAGTTCAGATAGCCCTGTTATGTCCTCACATTCCTCTTTATCTTTATGGTCAAGCTGTTGCCAGGAATGCTTTAATGACTGGGCATGCCCGGGTTTGTTTTTCTTTGTTCTCAGCCCCAGGCAGCCTCCAGGCTCACAAACAACCAGCAATTTCTGAGTACTTTATATGACTTACAGGTCTTGAAATTTTCATCTTTCTTTCACAACATGCAGAAAAAGAGATAAAATATACATATTAATAATAGCTTAAAGAAAATAAAGTCTCTAGGAATAAACCTAACCAAGTGTCTTAGTCACTGTTATATTGCTGTGAAGAGATGCTATAGCCAAGGCAACTCTTAGAAAAAGGAAAGCATTTAATTGTGGGATTGTCTTTAGTTTTAGAAGTTTAATCCATTATCATAGCATGATGGCATGCAGGCAGACATTGGAGCAGTAGCTGAAAGTTACATCCTTATCTATAGGCAGAGAAGTGGAGGGGGGACTGGACCTGGCTGTCATGGGATTTTGAAACCTCAAAGTCCACCCCCAGTGATACACTTCCCCCAATAAGGTTCTAATTTTAATCGTTCTAATTTTATTAAAGGGTTCCACTCCCTTGTGGCTAAGCATTCAAATATATGAGCCTATGGGAGGGCTTTCTTATTCAAAGCATCACAACAAGGAAGTGAAGGATTTCCACACTAAACACTTTAAAGTACTGAAGAAAAAGAGAAAGACACTAGAAAATCAAAAGATATGTCATGCTTATGGATTGGTAGAATTATAGTGACAAGGATCACTTTATAAAAAGCAATTTACTGATTCATTGCCATTCCAATAAAATTCTTATTTAAGTCTATATAAAATAGAAAAACTATCTTAAAACTCATATGAAAGCACAAAATTCCTTAGATAGCCAAACAATTCTAGGCCAAGAGGAGAGGGAGGGCTGATATTGATATGTAAACTGAATAAATAAATTAATTATTTAATGAAAAAGACAGTTTATGCAAAAATAATGTTAAATAAAAATTTAAAATTTAAAAAGGACCAGTTCTGGAGAATTTACAGTTCCCAATCTTAAGATATATTACAGAGTCATGGCAATAAAGACAATGCGGTTCTGGCACAGAAACAGGCATTTATACCAATGGAACAGAATTAAAGATTGAAATATAAGTACACCTAACTTTAGCCACTTAGAAATTGACAAAGGTACCCAAAAGCTTAAACTGGAGAAAAGAAAGTATCTTCAATAAATGGTTCTGGAAAAACTGGATGCCCACAGGAAGAACAATGAAAGTAGGCCCATATTTATTACCTTACACAAAAACTAACTCCAGAATGGATCAAAGACACAAACCTGACACCTAAAATCTGAAACCCTGGAACTGTTAGAAGAAAACACAGGCAGTAGCCTTCTTGATATCTGTGTAGGAAAGGACTTTCTGAATAGGACTGCATTTGCCTAATAATTAAGGCCAACAATTGAGAAGTAGGACTTGTAAAACTAAGATGCTTATTCACCACTAAAGAAAAAAAAACAAAACAATAACAGCTGAATAATGAGGAAGCTCACAGAATGGGAGAGAATCTTTTCTAGCTATAGATCTGGTCAAAGATTCATATCCAAATGTATAAAAGCCTCAAAAACAAAAGACCCAAGAAAACAAATTACACAATTAAAAGATCAGCTATGAATCTGAACAGAGTATTCTCAAATGAAGAAACTAAAATGGCCAAGAAATACTTTTTAAAAAGTGTTCATCATCCTTAGCAATTAGAGATATAGAAATTAAAATTATGTTGAGATTTTAACTTACCCAGAGTGATTAAGATCAAGAGAGCAAATGAAAACAATGCTGGAGGTATTATAGGGGGGATATGGGGAAGAGGGAACACTCACTCTCTATTGGTGAGAATTATTGGTGAGAATGAAAACTGGTGTAGCTCTGGTCTGGACTTGTGCCCTGAGCAGAACTTGGGTGTGAACTCTGCAGCCAGTCTCACAACACCCAGAAGCTGCTCCAATCCCAGGCACTCAAATATGCCCAGGATCAGAGAATCACATGATCACAGGATGTAAGAGTCCCAGAGGCAGTTTGACTTCCAGGAGCTCTGACACACCCAGGATTTCAGGATCACAGAATCCTAGAATCACAGGATCACAGAGACAGCTGAACTCTGAGGAGTTCTGATACAACCAGGATCAAAGGAAGGATATGGTGGGGTCAGGTAGCTCTAGAGATAATCAGATGGCTACAGGCAAGCATAAGAGCATAAGCAAGAGAAACCAAGGTTACTTGGCATCATCAGAACCCAATTCTCCTACTATAGCAAGTTCTGGATACACAATCACACCAGAAAAGCAAGACATGGATCTAAAGTCACGTCTCATGATGATGATAGAGGACTTTAAGGACATAAATAACTCCCTTAAAGAAACACAGGTGGACACAGGTAGACAGCTAGAAGCCCTTAAAGAGCCCACAAAAATCTATTAAAGAATTACAGAAAAACATAATCAAATGGGTGAAGGAAAGGAACAAAACCGTCCAACATCTAAAAGTGGAAATAGAAACAATAAAGAAATCACAAAGGGAGACAACCCTGGAGTTAGAAGACCTAAGAAAGAGATCAAGAGCAATAGATGCAAGCATCACCAACAGAATACAAGAAATAAAAGAGAGAATCTCAGGTGCAGAAGATTCCATAGAGAACATGGGCACAACAATCAAAGAAAATGGAAAATGCAAAAATATCCTAACTCAAAACATCCAGGAAATCCAGGACACAATGAGAAGACCAAACCTACAGATAATAGGAGTAGACGAAAATGAAGATTCTCAACTTAAAGGGCCAGCAAATATCTTCAACAAAATTATAGAAGAAAACTTCCCAATCCTAAGGAAAGAGATGCCCATGAACATACAAGAAGCCTACAGAACTCCAAATAGACTGTACCAGAAAAGAAATTCCTCCTGAAACATAATAATCAGAACAACAAATGCACTAAATAAAGATAGAATATTAAAAGCAGTAAGGGGAAAAGGTCAAGTAACATATAAAGGCAGGCCTATTAGAATTACACCAGACTTCTCACCAGAGACTATGAAAGTCAGAAGATCCTGGATAGATGTTATGCAGACCCTAAGAGAACACAAATACCAGCCCAGGCTATTATACCCAGCAAAGCTCTCAATTACCATAGACAGAGAAAACAAGATATTCCAAGACAAAACCAAATTTACACAATATCTTTCCATAAATCCAGCACTACAATGGATAATAGAAGGAAGACACCAACAAAAGGAGGGAAACTACACTCTAGAAAAAGCAAGAAAAAATGCAAAAGAAGAAAGCCACACAAACATAGAAATAACATAAAAAGTAACCGGAAGCAACATTCACTGTTCGTTAATATCTCTTAACATCAATGGACTCAATTCCCCAATAAAAAGACATAGAAAAAGAGACTGGATATATAAACAAGACCCAGCATTTTACTGCATACAGGAAATCCACCTCAGTGTCAATGACAGATAGTACTTCAGAGTAAAGGGCTGTAAAACAATTTTCCATGCAAATGGTCTCAAAAAAAAAAACAAGCTAGAGTAGCCATTCTAATATCGAGTAAAATCAACTTTCAACCAAAAGTTATCAAAAAAGATAAGAAAGGACACTTCCTACTCATAGAAGGAATATTTTACCAAGAAGAACTCTCAATTCTGAACATCTATGCTCCAAATGAAAGGACACCCACATTCATAAAAGAAACTTTACTAAAGCTAAAAGCACACATTGCACCTCACAGAATAATTGTGGGGGACTTCAACACCCTACTCTCATCAATGGACAGATCAGGGAAACATAAACTAAACAGAGACACAGTGATATTAACAGAATTTATGAACCAAATGGATCTAACAGGTGTTTATAGAACATTTCATCCTAAATCAAAAGAATATACTTTCTTCTCAGCACCTCATGGTACCATCTCCAAAATTGACCATATAGTCAGTCACAAAATACGCCTCAACAGATACAAGAAGATTGAAATAATCCCATGTACCCTATCTGATCACCATGGTCTAAGACTGGTTTAAATACTAAAAAACAACAGAAAGTACACATACACATGGAAGCTGGACAACACTCTACTCAATAATAATTTGGTCAAGGAAAAAAATAAAACGTTTTTTAGAATTTAGTGAAAATGAAGACAAATCATACCAAAACTTATGGGACACAAAGAAAGCAGTGCTAAGAGCATAGCTCTAAGTGCCTCCAAAAAGAAACTGAAGAGAGCTTACACTAGCAGCTTGGCAGCACACCTGAAAGCTCTAGAACAAAAAGAAGAAAATATACCCAAGAGGAGTAGATGACAGGAAATGAGCAAACCCAGGTCTGTAATCAACCAAATAGAAACAAAAAGAACTATACAAAGAATCAACAAAATCAGGAGCTGGTTCTTTGAGAAAATCAACAAGATAGATAAACCATTAGCTAGACTAACCAGAGGGCACAGAGACAGTATCCAAATTAATAAAATCAGAAATGAAAAGGTAGGTATAACACTGAAATATATCTTAAAATAACAATTCTGTTTGTTGAATATTAACAGTTGAAAATATTAAAATCATGTTCTACAGACATCATGGAAATATTATTGACACGTTTTCTCACTGTGCTTGAAATTAGCATTTTTTAATGTTTACCTTTAAAAAGGTTTTGCAATTTTGAAAATTTTAAAATATACTTACTGATAAAATAATTTCTCTCCTAGAAACATTGATAATCTTTTTAAAGTAAACTTATAGATAGACAATGTACACCGATGTATAATGCATCTTAAATACTCTCTCACTATGCTTAATTCCAAAAGAATATTTTGTATGTTTTGAAACAATTTAGTATTCAACATTAGATATAGGATCCTCAGTTATGGATAGTAGTAAATGTTCATTAATGATATTTTTAGGGTATGAAAGGCTATGAATATAAAAATTAAACAAAATTTTTATATGTTTTTGATTCTCAAAATACTTAATATTATTAATATTTGATAATAAAATGCATTTAAATAAAGAAATCTAAGAAAGAAAGAAAAAAGAAAAGAAAACTGATGTAGCTACTGTTGAAATCAGTGTGAATTCTTAAAGTCTACCACGTGGTACAGCGGTACCACTTCTTGTTATATGTCTGAACAGCTTGACATCCTACAAGATACTCGCTCAGCCATGTTCATTGCTGCTCTCTTCACAATAAGTAGGAAATATAAACAACCTCAGTGCTCTTCAACTGGCTAATGCATAATGAAATGTTCTACATATCTCTAATTAATTAACTAATCTCATTCCAAGAGTGTTGATGTCACCTCTGCTAGCACCTGCCTACATGGCAGTGACATTTCTAACAGGTCCTCACCTCCAGTGACAGGTGTTAAAAAATATGCCTTAAAGAGGAGGAGTGAAGAAAGGGATGACAGACAGGTTTGAATCAGCCAAGCTGGTCTTGAGCATGAGCAGGCTAGCCTGCTAGTAAAAATACCTCACCTTAGAAAAGCTATATAAGTAATCGTACGACACAAAAACCCAAGGACCAGGCATGGTTAGCCCCTCATAGCATCACAGCACTCATACACTAGTGACTGAAAATGGGGAGATAAGCTCAGAATTGGAATTTGATGACACAATAGAATTCTTAGAATTGCGAAGCAGGTCAAGAGCTCACAGGTCAGTGTGAAGGCAGTAATGAGACTCCAAGGACACTCGATGAGAGCTGAGTCCTCATCAGTCCTCCTGGCTCAGTTAGAGGCACACTCTGCTACATCACTGGTCCCTGGTTATTATGAGGACAGCATCATTGGTTAGTAGATCCATCTTTGTTGTACTCTGATCAATGTGACTAAATATACATATCACTGTTTACCATTTACCTTTCTTAGTGTATGGTTCTATGGCTATGACTACATTCACAGTTTCTAATACCCGTAACCATTCTGCTTTCTGTCTTGGCAGAGTTGACTTGATCAGGAACCTCTTTAGTTGAATTATGTGGTATTTGACCTTTCTGACCAGTGTATTTCATTTGTCCTCAAGCTTCCTCTATGTGCTACCCATGTGAGAAATTTTCTCCTTACCAAATCTATAAATGGGAACAATAGTCTATCACCTGTATATTAGCCCCCAGTTTAATATGGTTGTATAGTCTGGAAGTGGCCTGTCCCTGCAAAGGGCTCTTGTATTAAAGCATTGGTCTCTAGTTGTTGGTGCTAGTATGTTTGAGAAGGAAGTAGATCCCAGGTCATATGCCTTTGGAGATATTACTTACTCATCCATATTCTTTTCTCTGTCTTTGAATCCTGATCACTATGGCTTGAGTTGCCTTTGTCACCTGACCCCACCATGGTCATAGTCATAGTCTGCCTCACTGAATATCCTGTATCCAAGCAGCCAAGGACTATGGTTTCAGATCTCTGAAACTAAACCAAAGTTAATAATTCTGGACCCCATTAAGTCATTCTCTGGTATATTTTGGCAACAGCCATAGAAGCTAGCCAACAAAGGAGCTTTAAGTTGCTGGGGTTCAAACTTTGTTGTTTTGTTGAAAAACAGCATTATGTGAAAGAGTTAATATATTCAGTAGAAGCCACACTTGAATTTTGAATTTAGATCTTTAACTGTTCTACTACTGTCCCAATAAGTGATGTTCTGCTCTGGACTACCTGCTCAAGCTGTCATTTCTGGCTTCAAAGCTCAGACCTCCTTCCAGAAAGAATATATATAACTGGATTAAAAATGCACCCAAGATTATACTATTTTCTTTTTTTGTCATTACCATTATGCTACCATGTTCTAAGGATCCCTATAGGTTCTTCTAGCTCCATTTACATACAGTGGAGGACTTTCTTTTACTCCCTTGTGATTTATCTAACCATGATCCCTCCTCTTTTCTGAGAGGCCATTTGATTCCTGGAATTTTTGGTTCTGTTAGAGGTTTTAGAAGTAGGACCAAGCCTGAGACACATGTGCTGATACCAGTTCATTACAGAATGAACTCTTCAATAGGAATTTTTGCCCCAGGAACAGTCTGCACTTCTTCCCTCACCTGCCCCTGGATGACAGAGGCAGCCTGTGAATTTATTAAACATTTGTGTTCATTTCCTTCTAAACACTGTTACCATAGCTGTACCATAGTAGCCAGGTACATAAAAGCAAAGGAAAGGGGAATAGGGCTTGAAATCCAGTCTGAGCTCCACGATGAGGCCAGCCTGATCTCCACAATGAGTCCACTGTTAGACCAAACAAGCAAAGCACAGCAAAGAGAGCTTCTTCCAGGCAACTCGGTATACCAGAGCCAGCCTGGACACCATTCAAGACCTGTCTTAAAACATAAATGTCAAGATTGTTGGGAAATAGTTCAGTTGTAGAGTGCTTGCCTAATATGCATGGTGCCCTAACTTCAGTCTCCACTACTGGAGAACAGATCTTGATTACTACTACTATGATGAAACACCATGACCAAAAGCAACTGGTGGAGGAACAGGCTCATTTGGTTTATATTCCCACACTGTAGTCTATCATCAAAGGAAGTCAGGACAAGCATTCAAGCAGGACAGGAACCTGGAGGCAGAAGCTGATACAGAGGCCATGGAAGAGTGCTGCTTACTGGCTTGCTCATCATGGCTTGTTCAGCCTGTTTTCTTATAGAACCCAGGGCCACCTGCTCAAGGATGTTATCATCCACAATGGGCTGAGCCCTCCCACAACAATCAGTAAGTAAGAAAATGCCCTACAGGCTTGCCTATAGCCAGATACCATGAAGACATTTTCTTAATTGCAGTTCCTTCTTCTCAGATGACCTTAGCTTGTGTCAAGTTGATATAGAACTATCCAGAACACCAAATATAAGTGCATAGCCATAATCCCAACATAAGGGAATCTGAGGCACATAAATTTCTTTGAGTTTGAGGTCAATGTGGACTATGTATTGATTTTGAAAAAATTCTGACCTATGCCATGTAACCCAGCCCCAGAAAAACAAAAGCACAAAACAAACAAAATAAAACAACCCAAGTGTGGTGGATTTTTAGCCTTAAAGCAAAAAGGAAATAAAATTGCCCTTAATCCCAATCCCAGGATTCAACTGATCCTTGTTTTTTGTTTATTTGTTTACATCTATATAACGTATCTCATGATAGACAAAATTTAAAAACCTAACAATTATACTATATGTCTTAGCTTCTCTTACTATTTCAATGATAAAAATAATACCACAAAAGCAACATATTTAGAAACATAGTTATTTATATGCCCCAGTACAGGGGAACACCAGGGCCAAGAAGTAGGAGTGGGGGGGGGGTAGGGGGGTGGGGCGCAGCGTATGGGGGACTTTCGGGATAGCATTTAAAATGTAAATGAAGAAAATATCTAATAAAAATTGAAAAAACAAACAAACAAGCAAATAAAAAATAGAAATATAGTTATGCTGGATCAAGTTCCATCACTGTGGGAAAGTCAAGAGGGCAGGGACTTGAAACAATTACATTACGTCCCCACTCAATGAATTCTTGCGTTCATACTAGCATTCAGATAACTTTCTCTACTCTGATACAGTTCAGAATCCATTCCTAAGAACTGATGACATCCATAATGGGTTGGTCATCCAATTTAATTAAGATAATAATACTATCCTTTACAAGTATGTCAATAAGCAACCTAATCAACACAAATAAATATACTTCCTCACGGAGATTCCCTTTCCAGTTGGGTGATTCTAAATTGGTTAAGTGGACAATCAAACTAACCATTATAATAAGCATGTACTTACACTTTTCTCTGTATTTTACATTTGCCTACAGACGAACATTATCTTCCTAAATCCCAGCTCTGCTCCTAGATTGTCTTACATTTGATATGTGTTAGGTAGTCCAGTGAACAGGCTGTTTCAAGAAAATGTATACTAAGTATTAAGTTAATTGGACCAAAAGTTTATACTCTATTAATTGGCAGTTTTTAAATCATTCATAATTTATTGGCATGGGTATATTGATGTTTTCTTGAAATAGCCAATGTACTGAGATATGAACAAGATTGAGTCTTCTTGTCTTGCTACTGGAAATATTAAATTGTGCAACCACTGGGTGAAAACGTTTAGTAAATGAACTAGACACCATGCCATTTCTTTAGTTCTTCTCTTATAAGATAGCCTCAAGAGAAACACGATTGTCTATCATTACAAGGTTTTATATATGTATGTTCATTTTTATCATATTATTCATGATAGGTAAAACCTGGAGCTAATCCAGACGTCCAAACTTGATGAGTGAGAAGGGAAAGCCTGTTTCATCTATACCCTGAAAAAATAGAGTGAAAAAGAACAAACTTCTGGCATGTGATACAAAATGGGTGAACTTTGGGAAAATGATGCTTGTGATTTGATAAGTCTCATGCCTTTAATGCCAGCACTAGGGAATGGGAGGGAAGGGAAGGAGATGCAGCAAGAATGCTAATTAAAGGCCATCCTGAGGGCACAGTTCTAGGCGAGCCCGCCCCCCTCCCCCCCAAAAAAAGTTAAGTGAAAGGCAGTGAGCTCCAAAAATTATAATTTGAATGCATGACTCCACTTGCATCCATAATGTTGGCATACATCTCTGGAGAGTGGTCTCTCATTTTCAGTATGAAAAATAGTGCTGTGGTGACCATACTATTTTCTAAATATTTGTGGCAAACGTTAGAGGGTGTGTTGGCTATCTCCCTGCAAGTAAATATTGTCCTTCTCTTAGTTTGCTCAAACCACATTTTCTCATTATAACCCTTCCTTCCTGGTTTGCTTCCTGAAGTGGAAACTTAAGGTTTCTTTGGAAAGTCAGTTGTGTTGGATGGTGTTTTGCTAAGGCAAACACATGAAGGAGTGTTTTCCTGAAGCAGACATGGGAGAAAGGATATTCTGCTAAAGCAAGCACGTGAAAGGACATGTGATGAAGGATTCTTCACTAACAACATGCATGTATTGGTTCACCTTACATTGCATAGTTGAGCTCCATTTGTTGGGACTTCATAGAGAGAAATGCACTAAAAAACTTCTAGTGGTGTGCTGCAGTTTCTTGCCATTTCTGCAGACTCGGGCTGATTGGCAGAGTGATGTCAGCTAAGACAGACACATGTGGTGAGGCAAGACCCATGGAGGACACGTGATGTTTGGAGGGAGTATAAAAGACTCAATGGACAGTGAAGGAGATTGAGCTAGGCTTGCTTTAAAAGCTAGCTGTGCAATGATTGTTGGTCTAAAATCTTTGCTGCTCTTCACTTCACTGAGAGAGGCATAGTTGAGAACTTTTCCTGATGTCCCTCCAGGTCCTCCTGTTGATTTGTGCCAAGGCTGAGGCCTGGCTGTCTGCTAGGTAGTGCCATGGCTCCTGAATCATTTTTGCTCTCCCGACTCTACTGAACTGGGCTGTTGGTGTATCTGTGAAATGTTTGTGAGTGTATGGAACTGCTGCTGCTGACCTGTGAACTGAACTGTCAATTTCCAGATAACATAGATGGGAGTTGATCCAAAGAACCATTTCTAAAGAGGTCCACTCCTCCCATATCCTTTCTTTTCTACTACTTCTGGTGGAGGTTAAAGTGTTTAAGAACCATCATTAAATATAGGCATAGAAAAAAATTATAGTTACAGCTTCCCCAGGGGGCACTGTCCCAGGCCTAAAGAGCTCATTCTCATGTTTTCCTGCATTTCTTTGCAGTTTCCCAGTGTTCACTGTAACCATGATGCAACTCAGAAAAGATACCAATCTCCAGATAAAAGGATTTGCTCCAGCCATCCTAGCATACATTCTCTGCAGTGTCTCCATTGGGTCTTCCTCAGTGATGAGTATGGTACTTTCAAGAATCCATGAACTCCAAGCCCAGCATTGCTTTAGTGGGAATATGGAGAATCTGCATCTACCACTATAACAGCTTTTTCAGCTATATCCAAGTATGTCACCAATATCCCTAACACAACTCCTTCATCCCTTTGAATATTTAAATTGTTCAATACCTGGTACTGGTCTCAAGCTTTTCTGGACATTGATGTAGCTAAGGATCTCTTACTTTTATTTAGTGGGAACGTGTTTCCCTTCTTTTTCCTTGGGAACACGTTCATCTTGGAAGATTTGACTATTTCCATGGTGATTTGGGATCACGTTTCCCACAAAGTTAGTGTCCTTGTTACAACTCCCATCCTTGCAATTACACCTCAATTTGTTGATGTCCTTGGTCACCGGTTGGCCTTTTTACATAAGACTTGCATCCATAGGATAGCTCAGAGCTATAGCAGAAGGGACACTATGCATTTTGTAAGTGTGAAGGCACTCCTCCTCCATAGCCATGTTGCCACTTTAACACCAAAAAGGCTGACCATTTCCTTCTAACCTCTTCTTTTTATTTGATCTTTTAAAAAAGAGACAGACTCACACTATGACACCCAGGTTGCCTTTGGACTTGTGATCTTCTGCCTCAGGCTCTCAAGTGCTGGGATTATATAGGTCTATACCAGCATAGCTGGCAATAATCTCTTAATATACTCGAAAACCCAATGTTCAAATTTTATTGGATGAAACATATATTTTTCACATGAACGCTTACATATTAGAAGCATTTGAAGAAATAAAAATAAAAATTAATGATATTGCGATAGCATTTGAAATGTAAATGAAGAAAATACCTAATTTAAAAAATTAATGATAAAACCCCCTCTTCCAAGGTAGATTGCTTCAACAGACAATACTCAGTGATATATAGACAGTGAATAGTAGAAACTCTTTTGTTCTGCATTTGCAAGAGTAACTAAGCATTATAAGATCTGCAGAGGTCCAAACCATATGGGGTCCCAGTGTTGAGAGAGGAGAAGAGGTTCTTATCTCTAACCATGAAGCTATCATCAACTGACATTCACTTGCAAAGGAAAAAATCATTTTTCTCTAGTGGAGTGGATGCAATGTGACTAGTTACCTCAAGTGCCAAACTCCTGAAATTCCCCACAGTGATAGAATGCATCACTGGGATTGTGAGTCAAACAACCTTTTTCATCCTTAAGTTCCTATTATCAGAGGATTTTATCACCCCAGCCAGGAAATGAACAAGACAGAATTTGTTGCCAAGAAGTGGGGTTGTTGTGGGGACAAACCTGACTAGATAGACCTTACTCTTTTTTAAAATTTTTTATTTTTCTTGGTCTTGTTTTCCTGTACAAAAAAAGATCCCAATATAAGTCAGGGAGGGAAGAAGACAGATTCGCCTGCCCTTTAGTATAGAGGAATGGGGGGTTAAATCTCATAAGGAGAGGTGGGGAGTTGTCATTTAAGGCTTAAAATATTCTCTGCAAAAACTGGAGGACTCCACAGCCTCAGGGGAAGGCAGAGGCTGCCGCTTCAGCAGGGTTCTCTCCTCCGAGACTGAGAAAGACTTCTCACTCCATGTCACTTTCCTCCTTGTTCAGAAAGGAGTGCTGCAGGGCTCAGAAGGCAGAGATTTGCTCATGTGGGTTAAAGGTCAGCATTCCCAGCAGAAGTTGCGCTACTGATTCCTCCATCTCTGGCACCACTGATTGCACTGACCGAGGCCCTCTGGGGGCAAAGGCTCTGTGAGGTAGAGACACCTCTGGAGGCCAGTCGTCTTCTGGAGGAAACCAATGAGATCCCAACTGGTCAGCTTCAGAGTTTCCACAGAAGAGAGGCATCCAGCGAAGCATCGCTGTGAAGATACAGCTAACGCGCCACACATCCACAGGGGTTGCGTATGCAGACAGCAGAAGAATTCAGGAGCTGGGTACCAGAGCCTAACAGCCATGGGCGTGAGGCCATCTGGTAGCTGTAGATTCTGGCTAGGCCAAAGTCAGCCAGCTTGACCGTCCCATTGCTTGTCACTAGAATGTTCTCTGGCTTCAGGTCCTGGTGAACAATGCAGGTTGCATGAAGAAAATCTAGGCCGCTTAGAAATGGACACATCAGATCCTTAATGGTCTCAACTGGCAAGCCTGGCGGAGGTGCTTTGTCCAGATATGTCCTTAGGTCCTGGTCTAACACTAGGGTGCTCAAACACTAGGGTGACCTTGATGTCCTGATCAGTTTGGAAAGTAGCACAGACATCCACCAGCGTACAACATTGGGATGTCCAAGGTCTCCAGCCTCCTTCATAAGTCCACCACACGAACTGTGCTTATGGGAAGGCCCCAGCCAGCTGCTCCTTCATTAGGAACTCTCACACTCTTGAGGGCCACAAAGTGGCCACTGTAGGAATCTCGGGCTTTGTACACTGTCTCATAGGCACTGACACCAATTTCAGCCACAGGTTCATATCGACTGGTAGCCATTCTCGAAGCAGGGGATCTTATGCCTGGCCAAGAGGAGTGGAGGGGGCCCTTTATCTGGGTCCAGGAGCCGGTTCCTGTGGTGCCATACATCGGGTATTAGTCCCGGGCAGCTGGATGCTTCGGACCAGACCATAGACACCTAGACCTTACTCTTTTTGGTTTATTAATTTGTTGTCTCTCTCTGTGTGTGTCTCTGTCTCTCTCTGTCTCAGTGTGTGAGTGCATAGGGTGCTGCTAGAGCTGCCTTGAATAGTATGATCACTTGATAAGGTAAAGCAGGGAACCATGAAGGTTTACAAGGGCTTTGAGCACATGGCCTTTGCCTATAAATGAGATCTGTGGTGAGATTCCTAGAAAATGGCAGGTATGTATCTGGGAAAGGAGAGACATCTGCAGCAGATGTTAATTATGCTGGAATTCTTGCTTCTCTGCTAGCAAAGGCTTCAACTAGATTCTTGGGTTAGGGATGGCTCTCCCTTCTCATGTTCCCATAATAGTTCCCGTCTTCCTATCATGCCTCAATAGCAACATGGAGAGCACCATGAGTGTGAGAATATAAGCAATTATACCCCCACTGGCTCTTTTTGCTTCCCGAGCACTTCTACCTCTATTCACAAGCTCTCTAAATGCTTAGCTCACTTTGCAATCTTCTCTAACATGAGAGAAGCTTGCTCACTGAGATTTCTCTGGGTATAGCCATAAGTGTTCAGAACATAGCATTTTTAAAGGCAGAAACCACAATCTGGCAATCTGTTTGGCAACCATATGTTGGGGCTTTGAAGAAGGAAGCAGTTTGAAGCAAGTCATTTTAACAGAAACTTAGATAAGCAGTTATTTGGGGGGAGGGGATTCATACAAAGAGGAAGTTTTAACAGAAACTAAGATAAGTTAACTAGGGCACCCTGACCTTTGGCTTCTTGAGCAGAGTTGGATAGTTTTCCATGGTATTCTCCATCAAGGAGATGAAATTCCAGTTAAACTTGAAATGGCATTATCAAGAATATAAGATGGAGGAACCTCTACATTGTTTTGCCTCATCACATTAGCTCTCGACTACTCCTCTAGCACAATGTCTTCCTGCATGGTGTCATGCTTTCTTCCATGATGATAATCAACTAAATCTCCAAAACTGTAAGCAAGTCCCAATGAAATACTTTGAGAGTTGCCTTGTTCATGGTGTCTCTTCATAGCATATAACACTGGCTAGGAGAGATCCAAAACTTCTTTCTGACATCAGCAGGCACTAGGCATTTATAAGGTACACAAGATGTTGGCAAAATATTTACAGAGATGGAATAAAGATAAATAACTCTTAAAACTTTTAAAAAGTATTTTTAATCCTGAGGCAACTAAGGTGGACTGTGTACAGGAATTCTTTGTGACAATCAGAAATAGTGCATTACATTGTTTAGATTACAATCTGGAATGGTTATGCTTTTCATGTGGAACAAAGATGTGGGTAAAAGGAATAAAGAAGCAAGGCTGGTCCCCAAAGGTACATGACTCTATGTCTGGGAGTACCTGAGAGAACTCCAGCCTATGTGTTAATTTCCTAGAGAGTACTAGAAAGGTGGTAACATCCCATCAATGTGTGGTAGTTTAGCTTTGTGTTTCTGTTGGATTGCTCAGCAGTGTTTATTATTACATGGATTACCCAGGATATGAGCTCTCTGCTGACTGGCAAGATCCCTAGGATGGGTGAGAGATGGATCAACAGTACAACATATGAGCAGTCCTTTGCTGACATAAGACTGTCATTCTTCCTATGTCTAGATACACAGCACATCCCTAAGGTGAAGAAGAGGAGAGACCTTTGTGTAATGAGAATTTTTATTTCTTTTAAAAAAAAAACCCCAGAATATTATAAGAATATGTTTTGTTTTAATCCTAGGTGTGGGATAAAGAGTTGCTTCACTGTCCACAGCAGCTAACTATGATTTGTCTTGTTTGTCTTGCTTTAGCAGGGGTGTGATTTTTGCCAGCTGCAGATCGTTACTGTGATTTTGTGATGCTTTGTATTCTGAGGACTTTTTAGAATACGTAAATGCTAGGGCCCTGAGAGGTGGGGTGGGCTGTTGTTTGGTTGCTGTGGGTTATTGTTGGTCACAATTTTCTTAAGTGGTCATGTGAAAAGAAGGAAGAGGAAGAAAAAAATTAAATGGTGAAAATCAAACCTGCCCCAGGGAACTCAATGTCCCTAGTCAGCAGGAAGTAGTCTAATGATAACCGCATCACCTTTCTTTTCTATCTTTTTTTTTTCTCTTCTCTCTAGTGTTAGGGAATTAAAAGGGTAGAAAAAGGTGGAGAAGGGTGAAAGAAAGAACTCATGAAGAAGCTAACACTGGCTACACCTCTGTGTTCAGCCAGGCATGAGCTGTTTTGTCCTTTTTTATTCAACTGTGTGAGCATTCATTGTGTCAATCAAGTTGTTCTCTAAGCAAAAATCAGTGATGATGGTAACTTATTAATGTGTGAGAAACATGAATGATTTCATAGTGGTTAAAAACCAACTGTGAAATGAACAACCAATGTTTTAAGTACATTCAATTACAATTGTTAAATAGCTCCTGTACATATTGAGACACATGCAAAATAAAGTTTTTTTTTCCTTTGTCACAGTTTAAACAATATTTTCCAGCCAAGTAACACACTTGGTTAAAAGTATGCCCATGCCAGTTCTGGTGGTAAATGCCTTTAATCCTAGTACTTGGGAAGCTGATGCAGTGGATAGCCATGAGTTCTGAGGCTAGCTTGGTCTACATAGTAAGTTCTTGGCCACTCCGTGCTATATACTCTGAGATCCTATCACAGAAAAACAAAAGAAAGGAAAAGAAAAAGTGTGTCCATTTATTCTTGGTTTCCTGAACCAAATGGAATATTTTGAAGTTACCTTCCTTAAAACATTATTTTGTTTATGTGATCCTTTATCATGGTTGGTGGCATTTACCTCCCTGCTATTACCATACCACACAAGTGCATGTAAGACCCCCTCTTGTATGTATTGGTTACTTTTCTATTATTGGGAGAAAACACCACAGCCAAAGGCAACTTGGGGGCAGGTTATTTTATCTTACACTTGTAGTCCATCATCTAGGGAAGTCAGGGCAGGAACTCAAGTAAGGACCCTGGAGTCAGAAACTAATGCAATCCCCATGGAGGAGTGTTGTTTACTGGCTTGCTCCTTCTCATGGCTTGCTTAACCTGCTTTCTTACACAACTCAGGGCCACCAGCCCAGGGGCAAAATTACCCCTCCTCCATGGCTCTTTCACTTCAGCCATTAACCAATAAAATCACTAGCAGGCTTGCCTACAGGCCAATCTGATTGAGTTATTTCCTCAGTTGACGTTTCCTCTTCTCAGATGATCATAGCTTATGTCAAGCTGATACAAAAACAAGTTAGCACACTAGTTTGTCAAAGGTCCTAGGGACTGACTAGCACCTACATTTGAAGCAGAATTTCAAAGTTCTATGCCCCTCTAATCAATTAAAATGGAAGATGCTAAATAGAGTTTTATCCACTAGGAAAACATTGGCATCCTATTAATTTCCAGTTGACAAAATAGAAACTGGGAAAAAATGTGAAAGCCATGTGTTTGATTTGTTGGCTTATTTTAATAAGAAGGGTCTCATGTAGCCTAGCTTCGTATCAGTCTTCCTGTGTGACCAAACTAAGGTCTTGATCTGATCTTCCTGTTTCCACCTCTTGAGTGCTGGGATCACCAACATGTGTTAGCACACCTTCTTCATGGCTACATGCATCTGATAAAGGCTTTGTTTCTTGGATACCTAAAGCACTCCCAAAACCCAAGTAGGAAAACAAGCAGCTCAATTTAAAAAGTGGACAGAGGATTTTATGAGATACTTTCCCAAAAAGGATATATACGTTCACGGAAGTGCATAAAAAAGTTCAACCACCAATGGCTTGGTTATGACCTAACTTTAAATGTGTATAGACCTTGTGTAGTTCCTCAGAAAAAGATGGTTCTGTAACCAAATACATTGAGAACAGTGAGGAAGTCCCCAGAAGCCCTAGCCCTGAAGTTTATATACCACTACATGGCCTATCAAGAGATCATTTGTTTCATTTTCTCCTGAGTTTGGACCAGGTACTGAGAGTTTCTTTTTTCGTCAGTAACTGCAGCATTCCCAAAACATACACACACAATTACATTCATGTGTGGGTATACAGGCTTATGTTGTCTCCTTCTTGAGCCAGAGAAGCCAAAGTTGGTGCCAGAGGCTTTGGTGAAGATGATAACTCCCTCAAAACAGTTGAGTCAAGGCTGACAAGGTTCAAGACTGGAGAACACAAATGGCGTGTTGACAGCCTACCAATACTGGTTGGATGAAAGCCTTCACAAAAGTGTTGATTCTTGTTAAATGAATCTAGTTTTTACCTTGCAAAGTCCTTGCTCTGCCACCACAGCTTCCTCTTCCTTCCATGTGGTCAGTCCTTCCCATGAGCATGGGTCACATTACAAAATGCGAAGCTGATTGTCCAAAAACCTGCTGAGGAAAAGTTTTGTTTTTATTTTAAACCAAGAATCTCCTATTCTTTTCCACTAAAAGGATAACCTAAACCAGGCATGTTAGCATACATCTGAAATACTAGAAGAGCATTGATGAGAATTCAGAACCAACCTGGGCCATACAACAAGACGCAGTGTAGAAAGAGGTGAAAAGGTTAGGGTAAAAGACGGCAATAAGAAGAAGAGGAGAAAGGGGTCAAAAAAGGGAAAGAAGAAAGAGCAGGAGGAAGAGGAAGAGCCCTACTATAAGAGAGAGACTTAAATTATTTAAGCAATCTCTGCTATTGATCATATATTTATTATTTGCAGTAGGACAATGGTGAGGGGGCACAGATTGTATTAGGTAATTGTCTAAATCTGTGATGTGTAATAATTATGTTATCAGCAGTGCACAGTATAAGGTATTAATTAACTTATGAGCTCATAGGCTCCGCAGGTGGTACAAGTTGCACTCTATGCCATGTGGCCTCATCTTGTTGTTAGAAACAGTTGTGTGAATTAGGCATGTTCTTAGCAGGTAAAACAGAGCACAAGCCCAACCATAAAGATATTTGTCATAGATTTGAACATTTCATACCTGGAAACTTTCTATTGGTTGAAGCAAATCACATGTCCAGTTGCAAATACTTTCAAACCCTGAGAAACTAGTCTGATGCCAAGTACTTTTCACTTCACAGTTGTATGGCCTGAGAAAGTGACTCGGCCCTGCTGATGATCTACCATGAACATCCTCACAATTAGAGATGTGTTGTTTTGATACGAGAGAACAAGCTACTGTGTTTGGAACCCAGGCCTCAGAAAGACACTGTGCCTAACTAAGTTCTTCATATAGTTGCCCTTCTTATTTTCAGGGGAATCTGTCCAGGGTGTCTGTGGCTGTCTGAACCTTCATGTAATGGTGTACACACTGGAGAAAACTTCATACCAGTGTTGTTTTACTGTTTAAAAAGGCAACCATTAGTTAGCACAGAAATATAGACTGAACATTAAAACATTAAATTACAAAAATAAAACATTAAAGAAACAATATAAAACATTTTCAGATACAGTCACTACATTAGATTTCTATGGGTGCTTAGGAATTGTATGGTAACACGTGCCTGAAATCTCATGCCCCTCGGGTCAGAGTTTAGAGAATCAGAACTTCAAGTTGACCATGAGCTGCATAGTGAAACTGTCTTAAATACAAGGAAAAAGATAAAGAAAACACTATATTGCTACCAATTATTTTCTTCCTTCTCTAAAATAATTTTTAGCTTTCATCTCTTCCCCTTTTTGTCAAATAGAAAAAGGATTAGGCAAATGATACATTTTTTAATTCCACTTTAAATTAAGCAGTTTGGAGAAGTTCCTTTCGATATAATTCTACATAATGTAATGTGGCTGTGTAGTATGTGGGAATATACAATGGTAACCACATATGCTTCATTGATGTATTTTGGGTTTTCCATTTTGTCCCAGCTATAACCTCAATAGCTGTTCCATACACCTGGGTCTTTGTGCACATCTTGATGAATTAACCAGGATTTTTCCTAGTGTGTTGATGACATCTCTGCTAGCATCTACATCTAAATATGGCAATGACTCTTCTTCTTCTTCTTCTTCTTCTTCTTCTTCTTCTTCTTCTTCTTCTTCTTCTTCTTCCTTCTGTTTGTTTTTCTTTTTCTTTTTTTCCATTTTTCTTATTTTATATTTTTATTTTGTATTATTATTATTATTATTTATTAGGTATTTTCTCCATTTACATTTCCAATGCTATTCCAAAAGTCCCCCATACCCTCCCCCCCCCGACTCCCCTACCCACCCACTCCCACTTCTTGGCCCTGGCATTCCCCTGTTCTGAGGCATATAAAGTTTGCAAGACCAATGGGTCTCTCTTTCCACTGATGGCCGACTAGGCCATCTTCTGATACATATGCAGCTAGAGACACGAGCTCCGGGGGGGGGGGTACTGGTTAGTTCATATTGTTGTTCCACCTATAGGGTTGCAGATCCCTTTAGCTGCTTGGGTACTTTCTCTAGCTCCTCCATTGGGGGCCCTGTGATCCATCCAATAGCTGACTGTGAGCATCCACTTCTGTGTTTGCCAGACCCTGGCATAGTCTCACAAGAGACAGCTATATCAGGGTCCTTTCAGCAAAATCTTGCTAGTGTATGCAATGGTGTCAGCGTTTGGAGGCTGATTATGGGATGGATCCCTGGGTATGGCAGTCTCTAGATGGTCCATCCTTTTGTCTCAGCTCCAAACTTTGTCTCTGTAACTCCTTCCATGGGTCTTTTGTTCCCAATTCTAAGAAGTGGCAAAGTGTCCACCCACACTTTGGTCTTCGTTCTTCTTTAGTTTCATGTGTTTTGCAAATTGTATCTTGTATCTTGGGTATTTTAAGTTTCTGGACTAATATGCACTTACCAGTGAGTACATATTGTGTGAGTTCTTTTTTTTCCCTTTTTTTAAATAAATTGGGTATTTATTTCATTTACATTTCCAATGCTATCCAAAAAGTCCCACACACACACCCCCAACCAATCCCCCACCCACCCACTCCCACTTCTTGGCCCTGTTGTTCCCCTGTACTGAGGCATATGAAGTTTGCACGTATTGTGTGAGTTCTTTTGTGATTGGGTTACCTCACTCGGGATGATGCCTTCCAGGTTCATCCATTTGCCTAGGAATTTCACAAATTCATTCTTTTTAATAGCTGAGTAGTACTCCATTGTGTAAATGTACCACATTTTCTATATGCATTCCTCTGTTGAGGGGCATCTGAGTTCTTTCCAGCTTCTGGCTATTATAAATAAGGCTGCTATGAACATAGTGGAGCATGTGTCCTTCTTACCGGTTGGAACATCTTCTGGATATATGCCCAGGAGAGATATTGTGGGATCCTCCGGTAGTACTATGTCCAATTTTCTAAGGAACCACCAGACTGATTTCCAGAGTGGTTGTACAAGCTTGCAATCCCACCAACAATGGAGGAGTGTTCCTCTTTCTCCACATCCTCGCCAGCATCTGCTGTCACCTCAGTTTTTGATCTTAGCCATTCTGACTGGTGTGAGGTGGAATCTCAGGGTGTTTTGATTTGCATTTCCCTGATGATTAAGGATGTTGAACATTTTATCAGGTGCTTCTCAGTATGATCAGTATTCCTCAGTTCAGAATTCTTTGTTTAGCTCTATATCCCATTTGTTAATGGGGTTATTTGATTTTCTGGAGTCCAGCTTCTTAAGTTCTTTGTATACTTTGGATATTAGTCCCCTATTAAATTTAGGATTGATAAAGATATTTTCCCAATCTGTTGGTGGCCTTTCTGTCTTATTGACAGTGTCTTTTGCTTTACAGAAGCTTTGCAATTTTATAAGGTCCCATTTGTGGATTCTCGATCTTACAGCACAAGCCATTGCTGTTCTGTTCAGGAATTTTTTTTCCCTGTGCCCACATCTTCAAGGATTTTCCCTACTTTCTCCTCTATAAGTTTCAGTGTCTCTGGTTTTATGTGGAGTTCCTTGATCCACTTAGATTTGACCTTAGTAGAAGGAGATAGGAATGAATCAATTCGCATTCTTCTACATGTTAACCACCAGTTGTGCCAGCACCATTTGTTGAAAATGCTGTCTTTTTTCCACTAGATGGTTTTAGCACCCTTGTCAAAGATCAAGTGACCATAGGTGTGTGGGTTCATTTCTGGGTCTTCAATTCTATTCCATTGTTCTACCTGTCTATTGCTGTACTAGTACCATGCAGTTTTTATCACAATTGCTCGGTAGTACACCTTGAGGTCAGGTCTCCTAGGTGTTTGTTATTCCAGATGAACTTGCAAATTACTCTTTCTAACTCAGTGAAGAATTTAGTTGGAATTTTGATGAGGATTGCATTGAACCTTTAGATTGCATTCGGCAATCTACATTTTGACTATATTAATCCTGCCAATCCATGAGCATGGGACATCTTACCATCTTATGAGATCTTCAATTTCTTTCTTCAGAGACTTGAAGTTCCTATCATACAGATCTTTCACTTCCTTAGTTAGAGTCACACCAAGGTATTTTATATTATTTGTGACTATTGTGAAGGGTGTTATTTCCCTAAGTTCTTTCTTAGCCTGTTTATCTTTTGTGTAGAGAAAGGCCACTGATTTGTTTGAGTTAATTTTATATTCAGCTACTGCACTGAAGCTGTTTTTCAGGTTTAGGAGTTCTTTTGTGGAATTTTTAGGGTCACTTATATATACTATCATATCATCTGCAAATAGTGATATTTTGACTTCTTCCTTTCCAATTAGTATCCCATTGATCTCCTTTTGTTGTCAAAATGCTCTGATTAGGACTTCAAGTACTATATTGAATAGGTAGGGAGAAAGTGAGTAGCCTTGTCTAGTCCCTGATTTTAGTGGGATTGCTTGGAGTTTCTCTCCATTTAGTTTGATGTTGGCTCCTGGTTTGCTGTAGATTGCTTTCATTATGTTTAGTTATGGGCCTTGAATTCCTGATCCTTCCAAGACTTTTATCATGAATGGGTGTTGGATTTTGTCATATGCTTTCTCAGGATCTAATGAGATTATCGTGTGGTTTCTGTCTTTGAGTTTGTTTATATAGTGGATTACATTGATGGATTTCCATATATTAAACCATCCCTGCATCCCTGGGATGAAGCCTACTTGGTCATGATGGATGATTGTTATGATGTGTTCTTGGATTTGGTTTGCAAGGATTTTATTGAGGATTTTTTGCATCGATATTCATAAGGGAAATTGCTCTGAAGTTCTCTTTCTTGTTTGGATCTTTAGGTGGTTTAAGTATCAGAGTAATTGTGACTTCATAGAACCAATTGGGTGGAGTACCTTCTGTTTCTATTTTGTGGAATAGTTTGAAGGTCTGATAGAACTCTGGACTAAACCCATCTGGTCATCTGCTTTTTCTGGTTGGGAGACTATTGATGACTGCTTCTATTTCTTTAGGGGAAATGGGACTGTTTAGATCGTTAATCTGATCCTGATTTGATTTTGGTACCTGGTATCTGTCTAGGAAGTTGTCCATTTCATCCAGGTTTTCTAGTTTTGTTGAGTATAGCCTTTTGTAGTAGGATCTGATGATGTTTTTTTTGGATTTCCTCAGGGTCTGTTGCTATGATCCCTTTTCATTTCTGTTTTTGTTAATTAGGATGCTGTCCCTGTGCCCTTTAGTTAGTCTAGCTAAGGGTTTATCTATCTTGTTGATTTTCTCAAAACAAACAAACAAAAAAAGCTCCGGGTTTGGTTGGTTCTTTGTATAGTTTCTTTTGTTTCCACTTGGTTTATTTCAGCCCTGAGTTTGATTATTTCCTGTTGTCTACTCCTCTTGAGTGAATTTGCCTCCTTTTGTTCCAGAGCTTTTAGGTGTGCTGTCAAGCTGCTAGTGTGTGCTCTCTCTAGTTTCTTTTTCGCAGCACTCAGAGCTATGATCTTTCCTCTTAGGAGTGCTTTCATTGTGTCCCATAAGTTTGGGTATGTTGTGGCTTCATTTTCATTAAACTCTAAAAAGTCTTTAATTTCTTTCTTTATTTCTTCCTTGATTAAGCTATCATTGAATAGAGTGTTGTTCACCTTCCATGTGAATGTTGGCTTTCTATTATTTATGTTGTTATTGAAGATCAGCCTTATTCCATGGTGATCTGACAGGATGCATGGGATAATTTCAATATTTTGGTATCTGTTGAGGCTTGTTTTGTGACCAATTTTATGGTCTGTTTTGTAGAAGGTACCATGAGGTGCTGAGAAGAAGGTTTTGTTTTGGGATAAAATGCTGTGTAGATATCTGTTAAATCCATTTGTTTCATAACTTCTGTTAGTTTCAATGTGTCTCTGTTTAATTTTTGTTTCCAGGATATGTCCATTGATGAGAATGGGGTGTTGAAGACTTCTACTATTTTTGTGTGAGGTGTAGTATGTGCTTTGAGCTTTACTATAGTTTCCTTAATGCATGTGGATGCCCTTGCAATTGGAGCATAGATATTCAGAATTGAGAGTTCATCTTGGAAGATTTTACCTTTGATGTGTATGAAGTGCCCCTCCTTGTCTTTTTTGATAACTTTTGGTTGAAAATCAATTTTATTCAATATTTGAATTGCTACTCTAGCTTGTTTCTTTGGACCATTTGCTTGAAAAATTGTTTTCCAACCTTTTACTCTGAGGTAGTGTCTGTCTTTGTCCCTGAGGTGGGTTTCCTATATGCAGCAAAATGTTGGGTCCTGTTTATGTACCCAGTCTCTTAGTCTATGTCTTTTTATTGGGGAATTGAGTCCACTGATTTTAAGAGATATTAAGGAAAAGTAATTGTTGCTTCCTGTTATTTTTGTTGTTAAAGTTGGGATTCTGTTCTTGTGGCTGTCTTCTTTTAGATTTGTTGAAGGATTTCTTTCTTGCTTTTTCTAGAACATAATTTCCCTCCTTGTATTTGAGTTCTCCTTTATTATCCTTTGAAGGGCTGGATTCATGGAAAGATACTGTGTGAATTTGGTTTTGTCATGGAATACTTTTCTTTCTCCATCTATGGTAATTGAGAATTTTGCTGGGTATAGTAGCCTGGGCTGGCATTTGTGTTCTCTTAGGGTCTGTATAACATCTGTCCAGGATCTTCTGGCTTTCATAGTCTCTGGTGAGAATTCTGGTGTAATTCTGATAGGTCTGCCTTTATATGTTACTTGACCTTTTTTTCCCTTATTGCTTTTAATATTCTGTGTTTATTTAGTGCATTATTATGTGTCGGGAGGAATTTCTTTTCTGGTCCAGTCTATTTGGAGTTCTGTAGCTTCTTGTATGTTCTTGGGCATCTCTTTCTTTAGGTTTGTGAAGTTATCTTCTACAATTTTATTGAAGACATTTGCTGGCCCTTTAAGTTGAAAATCTTCATTCTCATCTATATCTTAGTTTGGTCTTCTCATTGTATCCTAGATTTACTGGATGTTTTGAGTTAGGATCTTTTTGCATTTTGCATTTTCTTTGATTGTTGTGTCCATGTTTTCTATGGAATCTTCTGCAACTGAGATTCTCTCTTTCATCTCTTGTATTCTGTGGCTGATGCTCACATCTATGGTTCCTGATTTCTTTCCTCGGATTTCTATCTCCAGAATTGTTTCTCTTTGGGTTTTCTTTATTGTTTCTACTTCCCTTTTTAGATCTTAGATGCTTTTGTTCAATTCCATCACTGGATGGTTTGGTTGTGTTTTCCTGTAATTCTTTAAGAAATTTTTGTTTTTCCTCTTTAAGGACTTCTACCTTTTTAGCAGTGTTCTCCTGTATTCCTTTGAGTGATTTATTAATGCCCTTTTTAAAGTCCTCTACCAGCATCATGAGATATGATTTTAAATCCAAATCTTTCTTTTCGGTGTGTTGGGGTATCCAGGACCTGCTGTGGTGGTAGTATTGTGTTCTGATGATGCTGAGTGGTCTTGGTTTCTGTTAGTAAGATTCTTACGTTTGCCTATTGTCATCTGGTAATCTCTGCTGTAAGATGTTCTAGCTGTCTCTGGCTGCAGCTTGATCCTCCTGTGATTCTGTTAGCCTCTGTTAGCACTCCTGGGAGTACAACTCTCTCCTGAATCCCAGTGGTAAGAGCACTCTCTGCAGGCAAGCTCTCCTCTTGCAAGGAAGGTGCACAGAGGTTTGGTGCTCAGATCTGCCTCCTGGCTGAAGATGAAGGCCCAAAGGGACCCTGTCCAAGAAGCTCTGGTGCTTCTGTAGCCAGCCTGTGTGCTCTTCTGAGTGGACTGGTCTCTGAGAGACCTGGGATACAAGATACAGGTGCTCTCACCTGAGTCCTGGGGTCAGAGCCCTCTTAGGAGGCTGACTCTCCTCACTGATCCTAAGATCCTGGGTGTGCTAGGACGCATGCGGCATAGAGAGTCCTCTGGGGACCACCCACTAAGTTTGTGCCTAAGGTGACCTAGGACTGGTGCCGACCTGAATGAACCCAGCCACTGGTTGGGCGGATTTCCTGTGTCCCTGTTCCTGCTGGCACAGGCCCCTCCCCGTTGCTTTGGAACAGATGTTGCATTCCACTCTCCAGTGATCCCAGGAGAGTCCTCTGGGGACTGTGAGATGTCTGCTAAGTTCTTGCCTAAGGTCGACTCTTCCTTTTCTTTTTTTTTTTTTTTTTTTTTTTTTTTTTAAAGATTTATTTATTTATTATATGTAAGTACACTGTAGCTGTCTTCAGACACTCCAGAAGAGGGCGTCAGATCTTGTTACAGATGGTTGTGAGCCACCATGTGGTTGCTGGGATTTGAACTCCTGACCTTCGGAAGAGCAGTCGGGTGCTCTTACCCACTGAGCCATCTCACCAGCCCCCGACTCTTCCTTTTCTTATGTCTCCTTGATCTCCTTTTGATGTCTTATTGCTCTAGTTAGAACTTCAAGTACTATATTGAATAAATAGGGAATCTCTGATTTTAGTGGGATTGCTACAAGTTTCTCTCCATTTAATTTGATGTTGGCTGTTGCTTTGCTATACATTGCTTTTATTATGTTTATGTATGTGCTTTGAAACCCTGATCTCTCCAAATTTTTAACATGAATGTGTGTTTGATTTTGTCAAAGTATTTTTCAGCATCTAATGAAATAACCATGTGATTTTTTTCTCTTTCAGTTTGTTTATGTAGTAGATTATGTTGATGGATTTTTGTATATTGAACCATGCCTGCCTCCCTTGGATGAAGCCTACTTGATTGTGATGAATGATGCTTTTTATGTGTTCTTCGATTTGGTTTGAGAGAAATTGGTCTGAAGTTCTCTTTTTGTTGAGTGTTTCTGTGGTTTAGGTGTCAGGGTAACTGTGGCCCCATAGAATGGATTAGGTAGCATTCCTTCTGTTTCTATTTATATTTGTATTATTCTTTGGAGTCTGGTAGAATTCTGTACTTAAACCATATGGCCCTGGGCTTTTGAGGGGGATTTTAATGGTTGCTTCTATTTCCTTGGGGGGTTATGGGATTGTTCAGATAGTTTGCCTCATCTTGATTTAATTTTTGTATGTGGTATCTGTCTGGAAATATATCCATTTCATTTAGATTTTCCAGTTTTGTGGAGTACAGCTTTTGAAGTAAGACCTAATGACTTTTTAAATTTCCTCAGTTTCTATTGTAATGTCTCCATTTTCATTTCTGATATTGTTAATTTGAATGTCTCTGCCTTTAGTTAGTTTAGCTAAGGGTTTGTCTATCTTGTTGATTTTTGTCAAAAAAACAGCTCTTGGTTTTGTTGATTTTTTTTTTTTTTGGTTTTTTGAGACAGTGTTTCTCTGTATAGCCCTGGCTGTCCTGGAACTCACTTTGTAGACCAGGCTGGCCTTGAACTCAGAAATCTGCCTGCCTCTGCCTCCCGAGTGCTGGGATTAAAGGCGTGTGCCACCACGACCTGGCTTGTTTTGTTGATTCTTTGTATTGTTCTCTTTGTATCTAATTGGTTGGTTTCAGCCCTAAGTTTGACTATTTTCTCCCATAATATTCCTCTTGGGTGTGTTTGCTTCTTTTGGTTCTAGAGCTTTCAGGTGTGCTGTTAATTTGCTACTATGAGATCTCTCCAATTTCTTTATGAAGCTACTTGGTTCTCTGACTTTTCCTCTTAGCACTGCTTTCATTGTGTCCCAAAAGTTTGGGCATGTTGTGCCTTCATTTTCATTGAATTCTAGAAAGTCTTCATTTTCTTTATTTCTTCTCTGACCAAAGGATCTTTGAGTAGAGAGTTCTCTCTCTCTCTCTCTCTCTCTCTCTCTCTCTCTCTCTTTCTCTTCCTTCTTTTATTTCTTTTAATTAGATATTTTCTTTATTTACATTTCATCATTTACATGTTATCCCCTTTCCTAGTTTCCTCTTCCCCTTATCCCCAACCCACCCACTCCCACCTCCTGGCCCTGGCATTCCCCTATACTGGGGCATAGAACCTTCACAAGACCAAAGGCCTCTCCTCCCACTGATGGCTGTGCGTGCGTGTGTGTGTGTGTGTGTGTGTGTGTGTGTGTGTGTGTGCCTGTGCATGTGCGTGTGTGTGTTTGATTCTCTTCGTTTGGTTTTACTGTGAGATGATCAATTACTTGTGTCTTCTTGGGTGTAGTTACCTTCCTTGTGGTTGGAGCTTTCTTTCTAGTATCCTCTTTAGGGCTAGATTAGTAGAAATACATTGTTTAAATTTGGTTTTGTCATGGAATATCTTGGTTACTCCATCTATGGTGATTGAGAGGGTTGCTGAGTATAGTAGTCGGGTTGGCATCTGCAGTCTCTTAGGGTCTGCAAGATATCTGTCCAAGATCTTCTCGCTTTTAGAGTCTCTATTGAGAAGTCAGGTGTAATTCAGATAGGTCTGCCTTTATATATTACTTGGCAGTTTTACCTTGCAGGTCTTAATATTCTTTCTTTCTTCTGTACATTTAGTGTTTTAATTATTATGTGGCAAGAGGATTTTCTCGTCTAGTCCAATCTATTTGATGTTCTGTAGGCTTCTTGTACATTTATTGCCATCTCTTTATTTAGGTTAGGAACATTTTCTCCTATGATTTTTTTGTAGATGTTTTCTGGCCCTTTTGAAATTGAATCTTCATCCTCTTCTATTCCTCTTATTCTTAGGTTTGATCTTTTCATAGTCTCCTAAATTTCCAGACTGTTTTGAGTTAGGACCTTTTTTTTATATTAATGAGCATTGTATTTTGGCAATATTGCCAATTGTTTATTTACTTTAAAATGAATACAGTATCAAATACAGTATCAAATTTCTATTTTATGAATATACTAAGCATAACTATTTTTACAGTGCTATAAAAATCTAAAGTCTTGCATATAAAGGTCAACCAGTTGAGCTATATAGTAAGCCTTCATTTGGCTTTATTGTTGTTGCCATTGTTTTTATTTTGAAATATGTCTTACAATACTTCAATATTCAATATCCCAGGCTGGACTCAAGCCATGATCCTATGACCTCTGCCTCTCAAGTATTTATAGTTGTGCACCACCACATCTGACTCATTTAATTTTTGAAAGTTGAAATGTCCTTTAAAACAAGTAGAAAAAATAATAACACCCATTTTCAAGTTTCCAGTTGGAAACCATGGATCAGTATATTCTTAAAGTATTCCCCTTTATTAGGAATGTTTTCCTTGAGATTCTTATGTACAATTAAATGATCTAATCTAAACTACAAAGTTTGAATTCCTAGGAGAGTTTTCCAAGCAGTGATGAGGTCAGAGTGAAAATGAGTAGGGTTCTAGCTCTTTCATTTGATTTTCAGTTGCCAGTGAATCATTAAGTGTTACCCATGCCAGTCTTTTATGATTAGTCTTCTCTCTATACAATTCTCCATTTTAGTTCAATAAAAGGCTCTTTTTCTTTCAAATATAAATTGCAAACAATTATAATAATTTTGAAAGATTTGAAAATGATAAGATATAATATACATTCACAATGTCCAGTCCACTTATATTTGGCAGCTTAAATAAAGTATTCTATCATCCATCCTCTCTTGGTGAGTTTAGAGTTTTGTGTCTAAATCATTTTCTATCCTAACTTATATTTTCATCCTAAAACATCCTTTCAAACCCAGACACTATTGTGGATGCCAAGAAGTGCTTGCTGACAGGAGCCTGATATATCTGTCTCCTGAGAGGCTCTGCCAGAGCCTGACAAATACAGAGGTGGATGCTCACAGCCAACCATTGGACTGAGCATGGGGTCCCCAATGGAGGAGTTAGAAAAAGGACCTAAGGAGCTGAACGTTTTTGCAGCCCCATAGGAGGAACAACAGTACCTCCCAACCAGACCCTCCAGAGCTCCCAGGGACTAAACCACCAACCAAAGAGTACACATGGAGCCACCTATGGCTCCATATGTAGCAGAGGATGGCCTTGTCGGTTATCAATGGGAGGAGAGGCCCTTGGTCCTGTGAAGGCTCGATGCCCCAGTGTAGGGGAATGTCAGGATGGGGAATCAGGAATGGGTGGATGGGTGGATGGGTGGATGGGTGGAGGGAACACCCTCATAGAAGCAGGGGGAGGGGGGATGGGATAGGGGATTTTCAGAAGGGAAACCAGGAATGGGGATAACATTTGAAACGTAAATAAAGAAAATGTCTAATAAAAAAAAATCTTTTCAAATCTAGAACATCTTCTTAAATGCTAAACAACTTAGGTTGAATTTGTGAGAGTATAACTATCTAGTCTTTAACCCAATCAGAGATCAGAGAAGGGAGTTAAGAACTTTTCACATTTGGTATCTTCTTTGATTGATGTATCCATTTCTTCTATGGTATCTTCTACACCTGAGATTCTCTCTTCCAATTCTTGTATTCTCTTGGTGATGCCTTGCATCTGTAGTTCCTGTTCTCTTCCCTAGGCTTTCCACCCCATGGTTGCCTCCATTTGTGTTTTCTCTACTGCTTCTATTTACTTTTTAGGTATTGGACCATTTTATTCATCTTCCTTGCCTGTTTGATTGAATTTTCCTGTATTTCTTTAGGGAATTATTTATATCCTCTTTAAAGGCCTCTATCATCTTCATGAGATGGGATTTAAGGTTATAGTCTTGCTCTTCAGCTGTGTTGGAATATCCAGGGCTTACTGGATATTCTAGGAGTGCTGGGTTTTAATGGTGACATATTGTATTGGCTACTATTGATTATGTTCTTGCATGTGCCTTTCACCTTCTGGTTGTCTCTGGTGTTGGTTAGCCTGGGTATCCTAGGTTGGAGCAGGACTCCTAGGAGGCAGTTAGAATTGTGTGTGTCAGGTTAGAGCAGCCCTCCTGGGAGGCAGGCAGAACTGTGGGATGGGGTGCACTGTGCTGACCCAAGACTGCTCCAGGTGTAGGTGAGGATGGAAGGAAGATGGAGCTCCAACAGAGCCCAGGGATGCTAGGCTTGCTGGGGTTACAGCAGGAGTGGGGGTTTGGAGTGGAGTATGTGTATCACCTGTAGAGTCAGCCTCTTGGGAGGCAGGCAGAGCTGTGGGGTGGGGCTGATTCATCACTGCTGCAGGTGTAGATGCAGACTGGAGGGAAGATGGAGCTCTAACCACATACTGGTTTCTATGTATTTTAGATTTGCTTCAAGGTGAACATTTTCTTAGGTTCCTAAATTCTCATCTCTTTTGACATGTGGTAAGTATTCTCCAAGATAATATACACTGAGCAGTAAACTGTATTTGTTTACCAGAATCTTCTATTACTTTTTGTTAATGAATTAATTATTAACTAATTCATCATCTATTAATTTTGCTATATTAATATATGTATTAATATATATTAATATATATCTATCACTATGAAGCCCTGGCTGGCCTGGAACTTAAAACATAAGTTATGCTGGTCTTGACACTTCCCAATATTTCACATTGGTGATCATCTTTGCAGCTGAATATCTATATTCAAACTTCATTGTCTATCTGAACCAGCAGTCAGAAATGGAACTGTTAGAATTTACTGTCAAGCCATAGTAAATATTTCTAGAAGGATCTTCTCATAGTTTGCTCAGGCCACATTCCCAATAACAGTTTCGAGAACAAAGGCCCATTTTCTCAAACATAAACCTTATTCCCTCCTGTTACTAGTTACCCAACTGACAGTGCCCCAGGCTTGAGGAGCCTGTCTTTATTTTATCTTGTATCTCTTTGCAGGTGTCCAGTGTTCACTGTCATCATGATATTGTTCAACAAAGGTTCCAGTCGCCAGGTAGGAGGTTTTGCTATGTCCACCATAGGATGGATTATTTGCATCACCTCCATGGGCCTCCCACAGTGGCGAGTGTGGTATGCAAAGGAACCTCTGATCTCTTATCCTAGTATGGCCTTTGTTGGAGTGTGGAAAACCTGCATCTACCACTATGACAACGTCAGCAATATTAGAATGTGTTACCATTACAGCTACCATGACACCTTCATTCCTTTGGATATTCGTGTTTCTCAGCACCTGATGTTGACTACCAGCCTTTTCTTGCTGGTTGCAAAAGCAGCTGCTGTTTATGCTCTTAGAAATGTGTACACGGGAAAACAAGAGAAGACTGTCACCTACAATGCCTTTGGCCTTTCAGCAGTTCTGAACATCATTGGCAGTAGCTTTGTCTTCCTTGCTGTCTTGTGCAATTATTTCTCCATCATAAACAAGGAGGGGATTGCTTTTCCACCATCTTTCCACATGCCCTTTTACCCACATACTCAGCAGGTTGGCATTGCTATGATACTGGCATTTCTAGCAGCCATCCTGTTCTTGTGTAGTGGTGTGATTTTCATCTCTTACTCCTTTCCCTTAAACATACAAGTCCTTCCTAAAATCTGAAAGTGAATGTGCACCACCTTGAAAAAAATCAAAAACTTCATGTTGGTTCAGCAAGGATTTTTGAGATGTCTATCTGAAAACCAAGGACTCAACAATGCCCAAATGGCCTGTGACAGAAAATGGCCAAATGCCTCTTTATTATCTTTTCTGTCTCATTTGTTTTATTACTTCAATGGTCAGATTATGGACTTACATTAAAATAAACTTACCCACTTGTCAATTGATCTTATGAAATTTCAGTTTTAATTGATTTCAGTGGAGGAAAATAATTAATATACATAGTATATATGAAAATAAATGTTAGATCACATTAATCTTTCATATTATCCTCTGATTTCAAGTCTAAAAACAAAAGCTGCCATATTTACCATGTCATAATAATAGCATCTCTGCCATATGAAGTTTCCCAAATGTATCAAGTTGACAGATCAGTGTTAGAAACATCCCCTGGATATTATGAAACTCAAGAGTGTGAATATATCTATATTTCCTTTAATAAGCAATCATTTCCCTCTGTGTCTGACCTAACAGACCTATCATGCTAGCAGGCCACTAGGTACCACTAACTGAAAATCAAGAATATCATCTGATGACATGAAATCGATAGCAGAGATTTCCCTGCTTTGCTGTAATTCAACTAGCTAATATTCACACCAGTGCATTGAAAAATGCCTTAGATTATGACTTCATTTTGTTCCTTAGCCATAAAAGCTTCATGAGTAACTATTAAAACTTTATATATGATAAACAAATATCCTTTCACTCATTCATTTCTTGTTCTACATTGTTGCCCTATTTCTCTCCTAATAGGGATATCATGTCTAAAGCTCAGGCCCATTAAGTCTCATGGTTAATCCAGTGATTCTTATTATGTTCTTATCTGTCAGTGCTCTATCCTGTAATGGTCTAGAGTTGACTGGAGACTCAGACAACATCACCCCATAGTCTGTGTATAGACCCATACATCATCCAAAAAACTCTTCCTAAATTCTAGAATTTTTCCACTCCTGAGCACTCACTAACAGCCATTTCTGTCACAATTACTGGTAAGGACCCTAATCATTTAGTTTCCTTGAAGTCCCTAATACACTTAAACTCCCAGATAATTAAAAGACTAATGATAAAGCCTGATGGAGTGGCATTGTCTATTGTTGTTGGGACTGGGAAGCTCCAAGGAGCTCACTGGAACTGGAGTTGGACTTCTGTGTCTCTGCTTGCTGTTGTGGACCGCACACTTAAAGGATGACCTGTAGGAAGAAAGTGCTGCTGAAGGGCATGATTCTGGGAGATTATGGTATTGGAAAGGCATATCTCAGGAACCAGCATGTGCATAAGCTCAGTAGCCAGTACAAAGCCACATACTTTCTCACCAAGGACGTGATGGTGGATTACAGAATTTTTACCATGCATATCTGGGACACATCTGGTCAAAAATGGTTCCAATTTCTTGGTGTGGCCTTCTACAGAGGTTCAGATTGCATTCTGGTGTTTGATGTGACTGCCTCCAACACATTCACAACCCTTGACAGCTAGAGAGACAAACTTCTTATTCAGGCTAGCCCCTGGGATCCCAAGAACTTCCCTTTTGTTGTGTTTGGAAACAAGATTGGCCTCAAAGACAAGGCAAGTGACCACAAAGAGAGCACACAGGTTTGGTGCTACAAAAACAAGCAAACAACATTCAGTACTTCAAGATCGGTGCCAATGTGGAGCAGGCCTTTCAGACAATTGCTCAGAATACCCTTAAGCAGGAATCAGAAGTGGAGCTGTACCATGAATTCCCTGAATCCATCACGCTGGACAAGAATGACCAAGCCAAAGCCTCTGAAGAGCTGAAGTTATTGAAGGGGCAGTGAGCACAGAGCATAAAGTTCTTTACAGACCAAGAACACATGCCTAGGCCTTCAATCTGCATTCCTCCTCCTCCAAACAGAACAACAGCTGCCAAAAGAAACTCTGCCAAACACAGTTATCTAACACACACAGAGAGAGAGAGAGAGAGAGAGAGAGAGAGAGAGAGAGAGAGAGAGAGAGAGAGAAAGGAGAGAGAGAGAGAGAGAGAGAAAGGAGAGAGAAAGGAGAGAGAGGAGAGAGAGAGGAGAGAGAGAGAAAGGAGAGGAGAGAGAGGAGAGAGGAGAGAGAGAGAGAGAGAGAGAGAGAGAGAGAGAGAGAGCGAGCTGCTCACCATGAATCCTCTTTATGGCATATGATGGAGACCCTGGGCACTCTGAGGTGCAGTGGGCATGGAAACATTACTGTTTTGTCCACTGGAGACTGAAGAAACAGTTTACAGTTCATATGTATCTACTTATCTGATTTTTGAAGAGTCTTGTGTTTTATTTACCCCTACCCCTCCTTGAAGATCCTGTGGGAAGACTGGTGCCCACGCTCCATTCTGAACAGGCTATTTTGTATGTATCTGTTAATAATTGCTAATTTTAACTAATCAGAACGTTTTTAACAGCATCCATTTATTATGTAATGTTTCTTAGAAAAGAATCTTATAATGTTAATATGTGCAACCAATTAAAAATGTATAAATTTGCATAAGGAATTCCTGGATTGTGTGTTTAAGTCCTTTAATGAAGGCATGCAAGATGTAGGGTTAAACCTTGTCTGGATTACAGAGTGCTAGAGACTCAAATTTGGAAGTCCAACTAATAGCAGTATTCTGTAGATACAAAAAATTATGTACTACTTTTCTTCACCACATGGAGGCAAATTTTATTATTTCATTTTATATTCACTTGGTAGTTATGGCATGTGGTGCCTGTACATAAACACATGACCTCTTGGTTGACTGCACTTAAGATAATTATTCTCTGGATAAATAATACAAAAAGTAATTAGAAAGGGATAATATATCATTCATTTTTTTATACTGCTGATTCTGACAAACAAGTCTGAATCTCATCACATAGGTATCAAAATTAATACTTATGAACTTGTTATATTCCATGTCTTTTTACCTCACTTCCTCCTCACAATAGCCCTTGGTATATTAAAATCAATTTGGAGGTTCAGTTTTAAACTTAGGTAGTGTGAGTTCTTTTAATTAATTAATTAATTAATTAATTAATTAATTTTTTACACCATATTTCATTCCTCCCCCTGTCCATCCTTTGACTGTTCCACATCCCATACCTCCTCCCCACCTCTCTGTCTCCACATGGATGCCCCCACCCCCACCACACCTGACCTCTAAACTCTCTGTGGCCTCCAGTCTCCTGAGGGTTAGGTGCATCATCTCTGAATGTACACAGACCCAGCAGTCCTCTACTGTATGTGTGTTGGGGGCCTCATATCAGCTGGTGTATGCTGCCTGTTTGGTGGTCCAGTATTTGAGAGATCTCAGGGATGCAGATTAATTGAGACTGCTGGTCCTCCTACAGTTTTGCCCTTCTCCTCAGCTTCTTTCAGCCTTCCCTAGTTCAACAACAGGGGTCAGCTGCTTTTGTCCATTGTTTGGGTGCAAATATCTGCATCTGACTCTTTCAGCTGCTTGTTGGGTCTTCTGGAGTGTGGTCATGCTAGGTCCCTTTTTGTGAGCTCACCATAGCCTCAATAATAGTGTGAGGCCTTGGGACCTCCCCTTGAGCTGGATCCCACTTTGGGCCTGTTGCTGGACCTTCTTTTCCTCAGGCTCCTCTCTTTTTCCATCCCTGTATTTCAGACAAGAACAATTATGGGTCAGAGTTGTGACTGTGAGATGGCCCCCTTCTCCCTCATTTGATGCCCTGTCTTCCAGCTGGAAGTAGGATCTATAAGTTCCCTCTCCATACTGTCAGGCATTTCATCTAAGGCCCCCCCCCCTTTGAGTCCTGAGAATCTCTCACCTCCCAGTTCTCTGGTACATTCTGGATGGTCCCCCCCCCAACTTTCTATCTACCAAGGTTGCTCAGGGCTTCAGTCCTTTACCCTTACCCAATACCAGATCAGGTTCCCCTCCCCTCTCATTCCTACCCCCATCCACTTTGCCTCCCAGGTCCCTTCCTCCCTCCCCACTTGTGATTGCTTTCTTCTCTCTCCCAAGTGGGACTGAGGCGTCCTTACTTGAGGACTTCAACTTGTTGACCTTTTTGAGTTCTGTGGACTGTATCTTGGGAATTCTGCACTTTTTTGGCAAATACCCACTTATTAGTGAGTACATACCATGCATGTCCTTTTGGGTCTGAGTTACCTCACTTACGATGATATTTTCTAGTTCCATCCATTTGTCTGCAAAACTCAGGATGTTCTCATTCTTAATAGCTGAGTAGTATTCCATTGGGTAAATGGACCACATTTTCTGTATCCATTCTTCTGTTGTGTGACATCTGGGTTGTTTCCAGCTTCTGGCTATCACAAATAAGGCCGCTTTGAACATAGTGGGAACATGCGCCCCTGTGGTGTGGTGTGGCATCTATAGGGTATATTTCCAAGAGTGGTATAACTGGGTCTTCAGGTAGATCTATTTCCAATTTTCTGAGGAACTTCCAGATTGATTTCCAGAGTGGTTGTACCAGTTTGCAGTCCCACCAGCAATGGAGGAGTGTTCCTCTTTCTCTACATCCTCTCCAACATGTGTTGTCACCTGTGGTTTTGATCTTAGCCATTTGGATTGGTGAAAGGTGGAATCTCAGGGTCATTTTGATTTGCATTTCTCTGATCACTAAGGATTTTGAGCATTTCTTTAGGTGCTTCTCAGCCATTTGAGATTCCCCAGTTGTGAAATCTCACTTTAGTTCTATACCCCATTTTTTAAATTGGGTTGTTTGGTTTTTTGGTGATTAGTTTTTTGAGTTCTTTATATATTTTGGATATTATCCCTCTATTGGATGTGTGGTTAATGAAGTTTTTTTTTTCCCAATCTGTAGGTTGCCAATTTGTCTTATTGAGTATGTCCTTTGCCTTACAGAAGGTTTTCACTTTCATGAGGTCCCATTTATCAATTCTTGATCTTAGAGCATGAGCTACTGGAGTTCTATTTAGGAAATTTCCCCCTGTTTCAATGAGTTCAAGGCTCTTTACCACTTTCTCTTCTACTAGAGATAGTTTATCTCCTTTTATGTTGAGGTCCTTGATCTACTTGGACTTGAGCTTTGTGCCAGGTGACAAATATGGGTCTATATTAATTATTCTACATACAGACAGCCAGTTAGACCAGCACCATTTATTGAAGATGCTTTCTTTTTTCCATTGTATATTTTTGGATTATTTGTCAAAGATCAAGTGTCCATAAGTGTGTGGTTGTTATTAGACGCGTTCTCACGACCGGCCAGGAAGAACACAGCAAACCAGAATCTTCTGCGGCAAAGCTTTATTGCTTACATCTTCAGGAGCCAGAGTGCAAGAGAGCAAGCAAACAAGTGGCGAAACCCCATCCCTTTTTAAGGAGAATTATCCTCCACCTAGGATGTATTACTCCCTGATTGGCTGCAGCCCATCGGCCCAGTTGTCATCACGGGAAAGGCAGAACACATGGTGGGAAAACTGCCCCTGCATGTGTGCAGACTATGTTTACCACTTAGAACACAGCTGTCAGTGCCATCTTATAATGGCAAATGTGAGGGCGGCTCCTCACAGATCCCCCTTTTCTTTTAATAAGAGCAATAGGCCACCCATATTAATGAGAGTGGAGATAGAGGTCAAATCCCCAGTGTGCAGGTAAAGGAGCCGTACACATAACCTCCTCCCAGGCTCATCACCCAGAGGGGTCCTGGTCTGGTCCCGTGTTGTTTTTCCTGGGGGAAGGACACTTGAACACTCAACCTTCTTGAAAGATGACATGTCTCCCTAGAATAGGCTCATATGTGCCGCAGAGCCTTTCTACTGCAGTGCTTAGCCTTGCAACTCTCTCGGGCTGCTGAAGCACACTCACTCTATCCCGTGCAATGAGACTAGCCTCATGGGAATATAAGAGCTGAGTGGCCAGCGACCTATTGCCTAAGCATAGATAACCATATATCAGGGGGAGCACCATGTTCTAGAGCTGCAAGCGCCTGGGCAATAACCACCTTGTCTCTCCTAGTTTGGGCCTTAAGCTTACAGACCAACCAAAGAAGCAACACTAATCCACAGCAAAGTGTATCTCCACATAATCCCACCCCCATCCATTCTTTAAAGAAGGAAAATGCTGAGGAGATCCAATTGGGTAATCCTTTGATCAGGGACAGGTCCAAGCGCTTGGAGTTGACCTGAATGATGGCAAGTCTCAATTCCCGAAGGGTCTGTTCAAATTCAGCCATCCAATTCTGTAACATATACTGAGAAAGACCTTTTAACAAATTAGCTGCCCTAGTAAATTTCTCATACTGAATGGAAGTAACACACAATCTCGGAAACTTTTGTTCACATCCCTGCTGAGTTATTTGTCATAATACATCTAGTTGTATCTGGACAAGATCTATGAGTTGATTAACCAGCATGAGACCTCTCTGTACTGGGCCAAATAAGTTCATTTGCTCATTAATGGCTCTGAGGTCATGGAGCAGTCTCCACTTTCCTGACTTTTTCTTAATTACAAAAATTGGAGTATTCCAAGGTGAGGTAGAGGGTTCAATATGGCCTAATTTTAATTGTTCCTCTACCAGTTGAATCACAGCTTCTAGTTTTTCAGAGGATAGGTGCCATTGAGGAACCCACACTGGGTCCCCTGTTTTCCATGGTATGGGTCGTGCTGCCCCAATGGCCGCTATGGAAAACCCAGACCCTGTCTGTCTTGGTTTCCATTAGGTAAGATAGGCTCTATCCTTCCCTGTTCTTGATGTCCTAACCCTTTTCCTTCTTTATAACCCATCTTTGCCATGATATTTTTTGCTTTAGCTGAATACCCTCCCGATGGGGCGTTTTCATTGGACAAAATAAGGCCCAAATGCTGCATAATATCCCTTCCCCAGAGGTTAACCGGGAGTGGGAGCACATAAGGTATGAATTTCCCTTGCTGCCCTTCAGAGGATTCCCACGTCAAGGCAATGGAGCTTATAGTGGGACATGATTGATATCCTAGGCCCTGTAATGAATGAGATGACTCTGTGGTGGGCCATGCTTTGGGCCACCAATGTGTAGAAATTATACTTTTATCTGCTCCGGTATCAAGGATGCCTTCAAACTCTTTTCCGTTGATCTTAAGGCGGAGCTTAGGTCTATCATTTAAAGATACAACCAAATAGGCAGAATCATTTCCTGAGGAGCCCATTTTCTTTATCTCAGGTCCTGCAGATTTCTCCCTGGTATTATCAGGGAGGAGCAGCAGCTGAGCTATCCTATCTCCTTTACTAATAGAAAAAACGCCTTTAGGGCTTGAGCACAGGACCTGTATTTCAGGGGAATGTTGACAATCCATAACTCCAGGGTGGACTACTAAGCCCTGCAAGGTGAGTGAACCCCGGCCGAGAATAAGGCCCATGGTTCCAGGGGGCAAGGATGGTATAGGCTCCACTGGCACCGGCTGAATACTCATTTGAGGCATTAATAGGAAGTCGGAGGCGGCATGCAGGTCTACCCTTGTGGGTCTTCCTGGGTCGCCTCTCTGACTGCGGAGGAAGGAGTCTGCCCTTTATATCCCTCACAGAGCGACACTGGTCGGCTCTATGATAACCCTTGCCACACTTAGAGCAAAGAGTGAGAGTTCCCCGCTTTTTATCTGGAGCTCTGCAATCTTTCTTAAGATGCCCAGGCTTCCTGCAGTTAAAACATGTCCTCCGATCATTTCTGCCCATGGAGCATTTTTGGGATTGAAGGATGGCAGCCGCTAAGCCTGCATTGGTGAGAGGTCCCCCAAGCTCTCGACAGACCCTGAGCCAGTCTTGTAAACCTTTGTTCTTTCTTGGGGCTATGGCCGCTCGGCACTCCTTTGTGGCTTGCTCATAGATTAGCTGTTCTATCAGAGGCGCAGCTTGCTCTGACTCTCCAAAAATACGCTCTGCTGCCTCTGTCATTCTGGCCACAAAATCTGAGAAGGATTCCTGAGGTCCCTGGATTATCTTTGTTAACTGACCAGTGGTTTCACCTGCTCGAGAGAGCGCCTTCCAGGCCCTAATAGCCGTGGAAGAAACTTGGGCATAAGCTCCCCAATGGTAGTTTGTTTGATCAGCAGAATAAGCTCCCTGACCCGTTAACAAGTCAAAAGTCCAATCTCTCTGCTCTGGAGTCAAAGCAGCTGCGTTTGCTCGGGCCTGCGCTTGTGCAGTTTCGTGCCAAAGCGCTCTCCATTCCATATATTTGCCCATACTAGGGAGAGCGGCTTTTACAACCGTTTGCCAATCACCAGGAGTCATAGCGTGATTCGCAAGCCTTTCCACTTGTGCTATAGTGAAATTAGCACTGACTCCATAGTTACGGACCGACTCGGCAAGCTCTTTAATCTGTATATACGCTACCGGAGCGTGGACACGCCCACCCTCGGCTCCTTCAAAGACCGGAAATGCCTGTTGTATTTTCCTTTGTTCCTCCTTTGGAATAAACGAGTCTGTGCATTGCCTCTCTGTCCATTGCCTCTCTGCGCAGGGCTGATGCACTACGCAGGGCGGGGGCTCAGCATAGGGTGGAGGTGCACTATGACCTTGAAGCCGACTGCCAAGAGGCCAAGCAGCAAGCTGGCCTTTGCCAGCCGCTTTTGGCTTCCTTAACTGATTAGCTAGCACTTTACCTGGCTGGTACCCTTTTTTCTCATAATGAGCTGTTTCCTCCTCCAAGTCTGTTTCTTCAGAGAAGCTAAATTTTTTATCTGATTCAGAGCTACTAAGAACTAGCTCCTTAAACTCATCTAGTGATGGGTATAGGCTCCTTCTCCTAGAAACCTCCGCTAATTGATCTTTCTTCTTTTGTTTTTTCTCCTCTTTCCTTCCAATCTCTCTCCAGGTATTCCTACCTAACCTTAACTTTTCCTCGGGTTCAAGACCCTTGGAAAGGCCTGTATACTTATTTTGTGCACCATGTTTCCTCTTTGCTCCTACTCTCTCTCCCCGCTTTACTTCTGATAGATTGTCTTGAATTTCGTCCAGAATCCGCCCTGCCTTAACCACTTGATAACATGTGAAAAGGAACAAAAGGGCTTCTAACACTAGAAAAAATTCAAGGCCAAACATTTTCCACTTTACTTCTGATAGACTGTCTTGAATTTCCTTAGAAAGTTCAAGGCCAGGCTTACCTCGTAAAGCTATACTCACTGGTACTCTCGTTCCCCAGCTGAAAAGTTCTGAATTCATACAGTTGAATCCTTCTTAACAGTCTGCTTTACGGGAACCTTTATTACCGCGACCCGCAGTTCTGGTTCTGGAATGAGGGATCTTCCTTGCGCCAGTCCCGAGTTTTTTTTCTCGTCCCGGAATTTCTCGTCCCGTCCCGGGTCTCAGCACCAATTGTTATTAGACGCGTTCTCACGACCGGCCAGGAAGAACACAGCAAACCAGAATCTTCTGCGGCAAAGCTTTATTGCTTACATCTTCAGGAGCCAGAGTGCAAGAGAGCAAGCAAACAAGTGGCGAAACCCCATCCCTTTTTAAGGAGAATTATCCTCCACCTAGGATGTATTACTCCCTGATTGGCTGCAGCCCATCGGCCCAGTTGTCATCACGGGAAAGGCAGAACACATGGTGGGAAAACTGCCCCTGCATGTGTGCAGACTATGTTTACCACTTAGAACACAGCTGTCAGTGCCATCTTATAATGGCAAATGTGAGGGCGGCTCCTCACATGTGGTTTTATTTCTGGGTCTTCAATTCCATTCCATTGATCAACATGTCTGTCTCTGTACCAATACCATGCAGTTTTCATCACTATTGCTCTGTAGTAAAGCTTGATTTATCCAACTGTTCTTTTATTGTTAAGAATTGTTTTCACTATTCTAGGTTTTCTGCCTTTACAGATGAATTTGAGAATTGCTCTTTCCATGTGTTTGAAGTATTATGTTGGAATTTTGAAGGGGATTGCATTAAATCTACAGATTGCCTTTGGTAGGATGGCCATTTTTACTTTGTTAATTCTGCAAATCCATGAGCATGGGAGATCTCTCCATTTTCTGAGATCTTCTTCAATTTCTTTCTTGAGAGACTTAAGTTATTGTCATACAGGTCTTTCACTTGTTTGGTTAGAGTTACCCCAAGATATTTTATACTATTTGTGGTTATTGTGAAGGGAGTTGTTTCTCTAATATCTTTCTCAGCCTGTTTATCATTTTTATAAAAGAAGGCTACTGATTCATTTGAGTTAATTTTATATCTGGCCACTTGCTGAAGTTGTTTATCAGCTGGAGAAGTTCTCTGGTAGAATTTTTGTGGTAGCTTTTGTATGCTATCATATCATCTGCAAGTAGTGATACCTTTATTTCTTCTTTACCAATTTGTATCCCCTTGATCTCTTTTTTATTTTTGTCTAGTTAGCACTTTGAGTACTATATTTAATAGATATGGGGAGAGTGGGCATCTTTGTCTTGTTCCCGATTTCAGTGGGTTACTTCAAGTATGTTTCCATTTAATTTGATATTGGCTGTTGGTTTGCAGTAAATTGCTTTTATTGTGTTTCGGTATGGGACTTGAATTCCTGTTCACTCCAGTACTTTTAACGTGAAGGGGTGTTGTATTTTGTCATATGCTTTTTCTGCATCTAAGGAGATGATCATGTGTTTTTTTTTCTTTGAGTTTGTTTATATAGTGGATTACGTTAATGGATTTTTGTATATTAAATCAACCTTGCATCTCTGGGATGAAGCCTACTTGATCGTGGTGAATGATGGTTTTAATGTGTTCTTGGATTCAGTTTGCAAGAATTTTATTGAGTATTTTTGCATTGATATTCATAAGCGAGATTGTTCTGAAGTTCTCTTTTTTGGTTGGGTCCTTGTGTGGTTTAGGTATCAGAGTAATTGTGGCTTTGTAGAATGAGTTAGGTAGTGTTCCTTCCCTTTACATTTCATGGAATAGTTTGAGGAAAATTGGTATCAGGTCTTCTTTGAAGGTCTGGTAGAATTCTGCACTAAACCACTCTGGCCCTGGGGATTTTTTGGTTGTGAGGTTTTTAATGACTTCTTCAAGTTCCTTGTGTGATATGGGCCTGTTTCGATAGTTTACCTGCTCTTGATTTAACTTTGGTATGTGGCATCTATCTAGAAAACCATACATTTCATCTAGATTTTCCAGTTGTGTTGACTATAGGCTTTTATTGTAGGATCTGATTATTTTTTGAATTTCCTCTGTTTCTGTTGTTATGTCTCCCTTTTCATTTCTGATATTAAATTGGATACTGCCTCTGGGCCCTTTATTTCATTTGGCTAGGGGATTATCTATCTTGTTGATTCTCTCAAAGAACCAGCTTCTGGTTTTGTTGACTCTTTGTATTGTTCTCTTTGTTTCGATTTGGTTGAGTTCAGTCCTGAGTTTGACTATTTCCTGCCTTCTACTCCTCTTGGGTAAGTTTGCTTCTGTTTGTTCTAGAGCTCTCAGATAAGCTGTTAAGTTGTTATTGTAGGATCTCTCCAGTTTCTTTACTAGGGCACTTAGTGCTATGAATTTTCCTCTTAGCATTGTTTTCATTGTGTCCCATAAATTTGGGTAATGTGTCAACATTTTCATTAAATTCCAGGAAGTATTTAGTTGCTTTCTTTATTTCTTCCCTGACCAAGTTATCATTGACTAAGAAGTTGTTCAGTTTCCACATGTATATGGGCTTTCTGTAGTTTTTGCTGTTCTTGAAGACCAGCCTTAGGCCATGGTGATCTGATGAGATGCATGGCATTATTTCAATCTTCTTGTATTGGTTGAGGGTTGTTTTGTGACCAATTATATGGTCAAATTTGGATAAGGTACCATGAGGTGCTAAGAAGAAGGTGTATTCTTTTGTTTTAGGGTGAAATGTTCTGTAGATATCTGTTAAATCCATTTGGATCATAACCCCTCTTAGTTTCTCTGTGTCTCTGTTTAGTTTGTTTCAATGACCTGTCCATTGGTGAAAGTGGGGTGTTGAAGTCTCTCCACTATTATTGCTTGTGGTTCAATGTGTGTTTTGAGCTTTAGTGAAGTTTCTTTTATGAATGTGGGTGCTCTTGCATTTGGGGCATAGATGTTCAGAATTGAGACTTTCTCTTGGTGGATTTTCCCCTTGATAAATACGAAGTGTCCTTCTTTATCACACTTGATAACTTTTGATTGAAAATCTATTTTATTGGCTATTAGGATGACAACTCCTGCTTGTTTCCTGGGACCATTTGCTTGGAAGACCTTTTTCCATCCTTTTACTCTAAGATAGTGCCTGTCTTTGTTATTGAAGTGTGTTTCTTGTATGTAGCAAAATGCTGGATCTTGTTTGCATATCCAGTCTGTTAGCTTATGTCTTTTTATAGGTGAGTTGAGTCCATTAATATTCAGAGATATTAAAGAGAGATGACTGTTGGTTCCTTATATGTTTGTTTTATAGGTGGCTGTATGTGCTTGTGGTTCTCTCCTTTTGGCTCTGTTGTGAGATGCTTAATATCTTGTCCTTTCTTTGGTGCAAGTACCTTCCTTGTGTTGGAGTTTTCCTTCTAGGATCCTCTGTTGGGCAGGATTGGTAGATAGATACTGTTTGAATATGGTTTTGTCCTGGAATATTTTGGTTTCTCCATCTATGTTGATTGAGAGTTTTGCTGGGTATAGTAGCCTGGGCTGGCATTTGTGTTCTCTTAGAGTCTGCATGACCTACGACAAGGCTCTTCTGGTTTTCATAGTCTCCATTGAGAAGTCTGGTGTAAATCTTATAGGTCTACCTTTGTATGTAACTTGTCCCCTTTCCCTTGCAGATTTTAATATTCTTTCTTTGTTCTGTGCATTTAGTGTTTTGATTATTATGTGACAAGAGGATTTTCTTTTCTGATCCCATTTATTTGATATTCTATAGGCTTCTTGTACCTTTATGGCCATCTCTTTCTTTAGGTTGGGGAAGTTTTCTTCTATGATTTTGTTGAAGACATTTTCAGGTCCTTTGAGCTGGGAATCTTCATTCTCCTCTATTGTGATTATTCTTAGATTTTGTATTTTCATTGTGTCCTGAATTTTTTTTGGATGGCTTAGGTTAGGAGTTTTTTACATTTTGAATTTTCTTTGACAGTTGTGTCAATCTCTTCTACGGTATCTTCTACACCTGATTTTCTCTCTTCTATATCTTGTATTCTGTTGGTGATACTTATATCTGTAATTCCTGTCCACTTTCCTAAGTTTTCCATTTCCAGGTTTGCATCCATTTGTGTTTTCTTTATTGTTTCTGCTTCCACTTTAAGGTCATGGATTGCTTTATTCAATACTTTCACCTGTTTACTTGTGTTTTCCTGTATTTCTTTCAGTGAGTTATTCAAATAATCCTTGTGTGTGTGTGTGTGTGTGTGTGTGTGACAAATAAAATTTATTATAAAAACTTGCAAATAACATATCATATCTTAATATTAACTGGATCCAAAGCATGTGCAACTCAATGAAGTTCTATACCTTTATAATTGGAATCTGGAGTGGACAATCTGGAGCTTCACATTCAATTTTAATCAACAACATCCCCCCTCCCCAAATTCCACAACAGAATTAGATCTAGAAAAACAATTAGTTTTATATCCTTTCATAACTTGTATCTGTAACCTGTATCCAGTACTTCCTCATTCCCTTGTATTTGCCTTTCTTGTTCTCTCTCATCATGCTATTCTGCATTCACTTGTACACTTATTTACACACAAATACAAGCTATCAGCTAGATCCCACACACAATGGAGAACGTTCAATATTATAAATTTTAAATGCATCTAGGTCCCACACACAAAGGAGAACATTTAATATTATACATTCTGAATGTGTTTAGATTCCAAACATGATGGAAAACATTGAATGTCATACATTCTGAAACTGTCCACTTTCCTGCAAATTTGTAAAGCTTACTTTTTCTCCGTGCTCACCAGTACTCATATGTGCTTTTTCATATCAATTCACCTGTTGATGAACATCTAGGCTGATTCTAGTATTTTTCTATAGTAAATAAATGTGGGACAAGGTACATATATCTCTATGATATGGTGTGGAGTTTTCTGGGTATATGTGAAAACATTAAACAGTGTGGTCACATGGTCATTCTATCTTTAATTTCTTTAGAAATATATAAACATAGTTCCACAATGGCTGTATTAATTTGCACCCTCACAAAGAGTGAGCAAGTGTACCTTTCTCTCTACACCCTCTTTAACACTTGCCCTCAGATATGCCGATGACATCCATTCTGAGGTGGCATCTTAGAGCACTTTTAATTTGCATTTCCATGGTATCTGGAGATATTGACCCATTTGAAATTGGTTATTGTTCATTTGATTTCTTTTATTATTTTTGAAAATTTGCTCATTTGTTGGTTGTCAGCTTTATTCCCTTAGCATTTATTTTCTGTGTCATAATTATAAAGAAATTTCGTATTCCAAGATTAGAAAATTACTCTCCAAAAAAGAAAATTATTCTCCAATACACATTATTTCATTATCTAATGTTTTATATGTTTATATTTCAATTTACTATAACATTTATATAGGAAACTACCCTTTTCCAAAAGGAATTTTTCCAATGTTACTTACTTAAATACATCTTCTTTTACTAAATGAAATAGTACATTTTTCTATAATAAATTTACATGAAGACTAGGCAAGTGTTTGGATTTTACATATTGACCTGTGGGTCTGTTTACTATCATACCTTCCTGAAAAGTCTTAGGTTTTATATCACAGTAGAATGTAGACATATTTTAATCATCTAGTTCCTGTTTTAGTCATTACCATAAACATATAGTTATGATCATCATCTTAACTTGCAAAGGACTTTCTTTCTTATTTTGTAGAACATGATTTTAATATTTTCAACTGATACTATTCAACAGACAGAATAATTATTTTAAGATATATTTCATTGTTATGTTTCCCTTTTCATTTCTGATTTTATTAATTTGGATGCTGTCTCTGTGTCCTCTGGTTAGTCTGGCTAAGGGTTTATCTATCTTGTTGATTTTCTCAAAGAACAAGCTCCTGGTTTTGTTGATTCTTTGTATAGTTCTTTTTGTTTCTATTTGGTTAATTTCAGACCTGGGTTTGATCATTTCCTGCCATCTACTCCTCTTGGGTGTATTTGCTTCTTTTTGTTCTAGAGCTTTCAGGTGTACTGTCAAGCTGTTAGTGTAAGCTCTCTCCAGTTTCTTTTTGGAGGCACTTAGAGCTATGAGTTTTCTTCTTACCACTGCTTTCATTGTGTCCCATAAGTTTGGGTATGATGTGCCTTCATTTTCTTTAAATTCTATCAAGCCTTTCATTTCTTTCTTTATTTCTCCCTTGACAAAGTTATCATTGAGTTCAGCTTCCATGTGTACGTGTGCTTTCCATTGTTTTTGTTGGTATTTAAGACCAGCCTTAGTTCGTGGTGACCTGATAGGGTGCATAGGATTATTTCAATCTTCTTGTATCTGTTGAGGCCTGTTTTGTGACCAACCATATGGTCAGTTTTGGAGATGGTACCATGAAGTGCTGAGAGGAAGTTATATTCTTTTGCTTTAGGATGAAATGTTCTATAAATATTTGTTATATCCATTTGGTTCATAACTTCTGTTAGTTTTACTGTGTCTCTGTTTAGTTTTTGTTTCCATGATATTTTCATTGCTGAGAGTGGAGTGTTGAAGTCTCTCACTATTATTGTGTGGGGTGCAATGTGTGCTTTGAGCTTTGGTAAAGTTTCTTTTATGAATGTGGGTGCCCTTGCATTTGGAGCATAGATGTTCAGAACTGAGAGTTCATCTTGGTCGATTTTTCCTTTGAACAGTATGAAATGTCTTTCCTTATCTTTTTAAATAATTTTTGGTTGGAAGCTGATTTTATTTGATATTAGAATGGCTATTCCAGCTTGTTTCTTGGGACCATTTGCTTGGAAAATTGCTTTCCAACCTTTTACTCTGAGGTAGCGTCTGTCTTTGTCACTTTGGTGCATTTCCTATATTCAGCTCAATGCTGGGTCCTGTTTATGTACCAAGTCTATTAGTCTATGTCTTTTTATTGAAGAATTGAGTCCATTAAGAAATATTAAGGAAAAGTGATTGTTACTTCCTGTTATGTTTCTTGTTAGAGGTGGAATTATGTTTGTGTGGCTATCTTCTTTTGGGTTTGTTGGAAATTACTTTCTTCCTTTTTCTAGGATGTAGTCTCCCTCCTTGTGTTGGAATTTTCCATTTATTATCCTTTGTAGGGCTGGATTTGTGGAAAGATATTGTGTAAATTTGGTTTTGTCATGGAAAGTCTTGGTTTCTCCATCTATGGTAATTGAGAGTTTTGATGGATATAGTAGCCTGAGCTAGCATTTGTGTTCTCTTAGGGTCTAAATGACATCTGCCCAGGATCTTCTGGCTTTTGTAGTCTCTCATGAGAAGTCTGATATACTTTTGATAGGTCTGCCTTTATATGTTACTTGACCTTTTTCCCTTACTGCTTTTAGTATTCTTTCTTTGTTTAGTGCATTTGTTGTTTTCATTATTATGTGACAGGAGGAATTTCTTTTCTGGTCCAGTCTATTTGGAGTTCTCTAGGTTTCTCGTATGTTCATGGGCATCTCTTTTTTTTAGGTTAAGGGAAGTTTTCATCTATAATTTTGTTGAAGATAGTTACTGGCCTTTTGAGTTAGGAATCTTCACTCTCTTCTATACCTATTATCCTTAGGTTTGGTCTTTTCATTGTATCCTAGATTTCCTGGATGTTTTGGGTTAGGACCTTTTTGCATTTTCTTTGACTGTTGTGACAATGTTTTCTATGGCATCTTCTGCCCCCAAGATTCTCTATCTCTTGTATTCTGTTGCTGATGCTTGCATCTATGACTCCTCATCTCTTTCCTAGGTTTTCTAACTCCAGGGTTGTCTCCCTTTATGATTTCTTTATTGTTTCTATTTCCATTTTTAGGTCTTGGGTGGGTTTGTTCCTTTCCTTTGCCTGTTTGATTGTTTTTTTCTGTAATTCTTTAAGGGATTTTTGTGTTTCCTCTTTAAGGACTTCTAGCTCTTTACTTGCGTTCTCCTGTTATTTCTTTAAGTTATTTATGTCCTTCTTAAAGTCCTCTATCATCATCATTAGAAGTGACTTTAGATATGACTCTTGCTTTTCCGGTGCGATGGTGTGTCCAGGACTTGCTATGGTGGGAGAATTGGGTTCTGATGATGCCAAGTAACCTTGGTTTCTGTTGCTTATGTTCTTATGCTTGCCTCTAGCCATCTGATTATCTCTAGTGCTACATGTCCTCCCTATATCTGACTGAAGCTTGTCCTTCCTTTGATCCTGGTTGTGTCAGAACTCCTCAGAATTCAGCTGTCTGTGTGATCCTGTGATTCTGTGATCCTGAGCTCCTAGGTGTGTCACAGCTGGAAATGACCTGAGATCCTGGTGTGACCAAGCTCCTGTGATCCTGTGATCCTGTTATCCTGGGCATGTTAGAGCACCTGTGAATGGAGCTTCTTCTGGATATTGTGGGACTGGCTGTAGATTTAGTGCCCAAGGTCTCCTCAGGGCACCTCTGATCCTATGATCCTGGGTGTGTTGGAGTGCCTGGGAGTGGAGCTTTCTCTGGGTGTTGTGTGACTGACTGCAGTTTGTGCCCAAGGTCTACTCAGGGCACAGGCCCAGACTGGAAGGAACCCGTACCCCTGGTCAGGTGGAGTTCCTGAGTGCCTGGGTCCCACTGTTCCCTGTTACTTCCTGTGTTGGGGTGGATGTTGTGTCCTCCTCACCTCTGATCCTATGATCCTGGGCATGAGAGTGCCTGGGAGTGGAGCTTCCTCTGGGTGTTGTGGGACTGGCTGTGGAGTTTGTGCCCAAGGTATGCTCAAGGCACCAGCCCAGACCAGAAGCAATATCCTTCTTAAAGGACTATATTGCCTTCATGAGAAAGGATTTTAGGTCAGCTTCCTCATTTTTAGGTGTGTTGTTGTATTCAAGGCTTGCTGTGGTGGGAGAACTGGGTTCTGATGATGCTCACGTATATTAGCTTCTGATGCTTATGGTCTTTCCTTTTACCATCTGGATATTCCTGGTGTCTTTTGTTCTGGGTGACTGTCTGGAGTCTGCCTCTTTTGTTCCTGGGTTGTTTCAGGTCTCCTGGTAGGCCGGCAGCCTTGGCTGTAGCAGACCACCTGTAGGGCCTTCCAACTGGGGGCTCTTCACAGGGGCAGAGAAGCTGCTGATCTGTTTGTCCTGGCTGCAGTAGATCTCCTGGGAGGCCTTCAGACTGTTGGGTCTAAAGTGGAGCAGTCGAGCTGTTGTCTAACTGTTCTGAGTGAAGCTGATCCTCAACTACTCTGAGTGCGGTGGGTCCTCAACTGCTCTGAGTGCAGTGGGTCTTCAAGGATGTATCAGGATATGGTGTCTTCACTGGAGCAGACCAGCTAAGAGTCAGCCCCAGCAGAAAAGACCGGGAGGAAGGGGCAAAAGGGACAGAAGGGGAGTGGTATTCGGGAGATCTGGGGTTTTGGTGAGTGATGGGTCCCAAGTCCACTGGACTCTCAGCAGCTCTGGGACTCCAGAGGAAGGGGGTTCTTACCAACTGCTCTAAGTGCAGCTCTAGGATGTATCAGGATATGGTGTCTTCACTGGAGCAGAACACTCAAGAGTCTGCCCCAGCAGAAAAGACTGGGTGGCAGAAGGGCACAAATTATGTACTACTTTTTTTTTAAAGACGTATTTATTATTATATCTAAGTACACGGTAGCTGTGTTCAGACACACTAGAAGAGGGCATCAGATCTCATTACAGATGGTTGTGAGCCATCATGTGGTTGCTGGGATTTGAACTCAGGACCTTCGGAAGAGCAGTCGGTGCTCTTAACTGTTGAGCCATCTCACCAGCCCTTATGTACTACTTTTATCAAATACTTCAGAGCCAAAAAAGCTTTTCATCTCTCCAGAGAGAAAACTGAACTACATAATTCCCTTCTGTGTCTAAATTTTCCAAAATGTAGATTTTCATAATATTATGTAAAATGGATAGAGTGCTGTTACTTCAGAAATTAAAATTCTTAATTTCCTCTAATAAAAAAAAGCCATACTGATGCCCATCAATTAACATCTGGCTACTGAGCTACTATGTCCCTGTAGCTCTTCATATAACACCCCTGCCATAACAGTAAAAACAAAAAGGTAGATGGATCCTACAGGAAAGTTCAGGGTCTAAGATTCATAAATGATGCATAGGTTCTGATCCACTCTGTTTTCCAATCCTTACACCTTCTTGTTCATAGTATTAGACCTGAAGGATGTTTTCTTTTATATTTGTATATACTCAGATTCTCAATTCCTATTTGCCCCCATCCAGTTTAATCAACAGCTTTCCTAGACTGTATTACACCAGAACTTTTGTAATAGTCTTTCCTCTTTGGATAGGCCGTAGGCAAATACTTGTCTTCGTTAACTTCAACTGTCAACCAAACACCACCTGAAGTCATCAGAGAGGAAAGCCTCCATTAAGAAACTTCCTAGATCAGATTTCCCTATGGACATATCTGTGAGAAATCATCTTATTAATTGATGCAGGATGTCTCAGACTTCTGTGGGTAGCACCATCCCTAAGCAAGTAGGCCTGGACTGTATAAAAAAGAAAAAAAGATGCCAGAGAGAGCCAGCAAAGAGCATTCCACCTTCCTCCATGATTCTTGCCTCAAGGTTTCAAATTCGAGTTCCTGCCCTAACTTTACTTGATGATGGATTATAGCTCAGAAGTAGAAGCCAAGCAATCTTTTTCCTCCCTAACTTGTTTCTTGTCAGGTTTTATCCTGGAAAAAGAAAAGAAACGAAACGAAACAAAACTAGAACATCTATTCCCTGATAAATTTCTTCCTGGGAGCAAACTCGGTACACAGATGATTTAGCTATCTTCAGGCTGAGCAAGTTTATTTTGGATCAAAGTACTGTTCTAACTGTTCAAGGGAAGTCTAAACCCTTAAAAACTTACCATAATCAACTGGGAAGGCAATGCCAGATGTTTGGCCACAAGGGGTATAGGGTGCTATCTAGTGTTTATTCAAGTAGCAACTCTGGTTAAAATAGGTCTTCCTTAAAGCCCCTCATTGGACAGCACTGTAGAAGCAAAACATAGTACTCACCTATAAGGAAATAAGAGAGTTTATTTTAGATACAAATATGAAATGAATTTCTTATAGGTTGCATGGAGATAATACTTAATTTTGAGAGCTACACTAATTTCTTAAGTGATGCTAGAAATGAAAGCAAGGGCATTATAAGATTGAAGGGACTAGGGGAGCCCTTAGTGACAGATAATTAGTTCTATAAAGACAATAGCTGCCTCTGATGCCCTTTCTGTTTCAGTGGGAATGATTCCATCTGCAACCACTAAAACTAGCAGATATTTGAGTCCCTTGCTTAGGGACATAGGATCAAAATCTATGTGTTTCCTGGAATAGTGTCCCTATGCTGGACAGGCTGTGAAGGGGTGTATGTAAGGGGGTGGGAAGAGAAGAGCTAAGAAATGCATTTGGAGTATCAAGAAAATGACCACACAATCCAATGTATCTTGGAAAGTCAAAAGTTATATTTCTGTAGAAGGCCGCCTGCCTAGCAGGAGTCCCAACAGTTTTTTTTTTTTTTTAATTCTGCTTCATTCCCAGTGGTTAGTGCTCAGCAGCATGGTCTTAGGTGGTTGGCATAAGAACAGTGCAACTTGAAGGCGAAATGAAAGTAGCATATATTTTAATTTCATGAAGTGCTGAGCCTGGAGGAATTCAAATATTTGCAATTTACCATTTTTAGTGAAGTTTGTTTTATTCAAACCTTTGATAGAAAAAGATCAGTACAATTTTGTTTACATTTCCCACATGTATTCATAACTTCTAGTGTTGATGTCATTATCCCTTTTCAATTTCCAAACTGTCATTCCATAGATTAAAGAAAGGATAGTTTATTTCTGAATAAATAAGATAAAATGAGTTGAGTTACTGGAAAAGTAGCTAGTTCCCGAGAAGCCTGTGCAGTGGTGACATCAGGAACCATATAATTAGGAAGGAGACTACAATACTGATAAGCGCATGACATAGAGCCCCCTTTTTTGTTACCATCATGTCTAGGGCTAGGCTATTTTTCCATGCATTTCTTTTTTTATTTGTTATTAGATATTTTCTTTATATACATTTCAAATGCTATCCCAAAAGTTCCCTATACCCTCACTCTGCCCTGCTCCCCTAACCACCCACTCCCGCTTCTTGGCTCTGGCATTCCCCTGTACTGGGGCATATAAAGTTTGTAATACCAAGGGGCCTCTCTTCCCTGTGATGGCCAACTAGACCATCTTCTTCTACAAGTGCAGCTAGAGATATGAGCTCTGGGGCTACTGGTTAGTTCATATTGTTGTTCCACCTATAGGGTTGCAGACCCCTTCAGCTCCTTGGGTGCTTACTCTAGCTTCTCCATTGGGGGCCCTGTGTTCCATCTTATAGATGACTGTGAACATCCACTTCTGTATTTGCCAGGCACTGGCATAGCCTCACAAGAGACAGCTATATCAGGGTCCCTTCAGCAAAATCTTTCTGGCATATGCAATAGTGTCTGGGTTTGGTGGCTGATTATGGGATGGACCCCTGGGTGGGGTAGTCTCTGGATAGTCCATCCTTTCGTCTTAGCTCCAAACTTTGTCTCTGTAACTCCTTTCATGGGTATTTTGTTCCCTATTCTAAGGAGGAATGAAGTATCTACCCATTGGTCTTCCCTCTTCTTGATTTTCTTGTGTTTTGCAAATTGTATCTTGGGTGTTCTATGTTTCTGGGCTAACATCCACTTATCAGTGAGTGCATATCTAATGACTTCTTTTGTGATTGGGTTACCTCACTAAGGATGATATCCTCCAGATACATCCATTTGTCCAAGAATCTCATACATTCATTGTTTTTCATAGCTGAGTAGTACTCCATTGTGTAAATGTACCACATTTTCTGTATCCATTCTTCTGTTGAGGGACATTTGGGTTCTTTCCAGCTTCTGGCTATTATAAATAAGGTTGCTATGAACATAGTGGAGCAAGTGTCCTTCTTACCAGTTGGAAAATCTTCTGGATATATGCCCAGGAGAGGTATTGCAGGATCCTCCGGTAGTACTATGTCCAATTTTCTGAGGAACCGCCAGACTGCTTTCCAGAGTGATTGTACAAGCTTGCAATCCCACCAACAATGGAGGAGTATTCCTCTTTCTCCACATCCTTGCCAGCATCTGCTGTCACCTGAGTTTTTTATCTTAGCCATTCTGACTGGTGTGAGGTGGAATCTCAAGGTTGTCTTGGTTTGCATTTCCCTGATGATTAAGGATGTTGAACATTTTTTCAGGTGCTTCTCATCCATATGATCTGCTATGCCCTTGATAGTGTCCCTAGCATAATTTACAATTCTTTGTTGGTTTAGCATATATAATCCATCCACTCAACACTTTTATTTATGGTAAACCACCACGACAGAGCTTACTCATATACCTTTGAGGAGATGATCACTGTTTTCATGGCCAGGGCATATGTCTGGTGGTACTGCACTAAAACATTACTAAGGTATCTAAGGTCCATCTCAGTGGGGATGGACACCTCAAGCTTATGGTCTCCCTACAACACTGATCGCGCCAGGACACACTCAGCACCCAAGGTCACACACAGAACCACAGGACACACTCAGCACCCAGGACACACTGAACACCCAGGTCACACTCAGGACCCCAGGACACACTCAGCACCACAGGACACACTCAGCACACAGGACACACTCAGCACCCAGGACACACTCAGAACCCAATGTCATATTCAGCACCCAGGACATACTCAACATACAGGACACACTCAGCACCCCAAGGCACACTCAACACCTAGGTCACAGTAAGTAACCCAGGTCACATTCAGCAGCCAGGACACACTCAGCAGGCAGGACATACTCAGGACCCAGGACACACTCAGCACCCAGGACACACTCAGCAGCCAGGATATACTCAGCACCAAGGACACGCTCAGCAACCCAGGACACACTCTGCACACCAGACACATTCAGTACCCTGGACACACTCAGCACCCAGGACACACTCAGCAGGCAGGATACACTCAGGACCAAGGACACACTCAGCACCCCAGGTCACACTCAGCAACCCAGGACATACTCAGCAAACCAGACACATTCAGTAACCTGGACACACTCAGCACCTCAGGACACACTCAGCATCCAGGTCACACTCAGTACCCCAGGACACACTCAGCACCCCAGGTCACACTCAGCACCCAGGACACACTCAGCAGCCAGGACATGCTCAGCAGCCAGGACACACTCAGTACCCAGGAAACAATAAAAACACAGGGCACACTCAGCAGCCAGGACACCCTCAGGACCCAGGTCACGCTCAGCACCCAAGACACACTCAGCAACCCAGGTCACACTCAGTACACTGAACACACTCAGCACCCAGGACACACTAAGCACCAAGGACACACTCAGTACCACTGAACGCACTCAACAGCCCAGGTCACACTCAGAACCCAAGGTCAAAAGCAGCACCCAGGACACCATCAGCAACCAGGACACACTCAGCACCCATTTCACATTCAGCACCCCAGGACACATTCAGCACCCCAGGACACACTCAATACCCCAGGTCACACTAAGCATCCAGGGTCAAACTCAGTACCCCAGGTCACACTCAGCACCCAACACATTAAGCACCCCAGGTCACACTCAGCACCAGTGGGCACACTCAGCACACCAGGACACACTCAGTACTCCGGACACACTCAGCACCCAGGACACACTCAGCAACAAGGACACACTCAGCACCACAGAACACACTCAACACCTAAGGTCACATTCAGAACCCAAGGTCACAATCAGCACCCAGGACACCCTCAGCAACCCGGACACACTCAGCACCCAGTTCACACTGAGTACCACAGGACACACTGAGCACCCCAGGACACACTCATTACCCCAGGTCACACTAAGCACCCCAGGTCACACTCAGCACCCAAGACACATTAAGCACCCTAGGTCACACTCAGTACCCCAGACACACTCAGAATCCAAGACACACTCAGCACCCAGGACACACTCAGCTACCTAAAACACACTTGGCACCCAAGGTCACCCTCAGCACCCAGGATACACTAAAAACCCCAGGTCACACTCAGCACCCCATGACACACTCAGCAGCCCAGGACACACTCATCACACCAGGACACACTCAGTACCCCGGACACAGTACCCAGGACACACTCAAGAGCCAGGACACACTGAACACCCCAGGTCACACTCAGCACACAATGTCACATTCAGCACCCAGGACACTCAATACCCCAGGTCACACTCAGGAACCGAGGTCACACTCAGCACCAAGGACACACTGAGCACCCCAGGTCACACTCAGACCCCAAGGACACACTCACCACCCCAGAACACACTCAGCACTGCAGGACACATGCAGGACTCCAGGACACACTCAGTACCCTGGACGCACTCAGCACCCAGGACAATCTCAGCACCTAGGTCACACTCAGCACACCAGGACACACTAAGCACCCAAGGTCACACTCAGCACCCAGGATACACTCAACACCCCAGGTCACACTCAGCAACTCAGGTCACACTCAGTAACCAGGAAACACTCAGCACCCCAGGACACACTCATCACACCAGGACATACTCAGTACTCTGGACACAGCACCCAGGACAAAATCAGGAACAAGGACAAACTCAACACCCCAGGTCATACTCAGCACCCAATGTCACACACAGCACCCAGGACACATTCAACACCGCAGGTCACACTCAGCACCCAATGTAACACTCAGCACCCAGGACACACTCAGAAGGCAATACACACTCAGGACCCAGGACACACTCAGCACCCCAGGTCACACTCTGCATCCAGGTCACACTCAGCACCCCAGGACACACTCAGCACTCCAGGACAAACTCAGCAACCCAGGTTACCCTCAGCACCCGAGGACACACTCAGCACACCAGGACACTCAGTACTCCGGACACACTCAGCGCCCAGGACACACTCAGCAGCCAGGACACAGTCAGCAACCAGGACACATTCAGTACCCAGGAAACACTCAGCACCCCAGGTAACACTCAGCACCCAAGACACATTAAGCATCCCAGGTCACACTCAGCACCCCTGGACGCACTCAGCACACCAGGACACACTCACCACCCAGGTCACACGCAGCACCAAGGGCACACTCAGCACTACAGAACACACTCAATTCCCAGGTCACACTCAGAACTCAAGGTCACAATCAGCACCCAGGACACACTGAGCACCCAGTTCACACTGAGCACTCCAGGACACACTGAGCACCCCAGGACACATTCAATACCCCAGGTCACACAAAGTACCCCAGGTCACACTCAGCACCCAAGACACATTAAGCACCCCAGGTCACACTCAGCACACCAGGGCATACTCAGTACCCCGGACACACTCACCAGCCAGGACACAGTCAGTACCCCAGAAAAACTCATCACCCAGGACACACTCAGCACCCCAGGAAACACTCAACACCCCAAATCACATTAAGCACTCCAGGTCACACTCTGCACCCAAGACACATTATGCAGCCGAGGTCACACTCAGCACCCCTGGACACACTCAGCACACCAGGACACACTAAGCACCCAAGGACACACTCAGCAGCCAGGATACACTCAACACCCCAGGTCACACTCAGCACCCAGGACACACTCAGCACCCCAGGATACACTCATTACACCAGGACACACTCAGTACTCCGGACACAGCACCCAGGAGAGTCAGGAGCCAGGACACACTCGACACCCCAGGTCACATTCAGCACTCAATGTCACACACAGCACCCAGGACACAATCAACCCCCAAGGTCACACTCAGCAACACAGGTCACACTCAGCACCAAGGACACACTCAGCATCCCAGGACACACTTAGGACACCAGGACATACTCAGTACCCTGGACACAATCAGCACCCAGGACACATTCAGCATCCCAAAAGAAACTTAGCACACCAGGAAACACTCAGAACCCCGGACACACTCAGCACCCAGGACACACTTATCACCCAGGTCAAACTCAGCCCCACAGGACACACAGAGCACCCCAGAACATGCTCAGCACCCCAGGATACACTCAGCACACCAGTTCACAGTCAGTACCCCAGAAACACTCAGCACCCAGGATATAATCAGCACCTAGAACACACTCAGCAACCCAGGTCACACTCAGCACCCCAGGACACACTCAGCACCCAATGACACACTCAGCACACAAGGACACACTCAGCAGCAACTACACACTCACATCCCAGGACACACTCATCACACCAGGACACACTCAGTATCCTGGAAACAGTCAGCACCCAGGACACACTCAGCACCCCAGGACAAACTCAGCACCCCAGGTCACACTCAGCGCCCAGGACACACTCAGTACCCAGGAAACACTCAGCACACAGGGCACACTCAGCAGCCAGGACACCCTCATCAGCCAGGACACGCTCAGGACCCAGGTCACGGTCAGCACACAGGACAACCTCAGCACCCAGGACACTCCCAGGACCCAGGTCATGCTCAGCACCCATAACACACTCAGCACCCTAGGTCACACTCAGTACACCGAACACACTCAGCACCCAGGACACACTCAGCAACAAGGACACACTCAGCACCACAGAACACACTCAACACCCCAGGTCACAATCAGCACCAAGGACACCCTCAACACCTAGGACACACTCAGCACCCGGTTCACACTGAGCACCCCAGGACACATTCAGCACCCCAGGACAGACACAGCATCCCAGGACACACTCAGGACCCTGGTCACACTCAGCAGCCAGAACACACGCAGCACCCAGGACACAATCAGCACCCCAAGAGAAACTTAACACTCCAGGAAATACTCACTACCCTGGACACACTCAGCCGCCAGGACACACTCAGCAGCTGTGAGGAGTGGGTGTGGCAGCAGTCCCAAGATGGCGCCCGGGACTGCAGCTAAGTCTTATGACTTGCACCTGACTTCCTCATACACCTGAAAATAAACCACGACCATGAGAGCTGCGCAGGTGCACCATGATGCTGGCAGTGTAAACAAGTCCATATTTGGTGGAGACATGCCCCTGCCGCCCTAATTGGCTGAAGCTGCGTGCCTGGTGAGGTGACGTGACCTGCAGTGAGTGGATGGGGGCTGAGAGTATATAAGAGTGAGAGGCCCGGGGTTCGGGGGAGAAAAAAGATGAAGCGAGAGAGATGAAGACTGAAGCTTGCTGAATAAACTGCTGTTAGAAGAACTGGTGGTCGTGTTGTTCTTGCTGGTTGAGAGCGGATGCGACAAGCAGCCAGAATACACTCAGCACCCAGGACACACTCAGGAACCAGGACACACTCAGCGCCCCAGGACACATTCAGCACTCTAGGACACACTCAGGACCGCAGGACATACTCAGCACCCCAGTTCACACTCAGCACCCAGGACACAGTACCCCTGGACACACTCAGCACCCCAGGACACACTCAGAACACCAGGACATACTCAGTACCGTGGACATAGTCAGCACCCAGGACACACTCAGCATCCCAAGAGAAACTTAGCACACCAGGAAACACTCAGTACCCCAGACACACTCAGCACCCAGGACACACCCAACACCCAGGACACACTTATCACCCAGGTCAAACTCAGCCCCCCAGGATACACTCAGCACCCCAGGATACACTCAGCCTACGAGGACACAGTCAGTACGCCAGAAACACTCTGCACCCAGGACACATTCAGCACCCAGAACACACTCTGCACACCAGGTCACACTCAGCACCTAATGACACACTCAGCAGCCAGGACACACTCAGCACACAGGATACACTCAGCACCCAGGTCACTCTCAGAACCCCAGGACACACTCAGCCCCTCAGGACACACTCAGCTCACCAGGACACACTCAGCACCCCAGGACACACTCAGTACCCCGGACACACTCTGAACCCAAGACACACTCAGCACCCATGACACACTCAGCACCCAGGTCAAACTCAGCTCCCCAAGCCACAGTCAGCACCCCCAGAAAACACTCAGCACTGTAGGACACACGCAGCACCCCAGGACACATTCAACACCCCATGACACACTCAGTACTCCGGATGCCCTCAGCACCCAGAACTTACTCATCACCCAGGACACACTCAGCACCCCAGATACAGTCAGCATCCAAGGTCACACTCAGCACCCCATGACACACTCAGCACCCCATTAAAAATGCTTAAGAAACAAATCCTAGGTAGGTGAAATGGTTGGGTGGATAAAGGCACTTGCTCTCAGTCTCTATAATCTGAAGCCTACATGGTGGAAAGCAGGAACTGATTCCACAAAGTTGTCCTGGGCTGGTAAGATCATTCAGTAGGTAAAAGTGCTTCTCAAATAAGAGTGAGCACAATCTTAAGCATCTATTTGTAACTTATTGGGGGATATATCTTGGTGGCGTAGTGAATACCTAACTAACATGTGTGCGGCACCGAGCTTACTCCCCAGTCCCACAAAACTAAAATCTGGATGTAGAAGATGAGGAATCATAAATATGTCCATTTTGTAGGCATTTCTTACTCAGCATTCAACCTTGAGATAATTGGTTTTATGTGGGTGCCACATATAAAATATATTGAAGTATTTTCTTTGGCACAATACTTACACTTCCCATTAACACTATGAGGCAACTTATTGAGATCATTGGTCAACTCAAATCTTTGGATGTAGCAATAATGAAAATGAGAAAAATCACACTGAGCGATCCCACTGATTCATTGAGCAAAAAGGAAGGACGCATAGTTCTTTAGCTATTAGGCATATGGAAATAATGCCATTGCCACTGCCTATGCAAAAGATGTGCAGGCCTACAAACTGGATCTTCTAGCCAGAAAACCTTTCTTCCCTATCAGTTGCCCACTACTCCACACTCTCTGTGGAATGTGCCTCCTAACTTGAACAATACACAAACTGTACTACTTGCAAAGTTATATCAGCAAGATGGGGATGCAACTGATGTTAGCTTGAGTAATACCTCTCTTCTTTAGCAAGGCCATTCTGAGGCAGTGGACTGCAGGAGCTGTCGGTTTTGAAGCACAATTGGAAACAGGGGTGGAGAATGCTGTCATGCCAGATAATGAGCTAGCCTGGCAGAATTTTGCTATCCCCATGTCTGAAAACCTAGAGTGGAGGCAAACATTTCTTAAAGACCCAGTTAGAAAGTCTCCATGTAACTTATTTTAAATGTTTACCTTTTTGTTTTGTAGATGAAGTGATCTATTTGGAAGATGACAGAATTACAAATTCACTACACAGTAGCAGGAAATGTTAACCACAGATGGAATCACAAGAAGAGGAGAAGTACCTTGAATAAAAGAAGTACTGTTAAGCAGATATTTCAGTTCAGAACAAGGGCTGGCTGATAGACTCTCACAAACTTTGCCTTCCTACATTATGCTTTGATTATCTTGAGAGTCATTTAAATACTTCAGGGACATTAGCCCATCTGATATTCCTGAACCTCCAATGATACTCACACTATTATCATCCCTATTTTATAGATAGGAACAATACAATGAGATTAATTTGTATACTCAATTTCAAGAAAATACCCATGTAGTTGTAGATATATTGGCAGTACAGCCTCCAAAGCCCTCATAGACACACATGGGGGCTTCCAGGCATTTAAGGTATTCAGCAAAGCTTACACACATCATTGGGTCACTTTGACATTAGCATCCTATGAAATTAAGAGTGAATAATAAACTTGTGTGGAAAATATAAAATACGTACCTCTTTGCCTCTCCTATTAAGACTAAATGTCTAATAAAAAAGTTTTAAAAAAAAGAAAAAAGGAATAAAATCTCCACCAAAACTATTTCTCCCTCCCCTCCCCTTCTCCCTCCCCCTCTCCCTTCCTCTCCCATTCTCTCTCTCTCTCTCTCCTTCTCGCTCTCCTTCCCCTCTCCCTCCCTCTCCCCTTCTTTCTCTCTCAAACACACACACACACACACATCATCATCATCATCTCAAAGCTCAAAGTCTAAAATGTTTTGAGATATTTCGATGGAGTACCTGATAGGTTTTATATTCTATACTATAAGGGTGCATTTGTAATTCATTTTGTCAAAAGGGATCTGTCTTGCGCATGCTCAACTGTCCAGGAAGAACGACGCTGCAACAGGATCCTTCTGCACACGTTTATTGGGAGAGCATTGATTGCATAGGCGAAAGAAGAACCCCGAACAAGGAAAATGATGCTGCTTATATACCCCCTCCATGTGACGAGTCAGCTCCTGATTAGCTGCTCACTCATCACCCCACTACTACGCCCCGGGATAGGCAGTGACTTGGCACGAATTTACTCTTGCACCTGCGCACATTACTTGTTTACCAGTTAGGCACAGTGGAGGCTCGTGATGGCAATTGCTCACGGCTCTCCACAGATCTGCTGTTAATGATTTGTTTGCTCTAAGTTAACCCCCAGCTCAGGTAGGAATGCAGAATTGATACCAGCAGACACCAACCATATTCAGCATTCTTTGAATGAACTCAGCAGTTCAGAGTGATGATAGTTAGAGAGAAGTAAAAATGATAAGGAGAAAGCACAAACAGCATGACTGTCAAGGATGAGACTGACCATCTGACCATCTGGAATTAAGTAAAGCCCAAATGGCTGGGTACACTTGTGAGGGAATTTTTTTCTTAACTAAATAATTGAAGCTGGAAGACCTACTTTTCAGCCAGATCTTTTGTTTGTTTGTTTGTTTGTTTGTTTTTTGAGACAGGGTTTCTCTGTATAGCCCTGGCTGTCCTGGAACTCACTTTGTAGACCAGGCTGGCCTCGAACTCAGAAATCTGCCTGCCTCTGCCTCCCGAGTGCTGGGATTAAAGGTGTGCATCTCCACAGCTGGCTCGGCCAGATCTTTTGAGGATTTACCTTTACCCTGTGCCATGCCTTCTGCTGTCAGCCTATATAAAGAATATGGAGAAGGAAACTCTTGCTGGCAAGTCAATTCCTTTACTGGTATTAGAGCCTAATTTTTTGGGAATTCTGGAACTACAATGAAGACATCTAACTTTGTGGACTGAACAACTACTGGAATCTTGGACTTTCTGTTGTGAAACAGCATTGTAGGACTAGCTAGACCACAGCCTGTAAGCCATTCTGATAAATCTCATAATATCATACACACACACACACACACACACACACACACACACACACACGAATACAGGACCTGTAGAGTAAAAGTAAAATAAAAGTTTTTTGAAAAGGTAATATTTTTAAAAGAAAAAGCACTGAAATGATATTATGAGTCAAGGAATCTCCAAAAATGCCATTGAGTTAGTTATCTACTCTTCTGAGAATACCCTTAAGCATGGTTTATATACCTATTGAAACTTTATTGGAGAAAATTCTTTTTTTTTTTTTTTTGCAAGCAATGTCAATTTTTGGAGACAGTGTCTTGTTTAGGGATGGAAGCCCATGTTCACTTCTACCTCTCAGTGCAGGGACTCCATCTATCTTGAACCTGTGTAGGCCCTGAACATGCTACCACAGTCTCTTCTCTATGAGTTCGTCTGTGTGTGTGTGTGTGTGTGTGTGTGTGTGTATTGGTGTTTAGAAGGCATTGTTTCCTTAATGGCTTCCATTCCTTCTGACTTTTATACTCCTTTCACCTCCTCTTCCACAAGGTTCCCTGAGCCCTGAAACATATTATCTGAAAATAATTATAAAAATACAAAGAATTTTGTGTGTAAAATGACTGTAATTCTTTTTAAGATTGGGTATTCCATTCATGTCCTCTGACAAAAATCATTGGTCTTCATCAAAAGGAGTGCCCCATATTCCATGTTATTTTATTTTGATTTAATATACTAATCTTGTTACCTCTTAGTAAGTGGAAAAGTAGAGGAACTCTTATAAATGATGGAAAGAATCCAAGAAAACTAAGCTTTTGCATCTTTTCCTTTTTAAGAATGTTAACTTTTTGTTCCTAAACCATATACAAACAAACAACAAAAACCAACTCAGCAGGTCGTGTTTTTATATTTTTGTAAGCATGCATATGTAACAATAATAATCAAAGAAAAAGAGGCTATCAACTTGACAGTATGTGGTGGAAACGTGGGAAGACTTGGGGAGGAAGAAGAGGGGGAAAAGCAATGTAAATATTTCAATTAAGTATAATTTATTTATTATAGAATATAGATTCTTTTCTCATGCAATAGATCCTGTTCACAGTTTTCCCTCTCTTCACTCCTCTCAGCCCCTCACTCCCGTGGATCCACTCCCTCTCTCTCTCCCATCAAAAAAGAGCAAACAGGTCTCCAAGAGTCAGCAACCAAACAACCAAACATGACAAAACAAAACACAGCAAGACAAAGCAGAAGCCCTCACATTGACTCTGGGCAGGGCAATCCAACAGGAGGTAGAAAGAGTCCCAAAAGCAGGCAAAAGAGCCAGAGTCACACCTGCTTCCACTCTTAGAGGTTCCACAAAACCCACCAAACTAATAGATACAACTTGTGAGGAGAGAACTTGGTACAGATCCATGCAGGCCCTGTGTTTGCTGCTTCAGTCTCTGTGAGCCCCTATACACCCTGCTATTTAATTCAGTGGGTCACATTCTCCTGGTATTTTTCCTGTCCTCAGACTTGTACAATCTTTCCTCCCCCTCTTCCAGGTCGTTCCCCAAGCTACAAACAGAGGGACCCAACAGAGACTTCTGATATAGACTCTCTTCTCATAATGTCTGGCTGTGGGTCTCTGCATCTGCTTCCATCTATTGCCAGAAGAAGCCTCTTGACAACTGGAAAAAGTACCAATTTTTAAGTATAGCATAATAATCACTAGGAATTATTTCACTTCTTATACCAGTCATGTTTTGTTCTACTATAGGTCTCTGGATTATCCAAATTCTGGTTCTTAGCCATATAACAGTGTAGGGAATTGGCTCCCTCATGTGGAATAGGCCTCAATTTAAATCATACATTAGTTGGCTGTAGGCTTATATTTTTCAAAACCTAATTTAATAAGTGTACTTAAATGCTTTAACCTCCCTTATAGCCCACCACCCATCAGAGGTGGTAGAAAGGAAAGGCTAATAGGGCAAAGAAGGATGTGGACCTGTTTAGAAATAGTTATTTGGGGAAAATCCAATATGCATTGTCAGAATATCAGCAGTACAGTTCACATAAATCAGCAGAGGTAGCTTGATCCACTTGCAAACACCATTCACAAACCCACAACAGCGATTTGATCTAGAAGAAACAGCAAGGCTCTGCCAATCAGCTTGAGTCTGCAGAAGCAGCAATAATCTGTTGGAACACCACCATAAGTTCTTTGGTGCATTTCTCTCGATGAAGTCACTATAGATGATGATCAGCAAAGAGTGGTAAGGTTGTTGGGTTATATTTATATCCTTTCCAAACATCATATGTTCTCTCAAGCATCTGCTTTAGCAAAGCATTACATGCTCTTTTTCCAGGCAGCTTCCAGAGAAACAACACATGTCTGTTCTCAGCAAAACATCCGTCCTTCCGCTTGTTGGCTTCAGCAAAAACATCTCTCCTAAGACAGTTTCCAGAAAAACATCACATGACACAACTGAGTCTCCAAAGAAACCAGAAATTTCCACTTCAGTTGGCCACTCCCACATGTTCTACACCATCATTGTTCATCCCAGAACATCTTTCAGGCAGGACAGATTATTAGTCAAAGGTTTTGTGACTAGGTTGGTGTCCAGGTTTCCATTTCAATAGCCCGCGGTATACCCTCCTGCATCAAAGGGACTAGAACTTAGGGATGAAGGATCCATGCAAGCACCAGCTCAACTTCTCTTTGTTCAGTGGGCTGTGTGGATGTTGTCCTCAACAATGGGGCACCTGCTATGAGTTTTTTTGAGACCCTGTGTTGTAGCATCAGCCTGGGTTATTTGGAGATTTCTACAGGGCCTCCCTCAACCAAATACAACCCAGCCCAGCCTTGCCTGGATACAAGAGAAGACCAGTTGAGATTATGTATCCCACATTATTAGGAGTTCCCACTAGGATCACCCCAATAGATTCCAGGGAGTTTCTACTGCACTAGGTTCCCACAGTGCCCCAAAATGCACCCCAGTTCCAGCTGCTTACCCCTGTACTCTCTTCCTCCATCCCATTTCCACACCTACTCCATCCTACTCCCTTCCCCACCCACACACAGTCCACCTGTAAAATCTATTTTATTTCCCCTTCCCATTAAGATCCATGCATTCTTCCTATTTACCTATTTTTTTCTGGATCTGTCGATTGTAGCTTGGTTATCACCTAATGACTAATATCCACTTATAAGTGATTACAAACCATGTTTGTCTTTCTAAGTCTGGGTTACCTCACTCAGGATGATTTTTTTCTAGTTCCATCCATTTGCATGCAAATTTCATGTTTTAAAAAAAGTTTCATAATACTCCATTGTGTAAATGAACCACATTTACAAAATATATCACATTTTCTTTCTCTCTCTCTCTTTCTTTCTTTCTTTCTTTCTTTCTTTCTTTTTCTTTCTTTTTTTTTGGTTTTTTTTTTTTTTTTTGGTTTTTTCTAGACAGGGTTTCTCTGTATAGCCCTGGCTGTCCTGGAACTCACTCTGTAGACCAGGCTGGCCTCAAACTCAGAAATCTGCCTACCTCTGCCTCCCAAGTGCTGGGCCACCATGCCCGGCTCACATTTTCTATATTCATTGTTCTATTGAGGAGCATCTAGGTTGTTTCTAGTTTCTGGCTATTATTAATAGAACAGTAGTGAACATGGTTGAGAAAGTGTTTTTGTGGTAGAATGGAGTGTCCTTGTGGTAGCATGGAGCTGGGTCTTGAGGTTCCATCTTCCTAAGGAACTGTCACACTGATTTTCATAGTGGCTGTACAAGTTTGCATTCCCAGCAATGGAGGAATGGTCCTCTTGCTGCACATCCTCGTCAACAGGAGCTGTCACTTGTGTTACTAATCTTAGCCATTTTGACAGATATTCAGTGAAATCTGAAAGTAGTTTGGTTTGCATTTCCCTGCTAGTTGAGGATGTTAAGCATTTAAATGTCTCTCAGACATATGAGATTCCTCTACTGAGAAATTTTTGTTTAGATCTGCACCCCATTTTAAATTGGATTATTAGGTTTTTTCATATATATAGTTTCTTGAGTTCTTTATTTGATATTAGCCCTCTATTAGACATAGAGTTGGTAAAAAGTCTTTTCCCGTTCTGTAGGCTGCTGCTTTGTCCAACTGAATTTGTTCTTTACAGAAGCTTTTCAGTTTCACGAGGTCTGATTTATTAATTGTTGATCTTAGTTTCTGTGCTATTGGTACTCTGTTCAGAAAGCTTTTCGTGTGCCAATGTGTCCAAGGCTATTCCCCATTTAGTGTTTCAGTTTTATGAGGTCTTTGATCCAATTGGACTTGAGTTTGGAGCAGGGTGGTAAATATCAATCTATTTGCATTCCTCTACATGCAGCCATTCAGTTAGACCAATACCATTTGTAGAAGATGCTGGTTTTTTTTTAACATTGTATAATTTTGGCTTCTTTGTCAAATATTAAGTGTCCATAGGTGTATGGGTTTATGCCTGGATCTTTAATTTGACTCCATTGATCAGTGTGCCTTTTTTTATGCCATACCATGCAGTTTTTATTACTATAGCTCTGGAATAGAACTTAAAATCAGGGATAGTGATACCTCAGCAGTTCTTTTATTGTTCAGGAATATTTTAGCTATCTTGGGGTTTTGCTTGTTTGTTTTCATATGAAACTTAGAATTGTTCTTTCAAGGTCTGTAAAGAATTATATTGGAATTTTGATGGGGAATCCATTGAATCAGCAGATTGCTTTTGGCAAGATGACCATTTTTATTATGTTAATCCTACCAATTCATGAGCATGGGAGATCTTTCCAACTTCTGATATCTTCTTTCATTTCTTTCTTCAAAAACTTGAAATTTTTATCATACAGATCTTTCATTTGCATAGTTAGACTTATCCTAAGATATTTTCTATTATTTCAGGTCATTGTAAAAGGTGTCATTTCCTTGATTTCTTTCTCAGTTTATTTGTCATTTGTATATAGGAGGGTTACTGATTTTTTTAGTTAATCTTGTGTCTAGCCACTTCACTGAAAGTGTTTATCAACTGTAAGAGTTCTCTGATGGAATTTTTATGGTCACTTATACATACTGTTACATCATTTGAAAATAATGATACTTTTACTTCTCCTTTTCCTATTTGTACCCCCCCCCATCTCTTTCGTTTGTATTATTGCTCTAGCTAAGATTACAAGTACTAGGTTGAATAGATTTAGAGATTGGAAACCTCGTCTTGTTCCTGATTTTAATGGAATTGTTTTGACTTTCTCTCCATTTAAGTTGATGTCGATTATAGGTTGGCTGTAAACTGTCTTTATTATGTTTAGGTATGTCCATTGTACCCCCAATCTCACCAGGTCTTTTATCAAGGGGTGTTGGATTTTGTCAAAGTCCTTTTTTGCATTTAATGAGATGATCATGTGCTGTTTTTCTTTCAGTTTGTTTATGTGGTGGATCACATTTATTGGTTTTCATATATTGAACCATACCTGCATCTCTGTGATAAGGCCTACTTGCTCATGGTGGATGATATTTTTGGTGTGTTCTTTAATTCAGTTTCCAAGTATTTTCTTGAGTATTTTTACATCTATGTTCATTAGGGAAATTCATTTATAATTCTCTTTCTTTCTTTTTTAATGTGTTATAGACATGAGGGTAATTATGGCCACATAAAATGAATTTGGCAATGTTACTTTTGTTTCTGTTTTGTGAAATTCTTTGAGCAGTATTGGCATTAACTCTTTGGAAGTCTGGTAAAATTCTATGCTGAAACCATCTGGTGCTGAGCTTTTTTTTTTTTTTTTGGCTTGGAAAACTTTTAATTACTGCTTTTATTTCACTAGGGATTATAGGTCTGTTTAAATTGTGTGGTGGTTTGAATATGCTTGGTTTATGGAGTGGCACTATTAAGAGGTATGACAATGTTGAAGTAGGTGTGGCCTTGATGTAGGATGTGTGCCACTGTGGGAGTGGATTTTGAGGCTCCTATGCTCAAGCTCTGCCCAGTGAAGAAGAGCCTCCTCCTCACTGCCTATAGAAGATAGTTTCCTTCTACCTGTCTTTGGATCAAGATGCAGAACTCCCAGCTCCTTCTCCAGCACCATTTCTGCCTGGACGCTGCCATGCTTCTCAGATGATGATCATGCACTAAATCTCTGAAGGTGTAAGCCATCCCCAATTATAAGAGTTGCCTTAGTCATGGTGTCTCTTCACAGCAATGAAACCCTAAGACAAAGTTTTAACCCAATCTTGATTTAAGTTTGGTAAATGGTACCTATTAACAAAATTATTCATTTCTTTTACATTTTCCAATTTGATAGAATATGTTCTCTCATACATTACATGCTGTTCATAGTCCCCTCCCCCCAATCTTCCCAGTACACACACACACACACACACACACACACACACCTCCCCTCTCCCCCAGATCCACTTCTCTGTTTCCCTTCAGAAAATAGCAGGCCTTCCAGGAATATCAACTGAACACAGGATAACAAGTTACAATAAGACTAGATACAAATCTTCATATCAAGGCTGGAACAAGGCAAACCAGTAGGAGGAAAGAGGTCCCAGGGGCAGGCAAAAGAGTCAGTGACACCTACCACTCCAACTGTTAGGAATTCCACAAAAATACCAAACTACATGAGCATAACATATATGCAGAGGACTGAGTTTTTTCAATGTCCTTATGATTCTCTGGATTTCCTTGGTGTCTGTTGTTATGTTTCTCTTTCAGTTTCTGATTTTAACTTGGATATTCTTTCTCCAACTTTTAGTTTGCATAAGAGTTTGTCTATCTTGTTGATTTTCTCAAAGAACTCTTTGTTTAGTCAATTCTTTGTTCTCTTTGTTTCTATTTTATCATTTTTCTGCCCTCAGTTTAATTATTTCTTGTCCTCTACTCCTCTTGGGTGTGCTTACTTCTTTGGGTTATAGAACTTTCAGGTGTGCTGCTAAGTTGCTACTATGAGATCTCTCCTTTTTTTTTTTTTTTCTTATGTAGGCACTTAGTGTTATGAACTTTCCTCTTAACATTCCTTTTATGGTGTCTCATAAGTTTGGGTGTGCTGTGTATTTATTTTCATTGGATTCTAGAAAATCTTTAATTTCTTTTTCTGTCTTGACTCAGTTTTCATTCAGTAGAGTTGTTCAACTTCCATAAGCTTGTAGCTTTTTGTTGTTGTTGATATCCAGCCTTAATCCATAGTGGTCTGACAGGATTCAGGGATGTTTTTCAATTTTCTTGTATCTGTTGAAACTGCTTTGTGCCCAAGTCTGTGGTTAGTTTTGGAGAAAGTTCCATGAGGTGTTGAGAAGATATATTTTTTGTGTTTTGGTGAAATGTTCTGTACATATCTGTTATTTGATTTCATCTATATCATCTGTTAGCTCTCATATTTTTCTGTTTAGATTTTGTATGGATGACCTGTCCATTGGTGAGAGTCCCACTATCATTGTGACTTAAGCTGTAGTAGTGTTTCTTTTACAAAAGTGGGTGCCCTGGTGTTTGGGGAATAGATGTTAAGAATTGAAATGTCATTTAGTGGATTTTTCTTTTGATGAATATATAGTGTCCTTCCCTATCTCTTTTGATTACTTTTGGTTTGAAGTCCATTTTGTTAGATATTAAAATGGCAACAGCCATTTACACCAGTTTGCTTCTTAGGTTCGTTTGCTTGGAATATCTTTTTCTAACCTTTTACCCTGATGTAATGTGTATCCTTGATGGTGAGGTATGTTTCTCTTTATTGGGTGATTGATATCATTGATGCTGAGAGATACCAATGGCCAATGATTGTGGATTACTGTTATTTTCTTGTTATTGTCACTGTTGTTGTTGGTAGTATGTGTCTGCTTCCCTACTTTTGATTTTGCTTATGCAAGATTATTTATTTCCTGTGTTTTCATGGATCTAGTTAACCTCTTTGGGTTGGAGTTTTCCTTCTGCATCTTTTGTAGGGCTGGATTTGTAGATTAAATATTGTTTAAATTTTATTTTATGATGAATATCTTGTTTTCTCATATATTGTAATTGAAAGTTTTGCTGGATATAGTAGTCTGAGCTGGTATCTCTGGCCTCTTAGAGTCTGGAGTACATCTGTCCAGTCCCTTCTGGCTTTTAAAGTCTCCATTGAGAAGGCAGGGACAATTCTAATAGCTCTGCCTTTATTTGTAACCTAAGTCTCCTCCACCACCACCACCCTCGCAGCACTTAATATTCTTTGTTCATTTTGTATATTTTATGTTTTGATTATTATGTGGTGTTAGGACTTTATTTTCTGGTCTAATCTATTTGTTGGTCTGTACCTTTACGAGCATCTACTTTAGGTTAGAGAATTCTTCTTCTATGATTTTGTTAAATATTTTTCTGGACTTTTGAGTTGGGTTTCTTCTCCTTTTATTCCTCTTAGTTTTACATTTGGCTTTTCATAGTGTCCCAGATTTCCTGGATGTTTTGTATCAGTAATTCTTTAAGTTGAACATTCTCTATGACTAATGTATTTCTTCTATAGCATCTTTCATGTCTGAGATTCATTCTTTCATATCTTGTATTCTATTGGTGAATCATGCCTTTGTAATTCCTGTTTAAATTCCTAAAATTTTCATTTCCAGAGTTTGCTGTTTGTGTTTTTTTTTCTTATTGCTTCTATTTCCATTTTAAGGTCTTGAACAGTTTTATCCATTTCCTTCAACTATTTGTTTTTTCTTGTATTTCTTTAAGAGGTTTATTTTTAAACGAGAGATTTATTCATGGGTTATTATTGTTTGTGTTTTCCTGGCTTTAAAAGATTTATTCATTTTCTTTAAGGACCTTCATCATCTTCATATAGTTGATTTTAAGGTCTTTTTCTTGTGTTTCAGCTATGTTGAGCCTGCTGTGGTAGGGTAGCTGGGCTTTAGTGGGGACTCATTGTTGTGGCTTCTATTGAGTTTGTTCTTATGCTGATATCTTGGGTGATTATAGATATAGGCACTGATTTCTGGGTTTGTCTTTGTTGGGTGGATGCTTTGTTCCTTGTTTTTTGTTTCCTCTTTGGATTTTCTGATGACTGTGGGTTACCTGATTTACTAGCATGCATGGGTGGTGTGTTCACAGGGAATGCCCAGTGGTGTTGGGGACTAGGACGCAGCGATAAATGGGGTGATGGAGCTCAGGAGAGGATGGTCTGTGGGATCCACAGAAGATGTGGGCAGAGGAGGGAAGGAGGCTGAAGCTGGTAATCTGTTGCAGCACAAAACTGAGAGGTTAGGTCTAGGTGAGTAGAGAGAGTGGGGAAGTTCTGTGGGCAGCCACCTGGTTTTCTGGTAGCCATGGCCTATGGTTGAGCAGAGGATCTGCCTGAGTTGGGGGCTGGGATACAGCAATGAGTTGGGGAAATGAGGTGGAAGGGTGGTAGTCTGTGTGGGATCCACACATGTGGGCAAAGGGGCAAGGGAGACTGCATCTGGTGTTCTGTTACAGAACTTGGGATGAGCCTGAGGAATTGAGTCTAGAGTAGCAGTTCTCAACCTGTGGATCATGACCCCTTTGGGATTTGAAAGAACCTTTCACAGGGGTCACATAAGACCTTCAGAAGACACAGATATATGATTAATAACAGTAGCACCAAAAATATTTTTATGGCTGGTGGGGGGAGGGTCACCACAACATGAAGAAATATATTAAAGGGTCTCAATGCCAAGAAAGGCAGTCTGGTTTTTGGTTGAATTAAGATTGGAAACCCCGGTGGCCCTGCCGGCTATAACGATGCAAGGAATGGTAGGCGTTTTGCCAGCTCCTGGACACTAGGCCCCTGACACAAGGCTCTCCCCTTTTCCTTTTCAGCCCCGGGCTAGATCTGGCCCAGGGGTCCCCACTCCATTCTCAGTTCTTCCGTGGAATCCAGCCTGGGGTCCCCAAGAGCCTGAGAACTTGACGGCCCCAGTTGGGGGGGGGGGTGTGGCAAGCCAGCTCTGGCACTCCCCTGGACCTCAGACTGCACTCCTCCACCCCAGAGCTGTGTCTAGTGGCTTCACAACGCCCTGCACCAGCATGGGGTAAGTGCAGTCAAAATTCCTGTGTCCCTCCTCCACCAGCGGCCAGAGCCCTGTGACGGAGTGGATACAGGACACATCTTAACCGAACATAACATTAGGAAGGTTAAGAAGTGGTCTAGGGGAACAGAGAGAACAGAAAAGGTCTGCAGGCAGGTTACCTCGTCTTTCAATTAAATATATTTTTTTAAGAAGAAAAACATAAATAAAATAATTCTTTGGCAAAAAATACAACAAATTCCTCTATATTTCAGTTGTCTGATACTCCTTAAGTTAACACCATGCTGCAGACACAATTATATATATTTTTAGTATAGCAACAACTCGATCTACAGATTTCTCTGGATCATGCCTGGAAGCTAGCTCTAAAACAGTAAGAATAAGAAAGGCTTCTGGGGCTGGTGAGATGGCTCAGTGGGTTAGAGCACCCGACTGCTCTTCCGAAGGTCCAGAGTTCAAATCCCAGCAACCACCCGTAACAAGATCTGACTCCCTCTTCTGGAGTGTCTGAAGACAGCTACAGTGTACTTACATATAATAAATAAATAAATCTTTAAAAAAAAAAAAAAAAAGAAAGGCTTCTGGTCCCCAGCCAGGTGGCCTGAGGAAATCCTAAGCAATATAAGCCTGTAAGTATAGGCAAGTAGGTAGCCAAGGAGCTTGCCCAGTGAAGGGTCATCTGAAAGACACAGCTAACTACTTACACCTGAAGGGAACTGAGTGGAAACCATTAGAATAGATAAAGGAATGTTCATGGGCCTTTGGAATAGGAAGTTGAAATTTACCAAAGCACTTTTAATGACATGAGCATGAAAAGGCAGGGGGGGGGGGTCCTGTCTCAAAAGAACAATACTATGTAAAGAAATAGTTGTTAAGTACTAGCAGATTTACTGAATTACACACACACACACACACACACACACACACACCACAACACACACAGAGTTTAGTGCTTAGAATACAATTATCATGAAGCAAAACAGTCACTGAAATATTTGACAAATGTCAAAACAAAAGACAACCAGATTCATCACGGACTCTCCATCTGGAGAAATTCATTACTTAATCATTTAACAAAGCCAAAGTATACCACTAGCATTTATTTATTTTTATTTTTATTTTTGTGACAGGGTTTCTCTATGCAATCCTAGAACTTATCATGTAGATCAGGTTGGTCTCTGCCTCCCAAAAGCTAGGATTAAAGGCTTATATCCTCACTCCCTAGTCCACTAACATTACATTTGAAAATTAAAACATTACACCAAAGAGTCATTCTTGAAAGCACATATATACAAGTAATATTATATGGACTGAAAAGATTTTACACACACACACACACACACACACACATACACACACACCAATTAAAGACAAAGAGCCCATGCATTTGAAAGAGAGCAAGGAGGGACACTCAGGATGGTCTATAGAGAGAAAAAAAGAAGGGGAAATATATATATATATATATATATATATATATATATATATATATATATATGTATGTATGTATGTATGTCAAAAATAACCCAATAAATAAGAGGGAAATCATAGATCATACCTGGCACTGGAAACTCAGCTAACTACCAAGGGCTAGTGAATACATGGATTTTGGAGGAGAATTTACAACCACCACTTTACTAAAACAGCATGATCCTTAATTACACTGTATTTGCTCTTATACTCAGAGATGACCATTATAGAAAACCAGTCAATCAAAATGCAAAGTTGTGGAGCCCAGGCCCAGTTGATACATCTACAAATCAACCCCTGCACATAAGGCGCAGGGATCATTGCAGAAGAGGAAGAATGTAAAAGCTATGAAAGTGTATCTCCTAGAAACGTCACAAGCTACACATACAATTCACCAACATGACTTTTTACACATGAGCTGCACCAGGACAACAGTAGATGTGCTAACATGGAAGGGGGGCAGGGCGAGCCCTTAAAGCCTAAACCCAATAGAAGAACTGCAGGCAACTAAGGAATGCTGAGAACAGAGAACTAATCTCCAGATAAGGACACACCAATTGGCTATCCAATACCAATCCATCAGCTCTGAAAGAATACATACAAGAAATACTATACAGGCTGAACAAGGTGTATTTATGTATTTAGAAATATATGTGGATGTATATTATGTATATATATACATGTGTGTGTGTGTGTGTGTGTGTGTGTAACAACACTTAAATGATGAAAATAATTGTATATACTGGAGAAAAGGCTCAGTAGTTACAGCTGCTCTTCTAAAGGACCCATGTTCAATTCTTAGTACCCTCAAGGTAGCTCACAACTGTTTGTAGCTTCAGTCCCATAGCAGCCAACACACTCTCATGGTCTCTGTGGACAGCAAGTCTCTGTGGAGAGACTTGCTTGTGGTGTACAGAGATATATGCAGGGTAAACACTACCATTACACATAAAATAACATTAAAATGCAATGGAAAACTGTACAGAGAAACAGCTCATATATCTCAGATCAAGGAACTTGCTCTTTGGAAGAACACAGACATTTTCAAGTGCCAAAGAGAGACGATGAGACAGGCCCTGTGAGTTACATCTAACACATGCCACAGGACAGAAAATGAACAGAGGAAGCCACAAGGAGTGGAAGTTTCTTGAAGACACTTTTCTCCTAAGTGTCTTAAGTATTAGGAAGTGAGGAGATGAGATGAGGGCATTCTTGAGACCGACCTGCCTTCAACTGCAAGGTCAGAATGCACCATGTAGATAAATGGTGGATTTGAATGCAAATCCAAACAAAATGTGGGAATGAAAAGTGCGACAGAAAAAACACTGAGGGTTGTAGAGCTCCTAATAGAACTACCCTGGACAGGGAGGGTGAGGGGCTATCACAGGCTGATAGTAGAAATCCCTTCTAATCTTTGAGCAGTCCTGGAAAGGACCATATTTACAACCATCCTTTTGACTGATTAATCCTGAACAAATTGTTTTCTAGTACTGGAAATTGAAGCTAGGCTCCCTTGCATACTAAGAAAACTCTACTACTAACCTAGCCCAGACACATTTCCCCCGTTTTATTAAGTTGCTCAAGCTGGGCTTGAAGTTGGTGGGTAGCTCAGGAAGGCCTTGATGTTACACTCCTTTTCAGCCTGCAGAGTAACTAGGATTACAAACATCTGCTACAATGCATGGCAAAAATAATTTCTGAAAGGAAGGCCTCTTAGTTAGCTAGGGTTTCTATTGCCATGATAAAATACCACAACCAAAAACAAGTTGGAAAAAGGTTGATTTCAGCTTATAATTGTAGTTCATCATCCAGGGAAGTCAGGGTAGGACTCAAGGCAGGAACATGGAGTAAAGCTGCTTACTGGCTTGCTCAGAGTGCTTTCTTATACAATTCAGGTGCACCTGCCCAAGGGCAGTGGGCTGGACCTTCCCACATTATTAAACAGGAAAATGCCCTTTAGACTTGCCCACAGGCCATCTGATGGAGACATTTTCTCAACTTAGGTTCCTTTTCCCAGACAACTCTGGTTTGAGTCAAGTTGTGTGCACGTGCACACACGCACACACGCGCGCGCGCACACACACGCACACTCTCAAACCAAAACTAAACCACAAAACACCAAAAACAACCAGAACAGATACTTTAAGCAGCATACGGTCAGAAAAGAGTAGAGTGAGAATAATTATTTATGCTTCTTCTGAGATAGTAGGAAAGGCCTGTCCCATCGGAGGCTAGACAACAAGTAGCTACATGAAGACCATAATTAAATTTGTGGATGAAGATAGAGATTTAAATCATGGAAGTATGGGTTAATGCATCCTTAGCTGGCATACACCTGGACAGGGCATCAGGCAAGCTAGATAACCAGATTTGACATGGTGTACTATCTTTGCTGTTATTTTATCTGAGACAAGGTCTAATGTAGGCCATCTGTTCTCACACTCATTGAGTAGCCAAGGCTGGCCTTGAACTGCTCATTCGGCCTCTACCTATGGGGAAATGGGTACTATGGTGCATCTGTAAGAACGATGCCTTGAAAAGGATGACTATTAACCCTTGAATTAAAGTAATGTGCTGCTACTGAGGTCCCAATATGAGCCAGGTTACAGAAAGATGATGAAAGTTCCCATCAGACAAGGTATTTTGTGGTCAGCAAACATCACATTCAACAGATTAACTATGTATTCCAGACCCACTTTTCCTGCTACAAGCCCCAAAAGAACCTTATGTTTCTACCTTCATGTGCCCAGTAAGGTGAAAAAGAAACCTGTGGGAGTTAAGCCAGATTGCAAGAGAGCAGCAGAATGGACAGGCCATGGCCATGAGACTACAAAGATCAGAAAGGCTGCTCGGAAAGTGGTAGTACAAAGGACAATGTCATTAAAAAATAGCATTGTAGTAGGTATGTTAATGCATTTAAGATTTTAATTTTTGATTGAGTACACTCAACATGTATGCTGTTTATTTTAGTTTGTTTTTAACTACAAGGAAACCATTTATATTTCTAAACATTATTACCACTGATTTTTGTTGGGTCACACAATTATGACATGTGTGATAAGAAGTCACACTGTTGACTTAGAAAGGACAAAATACATAGCAGCCTGAATCAAGCTAAATCACAAGAATTTTATCTACTATGCCCCTTTAAGGATGTGTTTGGCACCCGTATATAGAAGGAAAAACTGTGCTGTGGGTCCAGCTGTGCACCACTCTAAGGACCAGGATTGCAGGTGTTCCCCACAGTGCCTGGCTTAGGCTATTTTCTGGAGGAGAAATGCTACTATTTGAAGTCAGAACACCATGTTCAAACCCTTCCCCATGGGCTACATGCCCAGCACTGGTATTTTTATTCTTTTTACAAAGCTATACAGTAGGAAATAAAGACATTCTACTTTCATCTGAAGAGACACTATTTATTTTGTTAAAGTCAAGCAAGAGGATCTGTTGATAAGTGGTAAGCATCAAGCATGAATGTGCATATTTGCCAGGGCAGAGTTCAGGGTAAAGCCACAAAAGCTGACCACAAGCAAGGTCAGTATATTTACAGAGAGTTCCATAGCTGTGCCCATGCCCATGCCTATGCATGCCAAGGACCAACCATTAGCACCAGATTGTTTCTTATGCAGTAATATCACAAGTCATAGACATATGTACATGGACTCTCTGGAATTCTTGGGTCCCTGCTAATCAGACATGGAACAGGCAAGCAGGGGATGGATAAGAAGGTCATAATTGTTATGTGTTTCATTACAAGCATGCTAGAGCACTACATATTGTTTCCCATAACAGACAAGCTTGAAGCAACATGAAAAAGCAGGTTACAGACAAACAAAATTCCATTACTCACATGTTACACACATATCATTAAAATGTTCACAACACTGTATTTGGGATTAAAGAACCACAGGTAAATAGCTTGGTGTAAATTAAAAACAAAATAGTCTGCAACACCTTGGATAGTTTGTGGAGAGCCAATATCGTGTTTTCTGACATGACCCACATTCACAGCAAAGGATGACCAAGTGGAAGGAGAAAGAGGCTGCAGTGGCAGATCAGGAACTTCAAAAGGTAGAATAGTTTCATTTAACAGGAATCAACACTTTTGCAAAGATTTTCTTCTGACTGACAGTGATAGGATGTCAACCATGTCATCCATGGTCTGCATATAAAATCTCGCCAATCTTGACTCAGCTGTATGGAGGACACTGTATCATCTTCACCAGAGCTTCTGCTGTCAACGTCTGTTCCTCTGGCTCAAGAAGCATGGATTCTGGTCCTTTAAGACAACTGTGTGTGGGAGTGTGAACACGTGCACATACACATGGATGTAAATGTGCATGTGTATTTTGGAAAAGGTGTGGCTACTGCTAAGAGAGGGAAATCTTCGTATATGCTGCAGTCTCAGGGGAACATACGAATTAAATAATCCCTTGGTAGAACAAAGACTAGTGATGCCTAAATACCAAGTCACCAAGAGACTTGCTCATCACTTACCATGCACTTAGTTACAGAAACACCTTTTGAACAACACCAAATCTACACACATTTAACATAAGCAAGTTATACACGCCATTGGTAGCTGAACATTTCCCATGTGTTTATCTGCCATACATATATCCTCTTTGGTGAAGGGTCTAGTCAAGTCTTTTGCCCACTTTTTTTTTTTCAAACAATTCCTACTATTGGATGTTGGAAGTTCTTTATACAAATCCTTTATCAGATAGATGTATGAAGTCATGAAGTGGGATATGCTGCTAAACCCAGAACTCAGGATGTGGAGGCAGGAGGATCAGGAGTTCAAGGTCATTGGACTACATAGGGAGTTTGAAGCCAATCTGGGTTAGACTCTTCTAAAACAAACAAATAATAACAAAAACAAAATGAGCAACAAGTCAGACACATGATTTAAAAATGTCTTTTCCCAATCTGTCCTGTCAACTGGAAACCAACAGAATGACAGTGTAGCTTTCATGAATAACACTCTATTTGTCATCTTGCCATTTGAACTGTTAAGGACAAAACTCTGTTTCAAATGTAAGCACTAGTCACTCCACAGGACCTCTGACCACTAGATGGAGTCTTAAGTCTTAAGGTATGTGGCATGTGGCATGTGGCCCATGGTAACAGACATAAAAAGAGATAAACCACTGATTATCATTAAAGATCATATACACAAATTAGTGTTCCAGGGAAGGAAACTTCAAAATATTCCATTGGTCTCAGGAAATAAAAAGCAAGCAATAACATTATTAGTAGACACACTTTTATCCAATTAAAATCACTTGGCTAGAAAGTATTTAAGATGTGACAAGAAGGATACTAGATATCTGTTTAGGGTATTTCAAAACATGCACACAAGTTATGTGATAATTTTAATCTTGGAATGAATGGATCCAATATGTAGATTGTTCATTTTATAGTTAGTCTTTAACTACTAGGAAACTGTTCATGTTTTCCACACATGAATAAATATCATCACTGATTTTTACTGAGTCAGAGAATGTCACCATGACAGAATGAGGAATGCTCACATTGTTAAATGAACAAGGACAGAACACACAGCAGCCCGTGTCTGGCTAAATCACAAGGGTCTTTCCTCTCATGCACTGTAGGACTGTATTTGGCATCTACACGAGGGAGGAACATTGGTGCCACTGCTGCAAAGGAGGGCTAGAGAACCCTTGTTGTTTAGCAAAGCCTGGCATTCTGTGAAATCACATGTGATATGAAACTATGTTCAGCAAACCAACAGAAATGAAAATCATAAATAAATCATCACATACTAGCAGGACATTATTGCTTTTTTACTAGCCTCGTGGCTCCAGAGTATGTCTCTCCAGAGATGGGCAAATAGGCTTGGGTTCACTCTTATAGTCTCAGGCATTAATCTCCAGGGCTTGGTGTCCACCTTCTGTAGGAATGTGCCTCTCATTTGCTTCTCTCAGGCTGTAGGCTGTCAAACAAACACTTGAGCTGCTCTTCACCCAGGTGGATTTTATCTTCCAGCTCTCGCTGCTCAATGATGAGAGCTGACTTCATCTTCACGAAGTGCTCATAGTCAGCCAGGTTCTCCTCGCTGAGGTAGGTAGCCAGGATGTCGAACACAATGCGCTCACGGCGGTCCAGGTTCTCTTTAAGCTCCTTGGCATCCTCGTGCTGCTGAGTTAGGACTCTCTGTTTCTCCAACAGTGACTGCTATTAAGGGGAAGGGAGACAGAAAGTTCAGTCGAGGCAGGACTAAAGTAGAGGCTGGCTAACCACTGAGAGGCCCTGCAGGGTTTGGAGACTTGGAAATCTTGAAGCCACATGGGATGCCCATAGGAATGACTAGGATGTAGTCTACATGTAACTGTGGCTAGCTTCTCTACAGTTCTTCCTTCCTTACCCCTCCCAAAAGCTACTCGTAGGCTCCTTCTCAGTTTCCTGTCTCTGTCTGTGCCTTCTTTTCCATACTATGCAAAGAATGTAGACTTTGACTAAAATACAATCTATGAAATAAAACCAGAAAGGAAGACACTTCTCTTCTTTTGAGTACAAGAAAACTGAGGATACACATGGTGGTACATGCTTATAATGCCCCTGACTCCCTGCATCTACTTATCTTGTTCTGTCATTTGAAAGGAAACCAAGAGAATGGACCCCAGATGTATCAGGGCACCATGCTCTAGAGAGTACACAGGCCATGCACAGATAATACGATGCTTCTAAGAGCTGACTTTCTTAGCATCTTAAGGACAGCCACTCTGAAGGATTCTCAACACTTCCCATTTCCCAGACAGATGTGTTTGCATGTACCCGATCTCCAGGAGAAGGATTGTCATCTAAATTATTAAGGGCATTTTCCACACGGGCCAGGCGTCCTGACAGTGACAGCAGGAGGTTCACCACTTTGTCCAGGTCTCCAATGAACATCCGGAACTTGTCAAACTCATTGGGCTTGCAGACATCTTTCACAATGGCTTCCACCTCATCCCCAAGAGCATTGTTGGCTTGGATGTCTTCCAGCAGGCTCTCACGTGCTTCCCGGAGCACCTGCAGCTTGCGGCTGATACTGTCAATGAGCTCTTGCTGTAGGGCACAGAGAGGCATGGAGATATTTGTTAGGATGACCCCAAGCTGTTGCCCAAAGTGTAGACAAATTACATACAGCCTAGGCAGAATTCAGCCAGATTGGGTGTGTTAGTCTTTGCATCATCAAATAATGGGGGGTTTTGTAAAACCATGAGAAGACCTCCTGGTTAAATATAAGCTTCCTTGTTTATATGAGCCAAAGAGGTAAGTCAGCAGATAAGGGTGCTTGTTGCCAGTCTGATGACTTTATGTGTCCCAGTACAGGGGAACGCCAGGGCCAGGAAGCGGGGGTGGGTGGGTTGGGGAGCAGGGCGGGGGAGGGTATAGGGGACTTTGAAGATAGCATTTGAAATGTAAATGAAGAAAATATCTAATAAAGAAAAAAGAAAAGTATAATGATCCACATGGATACACATGCCATACTGAATCATCTTACTTTAAAATTTATTTTAAAAAATTACACTAGAAAAAAAGAAAAGAATAAGTTTTATTTATTATTATTTTTATTTTTGTGTGTAGTCTTAGGAATGAAACTCAGGACCTCTTACATGTTAGGTATGTACTCTGTCACTGAGCTATATCCCTAACCTTAAAGCACTAATTTTGTTTCTGGTGTTTTATTGTTACTGTTGTTGAGATAGTCTTTCTGTATAGTCCGGAGTGGCCTACAATCTATGGTCCTCTTGCTTCAACCTCAATGCTAGGATGATGGGTGTACCCTGACTTCACTGTATGTGTATATGATGTACATGTATGTGTGTGAAAGCCAGAGGTTGACATGAGTGTCGCTCTTGATTGTCATGGTATATTGAAGCAGGGCCTCTCACTTGAAACTAGACAATGATGAATTGATGAATTGGCTATTTTAGCTAGCCAGCTTGCTCTGTAGAGTCGCTGTCTTTGTCTCCTAAGCACTGGGATTACAGGCAGAGTGACACATTCATTATATATTTATGTGTGTTCTGAACTCCAATATTCATGCTTCCATAGTAAGCATTCTACCCAAGAGCCATCTCTCTAGCCATCAAGCATTGATTTTCAAAGAGCAAAAGTAAAATAAAATGTGGAGTTGGATATAGTTGTTCATGCCTGTCTAACACTGAAGTGGCTGAGGAAGGAAGGCTGTAAGACCAGCCTGGGCTACATATGAAGTACCAGGCCAGACAAGGCTATGTAGCAAGATTCTCTCTCAAAAACTAAAGTAAATATAACAAATACAAATGTGTATAGCACACACAAAGAACCCCACCCCTCATGCACACACACTTTTTTGTTTTAATTAAAAGGAAGATTGGGATGCAATTTATGGGTAGAGTACTTTCATCCCAAAAATGGGGTGGATAAACCGCCAAATTAATCTTTACTATCTAAAAATGTAAGTCTGGCTGAGTGTGTTGTTGCAGGTATGAAATCTCAGAACCCAGGAGACTGAAGCAGGAGGACAAGTTAGAGGCCAGCCTGGATTCCATAACAAGTTATAGGTCAGTCTGAGCTATATAACATGAGTCTATGTCCAAAAAAAAGTAAATAAAATAAAAAATGTTCAAACTTTGATTCCCTGAGACCCAAAGTAGTTGCTTCTAATGACACAGTATCCTAGCTCCTGGTGCCTCTCAGAGCAAATACAGACACTATACAGACAAAGGGGGGTGAGATCACTTTTAAATTGTTTTTGGGGGTGGCATTTTTTCTTGCTTTTGTTTGTTTGTTTGTTTTACCAGACAGGATTTCTCTGTATAGCCCTGGCTGTCCTGGAACTTACTTTGTAGGCCAGGCTGGCCTTGAACTCAGAAATCCACCTGCCTCTGCCTCCCAAGTGCTGGGATTAAAGGCGTGCACCCCCCCCCTCCCCCCCCCCCCCCCCCCCCCCGCGGCTGGGATGACATTTCTGAAATGGACTTGCTATGTAGTTCTGGATGGTGTACAAGCTGGCTATGTATCTCAGACTGACCCTGAACTTGTGCTAACCCTCTTCCCTCTTCCTTCTGAATGCTAGGATTATAGATATGTGCTACCATACCTTAATTTTAAAATATTTAGATATACTTTGTAGGGTAGAGTGTTAGAGAAAGAACCCAGGGCCTAATACAAGCTGGGTAAGCATTCTCCCAATGGGCTATGTCCTTGGCCAGGGTATGCACTTCTAAATGCACTACAATATGAAATAACAAGGCCTAACTGTAAGGAAAGTGTATGTACAGTGTGGCCTAAATTAAAATGCTTCAAATTCTATGACTTGTTCTATGAGGACAAAAATTGAAGATGTTGTTTTTTAAAATACGAACATGCAACTAGAATAAAATACATAATAATATAATTCAAAGTCTCTTGTGAGACCAAACACCCATCTCCATATTTAATTCCCAGAATCCACTGAAATGATGTTTTTAATGTATAAATAGTTCATGGTATTCCCTCCCTAACATTTCTAAGGTAATTAAGATCAATCTATGCTATCTTTCAAATTACCAGGTTGGTAGCAGTAGAGATAACACTGTCCTTGCAGTGACTGTCATGGGTGCCACATAAGGTGATCCTGAATTAATCTCCAACCTTCTTTCTTAGTTCCCAAAGCTGAAGCCTTACCTTCTGCTGCTTCTCCCCAAGACCACCAAGCTCTTCCCATAGGGCATCTACGCCTGCTTCACTTTTCCCTCACACAGCACTCACTTATGGGGCTTGAGCTCTGGCACTGATCTGGGTCTCTACAATCAGGCAGTTCTCTCTCTCTCTATTCACTCACCCTGTTCCAACTGTCCAATACCTGATGTAGAATAACAAGGGCTGGCAAACTTTTCCCATGAGGGGCTAGAGAGGAGCTATTTTACTCCTTGTAGGTTGTTACATGGTCAGTGACAGTCAATATTTAAACAAATGGATGTGGCTATGTTTCAAAAAACCTATTTCCAAAAGTAGGCAGAACAGTAAGGTTTACCAAGCCTATGTTAGACATCTTTTTGTTGTTGGTGGTGGTGGTATTGTTGGTGGTGGCCTTACATAATTCCTGAGAACACGGGGACCCTTACAGAGAGCTCCTTTCTCTAGTCTGCCTACAAGGGTTTTGTAGAAGGCTTAGAATACAATTAAGCATGAACAGCTTATTCATGCCAATGCCTTCCATGAAAAGCAAGCACAAATGCCCTCAGAGATGCTGTGGAAGGTATCTGCTGAGGTGAGTGGTCCTAGTACCTTTCAATGGCCCAGCATATAATTTTGAGGGAAGGGTTACTTTAGTTTTTGAAGAAGGATCTCACTGTGAAGCCCAGGCTGGCTTTGAACTTACCCCGCAGCATCAACTGTCTGACTCACTCTCCTGCCTCAGCCTTCTCAGTGCTGGGATTATAGGCATTAGTCACCATGCTCAGAAGGCAAGGAATTTTGTTTGTATAAAGGCAGATCTTGCAATTTCTCCCAGGCTGGTCCAGAACTTCTGGCCTTAAATGATTCTCTTCCCTCAGCTACCTTAATAGCTGTGAGTTGGAGCTACTGAACTGGCATCAGACTTGTACTTCTCTTTCTTACCTTCTTAACAGAAAGGTCATGATCCAAGTCACCTGCTGAATACTCTTCAGGCTCCTGCAGGTCCTTCATCTTGATAAGAAGCTCTGCTTTGGGGGCTGATGTGCTGTAATAGGTAGAATTGGTGGCCAAGGACACAACCCCTGGCATACCTGGGTCCTGTTTCCTGGGTGAAGAGGCCAAAATTTTAATCAGCTGTGACACATGCCCACTCTTTGAACTTAGTACCTAGGTTGTAACAAATGGCACGGAGAGAAGGACAAGAACCAGGGAAATGAGAAAAGAAGACTAAGCCCAAAATGTTTTCAAAAACAAAATAAAAAAACTTTTTCTACTAATATAAGATTCACAGACTGTTATTCATTTCTGCCATTGTTTTTTAGTAGTAATTTAGAAACTGTGGACCTTGCCATATTGGGCAAGTACTCTCATACCTAGCTATATCCCCAATCCAGGCTATAGGGTCTTAATTTTTAAAAACATGTGTGTGTGTGTGTGTGCGCGCGCGCGTGCACGCGCGCGCATGCTTATGCATGTGTTGGGCTATCCTATGCTCTGCTGAATCTTGAAAACAACCTCTGGGTTCTACATACTAGATACCAACTCCATGCCCCCAGATATAGCAAAGAAAAATGTCTTTAGACACTGTCACATGGTCACATGCCTTCTGTGGAAGCAAAACTGTTTTTCTTATCCCATCAGTGATTTGTATTACATTCAAGGCCGTGCGCATTCTAGGTAAATACTTTACCTCTGAGTTGCATCCTCAGCCCCTAGGTAACTGAAACTTAAACACACAGAAACATCTCTAATGAGAGAAAATGCTGTTCAACTAGAGGCAGACTTTGTAATGTGCTTCAAAAGTAGGTGAAAGGCAGGCAGACAAAAAGAGATACAGATTAAATATATGGAAAGATTACATGATAGCTGTAGAGACCAACCTAAGATAAATAGCCAAGTGTGGTAGCACATACGTGCAACATCAGCTGTTAGGAATCTAAGGCAGGAAGATTTTTTGAGTTCAAAGCCAGTCCAGTTAACTTGTCTCAAAACAAAATAAAATGGGTGTGACTTGTAACTTAGTGATGACAAATTTACCTAGTATATAAGAGGACCTAGGTTCTATTTCAACATTACCAAGAAGTGTGTGGGAGGGAGATAGGTAGGTATGGTGGTAGATCCTATAAATCTAGCATTCAGGAAGCTGAGGTAGCAGGATCAAGTTTAAGGGAGCCCAAGCTTCTTAGAGGGACCCTACTTCAAAAACAAATGGATGGACAGGCACATCATATGCATATTAAATACAGAGATTAGATGATGGACATAAGACAGGTAATGGGGTGGACAGTTAGCTTCATATTAGTAGATGGGCTATTTCACACACTATAAGATCTTTAGTAGTACCTACTGTCTTTCCACTAGATGGCAGGAGTGCCCCATTCTCCAGAGTGATAGACAAAACTGGAAAGGATTTAGCTGTAAGCTAAGGACATTTGCTGCAGTGGGCATCATCTTGCCTCTGCTAGATCCAGGTATGGTAATTTTAAACCTTACCAAACAGTGCTAAGGTTGAGGACCCCAAGGAAAACCATCACCTGTCCGCAGAAGCAATCATGATTATAGATACACCCCCTGAGTCCCTTCTTTCACTTCTAAGCCTATGAGATAGGGACTGAGAAACAAGCAGCTATGGTGTGTGCCATCTACTTACTTGTCCTCTGTGACTCTGGGTAAGGGGACTTTGGGGAGCAGCTTTCTCCGCTGCTGAGCTTCCTCTAGGAGGTACTCATCTTTGGGAAAAATTCCCTCCATCAGATCCATGGTAGTTTTGATCTTCACACTGGGGTCCAGGATGTCAGCCAAAGACTTGTCCTTTCCCACAATCTCCCTGGCTAATTCTTCAGACTTCAAGTCATCCATGGTTTTCTCCTTGGCCTTCCCATAGTTGAGTGAGGGAGGGGAGGAACAGCTATCTCTGACAGGAGGTGCAGGCGTGCTGGGTGGCCGGGGCTCTGGAGGGCGGGCTCTATGAGGAGCTTCCACCTCCTGTCGTGTGTACACACAGAAGCGGGAGTAGCATTGCTCTGATGTACTCAGTGTCTTGATCTGGTCCCTCTCCAGCCCACTGGGCAGTGGGGGCAGCTCAGCTGGGCACGCGAGACTCTGACGACTCTCCTTCTCGGGCTGGCTTTCTGAGTGCACAATTTTTATGGGCACCATCTTCACAGTGGTGTTGTTGTCCATCACCCGCTCGATTCTGCAAAGATAAGGGCTGTCCTCTGAAATCTTGACATGTACAGATTTCCACCCACGACCCACACAGGGATCCCAACACAAAGACCCACTGTCAACCAGCCAAATAGAAAGATAGCAGAGGATGGAAAGTGTCCTCATCTGACCCCTCACGGTCTCTGGATGCCTAGCAGTCCAACTCAAACTCTGTCACACACCTGGACAAAGACAAAGAGATCCTGAATGACATAAGAACTGTTTAACACTCATTTTTGTTTTCTTATGAAAATAGGCATTGAATTCCCAAAGGGCTTGCATTGGGAAGACAAATGCTCTATCGCATGAGCTATGGCTATAAAATACTCTTTGATTTCTTGTTTTTATTCTGAGGGCAATACAAATGCATCAAGTACCATTTATTAATTCGCCCTTTGTAGGAAAAATCATCAGTGGACAGAATCACCACAAACTTAAAAGTAGGCTGTTGCATATCAGCAGGTACCTGGGTGTTCCTCCTTCTCCCTAGAATACATATTCAGAGTTGCTGTGTTTAGAATTATTGCTGAGCACCTCTACCCATGGGTTCCACTCTGGGGCTTTGCCATGTGTTCCATGTGTCTCCCACATACTGACACCTAAAGCCACCCTGTGAGGGATACCATGCAGTATACTGAGAACTTACTTGTTCTGTATTAGTCTCAGTGACTCACCCAGGGCAAACATAGTTTAAAAACTATAAGTTTCTAGCTAGGCATAGTAACTCATGCCTGTAATCCTAGCACTAGGGAAGCTGAGGCAGGAGGATTGCTGAATTTCCGGCCAGTCTGTCATAAATAGCAAACGAAGTCAAAGAAGGGGGGAGGGAGAGGGAGAGGGAGAGGGTGCACCAGCCAGTATTCACTGGGACAAAAAGCCATTTCCTAGACTCACACACTGTTTCACCATGAAGCCCATTGTGCTCACTGTAGCTCTAGTGACTTGAGAAGCTAGAGTACCCTGAGCTGACTGGCATGAGAAAATGGTATACAGTTTGTCTACCACACACGTCATCTTATTGCATTTCCTACTGGTATGAAAAAAAAACCAAGTATATGTACCCAAATTCTTAGGTTGATTTTTTTTTGAGATAGGCTCTCACTATTTAGACCAAGCTCATACAGATCTGTCAGTCTTTCCTCCAGATGTCCTGAAAATTGAGCCTCATGAATAGTATGAGTGTCTTTATTAAAGAACAGTAGAGAACTTCCTGCCTCCTCTACCATGTGAGCACACAAGAAGGTGTCATCTATGAAGCACTTTTCTGAATCTGCCACACCTTCTTGACCTTGGTCTTCTAGTCTCTAGAAACAGGAAGGAGCAAGCCATGTCTGTTGTTTCTAAGCTACTTAGCCTGTGGGGTTCTATTAAAGTAGAAACTACCAGACTAGAGCTTTTCTCTCCAGATCCCTAACAGTGCTACCAATTGAAAAATGACTAACACAGCTGAGGCACACACATAAAACTGTGGATTTAACACAGTCACTGGAGACTGTGCTGGTTGGTATTTTTGTTAACATCACACAAGCTAGAGTCCTCTGGGAAGAGGGAACCTCAACTGGAAAATGCCTCCATCAGATTGGCCTAAGTCTAAATCATTTTCATGATTAATGATTGATGTGGGGGGCCCCTCCCACTTTGGCAGGAGGCCCTGGGTTGTATAATAAAGCATGCTGAGTACACTGTGGGGAGCAAGCCAATAGTAGTGGTTCTCCCTCCAAGGTCTCTTGCTTCAGTTTCTGCTCATACTTCCTTTAATGGTGGGTGAACTGTAAATTGTGAGAGGAAAGTGACCCTTTCATCCCCAAGTTGCTATTGGTCATGGTATATAGCATAGCAGTAGGAACCTAACTAAGAGAGAGATGCAAAAACAACATAACTGATGTCCTTTCTAAACTTAATCTTTATTGTTTGATAATTTCATACCTACTTATGTTTTCATCAAATCCACCCCACATTCCTCCACTATTCCTTCTCACTTTTATGTTTTGTTTTGTCTTTTAAAACCACTGAGTTCACTTAGTGCTGTTAGTATGTGCATAAGTGCAGGACTATCTATTGGAGCATGGGGAGCCTTTCAGGGGCCACATCTTGAAAGAAAACTGACTCTCCCTCTCCCAGTAGCTACTGATTGCCAACAGCTTCTTAGATAGGGGATGGGACTTTGTGCTTCCATTTATGCTGGGATTTGTATGGCTTGATCTTGTGCATGCAGTCAAAGGCACTGTGAGCTCACGTGCACAACTGCCCTGTCCTGTCTGGAAATCAGTTTCACTACAGTCATTTACTACCTCTGCTACTCTTCCACAATGATCAATGAACTTTGGGAAGAGGACGTGTAACACTGATGTTGCATTTAGGGTTGAAAACTTAGAAGTTTCATATTTTCTGCATGTTTAAAAGTTGTAGATCACTGTGTTAATTGCTATCTATTACAAAAGAAACTTTTCTGATGAGGGTTAAGAGATACAAACACTTAAGGGAGGGTTTAATGCTAAATCCACATAGCAGAATGATAGCAGTTCTCTCTTACAGTCTATGCACTGTTAACAGTAGGAGACATTAAGTTCTGTTTTGTGAAACAAGTCTTAAAACCTTCCTTAAAATTTCTGTCACTATTGCATGAGTAGGCATATCTTGTCAGTTCATTATTATAGTTCCCAGAGTTCAAAGCTGGGTAAGGCTATTAATTACTCCCCTAGTATCATCCATAACACCTTCTTATACTATGAAATGCTTAGCTAGTGGGAATAAAGCTTTAATGTCGTTACCAACTTCTTTTCTCCATGTTTTACGACTCAAGTATGTGGTGTCTTCTACAATAGGCAATAGGCATGAAGTTCTGGAAGGTAACTGAGAGCAATGACAATAACCTATTATGGTTAGGGTCTATGAGACCTCACTGACCAATAACTTGAAAAGAGGTAACCCATGGCACTCGGCCTTTTATCTGGGTTATTCCAGAGTTTAAAGGGGTTAGGCTGAGAAGCTAAGGATATAGCTCCTTGAGTCCTTGGCCATCTTAGCACTTTGGAGGTTAGAGGCAATAGGATAAGGAGTTCAAAGAAAGGTCAAGTTACATAGACAGCCTAGGCTACATAGTGGGTTCAAGACCAACCTAGACTATACATCAAGAGCCTGTCTCAAAAAGCAAATAAAAACTAAAAGAGTGAAGGAGTATTTTTTGTTTTGTTTTGTTTTTTTGAGACAGGGTTTCTCTGTATAGTCCTGGCTGTCCTGGAACTCACTTTGTAGACCAGGCTGGCCTTGAACTCAGAAATCTGCCTGCCTCTGCCTCCCAAGTGCTGGGATTAAAGGCGTGCACCACCACACCCAGCTTGTGAAGGAGTATTTTAAAGACTATGAAAATACTGGACATTACTCAACTTTACTTAAAGATCTTATACTTAGGCTAAACCTGATTTTGATCATTGGCAAAACATGCATAGTTGGCATGTATCAGAGTGTAAGGCAAATGAAATGCATTAAGTTCAAAGGGGATCCTGATGTCACTAAATCACAACTGGTCGATTGAGCTGTGTTCATCCTCCACACAATTTTCCGTGACTGAGTTTTACCCCAGTGCTTGAAGCTGCAGCAATGCTCCAGCAACAAACACTCGAAGCCTGCATGGGATATATACAGAGCATGCTGTCATAAGACAATACCTTGCTGAGTTGTCTTCATGGATAAGCAGGGGAGGTTTATCTGTCAGCTTCTGTGGGGCAAACTGAGGCGAAGGGGAGCGAGAAGTTTCCATGGCTGACGTCTGTAGGTGTTGACACTTGGAAGAGAGCTGGGTTTCTGGTTGAGGGAAAGTTGTGTCTTCATTCACATGCTGGCTGTCTTGCGGCTGGGCACTGCTGAGCACAGAGGAGCTGTGAGAGAGGGACAGTCAAATCACATATATACATCCACGGACTCAGTAAATGATGTTGGTAAGGACTTGTGGACAGCCACAAGTAAAGCCACAGGTGAAGATGTACTGTCTAGGCCCTAGTACTTCCTGGGCTCAAGATTAGGCAATCAAGGCCTCTTTAGGGTACAGGGTCATGCTCATTAGCCACAAAGTGTGTTTCTGAGCAGGCAGGGGGTGAAGGGGGAATCCTGGACTTGGGGTCCCGAGTCACCAGTGTGTACTCCTCTGAGTATGTATACTCTCGAGGTAGAGTCCCAGATTAGTCCAGGCTCCACAGATTAGATTAGAGCTCCACAGGAGGGAGCTCTGGGTCTTTCTTGGAGTGGGACAATTCAGGCAATATGGGATTGGCCTTTGAGTTGTTTCAGTAGCTCCTGCAGTGTTCTCAGACTAACTTCCTAACACAGGGCATCAGCTTGTCTAGAAGATGATGGAATAAAAATTAGGCAAAAATTCCAATTAGGATCTTTTCTCTTGGATCACTTTAAGGACTACATATTTTTTTAACACCTGTGCTCACTGCCACTTGTGATCTGTAACATATGTTAAATGTTAGGCTATATGTGAAACATGTTATATAAGGAATATATGAGGCATTAATGACACATATACACAAACCTGGTACACACACACACACACACACACACACACATACACACACACACGTATATATATCAACTACATTTCTTTAATAACCCCCTAAAATAAAATAAATACCTAAAATAAATACCCTCTCTTAAAAAGAAAAATCATGTTTTTGTGAAAATTGTCAGATCCACATATATTTGGGACTATTTACTTCAAGTTGTAATATTTTTACATGACTTATGGGAAATGCTCATATACACAGGGCCTTTCTAAGATGTGCCAAGAATCAATTCAATCATAAAAACCTTAAAATTAGACATGCAAAATGAGAAAGACAACTGCTTATTGGAAGCAGCTATGAGTTACAGAGTTTTCCCTTATACTATCATATCACATGAACATGCACATATACACATAGGCCTGCCCATGACACACAGATAGAAGCTGGTGTGGATGTATAATTGTCTATGCCATTATTAAAGCCTATGCATTAACTACCAGCAAACTTAAAACAACTCAGAGTGTAGTGCCTCTGCCAACATACTACACCAAACAAAGCCCAAGGAGAAAAACGAACCTCTGATTTAAGGAAAAGAGCAATTCTCAATCTAAGATTGACTTCTGGGCTGGGCATGGTGTTTCATATAATCCCTGTATTTGGGAGGCCAAAGTGAAAGGAATGCACCTAGTTAAAAGCAAGCCTAGGCTACAAAGTGAGTTGTTTCAAGAACAATCAGTTGATTTTTGAGGGATAGAGTATATAGCTCAGTGGTTGAATGCTCGCCTAACGTGTCAAAGCCCTAAGTTTGACTCAGAGGTTGGTTGGTGGGAGTGGGGGTAGGGGTAGAGCATACTACCAAGAAAACTTTGCTACTGACTCAGACAAGCACAGCACATATATAAGTAGCATTGAGAGGATATATCCTAGTCATTGAGAAGAGGAACCCATCCCTGTTTCATACCTAGAGTACTTGAGGTTCTGCACTTGTTACAACCTGCACATGATATATAATATCAGTGTTACAGGTGGGATCTGCAGGGCTATCATGTCAGTGCCCTGTCTTGTGGATAACCCTGTTGTGTCCTGGGGAGATGGGAGGGGAAGGTCCCTTCCTGGGTTAACATGTTCCAGAATAGAGCAGAACCAATGCCTCTCTGCTGCCCTGTATCCCTGCAAATAGAAGTAGTTAAACTCCACTAGCAATGGAGCTAGAAACTGATATCCTAATGACATAGCAGCAATAAAGGCTCAGAGGAAATTATTTCCTCTGGTAGAGAGGATGAAATCTCTGGCCTGTGCAGAGATTTAACATTCCTAGACAGGTTATTGACCTAGCTAAGGAACCATCCCTCAAGAGGGTGGGTTCATCTTCAAATCCTGCTAAAAATGATAGAAAGAATAGCTTTTTAATTAGATAATGTACTTTTGCTTCCCTGAATTCCTGCTCCCCAGTGTAGTCCCTACAAGCGTCGGCCTGACTTAGAAAGGTTTAACTTTTTCTTTTGCTGTTTGTCTTTTCTTTTCAATGCTGGCCAATGCCTAAATATACTTTCCCTAATACTTTTGACTTTTTCATTCTTTTTAGGCAGAAACCAACTAAGCTACATCCCACCCCTCTTTTCATTCTTTCTATAAAGCTCTGTTCCCCACCATATGGTTGAACCTCTATACTGGCTTAACTCAATCAGTGTTGCTTCTTCTTTCTCTCCTCCACTCTCTCCCTTCTGCAAAGCTGCTTAAGTTTACAGCTTGCCTACCCTGGGGTTCTTTTAAACTCTAATGAAATTGTCCTCAAGCTTATGTTTGAGTCCATTCTTAATTCTTTTATTATAAGGGGACCCCAATTTCCCTGATATCACCAAGAAAAACAAACCACTTAGGTTCTCATGAGCCATTTAGGAGGCCAGGCACACTTGTGTTATTGCTCAGGAGATTAAAGACTGTTTAGAAAACAAACTTCAACAAAACTACTAAACTTACCAGAGCAAAAAAACAAGACTCAAAGAAGTGCCATTTTCTATTTGTAGTATACAGACGTTCACAGAAGCTTCTAGTTTGAAGTTTCACCAAAGTATCTTAAGCAGCATAGTGGATAGTTTAGGGAACAATACCTAGTTTAACAGCTGTTTTTGTTGCAAAACTCCTATTAGTGCCACTCCTAGCCATAAAGCTTAGTTCTTTCTGAACTTTCACCTGAATCAGTATACACACACCATCATTCATTATATATAATATATATATGGAAAATGAATTGATTACATTTCTGGCCAAATTCAGGGAAAAAGAAATTCTCAGTATGTCTCTGCCTTGCTCATAGCACCATCCAAATTTATATAAAGAGAAAACAAAGGACAAGAACTATGCACATGTAGATTGAGCTGTGTGGGAACTGGGAGATAAACCAGGGCTTTAGGTAAAGGTCATTTTGATTCCCGTCACCTGTGTCATTTCAAAAAAGTTGGAATATACATGAACTGCTTACCCTGCAGTTCCTGAAATGTAGTAGCCATGCTCCCAGTCAAAAGATCCTAGTACTTAGTATTATTGGATAAATAGTCACTGTATTATATAACCAGAATCAAATGAACTCCAATTTGTTGCTAAAATGTATGCATTATTAGTCACTCACATTAGTCACTCACAACTGTCCTCTTTTTCTCTTGGTCCTTTTCCAGCTCAAGCTTTCAGAATCAACATTATAGAATCACCAACTAATTTGAACTGTCGCAGTTAGTAAGAATCTATTAAACCAGGTCACAAATATATACAATAAAAAAGGACTAAAATGTAGCAATTTGGAGTTCTGTCAAAACCAAATTCAAATCTATGTTTTTAATGGTATCTAAGAGATATATAATACACACAGAGTCTAGTATGGTATATCTGTGATATGTTTGAATATAGGCATATTTATAAATAGATGTAAACTGTATATGCTATATATGTCATCTGTGCAGATATGTAAATGTACATGTGTGCCAGTGGTGTATGTATGGCAGATGTGTATGTGTGCTGTGCTATGCATCCTTACTGTGTTGTATGTTATACATGTATATGTGTGGCTGTGTATAAGTGGCTATGTCATGTACATATATCCCATGTCACTCTACTTGTTTGTCTGTCTGGATCTGCCCTCCATTTGTGCATATATTCTTCTGTCTAGGCCTACTTCTATGGCCTTCACAGTCTCACTCCTCATTTTTGCAGCTAAACTCCACCCAAGCCTGTGAATTCTACAGCTTGACTCACAGCAAACCTTCAACAGAGCTCATCATAATATACTCATTCCCACAGACACTCGTAATGCTGATTAAGATACTTGGCAAATTCCTGCTAATAAAACTGATGACATACTTTGTGGTGGCACCATAGAAAGGTACAGATGTGTCTGTTCTGGTATAGCATGGTCACAACACCAATGGGAGAAAACAGACAAAAATTCTAGAAATCTTGTTAACTCCACTATTATTTAAATTGACATATCAGATCCTGCTCTGGAGACAAGCAACCTCAGACCTCAATGGGAAGTTTCTGCATATGAGGAATGGCTGTTTTACTTCCAGACTCTATCTGCTCACTACAGCAGCTGAGGGATCTGGGTTCCATGCTCTCAGTTTGTGTTCTCTGCTCCCTGTAGTCAGATCTTGGGCATACCTGTCTTCTTACTACATGCCAACCCTATTACAATCTTCATGTCCCACCCTAGCATGGGACTCTAAAGTGACCTTACAGTTCATTTCTACTCAGCCTGTGCTCCTGTGTGTGGAGACCTATAACCTGTTTTCTTCAGTGTCTAAAAGGCAACCAATTATATATATAAGTACACTTGTTGCTATCACTCACTTTTAGTCAATGTGAAGAATGTTATATACACAGAGGGGTGGTAGGTACTTTTTCAAGATGCAAACAGCTAAGTCTTTGGTGAAATAACTTTATGTATGGACAATCTAGATAAACATTTGTTTTACTGCTCTATCGTCACTAATTAATTCACCACTGTTTGCTAATGGAGTTTATATCACCTTTATAGAGGATGATGGGGAAATTGTCCAATTCTTTTAGATGTGTTAATAAGCAAACACTATAGAGTCTTTTCCATCCATTTTTGGATTTTGTTGTCAATGACAGGAACAGGACTCGGATTCATGGTCAGTTATTGCTCTATCAATGGCATAGCGTATGAGGCCTTAGTAAAATATGAGTCTCATGTATCCTAGGGATTTTGCTGGCAGATACTTCAAATCATAATCCATGGTATAACCAGCCTGGTGTTATCTAACCAGTAAACAAACCTGAGGATGCTTTATATCCTTTCAGATTCATGGTCATCACAGGCTATACTGTGTCACATAGGTGTACATTACTCACTTTTCTTGTTACTGTAATAAAATACCCAATAAAACATAGAAAGAAAGCTTTCTTTGGACTCCTGGTTTCGGAGGCATTTCAGTCCATTATTATGCCACGATTCTGCAGGAAACCCAGGAGAGTTTAAAAACTGCAGAGTCCGATGCAATCGTCTTTTCAAGTCAGACTCAGATCACAGACCTTCCCACAGCGTAGGACAGGAGTACAACCACAAGCTTGGAAGGCTTGATGCTTATATACAGCATAGTTAGAGATTCTTTGAATACTTGGTAGGGGAGGTGGATGAGGCAAGTCATAATTCAAACACGATACCACTTGGTAGGGTGGAATTGAGGCTGAGAGGGGGATACTTCCGACCTAAGGAGTGTCTTTATGGGGACTAGTTTTATGACCGGCCACAACTGTCTGTGGCTTCTGATCACCTCTCTTCCATGATTCAAATGTGGGACCCTAATCTCCTTTTTCCAAGGACAGGCACCAGCTGCACCTGGAAGTGCCCAGCCAGTTATCAGGGAAGAATGCTAACCTCAGTGTCACAGAGGCGAGGGAGGCTGTCATCCATCTTACTCAAGCTGGTACCTGTGGCTCCTCAAGTTCTCTCAGGAGCGGCCAGAAAGGGGGAGGAAGCTTTGTGGTTATAGTAGGAAGGAGCAGGTGGTGGAGGAAGAGGGAACTTCTGCGAGAAAGCACAGAAGCAAGCCACCTGTGCACTTCATCATAGCTGAAGATGACATGGTGAAGTAGTTCGACGACAGTGGGAACATATGATGGAGCCTTTTCATATCTTAGTGGAACAGGAAGCAGAGAAAGCAGGCCAGAATAAGGATAAGGGGCAGGAATAACCTTCATCCCTATTTCTACCAGCTAGGCTCCACAACCATCAAAATTGTGCTATGAGCAGTGATTGAACAATTCAAACCATGAGTCTATAGGAGGCATGTCAGATTCAAACCATAGCTGGGAAGCTGTAAGCATCGAGGCACAGAGATCCCACAGCATAATGGGAGGATTTGGGTGGAATTCCTCTGAGCCATGCATCTAAGACACATTCAACAACAGATGGTCTGTCCATTGTACTCCATGACAAAATCACCATACAACTGCTAAGACACAAATCACACAACCTAGGCAGAATATAAAAAACTCAGGCAGAACAGCCTCGCCTTCTGAATTAGGAAGGGCATTCCCCCAAGAGGCCAAGCCAGCCACTCAGTGATTTATAAACATCAAGGCTACCAATAGAACTCTGGGCTATGACAGAACAAACTTTCAATAGATGATAACACTGAGTGTGGTAGTTTGAATAAGAATGCCCCCCCAGGCCTTAGGAGATATGACCTTGTTGAAGAAGGTGTGTCACTGGGGGCAAGCTTTGAGGTTTCAAAAGACAAGTGCCATTCCCAGTGTGTTCTCTCTCTGCTTCCTAATTGCAGATGAAGATGTGAGTTTTGAGATGTTCCTGCTGCCATGCTTATGTTTCACTATCATGGACTCTAACCCCCTGAAACCATAATTAAATACCTCCTTTAATAGGTTGCCTTGGTCATGGTGTTTTGGTACAACAATAGAAAAATAACTATGACACTGAGATATTTCCTCCTTTCATTAAAGCATGATGCAAAATGCTAACATGCCTTACGCATATTTATATATTGTCGAGAATAGCAATATACGCTGAAGAGGTGGCTCAGTGACTAAGGCAATTGCAGTGTAAGTGCTGAGAACCAATAATTCCATTGCTTCCATGTTGAGGTGGGAGGCCGAGAACAGGAGAATTTCTAAGTTTGTATGCCAGTTACCTGGTATGTGCAACAGTGAAACAATAAGAGTTCCTGCTTACAACAAGGAGGTGAGGACTACTATCTAAGGTTGTCTTCTGACCTTCACATATGTGATGTGGCATATACTTCTATTATAAACACACACCCTCTACCTACCTACACACACACACACAGAGAGAGAGAGAGAGAGAGAGAGAGAGAGAGAGAGAGAGGGAGAGGGAGAGGGAGAGAGAGAGAGAGCAATCAATGAATAGGAGCAGTTCTGCACTGTGGCCTGAGAATCACACTTGAGAGCTAGCTGCCCAGTTGGTTTGTGAAGTGCCCAATTAACTCATAGAACAACTAGACTGGAACCCAGAATCTCTGCCTTGGAAACAGCTGCGTTTCCAGGAAGGGGAAATGTCAACATCACTTAAGTCCCATGTTCTCTTTAGTTTCACATTTACAGTTTGAATGTGGCATCTCCTCTGGTTGTTGGTATAGAGAAAAGTGATTTGAGAAAGAGTAGACTTATTCATTATCAATCATAGATAACTAATCTGCCCTACAGAGGGATATATCAGCTAGATCTGTGTATAGAAGTCAGACAGCTAAGAGATAGGACACCCAAGTCATTCCATATATAAGTCTGGTACATGAGACCTCATGGTGAGCTCTTGGTATTTCTAACCACCCTTCCCACATTCCTGATACTTCTTAGCAGTCACATAAATTCCTTGTCCAAGTACAAGCAGGAAGCTCTTCCATCAACACAGCATCTCATAACTGTCGAATGAAGTGGGAAATGAGACAGTGAGATATGTCACTAGAGCACCAAAGAGGCAATCAGTTAACCAACTGACCAATCAACAAAGGCACAGAGTTCATCAGAAACATTTAAAGAGCATGAACATTTAAGAATAATGATACTGGTTAGAAATGCCAATTAATCATCAGACGTCCTAAAGCATAAGCAGCTGTAGAAGAGGGACTGTCTGATTATCCTCTGACTGTCCAATTTCCAGGGATGGAAACAACATGGTTGAGTATCTATTATTTCAAATGTTTGGGGGAAGAAGTATTTGAATTTGGAATTAAAAGACTTTTTGGACTATTTTCATGTATATATACATATTATATATATACATACATATATATATATGTGTGTGTGTGTGTGTGTGTGTGAATGAACCTAATTATATGGAACTTAATTATAAGCACGAATGCAGTAATTCTAACTTATGCCATGTACTTATATTTATAGATACACATTTACATTTTACATGTTTCATATATATATATGCATATATATATATGAAAGATAATTTTTAAAGATTTATTTATTATTATATCTAAGTACACTGTAGCTGTCTTCAGATGCACCAGAAGAGGGCATCAGATCTCATTACAGATGGTTGTGAGCCCACCATGTGGTTGCTGGGATTTGAACTCAGGACCTTCAGAAGAGCAGTCAGTGTTCTTAACCACTGAGCCATCTCTCCAGCCCCGAAAGATAATTTTAATATATTATTTTTAGTGTACCTGCATTTTGGCTGCAACTCATCAGAGTATAATGTGAGGTCAAATGTAGAAATTTGTCTTTTTGTGGCAATATGTAGGCACCGTTTCTGACTCAAGAGAATTTCAGATTTTAGGTTTGTGAATGATTAACCTGTAGTTGCTAAAGTAACAGACATATTATGCTTATGATGCTAAGGAAGAGAACTATTTCTGCAAGTTTTGTTAAAACATATGGATCTTTTTATTGAACAGCTTCCTGTGTTTTTCTTTGGGGATCTAGGGAAGATGTACTTAAGACAAGGTCTCACTATGCAGCCAAGATTGAGCTCAAACTTTCCACATGGCCCATGAAAGCCTGCTTGAACTTGAGTAGTTGAGATAGCAAATATACACTACCATACCCAGTTGTCAAAGTCTTGTGTGTTGCTGGATGTACTTTGGGGAGAACACAAGCCCAGAAGCATCCTGACATTGGTCATGTGTTTACTATAATTCCTCCTAGCTAAAGCTTTTCTCTCTATGCCGCCCTGTGTTTTTCATGCCATGTGGGAAAAGCAATTTAGAAAACCAGATGAGTTTTATTTCTTCAATGTCTTCACAGATGGATAAAAAAGGTTTGCAGTTTCCTTGGGACTTCATTTTAGCTTACAGAGACGCAGATGCCAAGTAATAGTGAAGTTGAATTGGAAAAAAGGATAAATCATTTGTGGTTAAGTGGATAGGGGAGAAGACATATTTAAAGAGAAATTTCACTCAAAGATGATGCAAACCCAAATTAACAGGCACTGACTTTTTAATAGTATTCAGTAATTTTTAAATGGGGGAGTGGGCTGGGGAAATGTCTGCTGTGCAAGCATGAGGACTTGAGTTTGGATCACCAGCATCTATGTAAAAGCTGGGTATAGTGGTATGTGTGTATAGTAACCCTAATGCTGGGGCAGGTATTGGAGACAAGAGGATGTCCTGAAGCTCAATTGGCCTGCCAGATGAATTATATTGATGAGTTTTAAGTTAAGAGACTGTCTCAAAAAATAAGGTGGAGAATGATCAAGAAAGCTACTGATACAGACTTCTGGACTCTACAAGCACACAAATACATGTACACAAGCACAGTGGCCTGAACTTGAGAGAGTATACTCTCTAACTGCTGCTCAACTATCCCAGGGATCTATGTATGCTCTTACAACATTTATTCTGAGAATCTGTGGCAAGGCCTTTCTCATTTCTGTGGCTCCATCCCTTCATACGTGGTCCCAAGATTTGATGTAGCAAGAAACTGGGCTCTTCTTAAAGTTAGTCAGAAGGCCCTGGCAGAGGGTTGAATAGTGAAGGATGACATGCCTCTAAATCTATTTCAAAACCAGCCTTCCAAGCAATTTGGATGTGAAGAAAACATTAAGAATCTGTTTTGCAAAACTTCCCTTCCCAAATTCCTTCTCTCCCACTTTTCTACCTATTACATGTATGTGGGTATCAAAAGCTATATTCCAGGCATTTTTATTCTTGGCTCGGAATGTCCCTTCCAAAAAAAATAATCATTATCTATAAAAATGGTGACACTGAAAGTTCCCTGGCACTAGGTCTAGGGGGAATCTACCCATATTCCAAGAGTCAGAACAACTTTCTGAGCCCTGGGCCAGGATATCTCTTTGAAATGAAATCTGTGGAGCTCCACTTAGGTGTAGCAACATTGCCTCACATTTAAAGAGGCCAGGAAACTTTGTTTTTAAAACCTCATTACACCCTCCACTACATAAACTCTTCTGTCTCCTTTCCTGGCATTCTCATATACATATTCTTTCTCTCTCTTCATCCTTCTCTCCACCTGTCCCCTCCCTCCCTACTTCTCTTGAGGTAGGATCTCATGTGTCTCAAGCTGATCTTGAGCTAACTATATAGCCAAAGACAGCCCTGGACTTCTGATTCTCCTGCTTCTATCTCCTGAATGGTGGAATTCAGGTGTGCACCATAATGCCCAGTTTATGTAGTACTGGGATTGAACCTAGGGCTTACTGGATGCTAGGCTTTACCAACCAATTGGGGTATATCACTAGCCTTAACATTCTCCTTATATCCTTCACAATGTTTATTAAAATGAGCACTTATATACACTCTGTTGTTACTGTTATTTCACCTTTGACAATACTGGGAACTGCAAAAACTGAGGCCTCGGGCCTATAAAACAACCACTCTACCACTGAGCTACATTTCCAACCTTATACTTTTTATTTTCACATAAATTGCCCAACCTGGACATGGATTTAGATTTTCCTGCCTGAGCTTCCCAAGTAGCTGAGACTAAAGGCTTGGCAATGCTAGGTCAGGCCACTTGTGATTTTAAAAATTTAGCATATGCCTTGTTATGTATAACAGGGATTAGCAAACTACAAATTTTAATCCTTGGCTTGGCATGTCACTTTCATTAAGAAAAAATATGGGTATTAAATTACTGGTGTGTTACATGGTATATAAACTGAGTTTTTTCAGAATATACTGCTCTGAAAGAATTTGGTCCTGTGAAAACCTGCCCCAAAATACTGTGAGACCTATGGGAGAAAAACAGACAGGGGCTGGAAAGATGGCTCAGTGATGAAGAGTACTTGTTGCTCTTGCACAGGACCTAGATTTGATTTCCAGCCTCTACATGGTGGTTCACAAACATCTGTAACCAGAGTTCTAGGGAATCTAACACATACATATATAAAAATACAAGCATGCATGCATGCATACAGTCAGGCAAAACATTCATTTACATATATTTTAGGAAAAAGAAAAAAAAAGGCTGAAAAAATCCAAGACTGCACACAATACAATTTACTGAGAGATTTACTAGTAGAAATATGGTCATAGGTTATAGCAAAATCAGTTGGAGACCTACCATTTGAGTCAGAAAGAGGAGTATATATCTAGTGACTTCATCCTACATGTAATATATTGTTTATCTTAATTTAATATTCAAGAATCAGGAGCATGCCTGGAGCAAGGATCCAGTTAGCTTATTTGCGGTATATTGGGTAACTATGTGACGCAAACAGACCAGAATCAACTATGGAGGTAATGAGTGAAGATCATAATATTCAGATCAAGCTTGAATCACTCTTCCAATTTTCATTTCTTTGTTTGAGACAGCATCTTAATATGTAGCTCACTCTGGCATTGAACTCAGAGTCCTTCTACCTTAACAACTACAAATGTTAGGATCACAAACATTTCTAAAGTCCTCATAATAGCCAATTCAATTTCCAAATACTTTGCAGACTAAGAACATAGCTGAGTACATAGGACATGGCACTGTCCTCTAATTCTTGAGCACTCCAATCTCCTACAAACAGTCAGCAAGCCCTACCAGAAGCAACAACTTGTTTTAAGCTAGGATTTACATCTGTCTTCTGAGTTCTCCATTTCTCTTACAATACAACATAACACATCATCCTTAGCCACTCTTTCTTCTTTGCAAAGCATTGAAAACCATTTCAGAATTGACAGAACTGTAGACGGTTGCATGTAATGCCATGCAATTGGTAACTAAACCCTGGCAACAAAAACACATAGTTGCTAAAAGCTGGTGGCTGCTAAAACACAGAACTGGTAATTCAGAGTAGCCAAATGTGGGCCATAACAAGAGGATTCAATAACAAGAGGTTAGGATTAGAAATAATTTAACCCAAACCAACTGTAAATGTGTGAAAAGTATGCACCATACTACACAAATGCATTGTAACCTACATGACGATGATTAAGGAAGGACCACTTTTAATAGGAATGTGAACAGTAATGAATAAAAAAAAATCAGTAAATATATGAAAGAACATTGCCTTTCTCAAGCCCCTAAGAAATACATGTTAAAAATGGGTTACTTAATAAACCACAGAATTGCCCTTCCGGTCAGCGTCAGTACCGGGTAACCTTGGGCAGGGAGTCGACGGACACCCCCACAGTCCCTAGAGGACTCTCCACGAGATCTTAGGACCACTTGTGTGTGGAATGCAACTTCTGTTCCAATCCAATCGCGCAGGCAGGACCTGAGACAGCATTAGGGAAGCAGAAAACCGGTCTGACCAGGGGCACAAGTCCCTTCCGGTCAACACCATCACTTGGTCACCTTGGGCGCGGAATTGGAGGACATCCCCATGGTCCCTAGAGGACTCTCCATGCCATCTTAGGAACACTGACCAGACAGCTCCACACTCCTCAAAGAAGACAACACACCCCAGGCACTGTAAAACGCCCAGGACCTTTGACAACAGGATCCCAGGATAAAAGGAGCTTGGTCACACCAGTATTCCAGGGTCTCAGAGGAACTTCACTGCCAAGAACTCTGGCACACCCATAATCTCAGGTTCACAGGAGCCCACAAGCAAAGGATCACAGAGAAAGCTGGACTCTGAGGAGTCCTGAATCAACTGGGATTATAGGAAGGACAGGCTCCAATCAGAGGACAGCAAATACTTGAAATAATCAGATGGCAGGAGGCAAGCATAAGAACAGAAACAACAAAAACCAAGGTTACTGGGCATCATCAGAACCAAACTCTCCAACCATAGCAAGTCCTGGATACACCATCACACCAGAAATGCAAGACATGGATCTAGAGTCACTTCTTATGATGATGATTATGATGATGATGATGGAGGACATTAAGAAGGAAATACAGGAAAACACAGGTAAACAGCTAAAAGCCTTTAAAGAGGAAACACAAAAATGCCTTAGAGAGTTACAGGAAAACACTTTCAAATAGGTGATGGACCAAACAGGTGATGGAATTGAACAAAACCATCCAGGATCTAAAAATGGAAGTAGAAACAATAAAGAAAACCCAAAGGGGTACAACTCTGGAGATAGAAACCCTAGGAAAGAAATCAGGAACCATAGATACGAGAATCAGCAACAGAATACAGGAGATAGAAGAGAGAATCTCAGGTGCAGAAGATTCCATAGGGAACATACACACAACAATCAAAGAAAATACAAAATGCAAAAAGAACCTAAGTCAAAACATCCAGGAAATCCAGGACACAATGAGAAGACCAAACCTACGGATAATAGGAGTAGATGAGAATGAAGATTTAAAACTTAAAGGGCTAGCAAATATCTTCAACAGCATTATAGAAAAAAATTTCCCAAACCTAAAGAAAGAGATGCCATTAAATATACAAGAAACCTACAAAACTCCAAATAGACTGGACCAGAAAAGAAATTCCTCCCAACACATTATAATCAGAACAACAAACGCACTAAATACAGATGGAATATTAAAAGCAGTAAGGGAAAAAGGTCAAGTAACATATAAAGGCAAGCCTATTAGAATTACATCAGACTTTTCACCAGAGACTATGAAAGCCAGAAGATCCTGGACAGATGTTATACAGACACTAAGAGAACACAAATGTCAGCCCAAGCTAATATACCCAGCCAAACTTTCAATTACCATAGATGGAGAAACCAAAGTACTCCATGACAAAAGCAAATTCACACAATATCTTTCCATGAATCCAGCCCTTCAAAGAATAACAGAAAAAAACCAATACAAGGACGGAAACTACGCCCTAGAAAAAGGAAGAAAGTAATCCTTCAACAAACCTAAAAGAAGACAGGCACAAGAACAGAATGCCAACTCTAACAACAAAAATAATAGGAAGCAACAATTACTTTTCCTTAATATCTCTTAATATCAATGGACTCAATTCCCCAATAAAAAGACATAGACTAACAGACTGGCTACACAAACAAGACCCAACATTTTGCTTCTTACAGGAAACCCATCTCATGGAAAAAGACAGACACTACCTCAGAGTGAAAGGCTGGAAAACAATGTTCCAAGCAAACGGTCTGAAGAAACAAGCTGGAGTAGCCATTCTAATGTCGAAGAAAATCAACTTCTAACACAAAGTTATCAAAAACAGCGAGGGACACTTCATGCACATCAAAGGTAAAACCTTCCAAGAGGAACTCTCAATTCTGAACATCTATGCTCCAAATGCAAGGGCAGCAACATTCATTAAAGAAAATTTAGTAAGCTCAAAGCACACATTGCACCTCACACAATAATAGTGGGAGACTTCAACACCCCACTTTCATGAATGGACAGATCCTGCAAACAAAAACTGAATAGGGACACAGTGAAACAAACAGAAGTTAGAACAAATGGATTTAACAGATATGTACAGAACATTTTATCCTAAAACAAAAGGATATACCTTCTCAGCACCTCATGGTACCTTCGCCAAAACTGACTATATAATTGATCACAAAACAGGCCTCAACAGATACAAAAATATTGAAATTATCCCATGCAACCTATCAGATCACAATGAAATAAGGCTGATCTTCAATAACAACATAAATAATAGAAAGCCAACATTCACCTGGAAACTGAACAACACTCTTCTCAATGATACCTTGGTCAAGGAAGAAATAAAGAAAGAAATTAAAGACGTTTTAGAGTTTAATGAAAATGAAGCCACAACATACCCAAACCTATGGGACACAATAAAAGCATTTCTAAGAGGAAAACTCATAGCTTTGAGTGCCTCCAAAAAGAAACTAGAGAGAGCACACACTAGCAGCTTGACAACACACCTAAAAGCTCTAGAAAAAAAGGAAGCAAATTCACCCAAGAGGAGTAGACTGCAGGGAACAATCAAACTCAGGGGCGAAATCAACCAAGTGGAAACAAAAAGAACTATTCAAAGAATCAACCAAATGAGGAGTTGGTTCTTTGAGAAAATCAATAAGATAGATAAACCTTTAGCCAGACTCACTAGAGGGCACAGGGACAGCATCCTAATTAACAAAATCAGAAATGAAAAGGGAGACATAACAACAGGTCCTAAAGAAATCCAAAACACCATCAGATCCTTCTACAAAAGGCTATACTCAACAAAAATGGAAAATCAGGATGAAATGGACAAATTTCTAGACAGATACCAGGTACCAAAGTTGAATCAGGATCAGGTTAATGATCTAAACAGTCCTATATCCCCTAAAGAAATACAAGCAGTCATTAATAGTCTCCCAACCAAAAAAAGCCCAGGACCAGATGGGTTTAGTGCAGAGTTCTATCAGACCTTCAAAGAAGACCAAATTCCAACTCTTCACAAACTATTCCACAAAATAGAAACAGAAGGTACTCTACCCAATTCATCCTATGAAGCCACAATTACTCTGATACCTAAACCACATAAAAACCCAACAAAGATAGAGAACTTCAGACCAATTTCCCTTGAGTATTGATGCAAAAATACTCAATAAAATTCTCGCTAACCGAATCGAAGAACACATCAAAACAATCATCCATCCTGACCAAGTAGGCTTCATCCCAGGGATGCAGGGATGATTTAATATACAGAAATCCATCAACGTAATTCACTATATAAACAAACTCAAAGAAAAAAACCACATGATCATCTTGTTACATGCTGAGAAAGCATTTGACAAAATCCAACAACCATTCATGATAAAAGTCTTGGAAAGATCAGGAATTCAAGGCCCATACCTAAACATAATAAAAGAAATCTACAGCAAACCAGTAGCCAACATCAAAGTAAATGGTGAGAAGCTGGAAGCAATCCCACTAAAATCAGGGACTAGACAAGGCTCCCTACTTTCTCTCTACCTATTTAACATAGTATTTGAAGTCCTAGCCAGAGCAATTCAACAACAAAAGGAGGTCAAGGGGATACAAATTGGAAAGGAAGAAGTTAAAATATCACTATTTGCAGATGTTGTGATAGTATATATAAGTGACCCTAAAAATTCCACCAGAGAACTCCCAAGCCTGATAAACAGCTTCAATGAAGTAGCTGGATATAAAATTAACTCAAACAAGTCAATGGCCTTTCTCTACACAAAGGATAAACAGGCTGAGAAAGAAATTAGGGAAACAACACTCTTCACAATAGTCACAAATAATATAAAATATCTTGGTGTGACTCTAAGGAAGTTAAAGATCTATATGATAAGAACCTCAAGTCTCTGAAGAAAGAAATGAAAGAAGATCTCAGAAGATGGAAAGATCTCCCATGCTCATGGATTGGGATCTCCCATGCTCATGGATTGGCAGGATCAATATAGTAAAAATTGCTATCTTGCCAAAAGCAATATACAAATTCAATGCAACCCCCATCAAAATCCCAACTCAATTCTTCAAGGAAATAGAAAGGGCAAATTGCAAATTCATCTGGAATAACAAAAAACCTAGGATAGCAAAAACTCTTCTCAATGATAAATAAACTCGGAGGAATCACCATGCCTGACATTAAGCTGTACTACAGAGCAATTGTGATAAAAACTGCATGCATGGTACTGGTATAGCGACAGACAGGTAGACCAATGGAATAGAATTGAAGACCCAGAAATGAACCCACACACCTATGGTCACTTGATCTTTGACAAGGGAGCTAAAACCATCCAGTGGAAAAAAGACAGCATTTTCAACCAATGGTGCTAGCACAACTTGCAGTATCATTTAGAAGAATGAGAATTGATCCATTCTTATTTCCTTATACTAAGGTCAAGTCTAAGTGGATCAAGGAACTCCACATAAAACCAGAGACACTGAAACTTACAGAAGAGAAAGTGGGGGAAAAACCTTGAAGATATGGGCACAGGGGAAAAATTCCTGAATAGAACAAAAGTGGCTTGTGCTGTAAGATCGAGAATCCACAAATGGGACCACATAAAATTGCAAAGCTTTTGTAAGGCAAAAGACACTGTCAATAAGACAAAAAGACCACCAACAGATTGGGAAAGGATCTTTACCAATCCTAAATTAGATAGGGGTCTAATATCTAATATATTATATATAAAGACCTCAAGAAGGTGGACTACAGAAAATCAAATAACCCCATCAAAAAATGGGGCTCAGAGCTAAACAAAGAATTCTCACCTGAGGAATACCGAATGGCTGAGAAGCACCTGAAACAACATTCAACATTCTTAATCATCAGGGAAATGCAAATCAAAACAACCCTGAGATCACACCTCACACCAGTCAGAATGGCTAAGATCAAAAATTCAGGTGACAGAAGATACTGGCGAGGATGTGAAGAAAGAGATATACTCCTCCATTGTTGGTGGGATTGCAAGCTTGTACAACCACTCTGGAAAGCAGTCTGGCGGTTCCTCAGAAAATTGGACATAGTACTACCCAAGGATCCCACAATACCTCTCCTGGGCATATATCCAGAAGATGTCCCAACTGGTAATAAGAACACATGCTCCACAATGTTCTTAGCGGCCTTATTTATTATAGCCAGAAGCTGGAAAGAACCCAGATGCCCCTCAAAAGAAGAATGGACTGCCCCCCCCAAATTGTGTGACACATATTCATGCATAAACTGTTAAAACGAGCATCTTTGTATTTGTATTGTTTTCAACATTGCCAAGGTGCTATGGGAAATTAAAATTACAAAATTAGAAAAAAATAAAATTATTGAAAAACAAAAAAAAAAACAAAAAAAAGAAGAATGGATACAGAAAATGTGGTACATTTACATAATGGAGTACTACCCAGCTATTAAAAATATGAAATTATGAAATTCCTAGGCAAATGGATGGATCTGGAGGGTATCATCCTGAGTGAGGTAACCCAATCACAAAAGAACTCACATGATATGTACTCACTGATAAGTGGATATTAGCCCAGAAACTTAGAATACATAAGATACAATTTGGAAAGCACATGAAACTCAAGAAGAATGAAGACCAAAGTGTGGACACTTCGCCCCTTCTTAGAATTGGGAACAAAACACCCATGAAAGGAGTTGCAGAGACAGATTAAAGGATGGACCATCTAAAGACTGCTGCACTTGGGGATCCATCCCATAATCAGACTCCAAACGCAGACACCATTGCATATGCCAGCAAGATTTTGCTTAAAGGACTCTGATATAGCTGTCTCTTGTGAGGCTATGCTGGTGCCTGGCAAACACAGAAGTGGATACTCACAGTCAGCTATTGGATGGAACACAGGGCCCCCAATGGAGGAGCTAGAGAAAGTACCCAAGGAGCTCAAGGGGTCTGCTTATAGGTGGAACAACAATATGAACTAACCAGTACCCCCAGAGCTCATGTCTCTAGCTGCATATGTAGCAGAAAATGGCCTAGTCGGCCATCATTAGGAAGAGAGGTCCCTTGGTCTTGCTAACTTTATATGCCCAGGTACAGGGGAACACCAGGGCCAAGAAGTGGGAGTAGGTGGGTAGGGGAGTGGGGTCAGGGGAGGGTATGGGGGACTTTCGGGATATCATTTGAAATGTAAAGGAAAAAATACCTAATTAAAAAATTGGAAAAAAATAATCCACAATTCCAAATTAATGCTTAATATTGGTAAAATTGTGAGAAAAACAGAACTTCCTAGATGGCTGGTGAGTGAGGCATAAATAGCAAGGATACACTTCATAGATCCACAAGGTGGTATCTCCTAAATATGTATCTATCATGCCTTAAGACAACCCACATGGAAGGGTATGACTCTCTCAGTACAATATGTCTACTAAAGTATTATTTATAATTGTGAATGGCCAGAAGCAGCTTTAAATATCTATACTGTAAGACAGATTTTTCATATCTTAGAATACCATGCATAATACATATAAAATCTTTTTGTATTTTTAAAGGCAGTCTGCATATACCATGTGGAGAATGACTGGGTATATAAAATATATATTCGTGCTAAAACAAGACTTCAAAGCACACACACTTTCATGTTCTACAGTGGAATCACTGGGTAAGGAGATTAAGGATGATTTTAATTTTCTCTCTTTAATTTTTTATATTAATTTGAACTATCTTCCCACCCTATCTAAACATTTATTTTAAAGGGGCGGGGGTAAAAAGGGTAAGTAATTAAATAGATTCTGAATCTCTTTAGACATCCAGAAATGTCTACAATTCTATCAGTGATCTGACTGTTAACTTGCTCTAGCAGAAAGAAGCCAGGTAAAACCTCTAATGTCCAAGAAAGGGAAAGATGGATAGCTCAAGGTAGACATAAAATGCCAGTTTTTTTCCTATGGTTCCCCAACCATGATACATCTATCTTCCTTCCTTCCTTCCCTCCGTCTCCCCCCCCCCAACAGAGATCTAAAATAGTAAGAACCATATAAATACATTCTAAAAGGGCATATAAATTATTACCTTCCCCAACCTCCAGCATCCAAAGTCAGACTTTGGGGGAGTGGCCAGTCTATGCAAAGCATGCAGCAGTTAACAGGCTTTTACTATGTCATTTGTCACTGCAGCTGGGTAGCAGAAGCCTTCTGTAACCCATCTAGTTGACACACACTTGTGATTATTTCCATAATGTAGAAAAAAGACCTTTGTGTATGCGTTAATGAATAAGAATGCCCCTGTAAACTTTCTCCTTAAGACAGAGGCACATGTGGGTGTGTATATGTGTGAGCATGTGCACGTATATTTACACATAAAATATTTTCCTACTATATATAAAATATATTGACTAGTCCCTTTTTCTACCACAAAATGACAAAAATCATCAAAAATACTTATATCTACTTCAACCAGAAAATATGCCAACCATTCAAATTTGTTCCAGTATTTTATGCTTGAAAATTATTTTCCAATCATTTAAAAAATGTAGCTGGTAGACAGCAAGCTATTTAGTTATAGTGCTACCAGATTCTGGAAAACCTTTCCTTAATTTGCCTTTCCTCCTCCTCCTTTTTTTTTTTTTTTTTTTTTTTTGCCTCTGCACTGGCACAACCAATGCCTAAATGTGCAATTCAAGATGACACCTACTCCCATGAGTCAGTGAATACAGACTCAGATAGTGTATGTATGTGTGTACAGAGACAGCTATGCAGCAGTTTCCCTGTGAAAATGGCATTCCTTCTACACATGCAAAAAGCTTCCTTGCCTGCAGCAAAGGCAATTCATCATTTAGCAACATGGCCCAAAACAATAACCTGCATTTTTAATCACAATGAAAGAGGAAGAATGAAAAATGCAAGCACATGTACACTAACACATTTAAAGAAAGAACATTATCATGATCAAAACAATAAATTATAAGAACTAAAATATTAAAAGCCACAGAGATTCCATTTTCTCCTTATAGAGTTTTTTCACTGCAGTTAGCAAGCTCTGTGAATGTACACATGGATCATTTGCATGACCAAGCATGCACACCTGGTTTTACAACCCCACCACCCCCCAGTTTGGATGTGGCTAACTCACCATTTCTTTCAGTGTCCACACTCAGTGTCTCAGGAGTGAGAATGCCTGCATCTTATGGCTACTGAAAAAGAAACGGCAACGCAGACAAGTCTTCACAGATCCCTCCTGCCTGCGTTCTTGGGTCATCCATGTGCAGAACTCACACAGAGCTATTTTTCCACACAGCAAGGGCTACCAGTCCCACCAGTTAGGGACGACAGCTTTCAGTTCCAACGTGCTTTTTATCCAGCTTTAAAAAACCCAGGCTGAAAAAACTGCCTGTGCCCTTAAACATGCATGCAGCATGGACAAATGTGCCCCCTGTCACATGTGTGCACGCTTGCAGAGTGCTCCATCTAGAATCTGAACCCTGATTTGCATGATTTTTCATCTTTAGACAGAACAATAAACAATGAGAATGTTTGCAGATCTTGCTAGATCAGACCCACGCCATTGTGAACTGACAAACAACCTGCCCTTTAAGACTGTAGAACAAAAGAGGCATTGGGAACTACACCCTCCTCACAAATAGCACAAGTGATTTTTAAAACAGTTCCCCTCGGGGATAAGATGCCCTGAGAAGGAGCACTAGAGTCTCTTACCTGCATCCCTGATTGCTGCTGTAGACTGTGGCTCATTCAGCCTGCAAAGGCAGCTAAGTGCTTCAGGGACCCAAAGCCCGCCTCTGCCACCGCAGAATCCTGCTGCCTACAGCATTGTGGAGTCACGAAGGCATGCTGGCAACAGCTGGAATATCAGAGCCTGCTGCCTTATGATGTACAAGTTTATGAAGGTTCTGTCAACTCCAAAACCCAGTATATCTGGTCTCAGGGAATATTACCAGCACTTCCCATGACTAAGCTGTAAGAGGCTTCTACTTTTAAAACCCCTAATAGGCATGGAGAATGGGTGTCCTTTCTTTTTATATTTTCTTAAAGTGGAAAATATAGAAGAACCCACTGCAAGAATGTCATTCATGAATTCTACTTAAAAACTCTGATCAATGCTATCACAGGCATACATAGTCCAACTCTACAACTACAATGAAGTTAAAGAAGATACTCAATAGCCTATTTTATGTCGATGGATATTCTTACGCTGATTACACACTCATTAGGAATGTAATCCATCAACTGACAAACAAAGTGTTTTAGAACTTTTTCTGTGTGCAAGGGCACTGGGGCAAGAAGACAAAGCAACCAGACTGACCCGACTCACTCAATTCATCACATCACAATGACTTGCATTTAAAGGCTCCGGGCCCCACCTCCACTCTGACCACAAACCCCCAACCTCAGTGGCATGGTCCTAAACAGAAATTGCCCCCTCACAAATTTTCTTCATAGCTCCTTCCCACCTAGACAGCCCTCAACATCTGAGTCCTGGGCTTAGCCAACAGGGCTTTTGCTTTCCAGCTTGTTTCCATAAAGCTCTTCTCAATACACAGTAATTATTTCAGTCTCCTGCGCATTTTACCAAGTAACATGTTATTATGCAGCCTCCAATATAGCACACTGCTAATCTATTATCATTATATCCATTAAGCATTTACGTTTTTATTAGTATATATTCACTTTTACAGCATTATGGGTTTCACTTTTACATTTTCATACATTTAAATCACAGTTTGCTCATTATTATCTTATATATTATATTAATTATATATAATATATCACACATATATTATATATAATTATTATCTTATATTATCTTCCTTAGCCCCCTTCTTATCCTTAATCTTCACAAATACTAACCTTTCTACTACTTTCATGTCATATACATATACGTGTATATGTATTTAATCTAGCTTCCACATGAGGAAAAAAAAAACGTTTTTCCTGATCTAGCTTATTGTACTAAACACAATGATCTCCAGTTTCATCTAATTCCCTGCAAATGACATTTCATTTTTTAGTTTGTGACCAAATAAAATACATATACTCTCCAGCCTACATTTTTCTTTACTATTGTGTTTATGGGATACTCAGGCCAACTTAATAACTTGGCTATTGTGAACAGTGCTTCAGTGGACAATGATGTGTGGGTGTCTCTGTGGTATACTAACTTGGATCCCACTAAATGCTTAAATTTAAGAGAAAGGGTTACAAGAGGTTACTAAATCTGGATGACCTGATACAAACATAGTGAAGATTTGCTCCTGTATTTTTGATTGCAAAGCTCACACTCTTTCCAGTGTTTTTCATGTCCACATAGTATTTTTTATATGTCCTCATATACAGTGATGTCACCTCCCTGACATCCCCATCCTTGCCTTCCTCTCCCAAGAGGCTTGTTGTACATGTTAAAGTGTTGATCAAGTATTCTATCAACTGGGTATATCCCTAACAAAAACATTTCATTTTCAAATGAAAAAAAAAAATTACAGAAAACTTAAAAGAAACAAGTTTCCATATAATAGACCAAGTGTTCTCTATTATTAAGCTTCAGATTTGTATGATATAGTATACTATCATTCGAATCTTAAGTATCTCTCATAGAGATAATGTTTTAAAGTATTTAAGTATCTCTCATAGAGATAGTGTTTTAAAGGCTTGGTCCCGTGAGGGCCACTACTATGAAATGGAAGAATCTTTAGGTAATAGGGACAAGAGAAAGGAAATTAGGTCACTAGGATTATATACTTAAAGGAGACTGTAGTACATCAGTTCCCTCTTCCTCCCACTCTGCTTCTCTGCTACCATGAATTAAATGGATTTTCCCCCATCACGTCTTTCTTCCATGATGTGCTGCTTCATCATAGGCCTAAAAGCAATGTAACCAGCCTTAGGTGGAAACCTCTGAAACCATAAGCTAAAACAACCTTTTTTCTTTATAAGTTGACCACGTCAGTCATTTTGTTGTACTGATGGAAAACAGTCTGATATATATTTACCCTAGTTAATCAACCAATATTGGTACATTGAGACTGATACACTTACTAATGAAGCACCTCAACATTAATGTATTAATAATCATATTATTATATTTTATAGATTATTTTATATTTTACTAATTATTATGTATTATTTATTGTTCCTTTCCTGGACCAGGATCCCAGGCAGGCACCACATTGTATATAGTAACTTTGTGATGATACTATAACCCTGAAAGTTTCTCCCTCCCCTCAAATGTGTATGTTAAAAACATAACTATGCAGACATGGAGATATGTTCTTATAATCCCAGAATTCGGGATGAAGGTGTTGTGTAGCAATTTACTAGGTAAGGACATTCCACTAGAGGGAAACTCTTTAAGATGCAGAATACAAAAAGGGGGGTGAAACAATAGCATGTTCTAAGAGGAAGTGACTCTATCCTATAGGGAAGCTTGTTAAAACAGGATGTGAAAAACCAAACTCAATAGCTTCAAGAAGTCCCTGGAACTGACTACATTCACTGGGCTCTTTTCTTCTCAAGAGTATAAAAACATTAAAGGCTGCTGAGAAGACTCAGACAAGACTGGAAGAAGCAGAGAGTAGTTGAGCTGCCTAGAAGACTCTCAGACATACTGAGCTGCCTGGAAAAGACTTAAAAACTAAGCTACCTGAAAATGACACTTTCCAACTTGCTGTCTGTAAACTGTATAGTGTGCTCCAGATCTCCAGCTTTTATAAGTTGTTATAAGTTGACATCCCATGTTGCGATGGGCTTTGGTGATGCAGCTGTCTTTGAGACCTTCCTGTTCCTGTAAATAACCCCATTAAAACTCACTTGTTCACCAAGCTGGACTTTGGCACTATCTGTACTTTGGTTTGTCATCAGATCCCTATCTGGGATGAGTGACATTTGTTCACATCTCTCAAGGAACAATGTCACACAGAGGAGGTTGAGGCAGGAAGATTGTAAATTCATAGATAATCTAAGCTATAGTCAAATCCTTTCTTAAAAACCAACCAACCAACCAAGTGACTTTAACCTCTTAAGAACTATGAGGTAGAGCACTTGGGGAATAAAAGTTCATGCAAGTGTCTATCTCAATAGTCAGACTAGTGTCTTTATGTGTGAACACAGAGAAAAAATGTTTATCTTTAGGCCAGAAAATGAGATCTCACAAGGCACCAAATCTGCTTATGCCTTAACCTTGGGCTTCAGCCTCCAGAATGGTTTGAAATACCTAGTGGTGTCTGCATGGTACTACATGGTTTTAATCCTGACAGCCAGGAGGCAGAGGCAGGAGGATCTTTCTGAGTGAGGCCAGCCCGGTCTACAGAATGAGATCCAAGCCATCCAGGACTACATAGTGAGACCACACCTCAAACAACAATAGAAATACTCGGTAGTAGAACCTTTTGGCTGTGACTAGACACACTGGGGTGTGTGCCCTTGAAGACACTATCTTATCCTAAGTCCACCCTTTCCCTTTCTGCTTCTTGATGGTATAAGGTGAGAAGCTTTGATCTTCTAGTCTAAGATATTTTGCTCCATCGTCCTGAATGGAGTAGGAGATAAATAATTAGACTTCCCTTTGTTTTGGTATTTGTTATACTTCTAAGGATTTTTCAGGCACCTGTAACATGTTATTCATTTGATTTTCCCTCCTTTTATAATTAGATTATGTCTATGAGTTTCTGGGTAAAGACTACAGAGGTGAATTATCATTTGTTATCACCATACAAAGGGTACATACTGCTAACATGTCTTATTTCTATGGTATCAATCCAAACATGTGGTTAATTTGTAAGCTTTCTCCATACTCTTCAGTCTGCATACTTCTGTAGAATGTTATTAGATTACTGAAGGCCCAGAGTTATGCTCCACCTCCTTGAGGATAGACATACTAAACTTTCCCCTCTGTAACAAAATATCTGACAAAATTAACTTAAAGGATAAAGGCTTTATTTTGGTTCAAGGTTTTAAAGATTCAATCAAAGATTACCCTGATTCCATTGCTTTGCTTTGAGCCTGAGTGAGGCAAGGTATCACAGTGGCCAATTACATGAAGTAAGGTCAAAATATCACAGCACCTCTAGTAAAAATGGTGCTATCACTGTATAGCATTCAGGAAGCAGAAAGGAGGAGGGAGACTGAGGATAAGATAGCCAAGGATAGACTCAGGTGACACGCTTCCACCAATCACACCCAGCTCCAAAAGATTCTACCATCCCCCAGTACTCAACTCACTTGCTTAAAGCTCTCAATATCTAGTTACTTCTCAAAAGCCATCAGCTTGCTACCAAGCCTTTTAGTGTAGCAACTCTGGGAGATACTTTAGATCAAAATCATGAGAGTAGAGTATACTCACATTTTGTCTGCATGATAGACTTGTCTACTGCCCATGTATTAATTTACTCATTCAGTTTTGTAAACACCATGAATTTATTCTAAATGTTGGCTGATATCTATCACTATTTTATTTTGTTGCTTCAAATGTTCCAGCTTTATTCATTATAGGATTCAGGGACTCTGAAATGTGTCCTCATTGTGTGTGTGTGTGTGTATCTGATATCCTTCCTTTCCAATCTCTTCCAGGCTTACCCACCTTTGATACTTCCTAACCAGTCTTCAAGGTAGCCCTGGTCCATCCTACGGGATTAAGACTTAGGTGAGGGCTGCACTTCAGAAATATTTATTTATTTATTCATTCATTCATTCATATTCATTCATTCTCTCTCTCTATTTCTCTTTCTCTCTCTCTCCTTCTTTCTCCCCATTTATAGCTGATTGAATTATTAGTATTAGATAAACATCACAGCATCAATTCACATTAGCTGTGTCTATGTAGGAAGACAGATTTGATGGATAAGATAAATGAACAGAAGTAATATTCTTAAACTAGCATCACTGTAAAGCTACCTTTTAGTGTTAATTGTAATTAAATAATCTGAAAGAATATTTAAAACCTGTTTTATTTTCTGTTTGTATGCTAGTCTATAACCACTGAACAATTTGGCAAGTTTGTATGCAAACAAACTGCAAAATCTATGTCAGCTTAATATGGAGAGTAATAGGCCCAGCAGGCTAAAAGGGCTCATTTTCTACTAGATAGAATGATGTGTGTACCTGGGATTCCACTATTTGGATGGTTGAGGCAGGAAGACTATAAGCTCATAGCTAGCTAGGATTACATGGTGAATTCCAAGCCAGATGGACTACATAGCAAGACTTTATCTCAATGTAGCAAAACAAAAACAAAACAAAAGCACTGAGGGTTGTACTTGAGAAAAGCTGACAGAGACACTTCTCAGGCTACCGTGGTCCCTATTCATATATCATCTCTCTTTGTCCTTTGTTTTCCTTCCCAAATATATAACATGTAGCACTTTCAAATTGGAGTCAAGGTATTTCAAGCAAAGCCTGCTGGCAATGCACACTGTGACAGAATGTGCAATGAAAAGTATACCCTGCTGTGTGTTCAGAACCAAGGCTGCAGCACAGTCATGAGATACATACACCATGGGTCAACACTGCTATAAACATTTCAGATTTCTTACCCATTTGACTTTTAATATGGTTTTGGTCCTTATATATTTAGAAATCTTTTATTCTTATCAAAGTCTTGTGACTCACATTCAGTTAGGTAACACAACCTGAGGTTATGACCCACAGCTTAAGAAACTGGGATTTAAGGTAAGCTTACAAACAAATAATAACATCCAGGATGCCCCGCCCCCATGTATGTACCTTCCAAGCCTACATGTGTTAAGGAAAGTCAAGAGTTCCAATTCCTTGCAAAATGCCCTCCATATTTGAATACTTGATCCCTAGTTAGTGGCATTTGGGAGAAGTGATGGTTACTTTAGAAGGTAGTCCCTTGCTGGAAGAAGAAACCACCTAGGGTGGGCCTTGATGATGTACAATGTGCAGCTTTTACTCCCACATCCTATTCTCCCTCCTCCTCCTCACTCTGTTGTCCTTATTTAGATAAAGATGTGGTCAGTCAGCTCCATGGCCCTGCCATAAAACCATACGTTTCCAGACATTCAGGTCTCGGTCTCTCTCTCTCTCTCTCTCTCTTTCTCTCTCTCTGACCATAAGCCAAAGCTAACTCTTTCTTTTCTAAGTTTCTGTTGGTCATGATGTTGTATTACAGCAACAGAAAACTAATAGCTGGGCAGTGGTGGCACATGCCTTTAATCCTAGAACTTGGGAGGCAGAGGCAGGTGGATTTCTCAGTTTGAGGCCAGCCTGGTCTACAGAAACTCTGTTTAAAAAAAAAAAGAAAAAAAAAAGAGTTCCAATTCCTGTAGCTGCTTATTAGATAGCTTAACCTCAACAGGCCTTTGCTTTCCTAAGGAGCGTTATAGTTCCATAGTTCTAATATACAAGAGCTAACATACAGAGAAAGTAGCAAAGGGAAAAGTCAGTCAAGCTTTCTTGCCTATACTCATAAGAGGCTGCCTGCTTCTAGAACCTACTTTTTAGTACTCTGAAAACTAAATGTCTACAAGGGCATTTCTAGCTTGGGTTAATTGAGGTGAGAAGATCCACCCTATGTATGGGCAATACCATCCCATGGGCAGAATAAAAGGAGAAAGTAAGCTAAGCAGCAGCATTCATTTCTCCTGATTCCTGATTAAGGATGCAAATTGAAGCTGCCTCACACTCCTGCTGTCATGAGTTTCCTACCATTGAGAATAATACCCTCCAACTATGAACCAAAATACACCCTCCCTTAAGCTACTTTTTCAAGTATTTTGTCCCAACAATGATAAGAGAAACTAATAATAGACATGAAAACAAAGTCTGTCCCTGTGTGGTGGCACACATCTTTAATCTCAGGTGGTTCTCTATGAATTTGAGTCCAGCCTGGTCTACAGAGTAAGCTCCAGGACAGCCAGGGCTACATGGAGGGACCGAAAAACCAACCAACCAACCAACCAACCAACCAACCAACCAACTAGTCTTATGCCTCTGTCTTTTTCTGGCAGTTACTGTTTTTCATTTTTGGGATGATGGTCTTATGTTTGCATATACAGAAAGAGTGCTTCAGTTCAGAATTCTGCCTGGTCTTATGAAATGGAAGCTCTGCTTCCTCATCCCTGTCCACCCTCCCCTATCCCTCTACATCCAAGCTTAAGTTTCACCTTTTTAGCCTGACCCATCCAGCACTGGATGCATAATTACCTAGCACAGTCCTTTAGAAAAGGCAGGCTGCAATTGCCAGACAGCTAATTGAGGGCCAGAGACAATAAACATCTGCCCTAGAGCCATGAACACAGGGTAGAGCTCTCCCATAATCAATCTCTGTTACTTCCAAAATCCACTTGGCAGAAGCTGGTTTTCTAAAGAGGAAATTGGTCTTCACATAATTTCTACACACCAAGTTCTCTCTCAAGAGCAAACAACATAAAGTGAGTTTGCTTTGTTGGTTAATGCATTTTATATTACAGCAAAATGTCTCTAAAGAATTTTCCCTCGCATGAATTCAGTTTTGTTCCTCTATAGGAGTAAGTTCTTTCCTTCTCCCCCATCCCAATAAAATACAATCTTGAAGTCAATGACAAATCAGCTGTGGTGGTCACCCCCAGATCTCATCTCAGCCCAATTTTGTAGCACATTCCAGGAGAAGCTCATATGTAAGGAGCAAAACCCAAATGTAGTATGTTAATTTTCTTATAGAGGTTAAAATATGATTGTAGAAAACAAGTCAGTTTAATGATTTCTTCTGAGATGCTTATGTCTTAACTCTGGAACAAGTGCAGATAGTAAAGCCCATTTCACTTACTAATATTTAACTAAACGTTAGTAATATTTAGTAAAATTTCAATACAGAGCATGTACTACCATGGAATGCTGATCAAGGACTCAAGGAAGATTGAACAGCAAGCCATCTACTCATCTACTCACCTATTCTTCCTTCTGTCTGCTCATTCACTGTTTAGTATCCCCTACCCATGCCTTCAACAACCCCTCATTTATCAATCCAAACAACCATTTACCTAACTGAGGGATAATGAGTTAGACAAACTCTTTGGTAGGCCATCAGAGAGATGCCCTGGCTACTTCCTAAAACTGGTGAGCTTCTAAGATGTCTGGTTTCCTCCTCACCCTCCAAACCTGAGTCAAAAGCCTGACCTTCAAGACCTTGTGGGCTTTCTTCCTTCCAGTAGGGTGGCTGCTGATGGACTGATTCAACAAGTTCACAGCAGCATCAGGACATTCTACATAACAATTGGGCCAATTAACTATCCTGTTTTCAAACCTTAAATCATTCAGGAAAACTCTTCAGAGACTTTAAAAATCCCCAGCTCTTTTGTGAACAGACTGGATTTTTAGCTTCCTGATTCCTCTCCTCCCCCGGGCTTTAGAAAGGGTCATTTTTCTCTGTGCGTCTGTTGCATAAACATGTTTTCTCATCCCCAATAAATAAATGCCTTTCAACTGCTGATTCTGTTTGTGTTCGTTTGTTGCTACCTGTCATGCTCACGATTGTTCTTGCATTTTACGTCTTTGACTGGCAGGGAAAATGAATCTAATTGAAGAGCCCTAGACTATATTCATAACGACATATCCATCCATAATCAACTCATTCATCCTATCTATCTGCCTATTCATCTATTCAGGCGTCCAACCATTCATCCATCTACCTACCCTTCTCTGTATCCATCTACCCAAGGACTGGTTTATCTGTCTGTTCCCTCACCCATCTATCAATTCACCAGTGTATTCATTCACCAACCATTTATTTGGCACCTAATCTATATAGAAACTATGTCTGACAAACAGTGAAAAATTAAAATCCTGTTCTTCCAAATTGCCTATCAGAAATGAGGAGGGAGAGTCCAGAGAACAGGACAATGGGGTGAAAATATATTCATGACATCATTCTCTCCCCACTATCCCAATCGGCAGAAGACATCATTGTTCACAATATAATGGGCATCTACTTTGAGGGTATAAGGAAAAACTAATTTTTATGTTACAAAAAGTAATACATGAACAAAATGAAAGTAACTCAGTATGGCAATTGCTTTTTGCAAAAAGGGTATGCTCTGCCCCAGGATAAAGCTAGTGGAATAGCAGCAGCACACATCACCTAGATGGTTTCAGTCTTTTCTCCCTAAGGTACGGGAGTCGGGTTGCCTGTTCCTTATTGGCTGGGTTTAACCTTAGTGTCTACTAATGACTGGCTAATTTAGAAAGCCGTGGCATGAAATGGAAAAATAGAAAGGGTAGAATTTAAGCATTTTAGGAATTCCAGAAAGCCAATTACACCTGGTCAAACAAAATTTTCTACCAAAGGACTGAGAAAAGGGGTTCTGGTCGAGGAAAGGACAGAAAAGGAAGGAGCCATCATGTTCTTAACCTGATGTTAAGAAGAAAAATGTCTTACAAAGCCGAACTCTGAAAGCAGAATGACAGAACAGAGTTGGGAGCTATCCAATAAGGCTGCAGTATACAGGGTTCCGAAGGCCCCGACTACCATCTTGCTGCCCCATTAGCCACATATAAGACAGAAGCTCCTTTATTACTCTCCATTGTAAGTGCTTTCCCTTCACGTGTGAGTGTGAGAAAGCTTGCAGAAGAACAGAACTCACTAGCATAAAGGTGTATGGAAAAAGCAGGGGCATCTCTCCTACTGTAAGGAACTGAATTGAGACCTCTCCCAAATTAATGTGTTGAAGTCCTATATCTTCAGTATCTCAGAGTATAACTATGTAAGCAAACAAGACATTTAAAGTGGTGATTAAGGAGAAATGAGGTCGCTAGGGTGGCTCAAAACTAATCTGTTTGGTGTCCTTGTAAGAACTAGAGATTAGGAACAGAGAGACCCACAATGTAAACAAATGAGGACATAGCAAGTAGATGGAGTCTACATGAAAGACAATCAGAGGACAACAGAGGAGCTGGTTGCTCCTTTCACTATATGTATTCCAAGGATGGAACTCAAGTCCACAGGCTTGGTGGCAGGGTCCTTTACTAGGTGAACCATCTCACTAGCCCCTGTGAGAACATATTTTTCTTTTTTTAACGATAGATAGGCCTTTAGAAGTCACATACTGAACATTTAAGTGACTCCCAAGTCAGTGATTGAATGCATTTGCAAGAAACAGACCCTGCTGGTTGTAATAAGCTTGAATATTCAGTCTGAAATCCCTGAGAGCAGTGAAAATCACTAGGAAAATATCCCCAGAACAGGGAAGACAGTCAGAACAAGTGAGGTGGGCTGCTCAAGACCGAGTGTGATGTAGGGGAGAAAAATGCCACTGGATCTACCATTTTGTGATCGGCCTTCCCGGCTACCCAGTGCTTTGTTTTCCCCTTAACCTCCACTGATTTCTGATGTTTCATGTAACTTTTTGTTTGTCTGTTTGTTTATACTAGAGAAGGTCTTGCTCTACAGCCTATAGTTGATCTTGAACTTATGAGCTCCATCCTCAGCCTGAGTGCTGGGATTACAGGCATATGCTGAATGGGCAGCTCCCCCAACCACCAAAAACATGTACAATTATGTACTTTCTGTTTAGCTATAAATACTTGTAATTTTTTTCCTTGCTATACAGTAATGTCCTACAGGATCTTATACACATGTACAAAAAAGATGTTACTAGCTGCATGTAATACCTCATCCCTGAAACCCCAGCAAGTTCTAAGATAGGAAGATCAGCATGAATTTGGTGATGACAACATGTGCTACACTATGCAGGGAGTTTCTGGGTGTGAAGTGACATTGTATCTCAAAAATTAAGAAAATTTTAAATTAAAAAAATTATTTCTACTTGATTTGGATGAATAACCAGTAAACAGAAAATGTCTATTTCAACGTTTTTGTGTTGTCTAAACAAAACACAACAAAACCACTTATTTCCAAGCATCAACTAGCAGATCAATAATGAATTTCTTATAGAGACATGTTTATGTTTATTTAAACCTGTGCAGGGACACTAGGTATCTTTACATCTCTGCATTATAAACTTTTACTTTTATTATTCTTTTTTTTAAGTTCATTGATATTTTGCCTGCGTGTGTTTCTATATGAGGGCATCAGAAGACAGTTGTGAGCTGCCATATGGGTGCTAGGATCTGAACCTGGTTCCAATGAGTCACCTCTGTAAGACCCTTATTTTTATTATTCTTTAATGTCTCAAGCATATTATTTCTTGCTGACCCTCCAGAAATGTATAAATAATCTCTGGAAAAAACTGAAAATGAATTTTTAACATTCCTATTACATTTCATTGGCTTGCCACTCTTACACACACACACACACACAAACAGAGGTGGAAGAGGGAGATAGGGAAGGAGAGGGAGGGAGGGAGGAAGGGAGGGGAGGAGGGAGGGAGAGAGAGAGAGGGAGAGAGAGGGAGAGAGGGAGAGGGAGAAAGAGATCACGAGATCGCAATTCTGAAAACGGCTAAGTTTGTAACTCAAAAGCAGATTGCTACTGGAACTAATTTCTTCAGAGTAGTTAAGCAGTCAGCTGAGAGGCACAGCCATGATAAATAAAGCAGAGGGCCCCTCCTCCCTTCCTCGTATCCCTGTAAGCTCTGACAGTGCCACTGACATACATAATCACATGTGCACACACACCACATGCACATTATAGCTGTCCATGGTGACATTCTCTATACATAGCCGTGTGCTGCACCCCACTACCCTGCACAGCTGGTGCTCAGCACGTGACTGACTCAGAATCCAGGAATAAAGCTCTAATTGTCCTCCTCAGACACTGCTAAATTCTGTAGGCGGATTATTCAGCAGCCTTTCTTACCCATGGGTGCATCGGTTTAGCTGTGCAGACTGTTAAGTAATGGCAGGCATTTCTGAGGGAGGCACACAGAGTATCAATCTGGTCACCTCAGAGTCACATAAACATGTGACACTTTTGAATAGGGCTAACAACAGTTAGTGGGAAACATGTGAAATAAGACCCCAACATAAAGCTCTTGAGAGCATTCATGTAAATTGGTTATTTCTGCAATGGAACCTTGAGCTTTGAAGTCAGTGTTTCATTTGCATATCACATCAGCCACATAGGATGTACAAGGCATTAGAAAAACTATCACTCAAGAAGATTGTGGTGCATGCTGATTTCCATCCTTCCACCAGCCCTTGTAACACAGGGTTATATTACATCTGCAAATATACACTCTTCACTTTCGCCCCTTCCACAGAAAGGGCAAGATCACAATGTGTACACATCTAATCAAATTTATCCTACGCAGAGCTCAATAGCTATCCACTCCAACAATCTGGAATTGATTGTTTCAGGCCACACTGTAACAACATGGATCTTGCCTCTCTCTGGAGAGTCAATTGACTTCTATTTTAAAGCTCAGGTTAACTCATTAAATAAGCCCAATTTAGAAAACTTGGCCAAAATCCTTTGTGACAATTCTGAGACCATGGCCTACAAACACAGCTGTGTGCCAGACAGTAAAAGTATCCCTTCAGTTAAGTACTTTGTTCAAGGATTTTAAACTGGACATTTATTTTGTCCCCATAAAGCACTTCACTAAAGAAAATTACAACAGCCATTTTTAGAACACTAAAGGCTATTACTGCCCTGCTTCTCTGGGCAGGGCTGCAGAACCCACAGGTTTTCTCTCCTCCAAACTTTAAGATCTCAGTGATGGAAATCATACTCAATTAGCAAAACCCAGACTTATTCTGTTAACCTAGCATTCACCTTCCATAAAGTTGTTCACCCTTAAAACAACTTTCAGCAATCCCAAATCCACCATTTACCTACCTTGGAGCAGAGCATCCCTCCTCAGCTTGTAGTGTACAGAGAATTGCTTCTTTGTGGTCACCAGAGTCCTCTGCCTGCCTGTTTGGTTCAACAGGCACTTCCTGTGAAGAACAACACTGTAAGACACGGAGTCATCAAACTGCCTGCATGCCTAAGACAGCTGTTATTATGAAACCCTTCATTTGTGGGTTCACTTTGTGTGCCTGTCTCACAATGCCTGTGGTTAGACCCGTTGTTTCAGACTTGAGACCTGGTCACAGGACATGGCTGTTCATTTCTGCAAGGCACCTTATTGAGACCACTGACCTAGGACCCCTGCATCCACTTCGGTTCTAAGCAGGAAACAGAACTCCTATGTGAGAGCTGTTACCATGTGACACAATTGGCTAAAAGAAACACAATAAAAGACAGCTGGTCACAAGTCATTACTGTGAAACCTCACAGTCTAGGACTTGTGGGGGCTGGGCTCCTAATCCTAACTGAGAAGGCACAGAGTTCTCGGAGATCATACTGAACTGTGGATAAATCAGAGTTCTAGAAACAGCAGAAACAAGCTTTCCCTAGCTCTGCATGGAGTTTCAGTACCAAATGCCAAAGCCAACAGACAACTATCCTTTCATGTACAACATGATGGGTATCTTCTAAGAAAGTTACTACTCCTCCTTTTATAAGAAAATGAGACTGTTAATACTATATTGTTACATTTCTCCCCACAGGTCAGATACATAGAAAAAACACAGAGAGAAACAGAGGAAGAAGAGAAGCACAGGAGAAGTGACTGACTTTGAACACTAAAATACTGATAAGAATATATAGTTTTCTAAAAAGCCCAAAGTTAACTCAAACATCAAACTTAAAACAGTGCAAGAGGGCCTGGTATGTGGGCATAGTTCAAGTAAGATGATATAGCCTAATAATCATGAAGCCCTAGGTTCTACTCCCAGTACTATGAGGGGAGAAACAGTGGATTAGATTAATGCATCACTAAATGCATTTTACCAGAGCAAAATTCTATAATCTTAAGTACTCAAAAGGCTGAGAAAAGAGGACCACAAGTTCAAGATTTGTCTGAACTGCAAAATGATCCTGTCTCAAAAAGAAAAGTAAAGGAAAAAGACAACTGTGGTTATAGATCCATAGTAGACTGATTGTCTAGAAAGTATAAATTTCAACCCTAGGAACTGAGTGGCGGGTATAAATACAATAAATACTAGATAGTAAATGACATCAATTTTATTATTTTTAACCCCACCCCACCCCATATCAATATTTAAAAGTAGATGGGTGGGGTTTGCTAGAAAAATGGTTCAGCAGAATCCTTGCTGCTCTTGGAGAGGACTGGAGTTCAGTTCTTAGCACCCACATTAGGCAGCTTAAAATTTCCTGTAACTCCAGCTCTAAGGAATCCATCTGATATCCATGACACTAGCACACATGTGGCATACAAGCATACATATACATGAAAATAAAATCTTTAAAGAAATGGCTAGTATATGTTTACACAAATCACCCATTTTCATGTCACTAGATAAAGTGACTGCTTCCTATAGTCTCCCAGCACCTAGAGTTATTTGCTGAACATGAGACTAGATACAAACTAATTAGGTACAAAGATGATGAAGTATAAGTTAGGGAAGAGAGAGCTGGAAATAAAGAGATGTTTCTGCACAAATATGGCACTTAAAATGATAGTGCTGGATGCCATTTCATCCCCTCATCTTTCAAACTAGAAATGATACTCTCGCATCTTAGTGAGCCATCATATATGTTGTATATGCCCTAAGAATCTTAAAGTGGTGCTCAGTGCAAGCTAAGTAGTGGCTTATTATACACTGCATACCTGTGAGTAGTGATCTGTGGACGGTGATGAACGAGACCGCTCATGAATGTACTGTGGCCTCTGCTGCTGATCTAGACCAGCATCCAGAATATCATCTGCTGAATGGTATCGTCCAGAACTCCTGGCTTCCAGAGGTTTCTTCTGTTCCTTCCAAGATGCTTGATATTCTGCGAAGGTTCCAAGCCTTCTGGGTGGGTTCAATTTCTCTGAGGCCTTTTCTACTTTTCTATCACTGAGGATCTCTCCGCAGGAGGTGGCCAGTGACCTCTTCTGGAACCAGGGCTCTGTACTCTCACATTCATGGTGCCCTGTCTGTGGCCTCTCAGCCTTCTCTCTAGGGAGCCCACAGTGAACTTGCCTATGGCCTGCCTTCTGGAGAAGAGATTTGCTTGTTTCCTCAAAAAACTTCCACCTGTCAGCAAATGTACCCACTGTATCCTCAGGTGTCCTGACAGTAGGATGAGGACGGTGGTCCCCTGAGAGCCCCACTTCATTTATTTTCTCTGGCTCAGAATAGGACTTTAGTTTCTGCTCTGCTGTGAACCGTTTCCGGCCTCCAATTCGAAGAACGTGGGGTACACCAACTCCAGAAGAGGGTGCCTTGGCCAGACCTGTCTCACAGAAGCGTGGGGCAGAGTCTGGCTCCCCAGGGAAAGAAGATAAAGAAGATGAGGCACTGTGGTCAAAAGTCCTGTGTTCTGATGGTCCTGAATACTGATCTGCTGGGGTGGGATCTAAATCTCGGCGTTGGAAAGAGGTGGCCTTCAGAACACGTGTCTGGGCCTCCTTCAGGTGCTCTTTATAGGTGCTGGGGAAGGAACCTTCTGGGACAGCCCCCACATCAGCTCTCCAGTCTCCAGCACAATCTTCAGCTTCACTGTCTCCAGCTAGTGTCACTGTACTTTTGCTCTTCTGCAGCTTTGCTCTACGCATTTGGATCTCATTCCTCAGTGTTGTGGCAAAACGGTCACTCCTCCGTGTGGGTTTACCCACCTGGGCATCAAACAGTGGTGGCTTATCATTTCCACAATCCTTGCTGTTCCCGGGTCTCCATGTACCATCTTGGGTCAGAGAATGCAGCATGGGTGTCCTCTGACGAGAAATTCTCCCACTCTCTCCATCCACTAATTTGAAGTCATTGCTAGGACACTGCAGACCAGTTCTCACAGTGCGGCTGGCTCTAGGAGGCTCTTGGATTCCAGAGCAGCAGCCTTCAATCCCTGCATTTAGCTGGTGATACCCCTCTTTTTCATGAGAGGCCGGAGTCTCCTCATGCTGCTGTAGGTAGGTCCTCTGTCCTACTGGGCGTAAGAGAGGATATTCAAGGTCCACAGGAGTTGTATCTGAATGCCAATAGTCACCTCGGGGTATCACAACCTGGGCACTCCCCTGTACAGGCTGCCTGAGGGACCCAGGAAAATAGTGGCTCCGCCCTCTGTCATCTAGCTTCTGGTGAGCAGAACCAGGCCACCTCACCTGAGTAGGGTTGTCATCCTGAGATGGTTCAGGAGGCTCTTGCAGACCGCCACCAGGAGTTATATGAAGCAGTTCCCTTGGTGATGAGGGGGCCCTTGGGCTCTCGTCACTGCACTGCTGTTGGTGCTGGCTCCCGTGGTAAGACTTCAGAAAGTGCACATCGGAGAACTGGAGCCTGCCCGGAGGCCCTGAGGGCCTACCTGCTCTATCATCAGAGCATAGCCAACGGCAATCCAGGTGGCCTTCTGACTGGTAACCCACATTTCCTATTTCTTTTCCACTGCTTAGGTGTGTGAGCTTCCACTGACGATCTGTAGTTTCCATTCTATGGTCCCCCCGGGGTTGCACATGGGGCAGGGTGATAAAGTGCTGCATACTGGCCAAGTCTGAGAATGGAGGGCCCCGGGCTTTTTCATGGCCCCTGGCTGCCACAGAAAAGCTATCACTGCGCAAAGGAAGTCCAAGAGGTGGGGGAGAAGGGGCTTTTTTCTTGTCAGGAACATACCACACAGGCCCAAAATTGGATCTCCCATGAGTGGCTATTTTGGGTTCAACATTATCCTCCGGCCTTGGACTTTTACTACTGTTACCAGGAACCCTAGGTATGAAACATGATGGCCTGTCCTGCAGTCCCTGAGGATCACCTGTAGACTGGCTTTGTCGGCTGCTGCCTGGTCTGGAGGCCTCCCAAAGGCCAACTTTATAGAGAATGTTCTCAGTGGAAGAGGCATCAGCCTTGGGCAAGGTGTGGTCAGGGGTGCTGGAGCATGTGGAAAAGGAGCCGTAAGCTGAGTCTCGCTTGCTGTGGCCTCCCAGGTGGTCAATGCTGCTATTGGACTTGGCAGATGAGAGGTGTCCAGATGGGTAGAGTTGGGAGCTGTGGTCGAGGCTGTCTATGCTGCCCATGGAGCTGAAGTGGTCAGAAGTGCGCTGTAGGCTTGTATGCTCCCATGAGCCAGATAAATCATGAGAGGAAGAACTACAAGGAGAAAAAGCACAAAGAAAGGTTTGCAAAGAGCAAGGTCTGAAGATAATAGCATTGTGAGTACAGCTGGTCCTCTTCTGAGGAGGAGGACACTTAACAGTAACTGACTGGGAACTGGGAGAAGAGGGCATTTCTGAGGGCACACTAAAAAGGCTGTCAAACTACTGAGTGACTTTTAAAAATCCTTTTCAATGCTACCACATTTTCTTAAACTAATGCCCACAGTGATGCAGGCAGTGCCTGAAATAACATTTCCACGGTCCTTCATTGGTTAAGAGCAGAGACTGGAAAATGACAGCTCATAAACTAAGAATGGTTCTTACAGTTATTTTTTATTATGTGTGCATATATACATGATGTGTGTGCATGCAAGCATGTGTCATGGCACATGTGTAGAATGTCAGAGAACAATGTTTATGGACTTGTTTCTTTCCTTCTGCCTTTCTCTGGATTCTAGGAATTGAGCTCAAGTCACCTTGCACTGCAGGCACTTTTACCCACTGAGCCATCTCATGAAATAATTTAAACAGAAATAACACCTGATAATGTTGACACAATTAAAACTCTTCCAACTTAGCTGGGCATGATAGCACATACCTTTAATCTCAACATGTGGCAGAGGTAGGAGGATGTGAGGTTGAGGCCAGCCTAGTCTCATGAGCAAGTTTCAGGACAGCCGGGACTGTGTAGTGAGACCCTATCTTGAAAAACAAAAACAACCACAAAATCTAACTTAAAAATCCAGGGCTAGAAGGATTCAGTACAGAATTCTATCAAAACTTCAAAGAAGAAACATCAATATTCCTCAAATTGTTCCATAGCAAAGATATTCTCAAATTATTTTTATGAAGCCAGTATTACCCTGATACTAAAACTGGACAAAGACTCAACAAAAGAAGAAAATTATTTCTGCAGGAACATGATGGAAAAGTTCAATAAAAATACTTACAAACCAAATTAAAAAAAAAACCTAACAATAAAAAGATTATCTACCATGACCATGTCACCTTCATCCCAAAGATGCAGGGATGGTTCAACATGCATAATTTATTAAACATAATCCACTACATAGACCGACTCAAAAATAGAGACCACATGACATCTCTCTCTCTCATTAGATGCAGAGATCTTTGACAAAATTCAACATTCATTCTTGACAAAAGTCTTGGAGAGTCTGGGAACACAGGGGATATATAATAAAGGCAAGCCCATAGCCAACATCTTCCCAAACAGAGAAAAACTCAGGAATAAGACAGGGCATCTACTTTGCCCTACTCTGTCCAGTCTAGCACTTAAAGCCTTAGCTAGAAGGAGATATAAGGGATACAAATAAGAAAGGAAGAAGTCAAAGTAACCTTATGTGCAGATGACTTTATACATAAAGACCCTAAAGACTCCACAAAAACTCCTATAGTTGATATGTGCTTTACTAAGTATCAAAATATAAAATTAACATATAAAAATCAATAGCCTTCCCATATACAAACAGCTAACATGTACTAAGAAATTGGAGAAATAATTCCATTTATAACAGTATTCAAAACAAAGCAAAACAAAACAAAACAAACAAACAAACAAAAAAACCTTAAATGGGGAGCTGAAGCTGTTCCACAGCCCGCTGTGTACAGGTCTTGCCAGAAGAGAGCTGTTCTCCCAGGAGTGCTCTTACTCCTGGACCAAGAGGTGAGATCTCGACTTTCTCTCCAATAACTGTCTGGAGCAGGGGCCCGCCAGGAGCTCACAGGGCCCGGGAACTGTGGAGCAGCTGGGCTGGGTAACATCCTTCAAGTCACCATCTGCACCCTGAGCTTGGGCTGTTCCACAGCAAGGAGAGAGCTTATCTCCCAGGAGTACTTTCACTCCAGGGCTCAGAGGTTAGATAGCCACTTTCTCTCCAATAACTGTCCAAGGCAGGACCAGCAAGGAGCACACATTGCACAGGAACAGTGGAGCGACTGGGACAGGATCCTTCAGGTCACCATCTGCACTCAGAGCTAGGGCTGTTCCACAGCCCTCCATACACAAGTTCAGCCGGGAGAGAGCTGGTCTCCTAGGAATGCTGATACAGGCATAAAGGCCCACAGGAGGGACAAACTCCAGCCAGAGAAAGCAAGAACACCTAACATCAGAGATAAACAGATGGCGAAAGGCAAGCGCAAGAACCATACCGACAGAAACCATGGATACTTGGCATCATCAAAAAACAGGTCTCCCACAAAAGCAAATCCTGGATACACCAATACACCGGAAAAAACAAGATTCTGACTTAAAATCATACTCTATCATGATGATGATAGAGGACTTTAAGAAGGACATGAATAACTCCCTTAAAGAAATACAGAAGAACACAGGTAAACAGGTAGGAACCCTTAAAGTGGAAACACAAAAATCCCTTAAAGAATTACAGGAAAATACAACCAAACAGGTGAAGGAATTGAACAAAACCATTCATAATCTAAAAATAGAAGTAGAAACAATAAAGAAATCACAAAGGGAGATAACTCTGGAGATAGAAAACCTAGGAAAGAAATCAGGAGTCATAGATGCAAGCATCACCAACAGAATACAAGAGATAGAAGAGAGAATCTCAGGTGCAGAAGATACCATAGAAAACATTGACACAACAGTAAAAAAAAATGCAAAAAGATCCTAAGGCAAACCATCCAGGAAATCCAGGACACAAGGAGAAGACCAAACCTAAGGATAATAGGTATAGAAGAGAGTGAAGATTCCTAACTCAAAAGGCCCATAACTCTCGTCAACAAAACTATACATGAAAACTTCGCTAACCTAAAGAAAGAGATGCCCATGAACATACAAGAAGCCGATAGAACACCAAATAAAATGGACCAGTAAAGAAATTTCTCCTGTAACATAATAATCAAAACACCGAATACACAAAACAAAGAAAGAATATTAAAAGCAGTCAGGGAAAAAGGTCAAGTAACATATGAAGGTAGAATTATCAGAATTATAACAGACTTCTCGCTAGAGACTATGAAAGCCAGAAGATCCTGGGCAGATGTCATACAGACTCTAAGAGAACACAAATGTCCGCCAAGGCTACTCTACCCAACAAAACTCTCAATTACCATACATGGAAAAACCAAAATATTCCATGACAAAACCAAATTTACACAATATCTTTCCACAAATCCAGCCCTACAAAGGATAATAAATAGAAAACTCCAACACAAGGACGGAAACTATACCCTAGAAAAAGAATAAAATAATCTTCTTTTAACAAACCAAAAAGAAGATAGTCACATAAACATAATCCTACTTCTAACAGCAAAAATATCAGGAAGCAACAATCACTTTCCCTTAATATCTCTTAATATCAATGGACTCAACTCCCCAATAAAAAGACATAGACTAACACACTGAATACATAAACTGGACCCAGCATTTTGTTGCATACAGGAAATGCACCTCAGTGACAAAGAGACACTACCTTGGTGTAAAATGCTGGAAAACAATTCTCCAAGCAAATGGTCCAATAAACAAGCTGGAGTAGCCATTCTAATATCGAACAAAATCAACTTCCAACGCAAAGTTATCAAAAAAGACAAGGTGGGGCACTTCATACTGTAAAAGGAAAAATCTACCAAGATGAACTCTCAATTTCAAACATCTATGCTCCTAATGCAAGGGCACCCACATTCATAAAAGAAATTTTACCAAAGCTCAAACTACACATTGGACCTCAATGACAAGGAATCCTCCTTTTATACACATCAAAGGTCAAACCTACCAAGATCAACTCTCAATTCTGAACATGCTCCAAATGCAAGGGCAGCCACATTCATTAAAGAAACTTTAGTAAAGCTCAAAGCACACATTGCACCTCACACAATAATAGTGGGAGACTTCAACACCCCACTCTCATCATTGGACAAATCATGGAAACAGAAACTAAACAGGGACACAGTGAAGGTAAGAGAAGTTATAAACCAAATGATTTAACAAATATCTACAGAACATTTTATCCTAAAACAAAAGAATGTACCTTCTTCACAACACCTCACGGTACCTTTTCCAAAACTGGCCATATAGTCAGTCATCGAACAGGCTTCAACAGATACAAGACGAGTGAAATAATCCTATGCATCCTATCAGATCACCATGGACTAAGGCTGGTCTTCAATACCAATAAAAACAATGGAATACATACATACACTTGGAAGCTGAACAATGCTCAACCTAATGATAACCTGGTCAAGGAAGAAATAAAGACTTTTTAGAGTTTAATGAAAATGAAGATACAACATGCCCAAACTTACGGGACACAATGAAAGCAGTGCTAAGAGGAAAACTTATAGCTCTGAGTGCCCCCAAAAGAAAATGGAGAGAGCTTATACTAGCAGCTTGACAGCACATCTGAAAGCTCTAGAACAAAAAGAAGCAAATACACCCAAGAGGAGTAGACAGCAGGAAATAATTAAACTCAGGGCTGAAATCAATCAAGTGGAAACAAAAAGAACTATACAAAGAATCAACCAAACCAGGAGCTGGTTCTTTGAGAAAACCAACACGATAGATAAACCTTTAGCCAGACTAACCAGAAGGCACAGAGACAGTATTCTAATTCACAAAAGCAGAAATGAAAATGGAGACATAACAAAAGAAACTGAGGAAATAAAAAAAAAATCATCAGATCGTACTACAAAAAGTTTATACTCAACAAAACTGGAAAACCTGGATGAAATGGACAATTTTCTAGACAAATACCAGGTACCAAAGTTAAATCAGGATCAGATTAATGATCTAAACAGTCTCATTACCCTAAAGAAATAGAAACACTCATTAATAGTCTCCCAAACAATAAAAGCACAGGATCTGATGGGTTTCGTGCAGAGTTCTATCAGACCTTCAAAGAAGACCTAATACAAATACTCTTCAAACTATTCCAGAAAATAGAGGCAGAAGGAACACTAGCCAATTCATTCTATGAAGCCACAATTTCTCTGATACCTAAACCACAAAAGAACCAACAAAGAAAGAGAACTTCAGACCAATTTCCCTTTGAATACCAATGCAAAAATACTCAATAAAATCCTCACAAGAACACATCAAAATGAGCATCCATCATGATCAAGTAGGCTGCATCCCAGGGACGCAGGTTTGATTCAATATACGGAAATCCATCAATGTAATACATTATATAAACAAACTCAAAGGGAAAAAAATCACATGATCATCTTGTTAGATGCTGAGAAAGCATTTGACAAAATCCAACACCCCTTCATGATAAAAGTCTTAGAAAGATCAGGAATTCAAGGCCAATACCTAAACATAGTAAAAGCAATCTACAGCAAACCCGGAGTTAACATCAAACTAAATGGAGTGAAACTTGAAGCAATCCCACTAAAATCAGGGACTAGACAAGGCTGCACACTGTCTCCCTAACTATTCAATGTAGTACTCGAAATCCTAGCCAAAGCATTTAGACAACAAGAGGAGGCCAAAGGGATACAAGTTGGAAAGGAAGAAGTCAAAATATAAGTATTTGCAGATGATAAGATAGTTACTTAAGTGACCCCAAAATCACCAGACAACTCTACAGGTGATAAACAACTTCAGCAAAGTGGCTGGATATAAAATTAAATCAAACAAATCAGTGGTCTTCCTCTACACAAAGGATAAACAGGCTGAAAAAAAATTAGGGAAACACCACCCTTCACAATAGTCACAAATAATATAAAATTCCTTGGTGTGACTCTAAGCAAGTAACAGATCTGTATGACAAGAACTTCAAGTCTCTGAAGAAAGAAAGAGAAGATCTCAGGAGATGGAAAGATCTCCCATGCTCATGGATTGGCAGGATTAATATAGTAAAAATGGCTATCCTGCCAAAAGCAATCTACAGATTCAATGCAATCCCCGTCAAAATTCCAACTCAATTCCTCATAGAGTTAGAAAGAGCAATTCTCAGATTCATTTGGAATAACGAAAAACCCAGGATAGGAAAAACTATTCACAACAATAAAAGAACTTCTGGAAGAATCACCATCCCTGACATCAAGCCGTATTACAGAGCAATAGTGATAAAAACTGCATGGTACTGGTACAGTGACAGGCAGGTAGATCAATGGAATAGAATTGAAGACCCAGAAATGAATCCACACACCTATGGTCACTTGATCTTTGACAAGGGAGCTAAAACAATCCAGTAGAAAAAAGACAGCATTTTCAACAAATGGTGCTGGCACAACTGGTGGTCAACCTGTAGAAGAATGCAAATTGATCCATTCTTATCTCCTTGTACAAAGTTCAAGTCCAATTGGATCAAGGACCTCCACATAAAACCAGATGCACTGAACCTAATAGAAGAGAAAGTGGGAAAATGTCTCAAACACATGGGCACAGGGGAAAAGTTCCTGAACAGAACACCAATGGCTTGTACTGTAAGATCAAGAATTGACCAATAGGACCTCATAAAATTGCTAAGCTTCTATAAGGCAAAGGACATTGTCAATAGGACAAAACAGCAACCAACAGATTGGGAAAAGATCTTTACCAATCCTAAATCTGATAGGCGGCTAATATCCAATATAAAAAAAAATGCAAGAATTTAGACTTCAGAGAACCAAATAACTCTTTTAAAAATAGAAAAGAGAACCAAATAACTCTTTTAAAAATAGAGTACAGAGCTAAACAAAGAATTCTCAACTGAGGAATATCAAATGGCTGAGAAGCACCTAAAGAAATGTTCAACATCCTTAGTCAGCAGTGAAATGCAAATCAAAACTGCCGTGACCTCACACCAGTCAGAATGGCTGATGCTGCCAAGGATGTCTGAAAAAGAGGAACACTCCTCCATTGCTGGTAGGATTGCAAGCTGGTACAACCACTCTGGAAACCAGCTTGGTGGTTCCTCAAAAAATTGGGCATAGTACTACCTGAGGATCCCGCAATACCACTCCTGGGCATATACACAGAAGATGCTCCATCATGTAATAAGGACACATGCTCCACTATGTTCATAGCAGCCTTATTTATAATAGCCAGAAGCTGGAAAGAACCCAGATGTCCCTCAACAGAGGAATGGATACAGAAAATGTGGCACATTTACACAATGGAGTACTGTTAAAAATAATGAATTTATGAAATTCTTAGGCAAATAGATGGAACTAGAAAATATCATCCTGAGTGTGGTAACCCAATCACAAAATAACACACATGGTATGCACTCACTGATAAGTAGATATTAGCCTAGAAGCTTGGAGTACCCAAGATACAATTCACAGACCACACAAAGCTCAAGAAGAAGGAAGACCAAAATGAGGATGCTTCAGTGCTTCTTAGAATGGAGAACAAAATACCCTCAGGAGGAAGCATGGAGTCAAAGTGTGGCGCAGAGACTGAAGGAAAGGACATCCAGAGACTGCACCTCCTGGAGATCCATCCCATATACTGTCCCCAAACCCAGACACTATTGTGGATGTCAACAAGTGCTTGCTGACAGGAGCCTGATATAGCTATCTCCTGAGAAGCTCTGCCAGTACCTGACAAATACAGGGGTGGGTGCTCTCAGCCCGCCATTGGACTGAGCACTGGGACCCCAATGGAGGAGCTAGAGAAAGGACCCAAGGAGCTGAAGGAGTTTGCAGTCCCATAGGAGGAACAACAATATGAACCAACCAATATCCCCAGAGCTTCCAGGGACTAAGCCACCAACCAAAGAGTACACATGGAGGGACCCATGGCTCCAGCCTCATATGTAGCAGAGGATGGCCTTGTAGGTCATCAATGGGAGGAGAGACCCTTGGTCCTGTGAAGGCTCAATGACCCAGTGTAGTTGAATGCCAGGACCAGGAAAAGAGAGTGGGTGGGTTCGTGAGTAGGGGGAGGTTGGAGGGAATAGTGGGTTTTCTGAGGGGAAACCAGGAAAGGGGGTAACATTTGAAATGTAAATAAAGAAAGTATCTAATTAAAAAAAATAAAAACCCTTAAAATAAATCTAAGAACTGGAAGACTTGTACCATAAGAACTTTAAGACAATGCAGAATGAAATTGAAAAGGGCATCAGAAGATGCGATGGCTGCCTATGCTCACGGATTGGTAGGATGAATACTGAAAATGGTCAGTCTGCCAACAGCAATTTACAAACCCCCACACAAATTCCAACACAATTCTTCACAGAAATTGAAAAAACAATCTTAAGTTTCACAGGAAAATACAAACACCCAGGATAGTTAAAATAATCTTGAACAACAAAAATGTTGAGGTCATCACTATCCCAGCTTTCAACTTGTGGAACAGAGATATAGTAACCAAAACACACCACAATACTGATATAAAAGCAGACACATTTATCAATGGAATAGGACCAAGGACCCACATATCTACTCATACTACAACAGCCACCTAATTAGTGAGAAAAAAGGCCAACAAATCTAATGGAGAAAAGATTGTATCTTCACCAAAGAGTACTGCTGGATAGCTAGAAGAATGAAACTAGAGTCTTATTTCTTACCCTACATAAAACTCAATTCTAAATGGACCAAGAACCTCAACAATAAGCCCTAATACCCTAAATCTGCTAGAGGAGAAAGTAGGGACTATGCATGAACCCATTTATATATTTTTGAATAGCTGAAGGAAAAGAAAACAGGAATATTTCTCTTGACTTACATAAGATAATTATATAAAGTTCAAATTTCAATGTATAAAGTTTTATAGCAACACAGCCATGCTCTTCTTTCTACATCTTGTGTTACAATAGCCAAGTTGAACACTAACAGAGCCAGGGAAAATAGCTCCTTATAACACAGGCTGTAGTGCACACAGTTCATCTTAAGGAAGCATCAAATGAGATGCTTTAGAATTACAAGAGAAATTTCAGGAAATTTCCATTCTCAAATATTTAATTATCAACAGTTCATTCGTAAATTCTGACTGAGACAAGAAGCAATAGGCTTTAGCAGCAGAATCATGTGCTTCTCTGTCCAGATGAAGGATTTAAACTTTTCAGTCTCATTTTGGCTGCACATGCACACTCAAACCACACATTCTTAGTCAGTACTGTGTCTAAAACAGAGTAAGTAATTGGCTGAGTAAGTAATTATTCCACAGAACAGTCACTGTGCATATATGACTGTAAGTCTCTTACTGGCAAAACTACTTACAGGATGCTAAATGTTTTCCTTAAAGCTTGACTTTCCATGCTTCAAGAAAGAAAAGTGTGGCTATATTATGTTAGGGGAGAGTAAGGATAAGAGAGAAAATGGCAAGCAGGGTAAAGATAGGAGACAGACCTGGCTAAGTCGCCTGAGGGTGACAGATAACCACTTGGCTTTGATAGCATTTTCTTTAAGGACAGACTGAATCCTTAATGAATAGAATATGTTCCAGATTATTCATTACCATAAATTCATCCAGATACAAATAGCACAAAGCCCAGTTTATACATAGATGTGGCTAGCATAGATGCTTCTCTAATGGGGTGACTGGTTAAGCTGGTAAGTGGAAGATTCTATTACGTTCAAGGCACTCCAATGAGGAAATATGAAACACATTTTCACCCTTTTTTTGCTCAGTTTAGAATCTGTGGTTTTTCAAAATAAATACTATCCAGTCTTGTTGCTGTAAATATTATGCATTTGAGAAGTACTTCCTTCACGTCACATAAGTGCTTACTCTGCAATCTGTTATCAGAGAGGCGTTAACTAACAGCCTCAATGAAATCTGAGATGGTTAGAAGAAGAAGAGTTGCTGAGCTGAGGATATAACATTGGTAGAACATGTGCCTAGTATGCAAACAGCTCTGGGTTCCATCCCTATTTGGGGATGGAGAGAAGGGAACTAGATGTGGTGGTGGACACCTGTGATCCTAGTACCTGAAAGGCTTAGGCAGGAAGATGGCCTGTAGTTCGACAGTCAAGTCTATTTAGCAATTACAAGACTAACCAGAACATATATAGTGAGACCTCATCTCAGAAATAAGGAGGATGAGCAAGTTAGAAAGATGAGGAGGAGTGGGAGGTACATGTTTTCTCCTATGCAGAATGAAAGTGTAGGGGTGGGGCGGAGAAAGGGCTACTGGGATGGAAAAAATGGGTAGTAACTAAAACTCAATATGAGCAAAGTACAAAACTATATGTGTACTAAAATGCCATAAAGCATACTATTATTTTGTATGCTAGAAAATATAATCAGAGGGCTGGCTAGAGAAGTGGGTTGGCACTTAAGACACTTACTACTCTTACAGAGGAACTTTTACAAATGTCTGTATCTTTACCTCCAAGGTTCTAAAACCTTCAAGCTTCTGCAGGTACCACACTTATATACCAAAATCACACTCTCACACACAGAGACACATTGTTAGAAAGTGATAAAAATAAAATGTTTTCTAAAAGTAAATAAATAATTTTTAAAAATTAAGAGAAAATTTGGAAACAATGTGATAGCTCATGCCTATAATCCTAGTACTTGGGAGTTAAAGAGACAGGAAGATCAAGTCCAAGGCTAGTCTAAACTGCATAGTTTGTGTCCAGTCTGATCCGTATGAGACCCTGCCTCAAAAAGTAAAACTAGGACTGGAAAGATGGCTCAGCAGTTAAGAGCACTGACTGCTCTTCTGAAGGTCCTGCATTCAAATCCCAGCAACCACATGGTGGCTTACAATCATCCATAATGAAATCTGATGCCCTCTTCTGGGGTGTCTGAAGACAGCTACAGTGTTCTCAGATATAATAAATAAATAAATAAATAAATAAATAAATAAATAAATCTTTAAAGGGGGGGTGCAGGGCTGGAGAGATGGTTCAGTGGTTAAGAGCACTGACTGTTCTTCCAAAGGTCCTGAGTTCAAATCCCACCAACCACATGGTGGCTCACAACCATCTGATCTGATGCCCTCTTCTGGTGTGCCTGGAAACAGCTACGGTGTGCTCATATAAATAAAATAAATCTTTAAAAAAAAAGATTAAAACTAAAGTTTTTTTTAAAAAAGTAAAACTAATATATAACAAAATGTAATAGAAATGTATAAGAAACTAATATTATTTCCAAACACACATAGATATCCACATGTGTATATAAACATATATATAAATTATACTTGTACACTCATACTTGTATATTATATATGCATACTGGACTGCATGTGCATATATACATATATACATACATACATAACACAGATGCATACGTGCACAAATACATTTAGCCACACACACACAGCCATACACAGGCACAAATGCATACAGGGGAAAAACAATTCATACAGCCATGATGATATACTCATGCACAATAAACACATGCCAAAACCATACCAGCCATCATTACTGTCATCCTTCCATCAGAATACGTGAGACATCTAATCAATAACATTTGTAGAGTACTGAAGACTAGATGTAGACATAGTAAACCCTCCCCATAAACATCACCTGCTTGCCAATCCATCAAAATATCTTTGAAAGAAGATGATGGCTGAGAAGACAGAGTTATAACGGGAACCCCACCTGCTAGATTCAGAATCCAACTCCGTGATATCACACTTGACAGTCTCAAAGGATTCCACAAGAATAAAAACTGAAGCTTCCTCAAGAAACACAAGAGAGAGAGAAAAGCTTGTTCGTTCTTTGTCTTACCACTTTATTTATTTATTTATTTATTTATTTGTTTGTTTGTTTTCTATTATCAGATGTTTCTGTGCTCAGTGAAATATTCAGTTCAAACCCTAATTGAGGATCAGTAGCCTTGACTGTTCTGAAGTCAAATCCCAAAACTTAAGGGAATTTCTGAGTACTCACAGAATGTCATACTTACATGGTGTTTGGTCTCCGGGAAAGAGTACCTACCTAGCCTGGTGCTGGCTCTTCCAGGAAGGGGAACCGCTGGTGTTCAGAAACAGTGAGGCTGCTGGCTCAGGGTGGACATCAAAGTACTTGGTAGCGTGCCAGGAGTGGGGCCTCCAACTTGGATCACTTTTCCTGGAAAAGAATACAAAGAAAGGGACTTCACACACTTCTTCCTGTCCAGGACAACAGCAGGACCCAACAAAGGGAACTAATGGTATCTGCTGCCACCCAAAACACATGGCTTACAGCTGCTTTCTACTATATATGGGCATGCACATTACTTCAGATGGCTGCTAATGACCAAACTGCCATGATACAGAGTGGGAATCATAGGCTCTAAAACCACCCTTAGTCTTTTTAATTTATTCCTCCATAAATGGATAAGGTTGTTGTCAGTTAGAAATGTTATAAGCATTTTTGAAACAATGTCTAATATACCCAGGGCTAGCCTTGAACTTCTGATCCTCCTGCCTCTCCCCCCTGAATTCTCAGGAGCACCTCTACGCCCAGTTTTATGCAGTGTTGGTGATAGAACTCAAGACTTTTCTATATACTAGGCAAACATTCTACCAACTGAGCTGCATCTCCAGCTCTTATTTTGTTTTGTTGTTACTGTTCTCTGTGTTTTTTAAAGACAGATTATGTATGAGGCCTTGGGACTGATCCCCAGTACCCCCAAAAGAACAACAAAAATACCTGCAGCAGAATATCACAAACATGGAGATCCAACCCAAGTCCCTTCAACTCCAAAGTCACTGCATGAAGCTACCCTTACCTCTCAAAGCTCCAATTAAAGACAGTTTTTGAGCCAGTCAAGGGTGTCAAAAGATCACACAGAACAGCTTTAGGTAAATAACAGACTAGACATTTTTTCCCACAGGCAAAAATATTGAAGAGTGTTATATAATAAAGAATACTTTCTAAGATAAAACCAAAAATCACTATAACACAAACCTTCTAATGACTTGTATAGTCTTTTTTTTTAATTTTATTATTTTTTAAAATTAGGTATTTTCTTCATTTACATTTCCGATGCTACCCCAAAAGTCCCCCAAACCCCACTTCTTGGCCCTGGCATTCCCCTGTACTGAGGCATATAGAGTTTGCAAGACCAATAGTCTTAATAAGTATGCAAAGCGCCAAAAAATGTTGACTTCATGTTCATTTTACAGGTACTAGAGAAAGAAGATAATAACTATCACACCTCAGATGTAAAGAATTACAAAATCAGGAATGTACCTCATAGAATTTCTCAAAACCTTCAGAAGTAAGGCTCTAACCACGTACACTTTATTCTGCAGGGTTTTCCTATGGTATAGTATCTGTAGCTTTTTTTCATCTCTCTTTTCAGTTAACTGGTAAGAAAAAGGAACTAGATTGACAGAACATGAGGGCAGAGGGAAGGAAAAATATGGCTAAGGAAAGAAAATGCCTCAACTATGATAACACTATTTGCACCTCCATACTAGAATGCCTTGAGATACTAGCTGAGGCCATGGGAAAGCAATGTCTAGGACAACTACTATTAGTAAGCAAATTCTAAAATAGTAGCTTTTTTTAAACAAAATGTGTAATAGATTTAAAGTGGCTGTACCATCTCTGCTACCTTCCCATTAGTTGTGCTCCTTCCCCTTTAGTGTGAGCCTGATTAGGGTAACCAGCAAGCAACAAAATGGAGTCAGGTGTATGAACTCTTGCCTACAAACCAGCGCTCAGGAAGCTGAGGCAGGAGGACTGGTATAAGTAGGAACCTAGCGTGGGCTACATAGTAAGTTCTCAGCAAGCCTGAGTTCACTGTATTAGACCCCACTTTTTGATTTAATAAAGGTAGCAGAATGGGAAGAAATAACATTCTAGGGAATTTGAGCATGGTTGTGGGAAGCCTGTAACTTCTTCCTGGCTGTTTTAGAATGTTTCCTCTGAAGAAAGCCTAGTAAGAGCCATTAGTTAGCATAAAAGGACCAGAGCCTGATACTATGGAAGAGGGCTCTCCACCACATCTAGGAGGATGTTTGTGTGCAAGGTAGCTAGAAGTTCTCCAAGGCAGATGGACTAGACTAAGAAAAGTAAGACAGAAATATATCTTTGAAAAGTGTGTACAAATAATGCACTATGTTCTGTGAGGCCATGAAAAATCCCAAAGGTTATTATTTTTCTTTCTTTTTTTAAAAGATTTATTTATTATTATAAATAGGTACACTGTATCTGTCTTCAGACACACTAGACAAGGACATCAGATTTCATTATGGGTGGTTGTGAGACACCATGTGGTTGCTGGGATTTGAACTCAGAACCTTTGGAAGAACAGTCAGTGCTCTTAACCACTGAGCCATCTCGTCAGCCTCTGAAGGTTCTTAAAAAGAAAATACACAGGGCTAGCAATGTGGCTCAACTGGAAAAAGGCACTTGCCACACAAGCCTGAGACCCTGAGTTCCATCCCCAGAAGCCACATTAAGATGGAAGAACACTGATGTCTCAAGGTTTTCCTTCGGCCTCCACAACTACACAGTTCACATACACATCATACATGCAAACACACACACACTGATAATACACTATTGATATTTAAAAGCCAATGCACAGATAGATGCATCGATTTCGATATATAGTCGGCAGCTGAGATCTTACTGGGACTCTTAAATAAACCAATGAAGACAAAGAGTAAGAAGGGTAACTGAAGATTACTAGAATAGTGGGCGTGTCAAGGAGACTTAAGGTTCCTATGTTTACTGGGGCTGTTTTTAAAAAATAAACAAACGAAGATATAGAGAAAAGAGTTATACTCCTATATGCAATCACTGAAGGTTCCAATGCCTACCAGGGACAGTAACATTTCCTAAAGTGCGAGTGATTGCTTCCATATCCTCTAAATTTACTAGTACACCATGACCACATTTTAGAATCAAGGACATCAGGCTTGTTAGCATTTCAGATGCTGAGAAACAGCTGGGGTTGTATTAATAAGAAACAGATAGCATCTAGAGGCTAGTTGGCTTGTCATTCACAATTCTGAAGAGATGGTGTGTTCTCTGATGCCACCTACTGGCCCCCACTAGTTCTACCCATTCTCAGGTGATAAGAACGTTTGAAATCCACTTAGAAATTAGGCTCTCCTGTTTCCCCCCCATGCATGGACTTAAAACCAGTCGTCTCTAGTAATATGGGTATAGGACACAGATATAACCCAGTGTATGCCACAGCAGAAGAAACAAACAGCCTGAAGTGCCTAATAGTAACGAGTTTGTTCCCAGAGTCTAGGTCATGCAAAGAACAAGAAAGATATTACTGTTGATACTCTAGTAACTTTTCCTGAAATCAACTGCCTTAAATGTACAAAACAAACTGATTTTACTTCATTAAAAAAAAATTCATGTCCAACTTGGAAACGGTCTTTGTGTGTGTGCATGCACCTATGTGTTGGCATGTGAGTACAGGTTTGTGTATATACATGCAGGCACACATGCTGCAGTCAATATATGTGTATAGTTCAGAGACAACCTTGGATATCAGAGCTTACTTGCCTTCTTGTTTGAGACAGGGTCTTTTAATTGTCTCCCCATATGATATGCTAGCTGGCCCGTGAGCTTCTAGGAATTCTCCAGTCTCAACCTACCATTTTGCTGTAGGAGCACTTGTATTATAAGGATGTGCTATTGCATCTGGGTTTACATAGATCCTGGAGAACCAAACACAGGTGTTCATGCTTGTATGGCAAGTGTATTACACACTAAACCAAGTCCCCAGCCCAATACTGGATACATTTCTTTTGAAAGAATGGGTTTTATCTTACCAGTACAAAAACTGGCATAGAGTGATAAAAAAAAATGAGGAGGGGGAGGAGGACAGTCTCTCATAGCCTGGGATAAACTGGAATTTGCTGTGCAACCTACAATCAAAATTGTGATTGAACACCAGAATTCCCAGCTTCTGTTATATTCTTTTAATTATTAGCATGAGTATTTTAATGAATTTTTCTTTATTCACAGGAAATACAGAATCCTTCACTCTCCTCAAAAAATAAACAATCATATGTGAATTGGGTTATTTTTGTAACTATTTAGAAGATAGTGAGGCTGTACCTCCTCCCCAAATACAAGCTGTGTCTGGTGGTCCTGCCCCAATTAGTTCTGCAAGTGGTAAGGAGTAAGTGGCTGTTCAAATTCCTGGATGCCTGAGGAAATAGCTCAGAACATTCCCTTACCTTGAAAGTGACCAAGGAGGTTAGGAGGCTGTTTCCACATATTGAGAGTGAAGGAAGAAGGATGCTTGGTGTTTTAGAGCATCTATGACATAAGACGCAAAGTTTACAAAGGCCTTACTTCATTAAATGGGCAACGTAGAAATGTGCTAGAAATACTTGGGCCTCAGTGACTTCAAAAGCAGCAGTGGGAGAGCCCACAGCCTTTGGAGAGATATACAAAGCCAACACATCCCACCCCTGGCAAGACTCACAGAAGGCAGGATGCTTTCAGAAGGTCCAGGGTAAGGGAGATGGAATTTAGCTGGATCCTGGCAATTTACCCACACTTCCAGTTTTTCAAACAAGTTAAGAAGTACCTTCATGCAGAGTGGACACTGGCTCTCACCTGTGCACTTCCTTCCTTTTCTTATTAAGCCTCTAAAATAACTCTCTCTCTCTCTCTCTCTCTCTGAGTCAGTTTCTACCTTGTAACTTAATTTTTTCAAAACCTATTGTTAATGGTGGTTCTTAAACACTTTAACCTCCCTTTTAGCCCACCACCCTCCAGAGGTAGTAGAAAAGAAAGGATAAGGGGAAAGTGAATCTGTTTAGAAAGGTTCTTAGGAGCAACGCCTTATCTTTTTATTTTTCTATTTTTTTGAGAAAGGGCCATACTGTGTATCCCAGACTGGGTCTTGGAACTTGCCATGTATCCCAGGCTGGCTACAAATTCTAGATTTTCCTGAGTGGTGGGGTTACATGCCTGTACTCTCAGACCTAACTACTTTTTAGTAGATTCAACAATGTTATCATCAAAAATGCTCTAACATATCTTTTATAATATATGGTCACTTAACTTGCAAGCAACACACCAGCCAAGTGGTTAACATCATTCCAGTAAGTTCTGCTTTCCGGGATGCTCTCAACTGAATGGGCTCATAAAACATGGGCCACAGATGCTCTAATTAGTGAGTGGTAACTTCAAGAGGGAAAATGCTGTCTGTCCTGAAGACAAAGCCGTGGAGCTGTACTTCAATTGCTGAGCCAGCTGTTAGATGAAAATACCAACCTAAGTCAGTCATACCAAGTGCACCTGAGATGGAACACAGCTGTGAATCCTAGAGTGGCAGTGGAAAAGCAAGAGAAAGCGTGTTTGTGATTGACGGTTTCTGGGAATACATGAGCAAATATCTATTCACCCCAGGACACTGATGACAAACCAAAAATAATTCTACCCAAGTCCAGCTTAGTGCACCAGTGAGTTTACTGGGGCTACTTATGGGAACATAGGTGAGACAAAGGCAGCTACAAGCTATACAAAACAATAAATAGAAGAAAGGAAAAGAAAGAAATGTTGACTGTTTAACGGCACTGTGGGAAGTTAACAGAACAGTACATTCTTTCCTAGGCAGTGCTGCAGAGATGTCATGCTGTGAATGAGAGCATGGTGCCTGATAAGATCTGGTCCTTTGGGACCAGAGTGAGAGCCCCTGCTTTTATACATTAGAAGAATTCAGGAAAGATACAAATGTCTTGATACACTCAGCAGATGAAAATGATAGAAGCCATCAAAGGCCAATCTTCAGCAATAACAGATGCAGTCAAAGGATGAAAGCTTCACAGTTGCTCTTTTCCCAGCCAGTACAGTCTCTTATCTCAGCCCTGGCCAGAGCAAGGAAGCTGCTTCTAGTGTCACTCTTCCCACTGCTGAAAGAATGTCACAGAATAAACTCACACCATACCCACTTTTGAAGCAGACCCAAATAAACTATCATTTTTCTTATCTTTTGTCACAACCTTTTACTAGTACTGGAAAGAAAAGAAAGGCTAGCTCTTTATCCTCTCCACTCCATACCCAAACCACTTGCGATCAATAACACATGATATTTCAGCTGCCTAACACATCAAGCAGCATTTAAAAGGACTCCAGTACAACTCCCTGGCCTCACTTCAATGAACAGATAATGTTGGCTAAGAAACAAAAGACATTCAAATGTGCAGCCATTAATGTAACTACTATAAATAGCCCTAAGGAGTAACAGCAGGGCGAATGAGTCTTATATATAAGAACAAAGACACAAAATAAGGTATAGTGATTCACATCTATGATCCTAGTCCTGAGGTAGTGAAGGCAGAAGGATTCCCACAAGTTTGAGGTGAGCCTTTTCTACAGAGCAAGACCCCTTTCTTCAAAAAAAAAAAAAAAGTAGCCACAGAATCAGCATGTCTGAGCTACAGCTGATTATGGAGATCATTTCCCAAGAAACCCATGAGGATGGATGTATGATGGGTCCTCCAAGGTTAGAGGGAAGGAGTCTTAGGGAAACGGTGCCCCACCCCCACCCCCACCCCAATCCAGGACCTTTACAAAAGGAATCTTACCTAGTTCCTGTCAGCAAAGAGAAAAGGAGGTAGAGGTTGGAAAATCCCTGCAAAGGGCAAAAGGAAAATGCACTGAAAATACCGTGGTAGTCTCAGTGACTAGAGACGAGCCAGTGGGAAACCTTCTGGTCAGGGGGCCAGGGCTGGGGGTGGCTGTAAAAAGATCCCAAAGGGACAAGTCTTACAGCACAACTGAGCAGGATGCTTCTGGAAAGCCCAAGGTAGGAGAAGAGTAGAATTGAGCTGGCCTTTTGCAATTGCACATACTCCTAATTCTTCACAAACAATAGAAAGCACCCTCTCTCCATATCTATTCAACATAGTACTTGAAGTTATAGCTAGAGAAATTAGAGAACAAAAGGAGGTCAAAGGGATACAAATTGGAAAGGAAGAAGTCAAAATATCACTATTTGCAGATGATATGATCCTATACTTCACCAGAGAACTCCTACATCTGATAAACAACTTCAGCAAAGTGGCCGAATATAAATTTAGCGCAAACAAATCAGTAGCCTTCCTCTACACAAAGGATAAACAGGCTGAGAAAGAAATTAGGAAGCTGGGCAGTGGTGGCGCACACCTTCGATCCCAGCACTAGGGAGACAGAGGCAGGTGGATTTCTGAGTTCCAGGCCAGCCTGGTCTACAGAGTGAGTTCCAGGACAGCCAGGGCTATACAGAGAAACCCTGTCTCCAAAAACAAAAACAAAAACCAAAAACAAAAACAAAAAAATTAGGGAAATGACATCCTTCACAACAATCACAAACAATATAAGTCAAGGATCTGTATGACAAGAACTTCAAGTTTCTGAAGAAAGAAATTGAAGATCTCAGAAGATGGAAAGATCTCCCATGCTCATGGATTGGCAGGATTAATATAGTGAAAATGGCTATCCTGCTGAAAGCAATCTACAGATTCAATGCAATCCCCATCAAAATTCCAACTCAATTCCTCATAGAGTTGGAAAGAACAATTCTCAAATTCATTGGGAAAAACAAAAAACCCAGGGTAGGGAAAACTATTCTCAACAATAAAAGAACTTCTGGAAGAATCACCATCCCTGACATCAAGCCGTATTACAGAGCAATAGTGATAAAAACTGCATGGTATTGGTACAGAGACAGGCAGGTAGATCAATGGAATAGAATTGAAGACCCAGAAATGAACCCACACACCTATGGTCACTTGATCTTTGACAAAGGAGCTAAAACCATCCAGTAGAAAAAAGACAGCATTTTCAACAAATGGTGCTGATTCAACTGGCGTTCAACATTTAGAAGAATGAAAATTGATCCATTCTTATCTCCTTGTACAAAGCTCAAGTCCAAGTGGATCAAGGACCTCCACATAAAACCAGATGCACTGAATCTAATAGAAGAGAAAGTGGGGACATGTCTCAAACACATGGGCACAGGGGAAAAGTTCCTGAACAGAACACCAATGGCTTGTGCTGTAAGATCAAGAATCAACAAATGGAACCTCGTAAAATCGCAAAGCTTCTATAAAGCAAAGGACACTGTCAATAAGACAAAACAGCAACCAACAGATTGGGAAAAGATCTTTACCAATCTCACATATGAAAGAGGACTAATATCCAATATATATATATATATAGAACTCAAGAATTTAGACTCCAGAGAACCAAATAACCCTTTTAAAAAATGGGGTACAGAGCAAAACAGAATTCTCAACTGAAGAAACTTGAATGACTGAGAAGCATCTAAAGAAATGCTCAGCATCCTTAATCATCAGAGAAATGCAAATCAAAACAACCCTGAGATTCCATCTCACACCAGTCAGAATGGCTAAGATCAAAAATTCAGGGTACAGCAGATGCTGGCGAGGATGTGGAGAAAGAGGAACACTCCTCCATTGTTGATGGGATTGCAGGCTTGTACAACCACTCTGGAAATCAGTCTGGCGGTTCCTCAGAAAATTGGACATAGTACTACCGGAGGATCCAGCAATACCTCTCCTGGGCATATATCCAGAAGATGCCCCAACTGGTAAGAAGGACACATGCTCCACTATGTTCATAGCAGCCTTATTTATAATAGCCAGAAGCTGGAAAGAACCCAGATGTTCCTCAACAGAGGAATGGATACAGAAAATGTGGTACATTTACACAATGGAGTACTACTCAGCTATTAAAAACAATGACTTCATGAAATTCTTAGGCAAATGGATGGAACTTGAAAATATCATCCTGAGTGAGGTAACTCAGTCACAAAAGAACACACATGGTATACACTCACTGATAAGTGGATATTAGCCCCAAAGTTCAAAATACCCAAGATTCAATTCACAGACCACATGAAGCCCAAGAAGGAAGACCAAAATGTGAATGCTTCATTGAGTGCTTCATAGAAGGGTGAACAAAATACCCATGAGAGGATATACAGAGACAAAGTGTGGGGCAGAGACTGAAGGGAAGGCCATCCAGATAATGCCCCACCTGGGGATCCATCCCATATACAGTAACCAAACCTGGATACTACTGTGGATGCCAGAAAGTGCTTGCTGACAGAAGCCTGATATGGCTGTCTCCTGAGGGGCTCTGCCAGAGCACGACAAATACAGTGGTGGGTGTTCCCTACCAGAGCTCGGGGTCCCCAATGGAGGGGTTGGAGAAGGTACTGAAGGAGCTGAGGGGGTTTGCAGCCCCATGGATGGAGCAACCGTGTCAATAGGCGCGACCCCCAGGAGCTCCTGGGGACTGGACCACCAACCAAAGAATACACATGGAGAGACTCATGGCTCTGGCTGCATATGTGGCAGAGGATGACCTTGTTGGACATCAGTGGGAGGAGAGGCCCTTGGGCCTGAGGTTGTTTGATGCCCCAGTGTACTGTAATGCCAGGGCTGGAAGACTGCAGTGGGGTGGGGGGGAGTACCCTCATAGAGGAAGCGGGAGGGGGGATGATATAGGGGGCTTCTGAAGAAGAGACCTGGAAAGGGGAAAACATTTAAAATGTAAATAAAGAAAATATCCAAAAAATAAAAATAAAATAAAAAATAAGAGCACGTTCATCCATTCTGTCTCAAAACAGAAATCTCCTTTTTAGAGCTTCTGGTAATGTTCAGTATCCACAGATAAAACGTTGAGAATTCAGAAGGTTCTAAAAAAGGACCAAGAAATAGATATGATATATACAAAAGATACATAACACATAGAAAGGCAACCTAAGAGACTGATATTAGCATCATCATGTAGCAAAAAAATGTTGAATTGAACCTTGGCCTTGGGATAAGAACTCTATTATAAAATAAAAATAAATGACTTTCATGAAATCTATCACTAAGTCTGTTGACTACAAAGAATAGTAGGCATACTGTTTATGGTGGTATACACCTATAATTGATGCACCTGAGAGGTTAAGGCAGGAGGACAGCATGGTTACGGGCAGCCTGGACAATAAAACAAGACTCTGTCTGGAGGTGGAGGAAACAGCCAACTGCTGCAGGATGAATGTGAATAGTCAAATGCTATTCTGATTAAATAACACTTGTCAACAAGTTCTGGTGGCACAAATGTGCAATCGCAACACTTAAATAGAGGCAGGAGGACTAGGAGTACAAGGTCATCCTTAGGCTGTACATACTGACTTTATAGCCAATGTGGGACACCTGAGACCCTGTCTTAAAATGAAAAAAAATTAATTAGATGGCATTTTCAAAGTAAATCTGTTGATTTACACTCTTTCCAATGTTTTCCATAGTTGGAGAACTATTAAATAATATCTCACATATTTGGTCACTCTACATCCATAAGTGCTAAGTAGCTGTGGGGAAATTGCCACCTGTTTTATTATACATCAGATCAATGAGGATGGATGGTCCTTTTCTTTGGAAAAGCACCAAACTACAAAAACACCCTCTCTATCCTTAGCTATTATTATTATTATTATTATTATTATTATTATTATTATTATTATTATTATATGTAAGTACACTGTAGCTGCCTTCAGACACTCCAGAAGAGGGCGCCAGATCTCATTACGGATGGTTGTGAGCCACCATGTGGTTGCAGGGAATTGAACTCAGGACCTCTGGAAGAGCAGTCAGTGCTCTTAACCACTGAGCTATCTCTCCAGCCCCTATCCTTAACTTTTATAAACCTGAAGACCTGAGATGTGGCTCAGGAGTAGAGTGCTTGCCTAGTATTCAGGAAGCCCCCAATTCCACTCAGTTCTAGAAACTGAAAATAGTAATAATGACAATAGATGAACATTTATATTTGATTGTGCTTAGAAACTGAAGCTAGAGAAGATGCTCAAGAAACAACTGTATACTTTGTTTTTATGGATTTTGTTGTCATTGTGTTTCTGTCATTTCACTACAGCTACAGACAAGCAAATATATACCAACAAAGTAATACAGCCATTTTCCATAATGGAGGCCAGATACTTGCCATCCCTTTATCCAAACCATGATAACAACTATTCTACCTGAAAGAATACTAGAAGTCTCATAGGCAAAAGGGCCTAAGTTATTTATTTAGTTAGTTTAGTTAGTTTGTATTTTTCAAAGTGTCACCTTATGCACTCTATGCTAGCCTGGAACTCTTGCTCTTCTTGCCTCTGAGAACTGGAATTACAGGCATGTGCCACAACTGAGTTAGTCAGACATTTCATAATCACACTAATAAAAGCATTAACAATACAACTTCATTAAATTAAAAAGTTTTGAATTTAACTACAATGAAAAGGCTATATAAAATTCACTTCACTGGAATCTATTCTAAAGAGTTTTTTGTAAGGGTTGGGTTATACAAGTATCTTGAGTGGCAAAGACAGGAAAATATTTAAGCACTGGGGGAAGAGCAAATATCAAGAGAGTAGGAGGGAGACACACTAGGCAGTTCTCATAACATGAACACTTTCCTTGCATAAATGAAGCAGATGATGCAAAACAAACAAAATGCAAAGTGAAACTTTTTTTTAGAAAACAGAGGTTTTATATGGTAAGAAGTGTGTTTGTTTCCTTCCCAAAAGACAATCAAGAGATTAGTACTAGCAAACTTGATGAGACAAGTGTAAGAAAAAATGACATTTATTCACTCTCTGTGATCTACTGGGCAGCCATCTATAGTTCTACCGATATAACCTCTCCCTGCCCTTTGGTGAGAAACCAAAAGTATATTTTCCTAGGTCAAGTAGTCAGCCCTGATAAACAGGGCATCCTCAAAACATAGCCAAGGGTAGGACAGACACCTCTGAGAGTCACAGGTCTTCTACAAGTAATAACAAAGGTGAGCAACATGATGGACATAACCAGAACATGGGCCTCCTGCCCAGGCAAAACCATTGAGAACTTACCAGAATCCCTGGTGCCTGCTGGGCTGCAGGTCCTGGCACTTCTCCCATATATCAAGGGAGAATACTCCCTAATCTCATGAGCATACTTCTCTTTACAATTCAACTGTATATAGGGAAATCTTTCTTCCTAAAGTAAAGTATCTTATGTTAGGTAGATCTCATCACTAGTAATCATTTTAAAAAGAATATAAGTTGAGAAACTAGTCTGCAGAGGTGACAGTGCGGACTACAGAAGCGACACAGCTTCTAGGAGAGACCCCATTTCAAGCTCCAGACATCCGGGCACCTTCCCCACCAGAAGAGAGGTGTCCATCCAGGAGGACTCTTTCAGAGCAGGTCAGGGAGCCATCATGGGTCCCGGATCCCTCAGAGACCAGTCTGCACAGGTCAGGTCACAGACTGCGAAGGATGAACAAGTGGACTGTAGAAGCTACACAGCTTCTGGGACAGGTAAAAGCGACACAGCTTCTAGGACAGACCCCGTTTCAGGCTCCAGACATCCGGGCACCTTCCTCAGCAGAGGAGAGGTGTCTGCCCTGGAGGGCTCTGGCCACCAGAGCAGCTGAGAGAGCCATCTTGTATCCTGAGTCCCTCGGAGACCAGTCTGTGCACGTAAGCATGCAGACTGCAGAGACAACACATCTTCTGGGACAGGCCCTGTTTCAGGCCTTTTTCTTCAGCCAGGAGGGAGGTCTGAATGCCAGATATCTGTGCACCTTCCCTGCAAGAGGAGAGCTTACCTTCAGAGAGTTCCCTGACCACTGAGACTCAGGAGAGAGAGAGACTCCCAGGTCGGCTGATAGAAGCTAACAGAATCACAGGAGGAACAAGATCCAACCAGAGACAACTATAACAACTAACTCCAGAGATTACCAGATGGGGAAAGGCAAAGGAAAGGATCTTACTAACAGAAACCGAGCTTCTGCAAGGCAAAGGACACCGTCAATAAGACAAAAAGGCCACCAACAGATTGGGAAAGGATCTTTACCTATCCTAAATCAGATAGGGGACTAATATCCAACATATATAAAGAACTCAAGAAGGTGGACTCCAGAAAATCAAATAACCCCATTAAAAAATGGGGCTCAGAGCTGAACAAAGAATTCTCATCTGAGGAATACCGAATGGCAGAGAAGCACCTGAAAAAATGTTCAACATCCTTAATCATCAGGGAAATGCAAATCAAAACAACCCTGAGATTCCACCTCACACCAGCCAAAATGGCTAAGATCAAAAATTCAGGTGATAGCAGATGCTGGCAAGGATGTGGAAAAAGAGGAACACTCCTCCATTGTTGGTGGGATTGCAGGCTTGTACAACCACTCTGGAAATCCGTCTGGCGGTTCCTCAGAAAATTGGACATAGTACTACCGGAGGATCCCGCAATACCTCTCCTGGGCATATATCCAGAAGATGCCCCAACTGGTAAGAAGGGTACATGCTCCACTATGTTCATAGCAGCCTTATTTATAATAGCCAGAAGCTGGAAAGAACCTAGATGCCCCTCAACAGAGGAATGGATAAAAAAAATGTGGTACATTTACACAATGGAGTACTACTCAGCTATTAAAAACAATGAATTTATGAAATTCCTAGCCAAATGGATGGACCTGGAGGGCATCATCGTGAGGGAGGTAATCCAATCACAAAAGAAGTCATTAGATATGCACTCACTGATAAGTGGATATTAGCCCAGAAACATAGAACACCGAACATAAAATATGTAAAACACAAGAAAATCAAGAAGAGAGAAGACTAATGGGTGGATACTTCATTCCTCCTTAGAATAGGGAACAAAATACCCATGAAAGGAGTTACAGAGACAAAGTTTGAAGCTAAGACGAAAGGATGGACCATCCAGAGACTATCCCACCCGGGGATCTATCCCATAATCAGCCACCAAACCCAGACACTATTGCATATGCCATAAAGATTTTGCTGAAGGGACCCTGGTATAGCTGTCTCTTATGAGGCTATGCCAGTGCCTGGCAAATACAGAAGTGGATGCTCACAGTCAGCTATAGGATGGAACACAGGGCCCCCAATGGAGAAGCTAGCGAATGCACCCAAGGAGCTGAAGGGTCTGCAACCCTATAGGTCAACAACAATATGAACTAACCAGTACCCCCAGAGCTCGTGTCTGTAGCTGCATATGTAGCAGAAGATGGCCTAGTTGGCCATCACTAGGAAGAGAGGCCCCTTCATATTGCATAGTTTATATGCCCCAGTATAGGGGAATGCCAGGGCCAAAAAGCGGGAGTGGGTGGGTAGGGGAGCAGGGCGGGGGGAGGGTATAGGGAACTTTTGGGATAGCATTTGAAATTTGAAATGTATAGAAAGAAAATATCTAATAATAATTTTAAAAAGAATATAAATTGAGAGCAGAATATAGGTATAGAATATGAATCTATGGTATAGAACCACAAATATAAGCTGCATTGTTAATGCTACAATTTACAACTTAATTCCTTAGATCTCAAAATGAGATAATCTGTAACATATAAAGCTAATTATACAATTTATAGTTCCTCTGAGATGAGTGCCATGGCACACACTGTAATCCCAGATTTTGAAACCTGAAGTAGAAAGATCTCATGTTTGAGGCCAACCTGGGCCTAGTGAAACTTTGTCTCAAAAACTAAACAAAAAGAAACAAGTTCCTACCGTGTGTTGGTGGCGCACACCTTCAATCCCAGCACTTGGGAGGCAGAGGCAGGCGGATTTCTGAGTTCAAGGCCAGCCTGGTCTACAAAGTGAGTTCCAGGACAGCCAGGGCTACACAAAGAAACCCTGTCTCAAAAAAAAAAACAAAAAACAAAAAAACAAAAAACAAAACAAAAAAAACAAACAAACAAAACCAAGTTCCTTTAGAAACTTGAAATAAACAAAAATAACAGTTTCTCTTAATGTCTCTTTTGATATAGTAAATATGTGTCTCTTAATATATTAAAAACCATCAATGTGATTGGAATGGAACTCAATAATAAAATGCTTACCTAGCATCAGCGAGGCCCTGGGTTCAGTCCTCAGCACCAGAGGAAAACAAAAGGCAAAGTATAGTGATAATAATATACAAGGAAAATGTATTACCAAAAAATTAACAAAAATTGTATAACTAATGAAAACTAAAAGCCATCAATGGTTTCAAAGTATTGTCTCTTTTACTCATTAGGACTCATTAGACAATACTTCTGCCAAATTGAACTTTATAAACATCATTTGCATGTCTTAGTTACAGTATGCATACAACCTTCATAAAGATCTAGTTCTTTATTTTTCACAATGAAGAAAGAAGGAAAAACAAAAGTCTTAACTTTGACCTAGAAAATGAAATGTTTCAGAGACTCATCTGATTAAATTTCTTAAGCTACATCTATGTCCAAATTCAAGATAAAACTCTTATGAACTATGTGGTTTTATTTCTTTTCTTGACTTTCATAAAGAAAATACTGAAAGAAGGGCAAACCAATCAGGCTATAAAGTTCAACATCTCTGCTTCCACAAGTAAAGAAGCACAGTAGCATGCCCCCAAAAGCTCACAGAATAGAAATAATACCCTAAGCCATTAGCAAAGAAGAGCAAGCTACTGTAAAGTATGGCTTTCACTTGATACCCATAGAAACCCCACACCCCAAGAGTCCCTATTCTGGGAGAATTCCACCAAGGAAAGGCTCACTGGAAAGGAGAAAAGAGGAGAGGAGAGGAAATAGAAGGAGACAAAGGATCTGTTGCTGTCTCAAAACGATCACTCCTGCCATACCACTCACTGAAAGTTGCTACTCACAGGAACGTCTGTGCTAATAATTAGCACCGAGGAACTCCAGCTACGCTCTCAAAGCCATGGCAGAGGCCAGGGCAGAGGAGAGCACAATAAAGTACTAGTCTGAAGTTGATGGCAATGAAACTCTGCAACATTAGAGAATGATATTTGCTGCAAGAAACTTGCTCCCAGCAAGCAAGTCTACTCCCCAGCTTTTGAAGTCTGCTTTCTGAAAAATGTGTAACCATCTGATGCAGGCTGCCTAACCCTTGCAGCTTCCAGGAAAGAAAAGCCTCCTCTTTGTTGTTAAGCTGCTACTGAGTGAAAGCTTAGGAGATATAATTAGATTCACAAGACGGTTTATGGCTACCAGCAAAGACACAAGTAACATGAATCAACCCTACCCTGGCTTGTCCCCAACAAAATGGCACGTAATCTAGGACAGGATTACAAGGAACTACCAGAGTAAGATTTAAAATAAGGCAGTTATACTTCATCGTAAAGAAAAAAAAGATTGAAAATAGATCAGCCTTATAAAAATAATTTATGGCATAATATTTAAAAGAAATTTTCCCTAGGGTTCATGTGTACATTTTGATGTGTTTTGGTACATATGCTAGTTAAGTATTCCAATTACTGAGCTGTATCCCCCAGACTTTCTTTATGGTTATTATTTTGAGACAGCATCTCAAAAACTACCCAAAGTGTCGTTAAACTCATTCTAGACCAGGCTGAACTCTCTAAGTCCTTGTGTCTCTGCCTCCTTCTGTTTTTAATCCAACTGAGTGGCCAAACCAACACTGCTAAATTGTGGGTTGCCCTGGGGCTAATTATGTTTAATGTTAATTCCGTTCTTCGGGGAGGGGTTGCAAACAAGGAAAGAGTCAGCACTCAGGTGATTTCCTGTAAACCTGCTTCCCATCCTTAATTTGTATAATAAACGAGAGCTGATGATTGGGCAGATAAAGGGAAGGTGGAGCAGAAGGTGAAGAGAGAGAAGGAGGAGAAAATGGAAGAGGGAGAGGACGCAGAGGAGGAGGAAGAAGAAAAGCAGAGCAGAAACACATGGCCTGGAGAAACTGCAAGTTCTAAGGGGTCTCATTGATGTGAAAGATAATGTAGTAGTAGAGCTGCCCAATCTAGGCACACAGCATGGATTCATAATAACTGAGTCGTGTTTTCATTGTTGGGGCATATTTGGGTTGAAGATTTACCGCAACACTGGTCCCCAACAAAAAGTCTGTAGCCTTCCGTGAAAACCTTAGAGCCCAGATCCATGCCAGCCCTTATCCATGAAATCACCAGGTGCAGAACTGTGCACTGAGGAGGACAAAGCAGGTGACAACTCTATAGAGACAAACAAATATATACTAAAAACTACATAGCACTGCAAAGGGACACACTGAAACATCAAACACCTTGGAAACCAAAGAACAAGGTAGGCATGCTGACTCAACTTGTCACAGCCCCACAGATCTGGCTCTTATAGAGTCCCCCACCCTACTGCTCAAGAGCCCCGAATGCCACCTGGACATCATGAAGAACATGTGCTCTTTCTGGAGATGATAGTTGAAGTTTTTTTCTTCCCCAGCTAACCCTGCGAAAAGTAACCACTCTCTTTTGTCTGTGGAAGAATCTTCACTGGGAATACAGATATCACCATGTCCCTTCAGGCATTAAAGTCAGGACACTGCTTCTCAAAGAGGACAAGATTGCTGGGGCCTTGTGAAACAAGATACCACTGCTTTGTCAAACTGCCCTATTGAAATCTCATTCCAGTTGGCTGTTCCCCTGGTTACCTCACAAACTAAGATAAAAGAAACACAGGAAATAAAAGCAGGGAGCAGCTGTCATTAAGGGGAGCGGAGTCTATGCAGGGACAACAATTCAAATGTTAACAGCTACAAGCTATGAGTCACTTTCAGAGTGATTTTTTGTGAGCTAGACTCTTCTTTGTGTGCTCAGAATCAACCTGGGCCTTAGGTGCTGAGCACATGTTTACTATGGGGCCACCCCAGGTCTTGAAGTTTTTCTGAGAAGGACTGTTCCACCTTGGAACTCAATATAAAATACAAAATACTAGTAAATGCTAACTAATACACGGTACAGAAAGCAGATTGAGTGGTTGTCAGGAGCATGGAGAAAAAAGTGAATGAATACATGCTGAATTTTTTAAAACAACTGGTTTATTTGAAATGAAGCCTGTTATTCTGGAGTGTTGCATGGCTTTACTATGTTTATCTTTAAGATTAACAATAATTATTCACCATGCACTAAGAAACACACAAAAGTCCTAATATTAACTAATTTACCAGCTTGGGAAATGTCTTCACATCTCTAAACAGAACCATGTCAAATTTGAATAATACCTACCCTTATTACTTACAATTCATACAAAAATATTTACAAAAATTTAAAACACTAAGTATATTGTTAAAATGTTTCAGATAAATTTGAATAAACTGCTTTGTTTTTAAAATCTTCCTACTTAAACTATTCACTTTTATTTACTTAAAGCACATAATTGTCTATACTCCGTATTTAAAGGAAACAGCATGTAGAATACAAAAAAGGAGTTCTCCATAATGGCTTCCATCAAGCCTTCAGGAGCAAAGTTTAATTCTTCTTCCTGAAATGTTTACACATCTTTTTGGCTATACCAGCCAGTAAAAGCTCTATGGTCTCCTCTCTTTGCTTCCTAGGTGGCACTGACATATTTTAAATAGGCTTTAGTTTATCTATTGATATCCTTTTTAGATATATAATTCAAGACTCAAAACAATTATATCAAGCACATTAAGAAATATATGTAGCAGCCTTTAAGCCCAGCACTTGGGAGGCAGAGGCAGGCGAATTTCTGAGTTTGAGGCCAACCTGGTCTACAAAGTGAGTTCCAGGACAGCCAGAGCTATACAGAGAAACCCTGTCTCAAAAAACAAACAAACAAACAAACAAACAAAAAAGAAAAAGAAATATATGTAGCAATGCCCACTTTACCTTATAATTATAGAAATGCAAAGTAAACAATAAAACTATTTTTCTCCCACTAAACCCATGGACACACACACACACTCTTATAACACCAGATTTGACACTAAAAAGAAGTGAACTTATGAAACCTGTTCCATGTTTCTGTACATACTACCTTCTGATGGAAAAAAATTTTCCACTGCTACATTTGGTGTGGTGGTACCTTCAATTCCAGCATGTTAAAGGTAGAGGTAGGTGATCTTTTTGAGGGTCTACAAGTTCAAGGCTAGCCAAGACTATACAGTGAGACTCTGTTTCAAAAGAAAACAAAATCCTATGCTAAGAATTCATATGCCCAGTTGAAGGGATTTGAAATTTGTATCTTCCCTATTCAAAAGTCAAGTTAGTCAAAGAGTGGGAGTTCTAGCCCCTCACAACCAAAGAATGAGGTTTAAGAGGCAGTAACAATTCCCAGAGGCAATGTGTCACTCCTAGTCTTACCTCTAGGATTAGCATCCTCCCATGACCATCACTTGACTAAGACTAATTGCATCTCATGACAACAAAGGACTTCTGTACTGGATAGTTTTATGTCAACCTGCCACAAACTAGAGTTATCTGTAATGAGGGGACCTCAACTGTAAAAATGCCTAAGACCCAGCTATAAGGCATTTTCTTAATTAGTGACTTACAGGGGAGAGCCCAACCCATTTTGGGTGGTGCCACTCCTGGGCTGGTGGTCCTGGCTTCTATTTAAAAAGCAGGCTGAGCTTTCTTATAGGAAGAAAGAGCAAGCTAGTAAGCTGCATTCCTCCATGGCCTCTGCATTGGCTCCTGTCTTGGTCTGACTTCCTTCAATGATGAACAGTAATATGGAAGTTTAAGGCAAATAAACCCTGTCCTCCTCAAGTTGCTTCGGTCATGGTGTATCAACATAGCAATAGCATTCCTAAATAAGACAACTTCCTTCTGAGGGGTCATGAGGTAACCAAGGAATTATACACTAATGATACCTCATATTCCACCTTCTGAAATGATATCTTCTGAGCTACAAGGTCTGATTAAAGGGGTGTTTAGGACTGGAAGTGCTGTAGTTCAATGGTAGAGCACCTGCTTAGCACATAACAGTACCTGGGTCTGATCTCTAGCACTGCCAAAACATAAACAAAAGGCATTCAAAAGACTAATTGCATCTCATGACATAAGCATATCCCACTTAGAAATAAGGGTTGATAACACTTTTCTTTCCTTATTTATTTATTTATTTATTGCCTTGTACAAGGGCTCCCATGCATTGGACTGCACACATAGTATGTAAAAATTAAATTTTTTATCTTGTAATTTGTTATCTTGTATCTTACTAGATCCCTATTTACTTTATATCCTGAGGGAGAGAAATGTTCCTCTGGTTGAACACAGAGTTCACTGATTTGGCTAATCTAATAGGCCGCTTGCTCCAAGGCTCCTGTCTCTGCTTTTCAAGTGCTGGGGATTTGAACGCCAGTCCTCACACCTGTGTGTTTTACCCACTGAACTACCTCCCCAGCCCCTCCTTACTCGTCTCTGAGCCTCTACCCTGGATTCTGCTTGTAGCTAAAAAACAAGGGGGGTTGCGGGGAGGGAAAGGGAGAACTGTTGCTCTGTAGAAGTATGTTTTTCAGTGTGTGATAAAATCTGAAGTAAATGTTTACTTAACTTTTGAGACAAGCACATGTATACATATTTATAAGTTCAAAGCCTTTTATATGTTCAAACTCACAGTGATCCACCTGCTTCTGCTTCACATATACTGGATGCATCAATATCAATTTAACTTTTTAATTAAATCAACAACTCCACTGATTCTATAAAAACAGACATGCAACAAGTCTCAGAGGCACATGCCTGAAATCTCTGAAAACAATAAAATAAAAGTTTTCTCATGGTACCAAGGGGTACTGTTTTTATCCTGTACATAAAAGTATCAAGTCCCGCCGGGCGTGGTTGCGCACGCCTTTGATCCCAGCACTTGGGAGGCAGAGGCAGGTGGATTTCTGAGTTCGAGGCCAGCCTGGTCTACAGAGTGAGTTCCAGAACAGCCAAGGCTATACAGAGAAACCCTATCTCGGAAAAAAAAAAAAAAAAGTATTAAGTCCCTAATTTCATTTTCTTAGCACCATCTAAGTGCCAACCCCCAATCTTTATAGGAACATGCAGTTTGTCCCCCAAACTGAGGCACAATACTATGAACCTAGTATCTGTTACTTGCATTTGTGACACACCCACTCTTGTCTTTCATGCTTAAGAGTTAAACAGGCTGGGGGGTGGGGGCAGTGATGGCACCCGTCTTTAGTCCCCACACCTGGGGAGCAGAGGCATTGGGGACTTCTGTGAGTTCGACACTAGCCTGGTCTACAGAGTGAGTTCCAGGACAGTCAGGGCTACACAAAGAAACTTTTTCTTAAAAAACAAATGAACAAACAAACAAAAGTAATCAAAACTACCTGCCCTTCACCTTCTATGAACAATAGGCAACAATATATTCCCTTATTGGGAGCAGACTGCCCCCAACAGCTTGTGTTTTGAAGACAGTAGAGCCTTAGGGAGGTGGGGTCTGGCTACTGGAAGAAGGTTACTGAGGGCAAGCCCTTGACAGTTTGAGCTCAACTCTAGTTCCAGTTCATCTCTTCTGCTTCTTGGTCAGCAAAACTGCGAAGAAGGAGTGTACTGGCTAGTTTTGTGTCAACTTGACACAGCTGGAGTTATCACAGAGAAAGGAGCTTCAGTTGAGGAAATGCCTCCACGAGATCCAGCTGCAAGGCATTTTCTCAATTAGTGTGTCCCCTTGTGGGTGGTGCCATCTCTGGGCTGGTAGTCTTGGTTCTATAAGAGAGCAGGCTGAGCAAGCCAGGGGAAGCAAGACAGTAAAGAACATCCCTCCATGGCCTCTGCATCAGCTCCTGCTTCCTGACCTGCTTGAGTTCCAGTCCTGACTTCCCTTGGTGATGAACAGCAGCATGGAAGTGTAAGCTGAATAAACCCTTTCCTCCCCAACTTGCTTCTTGGTCATGATGTTTTGTCCAGGAATAGAAACCGTGACTAAGACAAGGAGTCTGCAAAATACTTCTACCACTATTAAACCCAGTCCTTCTCTACTGTGATGGGCAGAAATCTCTTGAAATCATGAGCCCAAAAGTAATCTTTTCTCCTTGAGGTTGTTACTGTCAAGTACTTTTGTCATGGCAACTTAAAAGTTTAGAGATTATTTAAAGCATGTAAGAGGATGTGGCCTAGATTATAAACAAACACAATGGCATTTTCTAGAAAGGTCTTAAACATGTGCAGGTTCTGATATTCAAAAGGGGAATCTTAGAACAGTCTTCAGAAACTAACGAGGAAAAAGTGTAATTTTAAGCTCACACACATATAAAAATCTCTAACATATAAACAAGCCACATAGGCTTCATTCTATGTCTCTCTGTTTGTCTTGGTTAATAAAGAAGCGACACACATCTTACCTTTTGACCACAAGCTTCAGGGTCTTGTGGGAGCCTTTCACCAGGCAAATTGCTTCTTGTCTGAACCCTGAGAGACTCACATCATTAATGGCCACTATCTCATCTCCAGCAAGTAGCTTGTCCACTGCTGCAGCTTTGCTTCCTTCTTCAATCTGTAACAGAGAAGGGGGTTCTGTGAACATTCCTGAGCCATAGCAAGATCCTCTAATGCAGATTGGAATTTAGTATGTGCAGGCTTAAAGCAGGTCACAGCTTTAGGATAACCCAGCAGTAAAATGATCCAGAAAGTTTGGGGCAAACAAGCTGAGTTTATTCCCACTGAATGACCAGGGTTACACTAATACAATGCCGCTTATATAGCATCCCTCATCCCTGTCAGTCCCCACACAAGTTCACTGAAAAATGAATGGAAAGACTCAGAAATTCATATAACCAAAACCAGATTCATATTCTGGAATTCCTACATCCAAACAATAATTCTGGATCATTTTTACTGTTTGGTAATTATTTTCATACATTAATCCTGCACCTTGTTTTAGTAGCACTTGTGATATAATTCAAATTTCACATAACCACTCATAAAAGTCATACATCTGTACAACTTTCAGTTCATTCAGCATTCCATAGTCACCATCAAATTTCAGAGCATTACCTTGATCCCAAGAGAAATCTCATGCACATTAAGCAGTCTGATACTAGTATTCCTAATGATCTTCTTTGCTTTTCTTCCTTTCTTCCTTCTAATATGGGAAAATGAACCCAGCCCTACTGAGCTATGTCCCCAGGACTATTCATTCATCAGTCATTCATTCACTGAGAACGGTCTCATTATATAGCCCAGGTGGTAGCCTTGAACCTATGATCCTCCTGAGTCAGCTTCCGGAGTAGCTGGGATTTCAGGTCTGCACTGCCACCACAACATCCAGCTTTCTAATAAATTCTCTAGTACTGGGTCCGGCATGGCTGCATAAGGGAAGGTGTAACACAGTTCCTGCCCCTGGAGCATTGCCAGGCAGTTGATCCCATGATCTCCACATTGATGGTTGCTGTTGCCCCGAGGTTGATCTACTGTCTTTACTACTCTACTTTCAATCTTTCTTTCTGGGAATCTACTTTCCCCCATTACTCAGAGCTAATAATGCCATAGTAATTGAAACAGATGCCGTTTTCAGGAATGAGGAATGGAGGCTGTAGAAGATGAGGAATAGATGTCCACTTGGCCTTTAGGGTCTAGACAATATAACCACAGGAGCCATAAAAGCCTATATGGTCCTTTTTGGAAATGGTTCGTTGCCAGACTTGGCCTTGATTTTGGAATCATGAGGAACCATATACACATCTGGTTTAATGACTGATGCATTGATTAGCAAGGGTGAACTTGGAGACACCAAGGATAGAGAGTTAGAGTAGTCTCAGGAAGAAAAGGTATGGATAGAAAAAGTAGGGTAGGGGGAGGGTATAGGGACTTTCGGGATAGCATTTGAAATATAAATGAAGAAAATACCTAATAAAAAATTGGAATTTTTTTAAATGTAGGAAATTATATATGATTTAAGAATAAATAGTATTAGAAGGAGAATGCATGGGGCTATGGAATTGCTAGGATAAGGAAATGAAGATTAGAGAATTAACAGATGATGTAGAAGCATATTAAAAGTTAGTACTCTGTTTTTCTAACTGAAGAATTGAAGATAACAATGCCTGGAAAGGTATTAGAAAGAGCTGTTCTACTTACAGAAATTCAAAACTTTGTAAGGAATTATTTTAATTTTAGTAGTTTGTCATTTTTTTATTCTTATATGGAAGCAGTTACTAAAGACTGCTATCTGCTGTACCAGAAAACTGGAAGAGCTGTGCTCAGGTACCCATAAAGAACAGGCTGTGTAAACATATAAGGAAATGTTCCATCCTCAGCATTGGAAAAAAGGCACACATACACAAAGCTTGATATTATCTTCTACATCTCCTACCTTAAAAACAAAACAGTGATCACTGAACCCTTCCTTAGCCAATTTATCTGATCTATTACTTATACCACTTAATAGAGACTAAACCCTTGTTAGGCCAGCAATTAATCACAAATCCATACATACACTTAACTTCTGCATAACTGGTAGGCTAACAAATAGTTGTTGGCCAAACAAAATCCAGCCAGGGGTCTTTAGTGTCCTTAGTTTTTAATAAAAATTTATCAGAACACAACCACACATTTAGATAATGCCACAAAGCACCATTGACTCTTAGGTCCACAAAGACAAATATATTTTCTACTTTGCGTATTATACCCCTGCTTCCCCAAAACCCCTGCAAATAAACAAGCAGCAAAGAACCCCAGTGGCAATCAAATATTGCTCAATATGCAATCTGTTAGCTGACTTGTTTGTTTTGAGACAAGGTCTCACCATATATCCCAGGTTGGTCTCAAACTCAGGATGCCTTTGTCTCATATTCTGTGGTGGTACACACCTTTTATAACAGCACTCAAGAGACTAAGACAAGAGATTGCTATAAGTTTTAGGCCATCCTGAGCTACAAAGTGAGACCCTGTTTCACATACAAATAAACACAGCTACATATTTTTTTAAAAAATCTCTACCAAGTCCCTAGGAGAACTGAAGTTTTATGCTAAAAAAGGCAATTTAGTCACTGTAGGTCAGTATTGCACATAAAAATTAAAATTTTACTCCTAGCTTATCATGAAGGTACAAGCCTGAGTCTCAACTACTCAGGAGGCTTAGGCAGTAACTTATCAGCCCGTGCTCCCAAACAAACAAACAAGCAAACAAAAACCAACTAACAAAGAACAACAACAGCAACAAAAGGAGTTGGGAGCAACAAGATAGTTCAGCAGATAAGGTGCTTGCTGGTAAGCCTGATGAACAGATTTTGCTCTCCAGACCCCACATGGTAAAAAGAGAGAACCAACATTCATTCATGGGAAGGGGAGAATTGACTCTTGAAAGCTCTCCAGAGTTCCACAGATGTGTCACACACACAGACACAGAGAGACACACGGGGGGGGGGGGGTGTCTGAATAAATTAATTAATGAATTAACAAATAAAAATTTGGGCTGGGGATATAATTCTGTGGGAAAGCACTTGTCTTCATGTATGAGGCCCTGGGTTCAAGGAACCACTCCTAGCAAAAACAGGAAGTAGTCCATCTAATAATAACTCACTTCAAAACTCAAGACAATATTTTCTGAGACAGGATCTCACTGTGTAGCCCTGACTGGCCTGGAACTTGCTGTATAGACAAGCCTGGCCTCACACTCACAGAAATCCACCACCTGCCTCTGCCTCTCAAGAGTTTGAGATAAAGATATTTGCCAATGCACCCAACAAGTCTAGACAATTTCATCCCAATATCATAACAGACATAATTTATAATTGTCTCAAGACTGCACATATAGCACGAGACATCTGGAAAAAAATGAGGTTTTGACAAGTCTCATGTAAAAGACCCAGGAGCACCCAGGTGAAGAGCATGTAGACAGGTAGCTGTCTGAGGGTAGGAGTCGAGGAAAGGCATCCTACATGTGGAGTGAACAGAAGCAGGAAATATGTAAAGCTTGGAGGTGAGCTTGGAGGGTACCAATGGAGTCAACTTAGATATAATACAGACCATGGAGGAAAAGGAGGAAGAATGAACACCAAGATCAAATTAGAACGACCCGGACTGCTAATAGTGGTAGAAGAAAAGACAACTCAAATCGCAAAAATACAACACTGTAGATGGTATTACTCCCCTGAAGCCAGCTGGTAGAATCTCAACCATATCCTTAAGTTTGGTAGGAGTCTGGGTCCCTGGTTGGTGGGCTGAGAAACAGAAACTAATTTGGGCCTTACTATTAAATAATTATGCTTTCTAGGAACAACCCACATGGCCATTGTTAAATACATAAGTAAAATGTATACATGTACAAAGGAATATTATCCAGCCCTTTGAGATGTAGCTCAGTGTTAGGGTACCTTCAGGGCATGCATAAGATCTGAGGTTCCATCTCACTATCCTCATGGGGCCAAAAAGGATGCTTTGTCTTATGTTACAATAAGGATGAATTTTGACATTATGCTGTATGACATACACTAGATTAAAAAATATATAACTCCATTTATATGAGGTACCTAAGTACCCAAAACTATAGAGACAGAAACAGAATGGTGGTCCCAAGGGGCTGGAAAATGGAAGGAGAAATGGATAGTTAGCACTTAATGGGGCCAAAGTTTCAGTATGACAGGATGGAATGCTGTCAACACATGGACACTGGTGATGGCTGTACAACAATGGAAAATTTACCTAGTGCCACTGAATCTACATCTCAACATGCTTAAAAATGCTCAATTTTATATTAGATATATTTTCACACAATAAAATGTTGTATACTCTCCAATATATGAAAGGAAGAAAATGACTTTGGTCCAGTATAAAACTGATAGGGACGAAACTTTAAAATACATCCTTGACCCCCAAACTTTTAATTGTACTAACATTAAGAAAATATTTAGGGGAGGCCTGGTGGGGGGCATCCTCTTGAAGACAGGGAAGAGGAGGAAGGGGATGAGGAACTGTGGGAGGGTGGACTGGGAAGTAGGTAATGACTAGACTGTAAAAAAATAAAAATAATTTTAAAAATAGGAAAGCTGTGGTAACAGGGTTATTGTGCTAGGACTTGAGCCCAAGGCTTTATGCATATAAAACAAGCACTTCATAATAGATCCTAAATATCTCCAGTCCCAGTTTTTCTGAGACTGGGTCTCATAAAGTATCCCACACTACCCTAGAAGTCAGAATTATTAAGTATGCCACTATGCCTGGCCAAGACAGTTTTTGGTGGAGTATTTCCTCAAAATGATGTATTATGTGTGTCTGAGTCAGCTATGGTGATTGGGTTTCAAGAGTCAGTTTTTTGTCCTGTTCCCACAAATGCTTATTTGATAAGTTCTGGGACATTCTATCAAAGTGATCTCATCTGAACCCTTCTACCTTCTCAAGGAAGGCTGATGCCTGCCACCTATCATTTCTTGTCTACAAAGGTGTTTATTTACTAACAGAACACCCATTTTCCTTTTTCAAGTATGCCCCATCTATATTTTCCAGGGAAAACATGTTTGCATTTGGGAGACAGCATGGTATTTTCCTTTCTATTGCTCCCTTGACAAGAGATATTTATATATGAAGGAGGAATGTAATCAAAAAACAAAAACCTGGTGCTGTAGCTCTAGCCTGCTGCCACTGTAGCCTACAATCTGATACTGTTCCAGGATGGTGATTGTGCCTAGGACCTAGAGAACAGCTTCAGTACCAACTGTGTGGGCAAGCATTGGGAAAAGCTGACTATGAATTTGACATCTGTTTCACCTCAGTGCAGAAAAAAAAAAAAAAGCAATCTGATCCTCTGAACAGCTGCCAATAGAGAAGCCCTAGCACTCAATGAGTATGGGGGTCTGACTGGCCTAAATAGAAACTGCTGCCAAGCATTGAGGGGCACAGGTAAAGATCTGAAGGTGCTCCTATGATGTTCCACCACCACCGATGGTGCCTAAACATCCCTTCTACAACATCAGTAAGGATCACAAATCAGATAAGACAATAGAGTCCTTTAGACTCTCACAAGAGACTGTCTTTATTATAGCTCATGATAACAGCCTTTAGGGTGTCATCAAGTATCTAGAGGGTCTTCTTTAAGAGGTCATCATGGTGGACCTTAACCTTACAACGTCTCCCCTCTTTGATCTGGGAGATCTCTTTAAAGAAGGAAACTTAGACAATAGCTTAAGCCCATCAAGCTCATGCAATTCCTTGGGGATGAAGAAACCCAAATGTGAAGCTGTGAAAATTGTGGCTCCTTAGGGCAAGGCCAAGAAATAAAGGCAAGCAAGTGCACTACTCCAAAAAAAAAAAAAATGTTCCCTTCTCGTGCAGGTCTTCTGTATCTCACGTCTCCAACACCTGTCACTCTGATTATATCTTCAGGATCTTAATTGGTAGTTTCAAATGGAGTTATGTGGCTCCCATTTTCATTTCAGTATTTTGTCTTCTAACCCTTCACAGAATCTAGTCAGAATACCACCTGTAGGGTACAAGTCCATAGTCCAAACCCAGGAAATGCTGCTCCTTTTATCCAGGAGAGTCAAGTTTGTCTTAGCGCATTGTTTACTAAGGACCCACTTGGGAAGACGACAAAAGAACCATGATAGGGAATACCCAGTGAGCAACTAGAGCCTATTTTTGTCCCTGGAACCTGTCTTATGCGTTAGGTCTCAAAGAAACCTTGAACAAATGGCTAACTGAGCTGTCTATTTAACATATCAAAGTGGATACTGGCCACTGGATTATCCCAGAATCTCTCAACTTTACAAGCACCAGTTACAAAGTTGCCCTGGCTGGCAAACCCTGCCCACTACTCTAAACCTCCCCAAGCCCTGAGCTTTCACTTTCTTGTCCCCAGTTTCTCTTTTCCTATAAAGCCTAACCATTTCAGCTATGAATCCTCTTGCTTCCCACAGACTTTCTTGGGTCCAAGAGAGGAAATCCTCTCTTGGCCTCCTCCTCTCTCTTCTCTTCTCTTCCTCTCTCCTCTCATAGTCCTGTTTAGTCTGCTGGCAATGTTCAGTCTGGACTCTTCCATATTCCTCTGGCAGTTCTTTAGACAATAAACCTTCTCCACCATACCTTGGAGCCATCATGTCCCCATTTTTCATTCACTATGTTGTACTTCAGTTGGGTAACTGGAAGAGTGGTCGTTCATGTGAAAGATAAATGTGCCCTGCATAGTGATTAAAAAAAAAAAACAATTCCCTCCCTGGCCCTAAAGGATCTGGTTCTAGAAGGCTGGAATCAATCCTGAATCAAGCTTATGTGCTATATTTAATGATATACAAAACCCCTTCTAAGGTTTTCTATTGGTAGCTGAAATAGTCCTACATGTATGTGCTCAACAGACAAATCAACCATTCCCTCCACCAAATTTGGATAAATTCCTTGGCCTCAAAGGACCAGGAGTCCATCCTGTTGTGTATTTTCTGCTTTGTTTTGTAGCAGTGAAATGATCCTTGACAACATCTAACACACAGTATTTCATCATGCCTCATAAATCAGGTTCAGTTGCTTGGCCCTGCTATGTGAATACTGCTACTCACTTTGTACAAAACAGAATGACATCTTTTTCCAGACCAGTATAAGAAAATGATATATAATTTTTTAAAAGAAAATGTTTTATGAATTTCCATTCTATACTAAACCCATATGCTATCTCAAGTTGGACTTAATTATTCATGCTTGTACTAGACAACCAACTTAAATTTGGCACCAATTTTCAAGGAATAATGAGCCAGTCCAATGGTTGGCTATAAGCAACCACCTCTGTATTTGTCAGGCTCTGGCATAAACCCAGAGCTCCCAGGAACTAAACCACAACCAAAGATTACATGGAGGGACCCCATGGCTCCAGCCACATATGCAGCAGAGGATGGCCTTGTCAGACATCAATGGGAGGAGAGGTTCTTGGTCCTGGGAAGGCTCGATGCCACAGTGTAGAGGAATGTCATGGCAGGGATGCGGGAATGGGTGGTTGGGTGGGGGAGCACCCTCATAGAAGCAGGGAGAGGGAGGATGGGATAGTGGTTTTTAGAAGGAAAAAAACAGGAAAGGAGATAACATTTGAAATGTAAATAAATTAAATATCCAATAAAAATAAATAAAACATTTAAAAAAAGAGTGACTCAGGCATGGGTGGTACACATCTGTGATCCCAGAACTCAAGAGTTTAAGAGAAAAGATTATGAGTCTGTGGCCAGCCCGAGCTACAAGCAAACAAATAAAAATAGAAAACAGAATTGCCACATGATACTTTTTATACTGTAGTCCTGTGTTTGTAAGGAAAGGCCAGAGTGTGTATTTAACTACCAATGCAAAACTATAGATTTTTTACTGTAATTAAAAAATGAAGCCTTGCGAAGACAAAAGAATATAAATTCTATAGGTAACCAGGTGCACTGTGGATGAAACATTGTAATTTGGTATAATGGAAATATGAAGGGCCATATTCACTTCAGGTTCAAAGTGCTGATGTAAAAGCTCCACAAACAAAATGTGTAGGGCTTGAAAGGAATACAGCAGCATTAGGGAGGACATTCCATGGAGGTCTTGACATGAAGAAACATGCAGGCAGGAAATGGAGGCATGCCAGAGGGATGAGTCAGGGGAAACAGTGTAAAGAATACACAGGAGTGTGGGAGGATCCTGGCAGAAGGTGAGAAGACTGAGAACTTGACCTTGAAGCAGAACGTGGGCACTGTTCTTCAGGTAGTGGAGGTGGGTAAGGGAGGGCAGAGAAGTCAAGTGTAAACTTATGATGAAAACAACTACTTCAGGATATTAACCTTGTAGTGAAAATAAAAATAAATGTCTTCAACAAAAAGAATAGAACAGCAAAAGCCAGACATGGTGGTAGGCACCTGAAATCCTGGCATTGCGGGGGGGGGGGGGGGGCGTGAGGCTGAAGTAGGAGAATTACAAGTTTGGGGACCACTGCAGCCGTGATGAATACCCACCCTGAAGCCTTTTCAGTGCTCTTGACAGAAGTTATTTTTATAGTGTAAAGACAACTAAGGTAAGCAGGACTCTGGTGATAGAAGGAAGAAGACCTAGCTCACCATTCACGTTGAAGTCAAATTCTGAGCTTGGAGAAGTGGAATATACCCACATGTCCAGTCATCAGAATGAAATAGGGAAGAGCAACTTTGCTGTTTTATGAGTCTAAGATCACACGTCAAAATGTGAGTCACACCTGCAGGTTATCAGCTGTAATTATTTCCAGAATATTTTCCCTTCCAATGAATAGCCTAAAGTGCATGAGCAGGCCATGCCTTTTGTTACACAGGAGGATAATAACCTCCCCATCTTCTTAAATCCATTACTCATTCTGTTTGCTCTCAGTTCCTTCAGAAAGGAAGCTTGACTCAGGCCGGGGGTGGGGTATTTAACAGGTTGGGAAAGGCCACTAAGGTGGGACTTCAGGGAAAAATAATATAGAGGTCTAATAATCCTTCCATTCATCCCTGAAATGAGGCTCAGGTTATACTTGGCCCTAAGACACAGAGAGGCAAATGTGGCCTGGATGGGGTGACAAAGACAGGTAAATGAAATGTTTTAAAGGAAGGTAATGAATTGGTGACAAGTTCTGATGCAAGGGCAGGGTCATGTAGACACGAAAATGGAAAACAGAAGTACCTATGGGGCCTCAGTCTCCCAAGAGATCCAGAGGCTGAGCAGATAGATATTAGTGAACAAAAAGGAGCTGACTGCTCTCCTGACTGTGAGAACCAGGCATTGGTTCAAAGTTTTGCAAGACAGAGAGGCAGGCTCAGCAGCCAGGTAGGATAGACTGGGAACCAGAGAGCCATTTACATTCTACAGCAAGGACTCACAGTTTTCATGATGATGGGTGACCTCTTCCCCAGATGAGGTAAAAGCCTGGCAAATCTCTATCAGGACAATGTCAAATCTCTATCAGGACAAGACTGTACTCTAAATAGTGCCAGATACAGTCTTCCTAAAAGACACCCAGGGACAGAAAAAATAAACTCAGAAAAAATTTCTAGAGAAAGTTCTATTTCTATAAAAACAAAGGATTTTAAAACAGCATATTTTCAGTACTGCAAAGCACCACCAGTTAGCAATCCAATGTCCTAACTCACAACTTTAAACCTAAAACAAAAGGGGGAAAAAAGCTTATCTATAGGGCCTAAGCAGTGTCAGAAAAAGGAAGAACCTAGAACCACCCTGATTTGACTCTCCAAAGCCAAGACTCACATCTCAATGACAGTAAAACACAAGCTCGGAAACAATACCCTACACCGGGAACATCTCTAAAGTCACAACTAGCACCTTTTCAGTACAGTCAGCAGAGGGCACTGGAGGGACACCAAGAGAAGACTGGTTTCCCTTCCTTATCTCACGTGCTTTCCTCTCTGCCAGCCCTGTGGGACATGGCAGTCCTGTGGTACACCTAGTGACAATAGTTTCAAAAGTGTCTTTCTTGGTTTCATTAGCACCCCTTCAGCAGTTTCCCAGTGAGTTTTAGCAACAACTTTCAAATGGCTTTCTAGTGAGTTTCAGGGCATCCTAGCCAGTTTCCTAGTGAGCTTCAAGAACAGCACAGGACGACATTTTACTGATTGCCTCTGGGCCTGTGGCCCTGACTGTCTTCCCTATCTAGAGAAGACAGTCAGGCGTCAAACATACACACAGTCTCATTCTCATTCCACCCCCCTCTTTCTCTACCACCACCACCACCAAGCTTTTGGGGTGCTGAGGAAGGGAAGACAGATTTCTCTTTTTGTACATACCCTGGAGATTCTGCCTTCTTAATGCCAGGTCCAAAAAAGAAAAAAAAAAGAAAGAAAAACAAAAACAATAGCCTAATGCTAGTTAATGATTCTATACAGTATTTAAGTGATGAGTCCACATTATAGTGTCAAAACTAGCACCAAACTACCACATTCAAGCAATCTCTTGCCTCAGCATCCTGAGAAACTGTGACTATAGGTGCATGAGCAGGAGAATTTTTTTTTTTTTAAATCAAGAGCCACAGGCATAGAGTAAATCAGTCTTGCTGAGGCAGGCGGATTTCTGAGTTCAAGGCCAGCCTGGTCTACCGAGTGAGTCCCAGGACAGCCAGAGCTACACAGAGAAACCTTGTCTTGAAAAACCAAAAAAAAAAAAAAAATCAGTCTTGCTTTGCAAGACCTCTGGTTTCTATGGCAACTGCTCTAATTTGTTTTTATAAAGAGACAAGACAGAATATAACACAGCCAATTCACCAAATTCTGATTTGTACTAAGCAATCTTTATTCTAATTTCTGTATGGTTTGTTACCCAAACCTAATTGATAAAAGTTCTGAGGTAAATGCATTACCAGATACACAGCCCTGATGGCACAGAGGAAGAGAAAACCAGGTGGCAAGGTAGAAAAAGGTTTGTGTCAAAGAGGGTTTACAAAACATTGAGGCAGGAAATGGGACTTAAGACTTGTTTGTACAGGATTTGGTAAAAAAAAGTCACTCATTTTTCTTTAATCTCACTTTGGTTTTCCAAAACCTGATTATCTTAAACTGGGTTTGCCGATGCACTGCTGTAATCTCAGCTACTTGGGAGGCTTATTAAGGAGAACTGGGAGCTCCAAGCCAGTCTGGGCTTCCAAGCCAGTCTGGGCTTCAGTGAGACCAAATATTAATAAAAAAAAAAAACAATAAAAGCAAGCAAAAAAAAAAAAAAAAAAAACTACCAGGACAACAAGGCATAGTGGCAAATACCCACAACCCCAGAACTGGAGAGGTAAGAGGCAAAAGGATCCAGAGTCCAAGGTCACCCTCAACTATATTATTCTATTCAAGACTAACTTGAGCTACACAGATCGTACCTCAAATAAGTAAAAGGGAGAAGAAAGGACAGAAAAGGAGAAGAAAGTTAAGGGAATTGGGAAATGAGAAGAAAAGGGGAAAGGAAAAGAGAGAGAAGGAAGAGAAAGGAGAATGGACAAAAAGAAAACACTCAGTACAACCAGGAAAGACAAGCAGGAAGATAAAAGGTAAGATAAAAATGGAGATATGTTGCAAACTCATAATACTAAGTATACTCACAGAGCACTGTTGTTACACTCTGTTCATGTCAGAATGAGATTAAAGTCTGGTGTGGTGGCAAGTGCCTGTAAAATCCAAGCATTTAGGAGATGAAGGCAGAAGAATCAGTTCAAGGTCATCCTATATAAGTATGGGATACAAGACCCTGCCTCCAAAAGATGAAAACACCCTAGGTCAACTATAGGATATAACTGAGATGTTTGAAACATGCTACAAACTCCAAGTATTATACAAATTTATTCACAAATTACTATTATTATTATAATCTATTTATGGTGGATTGGGACTGGGAGCTGGGCTTTGTAGAGTATGCCTGCAACCCAACACTTGGGAGATGGAGGAAGGAGAATGGCAAGCAGTTCAAAATAATCCTCAGCTTGTGAGTTTCAGGTCATCTTGGGCTATATGAGACCTTATCTCAATAACCAAAAAGAGTGGTCTGAAGAGGGAGGAAGAAGAAAAAGAAAAGGGGGTGGGGGGGACTGAAATGAAGTACAAACAATCCCACTCTCAGGTTCAGTGGCAACTTCTACAGATCCTGGTAATAACATAAGAACATCAGAAGCTTAGTGGAAAGGGAGACCTCTCCAAAGTTAGGTAGAATGCTTCCTATTTAGAAAGGTTTCTTATCCTGTACATTTGTATTGTCTAAACAATAAGTTTTCTATACAGCTGGTATAACATTACCGAATTTCTAAGTGGGGTGACTTTTAAAATTTTAGCCTAAGTGAATTATGTAGAAACCAAGTCACAGTTCCCCTGTGAATTAAAGGCTACCTAATAGCTGGAGCTGGGAGCTGGGGCTGGGGCTGGGGATGGCTAAATGGTGGATCACTTATTTAGCCCTCACAAGGACCTGAGTTCCATACTTAGTGATGTAAGAAAACTAAAGAACCTTCTATGCACATATGACACATAGCCACTGATTTTGTTGTATATGTCAGAAATCACGTGTAATCCCAACACTCAAAATGTTTGAGGCAGGAGGATGGAGAGTTAGAGGCCAGCTGAGATACAAACTACATAGCAAGTCTGAAGCCCTATATAGAAAGACGATAGAGGGGGAGGGGGGTAGGTAACTTGTTAGGCTAATACAAATCTCTCTTTAAAATATCATGGTCTAAATATCCTGTACTTACAATCAAGTGGGTAACAGAAAACACATCTCACCAGCTGGCCCTCTGAAGGAAGAGACTGTGCATGGGTCAGGAAAACGGTTTTCAAGGATCTCTATTCATCAGGTCAAAAGAGGAAGCTGCCAAGGCAGAGGTGGTGCAACAGATGGAAGAGGTCATGTCACAGTCACACGAGATGATAGACGCAGAAGGGCCCAGAAGGGGGCTCCAACCTCTTTTCACACTCCGCTGCTCTACATCTTCTTCACCTTGACAAGCAAGGGCTGTGCTAACCATCAGCAGTTCAACTTAGTTAAGGGATAACCAGTATAAGGCCCTCTATTTGCCTGTGACCCTTCTCCCTCTCTCAGAAGTTTCTAATGCTTTTAAAATACCCTTGCCACAGAACCCTTGGTGCTTCTGCTCCCTGACTAAGAAAGAAAAAGGTTCCTGTCCTCAGGTCCTCAGTTGTGCACCGACAGCAACGTGGGGAAACGCCCAACTTCAGAATCGTACTAGGATCATGATATCTACAGGAACAAAAGCACATGCAACCATTTTTACATATGCAGCTCAAAGGCCTGATGCATAATGCACAAGTGAATAGCAGATAACTGGAGCTATGTATATAGATGTGTGATAATCAGCTTTTCAAAACTATGACAAATGCCTAGGAGAATCACTTGAAAGGCTGCTGACAAAGCAGTAAACCGGGCAGCAGGAGCACCTGGTAAATAAAACACATCTGTTCACCTCAAAGCAGTCAAGACATGAATGAGGCAGAGCCTGGGGTATCAACATTTCCTTAAAGGGTGTGTTCTCAATGGCCCATCTTCTAATTACTAGGTACCACTTCCTAGAGGTTTTAACATCTCCTAACAGTACCACACATCAGCAACTTTAAATACAGGGACATCAGGGGGCCTTTAAGATCCGAATCATACCATTATATTTATCAAAGACGCTCAGAAGAATGCTTACACCAATATTGAGTGTAAGAACTCAACAGTGGCTATTTTACTCAAATATCTGGTTAGTAAAAATTCGGGGTGAAAAAAAAATTGGATAGCCAAACAGAATCCCTTACCTAAAGCAAACTTCTCAGCAGCACTGATAACATTTGATGCCAGGTCATTCTTTGCTTTGGGCAGAATGGATGTACTATGCTTCTCAACTTTCACCTGCTAGCTACTGCTATCATCTCTCCAGACATTGTCACATGCCTCCTGAGAGACACCATCCCTCCCAGTGGAGAACCACTATGTTAAATGATATATTGGAGATATCTAGAATGGCTCATGTTGAACAGAAAACCAAAGCCAAGTCACTTCCTATGTACCATTGCAGGAAGCAGGGAGCAACCTGCGTCACACAAATCAGCCTCCTTCTGGTCTGTAGCAGAATGCCTAAGAGCTTGGAGAGGCCAGGTAGGCCATCATATTTAACATTGTTCTACCACTTCCATGCAAATAAAGCTTTGATATTCTATTCATCATTCGTCTTGCGGTCACACTCATTACTGAAATGTACATTACTCTGGCCCATTCACATTCAGCCTAGAAAACTCCAGACCTTATGTACTGGAGGCCTGGTTGTTCCTGGTGGAGCAATTGAGAAGTAACTAGGTTGTGAGGGCTCTGACCTAATCATAAAATAAGCCATTAGTGAGTTCATAAGATTATCATTACTGGGAAGTGAGGTGTAGTTGGAGAAAGTAGGTTATGACCTAGATGGGATATATCATGTCCCTGATCCTATGCCCCATTCTCTGCTTCCTGGCTATTGTGAGATGAATAGTTCTGTTCCACCACACCCTTTCGCCATAATGTTCAGCCTTACCAGAGATACAGAAGCAACCGAGGAGCCAGATGACCATCTACTGTAACCTCTGAAACTAGGAGCCAGAATAAGTATTTACTCCACTGAGTTATGTTTATCAGATGGTCTGTTACAGTGACAAAAGAGCTCTAATACAACTAGCATTTTTCTAAGGACAAAGACCAAATTTAATATATATTTCTTTCTCCTTTCTTGTACAGATGTCCTGACCACACAACAGACATCATTTCTGGAAAGGATGAAAAAGAGGAAAAGACTCAGCAAAGATAAAGAAAGTTCCTGACTATACCCTACTATTCATCTTATAACAATGCGAGGGGGGGAAGGGGTAGGATAGACACCCACCACCACCACCACTACCAAACACACCATACCACGGTGGCTGTGCAAGAAGGTTTCCAAATATTTAGCTTTCCAAACAGGCTTTCCACCCATCTAGCAACAATGCTTATGTGTTACTAAGCAGTTCTCACAGATATCTGGGTACAGAGGAGTCAGGTCATTTAAATGCTTGCTTCCATAGAGATTACTAGGACTACTGAAATCTGCAGTTTTCAAAGCACAAAAGCAATCTGGAAGAACAGATACACAATCAAGAGACAGGAAACGGAACTGCTGAGTGTTAGAACATAGAGTTCCAGATGCTCAGGACACATAGCTGTTTATTTTTAATGGGCATTCCCATCCTAGGGCTAGTTCAAAGGATGTATTGCTCTTAAACAATTGAATGCACTGTGGCTGTGCACGTAAGAAGGAAAGAGGGAGGGGGAACTGAGCTACAGTGACTTCCCTTGAAGTGAACTCAGGCACCACCACCCCCAGTCTTCCTTTCTCTTGAACACAATATGATGCTCTTGCTATTCACAAAGACTATCTTTTATTGGGAAAACATTTTGGTGATCCTTTTCAAAAGCAAACATTTTTAAAAAAAAGCTCTGTCTTTGACATGCAAGTGTTTATAGGGTTGAAAGGGTGAACACAGGAGGGGGGGGGCAGCGCTGGAAGTACAAAACAACCTCGGAGCAATGGCATGATCCTATGTTCAGAAGCCACAGACACGATCCAGGGCCACAGAGAAATAACTTTAGGGAAGAGCAGGTGTCTCCAGCTATCAATCTTGATTTTACAGGGTAGACTGTTTCAAATGTTTACATTGCTTTTCAAAAGAATTGATTCCTCTATTCCATCTCACCCTGCAAAAATAGAATTATGTTGCTGGGTATGATGATAGACATCTGCCATTCTGTACTTGGGAGGCTAAGGAAAGATCATGAATTTGAGAGCAGTACAGAGTACATTGGGAGGCGCTATTTTAAAAGGGGTTGATAGCTAGGGTTACTGTTCACTGCTAGAAGCCTTGTGTTATTTTTAAATCCCAGTAATACAGGATTTAAAAAATATTAAAGAACCATAAATTCATGTCCATGGCTGGCTCATTTAATTCAAAACTTATTCTCAGATATAAATACCCATGGGGTTTTTAATCATCCATGCACATACCCAGTACCTCAAGGTGTTCAAGTCCCTAATAAATGGTTTGTTATTTGAAAGGCAAATTTCACTTTCCTTGTTTTCTTTGTCCTGGATTTACCATTCAAAGGTTCAGGACTCTCCATAGTTGACCTTTCCCTGTAGCTTGACTCATGTCCAAGTTCCTTCCCTGTGATCCTTGATTGTGTCTTTTGGAAGTCGTCCCTCTCCCTCCCTCATCAGTAATACTGAACTCTCTGTGATAATTCCCAGCCCCATGCTTTCCAGTGTCTGAATCCTCTGCAGAGGGAAGAATGTGCACTATGCAGAGAGAAGAGAAGAAAACTGCTGGAAGCTGCAGAGCAATATAAGGGCAGAGATATCTGGGGCCATCTCTTTGCTCTGTCCTTGAACTAAGACAGGATACCTGTGGATGCAGAAGCTACTTGGCAACAAGGAAAACTTGAGGGCTATAGGCCGAGGTGTGGTATGGCTATGGGTATAGACAAAACTTCAGGACTCTGAGACTCCAGAAAATTTTCTGGTCCAGGATCCCAGCTATCTACCTAAAGAGCCTAAAATGAGGTAGTTAGAATAACTCTTCCTAGAAAAGTCTGATGTTTCAGATGGTTTCTAGCTCTATTTACTTATTGATATATTGTTTGTTTGTTTGTTTGTTGGGGGACACACTACCACTCTGTAGCCCAGGCAGGCCTCAAACTCCCAATCCTCTCACCTTTGCCTCTGAAATACTGATATTAAAAATGTGCGGGGCTGGTGAGATGGCTCAGTGGGTAAGAGCACCCGACTGCTCTTCCGAAGGTCCGGAGTTCAAATCCCAGCAACCACATGGTGGCTCACAACCATCTGTAACAAGATCTGACTCCCTCTTCTGGAGTGTCTGAAGACAGCTACAGTGTACTTACATATAATAAATAAATAAAATTAAAAAAAACGTGCAACATGCCCAGCTTATATACTTGTTTATTTTATTTTTATTTATTGGAGATGGGGGTCTAATCAGTCCAAGTCGACCTGGAACTCACTATGTAGCTGAGGTTGTCTTTGAACTTCTGATTCTCTTGAATCCACCTACGAGCTGAGATTTAAGGCATGAATCACTGAGCCTGGGTTAAATTTTTGGCTTTTCTTTTTCCTTTCAAAACACAACACCTATGAGAATAGTTTTATGTGGTTAAAAACATTGCTTACTTTTATAATTAGAACTATGAAATAGTAAAATTTATTATTGTTGCTGAGGAAAAAAAAGCAAAGAAAACCCTTGCTGGTTTCAGAGTAAGACATATTGGGTTAAGTGTGCTAAACATGGATGAGGCTGTAGGGTCTCCTCAGCACCACCAATAAATAAATAAATAATAAGAGTAAGAATAGATTAAATTTACCCTACATCTACCTCCTATAATGGCATTATTACATTTCTATTTTTGTCTAATGTCTGAATTTCCTGATAACAAAGAAATGTACAGTTGTCTTTGTTATCTGATGGAGGGGGTAGTGTTTCTAGTATCCCCTGTGGATACCAAGGTCTGAGGATTATCATGTCCCTTATATACTATGGAACAGTGCACACATACAATCTATTCATGGCCTATCATATACTTTAACCCATCTCTGGATCATCAATAATATCCAATACAATGCAAGTGCCATGTACATAGTTGTTACACTATGATATTTAAGGACTAATAACAAGAAGGAAAAGTCTATATGTTTAACACAATTTTTTTTCTCTAAATTTTTTGTGACTTATGGTGGTTACATCTAGTAGAACATGGAGTCAATGAACTTAAAAAAATATATAAGGATTAATGTGTATGGAATTCAATTTCTTTAAGAGCAATGTAGCTGGTGAGATGGCTCAGTGGGTAAGAGCACCCGACTGCTCCTCCGAAGGTCCGGAGTTCAAATCCCAGCAACCACATGGTGGCTCACAACCATCCGTAACGAGATCTGACCCCCTCTTCTGGAGTGTTTGAAGACAGCTACAGTGTACTTACATATAATAAATAAATAAATAAATAAATAAATAAATAAATAAATTTTTTTAAAAAGAGCAATGTAAATACATGAAGGCAATTTTTGATATTGTTTGTCTGTCTGTTTCAAGAAAACCAACATAGTTCTCATCTCATTAGTATTATTTATCCAGGCAGAAATGGTACTACAATCAAACAAAAATATCCTATTATCTAAGTTGTAACTCTTCTGTCACTTAAAACACAGCAAGGTGCTTAAAATTTATGCCACACTAACCAAGACAAGACTAAACAAAAATGAGACACCCTATGCTGACTTGCTCAGCAGTCAACTCTCCTACGGGAAAATCTTAATTCCTTAATGATATGTTTATTCCTTCTAAGTTCATCCACAGTTCGAGTGGATATAAAAGGAAAACTGGGGCTAGAGAGATGGCTGGGCAGTTAACAGTGCTTATTGATCTTGCAGAAGCCCTGAGTTTGATTCCCAGTACCTACTGCAAGTGGCTCACAATTACCTGTAACTTCAGCTCCTGAGGACCCAATATCCTCTCTTTCTGGGCTCTGTGAGTGCCCCCCCCAACACACACCTAAGAATGGAGCCATCATTTGTTCTAGCTGGGCTTAAAATTCTTGACATAACAAAACTGAAGCCTCAAAGCCATTTCTGGTTCATTTTCATTTTCTTTTGTAATCTGACTTATTTTGTGTCCTGTTCTGTTCTCATTCAGCCCTTTCAGGGACAAATTATTACATAAAGCAATACATTCATCTGCTAAAGTTAATATGGAAACATTTGAGGAATTTGTCCATCTTCAAAAAGGAATACAGATTTTTTTCATTATAGACTACAGATTTTTTTTCAGCCCAGTGTGTTAGCTCATATCAGCACAGTAGTCGGTGCTACTCAGGAGGCTGAGGCAAGAAGATTATAAATTCAAGGCCAGCATGGGCTACACAGTAAGACAACTGTTTCAGAAACAAAACAACACACACTCACACACCCTGAAAGATGATAGCCGGGCAAGAATTTTTCTCTCAATTCTACAGGAAAATAAAATAAGGATCATAAAGATAAGTGACTTACTGTCATAGTTACCATGTGTATGGGACTTTCACAAGAACAGAAAAGAATTTGTGGCTTTTAAACAGAAGAAAATGCAGAAGAATAAAACTCCTACCAGTAGGCCAGAGACTTTCCCATCTAAACTCAAGTCTCAAACTGTGTGACATGGAGATGGGGCTGGCTAAGAGCTGCAGTCCTCTCCTGCCACCCACACAGCCACAACAGAAGCATAAGCAAAGGTCTATCAGAATCCAAGGTGACAATGACAGATAGAGTGACCTTTTCACATTGAGAATATAAATGGCCTTACTGTAGATTCATTTGATAAAAAAAGAACATATGACAGAATTTCTAGCTTCAATCTAATTATTCATACTCAAAATGCAATTTGTTCTGTAACAATATGCTTAACAAAAAATAGAGTTCCCAGGAAGCCATGCAGGTTACAAAGTCAAAGTGCTGATTCTGGTTCACAGCACGACACCCTTATCATTGAATGTTAGTGTACATGGCCTAACTTACATCCTACTTCCTCCTAATTAGTTAAAGCCTGAGTTATTTATCAGCCAGCCTGTAAATGAATTAAGACTCAGTTTAATTTATGATAGGCACAGGTTTGCAGAGCAAGGCATAAAGAGGAACCAACACATCCCTGTGCTTACATGTCAGCAAAGTATCAGATTAAAATCTAAAATACCCCAGCCGTACTAGAAGAACATTGAGACAGAATATTCCAACAGGGCTTCCTTGAAAGGTGTAGGTAGGATAGGGCAAAGGGTTAAGAGACCAAGTCTTCTATTACTTGATATAGGTGATTACAGAGATTCCATTCTATAAAAACTCATTGACATCTATGTTCATGTTGCAAGCATTTTCTCAAGAAAAATTAAAATGTATTATTTCTGCCATGTAAGTTTATATGTCACTGAAAGAGGTATGCTGTAGAAGAAAAAGAGAACGGGATGGAAGTACATCAAAGTCTCTCCCCCAGAACATGTGATGGTGGCCTTATTTAGACACATCATTACAGATGTAATTAGTTAGGATGAACTCATCTTAAATTGCTATAAGAGGTAAACTCAGACATAAATGCATGGTAGATGCATGACGGAGGTAAAGATTAGAGTAAAACAGCCACAAACTAAAGGATGCCTAGGGCTACAAGAAGCTGAAAGAGGCAGAAAGGACCTTGGCTGGAGCATCCAAAAAGGGTGTGGCCTGCTAACATCCTTGATTTAGGGTGTCTGGCTTCCAGAATTTCAACAGTATATTATATATTGTGAAACAACTAGACTCAATTGTGCAGGGATGAGGCTCAGTGTAGACTACTTGCCTTCCATGTAGGAAGCTTTCACTAGTGCTATAAAGACCTCCTTTGACTTTTAAGGGTTTAGAACTACAACTGTTGTCTTTACTGTGGATCAAATTCAACCACCCTTAAAACTGGAATTCATGGGATTGTCTTCACAGATATAAAATGTGGCAGGTGATGAGGAGGATGATACATAACAAGAGAAAAAGCTGCACACCCATCTTAAGGCAAGCCTTCAAAATGATGGCAATAAGAATGAATGAAGCCTCACGTGCTACACAGAATTGGCAAGGAGCTAGGCAGTACCCAAACAGAAACTTCCCATAGGTGACTGGGAATCAGAAAGCAATACATTGTACCTACTATTCAATCAAACTACAAAGAAGAATAGATGAGTCTTTTTCATTGATAGATTCATTCATTTTGCTGTAGTGCTGAGAATCAACTGCAGGGACTAGATTCAACTCCAGAAGTAAGCACATGCTAAGACAGCCAATAAGCACATTCTAGGCCAGCCACACCAGGACTGACAAGGAAGGCCACTGCACTATATCCCAGTCTTGGAATGTATGTTCTTAAAGCAAAGCATAGGGAAAAAATTAGTTCCATTTATAGCATTAGCTGATGTCCTGCTGGGAGGTTACCTGAAGGTTCTGTTTTTGTTTTTGTTTTTTTCTGACAACCTTCATAAACCTTTTCATGGGCACTAACCTGCTCCAAAGTTTTTTAATTGCTCAGCCAGATACTAGCCATGCTTTGCATTCCAATATATCTCAGTCAGCTTCACAAGAGGTTGCTTTTAATGAGCAAGCCCTTTCTTCTGGACAATACTATTTTTTGAGGAAGTGATGATGCTGGGCAATAGAACCAAGGCCCTCACACATGTGAAGTATGCATGCTACTACTGAGCTACACCCCAGCCCTCAGGCTGTAACTCATTAAAAGAACAGAAGCCTTCTTTCAAATATGGCAAACTTGTCAACTGAAAACTAGAAGCTGAAGGAGTAAAACAGACTTCAATCACTCACGGAAAATCCTCAGCAGTTAAATGTACCTGAATGCTTGATAATTGATTAACAATTTTATGACCTAAAAATGTTTTGAACTTTTTATCTGTTCAAATTGAAGCTAGAAGTGGTGTCTGTCAGTAGGCAGAAGTGAAAAGAACACAATGGAATCTTATAGGGGAAACTGCAGCATTTTTAGAGTATGCAGTGTTAACTTGCTAGGTGCCTGTATGTTCTCCTGACAAAGCACTGTTGCCACACAGATACATTCCAGGTGAAAAGTAACTGTAAGAATGGCTGAGGAACGAATCATCCCAGGAGCCAGCCCTGACTAGTCTCTGTCTAAATACCAGCTTCCCATTATCCAAACTAGCCTTTCAGGGTTTCATCTACTTGATACTGTAAGTGCCAACTGAGAACATCCCCCCTCCCCCCAAAAAATTCACTTTTCAAAAAAAGTCAGACTCTACTAATATCAGAGTTTAACAGCACTGTCTTAGAAGGAAAAAAAAAGCCAAATAACATACAAATGCAGACCTATCAGAATTATACCAGACTTCTCAACAGAGACCCAAAAATCCAGAAGAGCCTGGGCAGATGCCATGCAGGCCCTAAGAAAACACAAATGTCAGCCTAGGCTACTATACTCTGAAAAACTCTAGATCATCATCGATGGAGAAACCAAAATATTCCAGGACAAAACCAAACCTAAACAATATCTACCAAACTAGCCCTACAAAGGATTCTAGAAGGAAAACTCCAACACAAGGAGGGTATCTACACCAAAGAAAAAACAAGAAATTAATCATCTTACAAGAAAACCAAAAGAACAGAATCACATATACATAATGCCACCACTTGAAACATCAAACATAACAGAAACTAAGAATCATTTGTCTTTAATATCTATCAATATCATCTGCCCAATAAGAAGACCTACAGACTAGATATACAACCAGGATCAGGCATTTTGCTGCATATAAGCAACACACCTCAATGACAATAACAGACAGTACTGCAGAGTAAAAGGCTGGGAAAAAGTCTTCCAGGCAAATAGTCCCGAGACACAAGCTGGAATTCTACTCTAATAGTCAATAAAATAGACTTTCAACTAAAAGTTATGAAAAAAAGATGGGGAAGGACACTTCATATTCACAAAAGGAAAAATCTACCAAGAAAAAGTCTCAATTCTAAACATCTATGCCCCAAATGGAAGGGCACCAACATTCATAAAACAAACTTTATTAAAGCTCAAAACATACATTGAAACACACAATAATACTAGGAGACTTCAATACTCCACTCTTACCAAGTAACAGGTCATTGAAACAGAAACTAAACAGAGACACAGAGAAACTAATTGAGGCTATGAACCAAATGGACTAAACAGATATATACAGAATATTTCATCAAATATACCTTCCTCTCTGCATCTCATGGTACCTTCTCCGAAATTGACCATATAAACAGTCACAAATCAAGCCTCAACAGATACAAGAAGACTGAAATAATCCCATGCATCATATCAGATCACCATGGACTAAAGGCTAGACTTCAATTCAAAAAAACAAAAAACAAAAAACAAAAAAACTAAAAACAGAATGCCCACATACCCATGGAAACTAAACAATTCTCTTTTCAATGATAACTTGGTCAGGAAAGAAATAAAGAAAGAAATTAAAGACATCCTGGTATTCAATGAATATTATGAAACAGAATACCCAAATTTATGGGATACAATGAAAGCAGTGTTAAGAGGAAAACTCATAGCACTAAGTGCCCTCATAAAGAAATTGGAGAAATCCTACACTAACAACTTAGCAGCACACCTGAAAGCCCTGGAACAAAAAGAAGCAAACACACCCAAGAGGAGTAGACAGTAGAAATAGTCAAACTCAGGGCCAAAATCAAACAAATACAAAGAGAATTATACAAAGAATCAACAAAACCAAAAGCTGGTTCTTTGTGAAAATCAACAAGATATATAAACCCCTAGCCAAACTAAGGGGCACAGAGACAGTATTCAAATTAATAAAATCAGAAATGAAAAGGGAGACATAACAAAAGAAACTGAGGAAATTCACAGAAACATCAGATCCTAATACAAAAGCCTATATACTATAAAACTAGAAAATCTAGATAAAATGGATGCTTTTCTAGCAGATACCATTCACCAAAGTTAAGTCAAGAGTAGGTAAACTGGGGCTGGTGAGATGGCTCAGTGGGTAAGAGCACCCGACTGCTCTTCCGAAGGTCCGGAGTTCAAATCCCAGCAACCACATGGTGCCTCACAACCATCTGTAACGAGATCTGACTCCCTCTTCTGGAGTGTCTGAAGACAGCTACAGTGTACTTACATATAATAAATAATAAATCTTTAAAAAAGAAAAAAAAAGAGTAGGTAAACTGATCCTCTGCAACAGGGCTCCATACCCAAATAGCACTGGGAGAGAGGTAGCATCCCAGGAGGGCCAACAAGCCTGTAAGTGCAGGTAAAACCACCACTACTGCTCAGAGGGACCTCCCTTGAAACCTCAGATCACAGGACACAGGAACCAAGGAGCAACCTGGGACAGGAGCCTTCTGGTTTCTCTATGGACCTCCACATAAAACCAGAAACACTGAAACGAATAGAAGAGAAGGTGAGGACAGTCTCAAACACACGGACACAAGGGAAAAGTTCCTGAACAGAAGAACAGCAATGGCTTATGCGCTAAGATCGAGAATCAACAAATGGAACCTCATAAAATTGCAAAGTTTCGGTAAGGCAAAGGACACTCTTATTAGGACAAAACGACAACCAACAGACTGAGAAAAGATCTTTACCAATCCTACATCTGATAGGGGGCTAATATCCAATATATACAAAGAACTCAAGAAGTTAAGACTCCAGAGAACCAAATAACCCTATTAAAAATGGGGTACAGAGCTAAACAAAGAATTTTCAACTGAGGAATACCAAATGCCTGAGAAGCACCTAAAGAAATGTTCAACATCCTTAGTCATCAGGGAAATGCAAATCAAATCAACCCTGAGATTCCACCTCATACTAGTCAGAATGGCTAAGATCAAAAATTCAGGTGACAGCAGATGCTGGTGAGGATATAGAGAAAGAGGAACACTCCTCCATTGCTGGTGGGATTGCAAGCTTGTACAACCACTCTGGAAATCAGTCTGGCGATTTCTCAGAAAATTGGACATAGTACTACCTGAGGACCCAGCTATACCACTCCTGGGCATATACCCAGAAGATGCTCCAACTTGTAATAAGGACACATGCTCCACTATGTTCATAGCAACCTTATTTATAATAGTCAGGAGCTGGAAAGAACCCAGATGTCCTTCAACAGAAGAATGGATACCGAAAATATGGTACATTTGCACAATGGAGTACTACTCAGCTATTAAAAACAATGAATTTATGAAATTCTTAGGCAAATAGTTGGACCTAGAAAATATCCTGGGTGAGGTAATTCAACCACAAAAGAACACACATGGTATGCACTCACTGATAAGTGGATATTAGCCCAAAAGCTAGGAAGACCCAAGATACAATTCACAAACCACATGAAGCTCAAGAAGATGGAAGACCAAAGTGTGGGTGTTTCAGTCCTTCTTAGAAAGGGACTCACGGGAGCAAATATGGAGACAAAGTGTAGAGCAGAGACTGAAGGAAAGGCCATCCAGAGACTGGCCCACCTGGGGATTCAACCCAGATACAGTCACCAAATTCTGACACTATTGTGGATGCTAAGAATAGCTTGCCAAAAGGAACCTGATATAGCTGTCTCCTGAGAGGCCCTGCCAGAGCCTTACAGATTCTGATGTTCACAGCCAACCATTGCACTGAGCATTTTGTCCCCAAAAGAGGAGTTAGAGAAAGGACTGAAGGAGTTGAAGGGGTTTGCAACCCCATAGAAAGAACAACAATATCAACCAACCAGATCCCCCAGAGCTCCCAGGGACTAAGCCACCAACCAAGGAGTACACATGGCTCCATCTGCATATGTAACAGAGGATGGCCTTGTCAGGCATCAATAGGAGAAGAGATCCTTGGTCCTATGAAGACTAGATAGATGCTACAGTGTAGGGGAATCTAGAGTGGGGAAGTAGGAGTGTGTGGGTGGATGGAGGAACACCCTCATAGAAGAAGGGGGAGGGAGGATGTAATAGGGTGTTTCTGGGAGGAAGGGGGAAAGGGGAGAACATTTGAAATGCAAATAAAGTAAATATCCAATTTTTTAAAAGTTCCCCAAAAAAGCCCCCCGCCAAAAAAAAAGTATTAGAAAGATCAGGAACTCAAGGCCCATACCTAAACACAGTAAAAGCAATATACAGCAAGCCAGCAGCCAATATCAAATTAAATGGAGAAATATTTGAAGCGATCTCACTAACATCAGGGTTAAGACAAGGCTGCCTACTCTAAGAGATCAAGGGGATACAAATTAGCAAAGAAGAAGTCAAGGCATCACTATTTGTTGATGATAATATACATAATTGTACTGGCTAGTTTTGTGTCAACTTGACACAGCTGGAGTTATCACAGAGAAAGGAACTTCAGTTGGGGAAATGCCTCCATGAGATCCAGCTGTAAGAATTTTCTCAATTAGTGATCAAGGGGGAAAGGCCCCTTGTGGGTGGGACCATCCCTGGGCTGGTAGTCTTGGTTCTATAAGAGAGCAGGTGAAGCAAGCCAGGGGAAGCAAGCCAGTAAAGAACATCCCTCCATGGCTTCTGCATCAGCTCCCGCTCTCTGACCTCCTTGAGTTCCAGTCCTGACTTCCTTGGTGATAAACAGCAGTATGGAAGTGTAAGCTGAATAAACCCTTTCCTCCCCAACTGCTTCTTGGTCATGATGTTTGTGCAGGAATAGAAACCCTGACTAAGACAATAATCAACCCCAAAACTTCTACCAGGGAACTTCTACAGCTGATAAACAACTTCAGCAAAGTGGCTGGATATAAAATTAACTCAAATCAAAAGCCTTCCTCTATACAAAGGATAAACAGGTTGAGAAAGAAAATAGGGAAACAACATCCTGCAGGGACAAAAATGGAAAAGAGACTGAGAGAAAGGAGGTCCACTGACTAGCCTAAATTGAGATCCAGCTCAGGGGGAGGCCCCAAGGCCTGACACTATCACTGATGCTATGTTGTGTTTACACACAGGAGCCTAGCATAGCATAGCTGTCCTCAGAGACCCAACAACAAGCAGCTGACTAAGATAGACAAAACACTTACATCCAACCAATGGAAAGGCTGGAAGGAGCTGAGGAGGAGAGCGACCCCAAAGGAAGACCAGCAATCTCAACTAACCTGGACCCCTGAGATCTCCCAGGTACTGAGCCACCAACCAGGCAGTAACCGTGAGCTGGTCTGAGGCCCTGGACACATATACAGAAGACTGCCTGGTCTGGCCTCAGTGGGAGAAGATACACTTAACCCTTGAGATACATGAGGCCCCAAGGAGTTGAGAGGCCTGGTGGGTGGGGACATCCTCTTGGAGATGGTAGAAGAATGCAATGAGGAACTGTGGGATGGCTGACCAAGAGGGGGCCAAGGACAAAAATAAATAAATATATATATATATATATATATATATATATATATATATATCAATAAAAAATGGAGAGATCTCATACTAGCAACTTAGAACACTTAAAAACTCTAAAACAGAAAGAGTAACCATACTCAAAAGGAGTAGATGGCATGAAATCATCAAATTCAGGGCTAAAAATCAATAAAATAGAAACAAACAAGAGCAATACAAAAAAATCAGGGAAACAGAGTTGATTCTTTGAGAAAATCAGTAAGATTGACAAATTAAAAGGTTGAGTGAGACTAATGAAATTAGAAACAAATTGGGGGGGGGTGCATAACAAGAGAGACCAAGGAAATCCAGAAAATCGTAAGGACACACTTTAAAAACCTGTACTCTATCAAATTGGACAATCTAAAAATAAATAATTTTCTTGATATACACCACTAACCAGAGTTAAATTTATATCACATAAGCAATTTGAACAGGCCTATATATCCACTAGTGAAATAGAAGTAGTCATTAAAGTCTCCCAGCCAAAATAAATAAATAGCCCAGGGCCAGATGTTTGTAAAGAATTCTACCACACTTTCAAAGAAAAGCTAATGCCCATATACCTCAATTTATTCTATAAAACAGAAACAGAAGGAACATTGCCCAATTCATTTTACAAGTTACCCTGATAACAAAACCGCATAAAGACACAACAAAGAGAATTACAGACCAATTTCATGTATGAACATGCAAAAATGCTTGCAAACTGGAACCCACAAACAAATCAAAAAAGATCATCCACCTTAATCAAGTAGGCTTCATCCCAAAGATGCAGGGATGATTCAACATTCATAAAGGAATAAATGAACTCCACCATATAAACAAACTGAAAGACAAAAAGAAAAAGAAAAAAAAAAGAAATGATCATCTCATTATATGCAGAAAAGGCCTTTTACAAAACCATCACTCCTTCATAAGAGATTAGGGATACAAATGGCATACAAATAAAACAATAAAAAGGCTAATTAACAAAGGACATACAAAATATATTTTAGTATGCCTGTACATAATAAAAGCCGTTTACAACAAGCCCATAGACAACATCAACTTAAATGAAGAGAAACTCAAATCAATTCCACTGAAATCAGAACAAGACAAGGTTGTCCACTCTTTCCTTACCTATTTAATATGTTACTTGAAGTCTTAGATAGAACAATAAAATAATGTAAGGAGATCAAGGGGATACAAATTGGAAAGGAAGAGTCAAAGTACCTTTATTTGCAGATGATATGATAGTATATGTAACTGACCCTAAAAATTCCACCAGAGAACTCCTACACCTGATAAACACATTCAGCAAAGTAGCTGAATACAAGAGTAACTCAAAAAAATCAGTGCCCCCTATATGCAAATGACAGTCTGAGCAAGAAATCAGGGAAGCAACGTGTTTCACAACAGCCTCAAATATAAAATACCTAGTAAAATACCTTGGGGTATTTCTTCCCAAGCAAGTGAAAGGTGTGTATGATTTTTAAAAACAAAATCAAGTCTTTGAAGAAGGAAAGATTTCCCACACTCATGGATCAGTAGGATCAGCACAGTAAAACCGAACATCCTGCCAAAAGCAATCTACAGATTCAATGCAATCTCCATCAAAATTCCAAAGCAATTCTTCAGATATTAAAAGGACAATTTTAAACTTCATGTAGAAACAAACAACAACAACAAAAACACCCTGGGATAGCTCAAGCAATCCTGAAAAATAAATGAACTGCTAGAGGTGTCACCATCCCCAACTTCAAGCTGTACTCTAAAGCTATAATAATGAAAATAAGATGATACTGGCTCATAGACACACTGATTAATAGAATAGAAGTGAAGAACTAGACATAAGTCCACACACCTATGGACACTATATTTTTGACAGAGGCCAGACACATACACTTCAACATCTTCAACAACGGTGCTGGTCTAACTAGATGTCTGCATGTAGAAGAATCCAAATCAACTTTTTATCAACTTTTCACAAAAATCAATTCCAAATGTACCACAGTCCTCAACATAAAACCAGATATAGTGAACCTGACAGAAGAGAAAGAGCGGTATAGCCTTGAACTCACTGGCACAGAGGTATATGCCTATGTCTTGCCTCAATGTGAGGAGGGTCCTGAGAAAGGGGGAAATGGGAACAGTGCTGATTCAATAATAACTTGAAGTCAGTAGTAGATGGAAGCTCCTAGTTCAGGTACTCTCTCTATTCCCTGATGATTCTCAGTATTCATTATTCTTCAGCTTAAATGTTCTTCAGCTTAATAACCAGAGAGAGCCTGAACCCACTCTTATTTACCAGAGCTACATGATCAAGGCTTTAATCGTTGTTAATAATTATCAAAAAATTCTTAGATTAGGTTTACATAAACTCTATGAGTCCTGGATCAATAGTCCCAACCTCTGTTTCCTCAGAGCAGAACTAAATACAAAGCAAGAGCACATTTCCTTATAGGTTTTCACAGCCTGTTCTTCATGGGTAGCTGGGCACAGCTCCCACGGTTTCCTAGTACAGCAGACAGCAGTGTTCAGTAACTATTTTCAGAGCAGAAAAATGATAGACTACTAAAGTTAAAATGATTCCTTACAAAGTTTTGAATTTATGTAAGTAAAATGGTAAAACAGCTCTCTCTAATATCTTTCCAGGCATTACTATCCCCAATTCTTCACTCAGCTAGAAAAACAGAGTACTGACTTTTTATATGCTTCTACATCATCTGTTAATTCTCTAATCTTCATTTCCTTATCCTAGCAATTCCATAGCCTCATGCACTCTTCCTCTGATACTATTTACTCCTACATCTTATATAATTTCCTACTTTTTCTATCCATACCTTTTCTTCTTGACACCACTTTAACTCTCTATTCTTGATGTCCCCAAGTTCACCCTGGCTACTTAGTGCAGCAGTCATTGGACCGGAGGATATATGTATCTCCTCATGTTTCCACATTCAAGGCCAAGTCTGGCAATGAACTATTTCTACAAAGGACCATCCATGTAGGTTTTTATGGCCCTTGTGGTTATGTTGTCTAGATCCTTTCCCATAGCCCTAAAGGCCAAGTAGAGGGCCTGTTCTTCATCCTCCACAGCCTCATGACCATCTCTATTCCTCATTCCTAAAAAGTGCATCTGTTTCAATTACTATGGTGTGATTAGCTCTGAGTAATGGGAGGAAAGTAGATTCCCCTGAAAGAAATATTGAAAGTAGAGTAGTAAGACAGCTGATCAACTTCGGGGCAACAGCAACCATCAGTGTGGGAGATCATGGGATCAACAGCCTGGCAATGCTCCAGGGCAAGAGCTGTGTCACACTTTCCCTTATGCAGCCATGCCGGACTAGCAGGTACAGCCTTGAACTCATTGGCACAGAACACTGTTAGCACAAGCACTAAGATCAACACTTAATAAATGGAGACTCTTGAAACTGAGAAGCTTCTACAAGGCAAAAGACACCACCATTCAAAGCAACAGCCTATAGACCAGGAAAAGATTTATCAACTCCATATTTGATACATAGTATCCAAATCATATAAATAACTCATGAAACTAGGTATCAAGAAACAAAAAGTCAATTTAAAAATGGGAACAGATCTAAACTGATAATTCTCAACAGAGGACACTCAAATGGCTAAGAAACTCTTAAAGAAATTTTCAACATCCTTAGTCATCAGGGAAATGAAATTAAAACTTTGCAATACCAAGGGGCCTCTCTTTCCAGTGATGGCCGACTAGGCCATCTTCTGCTACATATGCAGCTAGAGACAAGAGCTCTAGGGGTACTGGTTAGTTCATATTGTTGTTCCACCTATAGCATTTGAAATGTAAATAAAGAATATATCTAATAAAAAGAATCAAAAAAAGAAAATTAAAACTACTTTAAGATTCATGTTACATATGTCAAAATGGCTAAAATCAACAAAACAAGTGACAGAAAAAGGGGTGAGGATGTCTATCTAGTAAGTGGAACATTACTATATTGGTGGCGTGAGTGCAAACTCATACATCCATTATGGAAATAAGTGTGGCAGTTCCTCAATAAGATAGCAATTCAACTACCTCAAGAGCTAGCTACACTACTCTTGGGCAAATACCCAATGAATGCTTCATGATACCACAGACACACTTGTTCAAACATGTTCATTGCTGCTCTACTCATAATTGCCAGAAATTGGAAACCTAGATATCCCTCAATAAAAGAATGGATAAAGAAAATATGATACATTTACACATGGAAGTACTACTCAGCTGTTTTTTAAAAACTGACACCATGAAATTTGCAGGCAAATTGATGGAACTAGAAAACATCATCTGGCCGGGCATGGTGGCTCACACCTTTAATCCGAGCACTTGGGAGGCAGAGGCAGGCGGATTTCTGAGTTCAAGGCCAGCCTGGTCTACAAAGTGAGTTCCAGAACAGCCAGGGCTATACAGAGAAACCCTGTCTCGAAAAACGAAACGAAACGAAACGAAACGAAACGAAAAGAAAAGAAAAGAAAAGAAAAGAAAAGAAAAGAGAGAGAAAGAGAGAAGGAAAGATAGATAGATAGATCATCTGAGTGAGGTAATCCAGAAAGACATGCATGGTAAGTACTCACTTATAAGTGGCTATTTGCTGTTAAGTCAATGATAATCATGTGACACTCCACAGAACCACAGGTACAGAGTAAAGGACTAGAGGGAACAGATAGATCTCACTAGGAAAGAGAAATAGAATAGGAAATAGAATCCACTATCTATGGATAGGTGAGGGGTTTGCACTGGGACAATCAAGTGGGAATAGGAAGGAAAGAAGGGGTAGTGGGATGAAGTATGGGGAGAGACAGGTAAAATTAAGGGTCATTTGAGGGGTAATATGGCAAACAAATATAGTAGAAATCTCCTACAATATATACATATATGAAAGCAATCTAAATGAAATCACCAAGTAATGGAGGAGATGGTCCCAAATGGCTCTGTATCTCTTGTCACTAAAGTTTCCAGTTCCAGGTTTGGGTTACTTCTAAAATTGAGTTGTTGGTCAAAGAGTTCCTATGGGAAACTCCAAACAACCCAGACTGTTGCCAAGACTATAGGCTGTCCACAAACTGACAGCAAGGGTCCATTGCTGACAACACCACCTTCACAACTCATTAAACATGGAGAATTTGAGCTGATGCCTACACAGGATCTTTGCCTCTATGTGCTAGCATCTAGTACTAGAAGGTACTCTGCAAGCTACCAAAAGAGAAACATAAACACTAAGCCAACCACAAAACCTTTATGTACAATCGTGTGCTGTCTGTAAGATCTGCTAGACCAATGGTCACACAGATTGTGGGGGTAACCAACCAATATCTAGTTGACATAAAGCTCAGTGCATAAGATAGAATCCATACCTGATAATGCTAGGGTGACCAACAAACAACCTGAGACTAGATAACCTAGGGACCTAGGGTAAAACCAAATTAGTACTGGTGAAAGAAAGAAAGAAAGAAAGAAAGAAAGAAAGAAAGAAAGAAAGAAAGAAAGAAAGGAAAGAAAGGAAAGAAAGGAAAGAAAGGAAAGAAAGGAAAGAAAGGAAAGAAAGGAAAGAAAGGAAAGAAAGGAAAGAAAGGAAAGAAAGGAAAGAAAGGAAAGAAAGGAAAGAAAGGAAAGAAAGGAAAGAAAGGAAAGAAAGGAAAGAAAGGAAAGAAAGGAAAGAAAGGAAAAAGAAAGGAAAGAAAGGAAAGAAAGGAAAGAAAGAAAGAAAGAAAGGAATCTTTTTTCTCGTAATGATATTCTGCTATACTCAGAGATCAGTGCCTTTTTAAACCATCATCAGACAAACTTTCCTCCTGCAGCAGATAGAAACAAATATAGAGACCCACAGCCAGACATTACACAGAAAGGGAGAGACCTTGTCTCCATCCAATCCATCCCCCTCAGAGCTCAAGGAAACCTTACAAAGGAGACAGAGTGTAAGAGCAAGACGGGATGGAAGACACCAAGAAAACAAGGCCCTCTGAAACAATATGATCAAGGTGCACATGAACTCCCAGACTGATGCAGCAAGCACAGGGCCTGGATAGGTGTGCCCTAGGGCCTCTTCATTTATACACGGTCTCCTTCTGTTACTTTGTCTTATCCAATTTTGATGTGACAGATTTTTTTATCTTATGTTTTGTATATTTTTAATAATGAATGAATGAAAACCAAGCCACTGGTGTAAAGGTTAACAACAGAACTATCACTTATATCTAATGGGAGAGGTGAAATCAGTTTTCTCTAATGGAATGATACTGGGTATATCAACCATTCCAGAGCAGATCTCATGTTCAGAAATAGTTGACCAAGAAATAATGAACTTGGGGGTATGGGGTCGGTCGTGTTTTTCTAGATTTGCAGTGTTTTGTTGTTATATGGACTTTTTTGAGTTGATTTTTGAGAAAGAACTTAAAGTTGGGTGGGTAGGGAGGCATAAAAGACCTGGACAAACTTGAGGGAGGTTAAGAATATGATCAAAACTATATTTAAACTTAAAAGTTGTTTTAAATAATTTAAAATGTTTTTTAAAATTAAAAAATAAAACCATCATGATGTTCTGTTGTCTTTATTCTTCAACAATTAAATTTGTCATTTTATGCATACAGGTTTGAGAAGATAGAAAAAAGTATCTTAAGAAAATATTTTTTGAAATTATAACCAAAAACAATTGGAATTCTTAAATATAAATTCTTATTCTAAATAATATAAGTTTTATCCCTATATATGAAACCTACTAGGACCTATAGTATAATTTTATTTATCCTAGAGAATATCACATTTAAGTTTTTATTATTGGTGGTTTTTAAAAAACACTATGTTAAAAATAATACATCTGTCTTGAATTGACAAAAATACAATGGAGGGAAGGAAGGAAGAAAGAAGTCTAAACTGGAAGATGCAAAGGGAGGTAGGTTAACCCTGTGGCTATGCCAAGACTCACCACTGAAACATCTCTTTCAAAAGAAAATGGGTTACTATGGAGAAGGGAGATAGATAAGCCAAATGTCAATGAACACTGGCCTACTCTTGGCCTAGCCCTTTCTTTTGAGACAGAGTCTCATGTAGCCCAGACTAGCTTTAAACTAATAATCTAAGGATAACCTTTAACTTTTAAGCCTCTTGCCTGGTACCTTCAATGTGTTAGGATTACAGTAATGCACCAGGTTCATTTGGTGCTGATGATCTAACCTAGCTACCCCACCAGCCTTCCTCAACTCCCATACCCTACACACTTCTTTTGCTGTGGTACTGGGGGTGGAATCTTGGAACTTTTTTGCTTGTTAAGCAAGCAAACTCTCAAACACTGAGCCACACCCCCAATCCTATTGCCAAGTTTAAAGGAGATAATGGATCCTTGTAGAACCTTTCACAGAAACAGGCTACCAACTTACTTCACAACTAGTTTATAAAACAAATCTAGTTCCCTTTTCAAGATTAGAGAAATAGTAGACATGGTAGCACATCACTATAATCCTGGCAAAGACAGGAGGATGGTGAGTTTGAGGTTAGCCTGGACTACATAATGAGTTACAGACCAGTCTGAGCTACATAGAGATCCTGTCTCAAAACAAACCAACAAACAAATCCCTTTTTAAAAACCTTGAATTATAACTGTGTCAGGACCTAGGTGCTTGTCGATTTTGCAGAGGACCTGGATTTGGTTCCCAGAACCTTATATGGTTCTTCAAAAACATTTGTAACTCCAGTTCGGGGAATCTGACACCTTCTTCTGACCTATACGGTCACCAAGCATACAACGTACTGTATACACACATAGAAACAAACAAACAATGACTATGTCAAAGTTCTAGTAGTATGTGTGGCTTCATTTGTTATCAGTCACCCAATAGGTTAGAAAATGGGGGGGGGGGGGGACTAATGAAAAATGAAAGCAATCAAGAAAAGTTGCACAGAACATAAGTATCACCCCTTTCTTTGCAGTAATTCTAAGATTTTAAATTAATACCTTTTTCTCTCTCTCTCTCTCTCTCTCTCTCTCTCTCTCTCTCTCTCTCTCTCTCTCTCTCTCTGTGTGTGTGTGTGTGTGTGTGTTTTGTTTGAGCTGTGTTGGGAATTGAACCAGGCAAACACTCTACCACTGAGCTACATCCACAGCCCCACAAGATTTGTATATCCTGAAACATATTTAGCACTTAAATACTTAAGACACATACAACGAGTTTCTCAAAAAATATCTAATATAACTTCAGTAACATAAACATCTACAAGAGATACATAAATTCAAACTGTTTTTTGAGCTAGCCATATGAAAATTCAAGATAGTTACATCATTGGGGAAATGAAGCTAAAGATCATCTGTAAAGGGCTCTAGACCCTTCTAGAACATTAATACAGATGTTCTCTTTCTTTTCTTCTTCTTTATATTTGTTTTGTTTTGTTTTGTTTGTTTTTGGTTTTTTTTTTTGGTTTGGTTTGGTTTGGTTTGGGTGGGTGGGTAGAGGAATCAATGCTGTGGATGGAACCCTGAGCTTTCTGCATGAGTCCTGAATCTGGGTAGTAAGTTACATAGCTTTGTTCATTCTTTAAGATATAGAAGAAAGTTTGTCAGGAGTAACATTTTTCCATTAATTCAAAAGGACCTATCTCTTTTCTTTTGTATTTATATCTATGAAAGTTTTGCATTTATGTATGTATGTATGTATGTATATATGTATGTATGTATGTGCATCATGTCCATGTCCTGTCCAGGACATCAAAAGAGGCTGTTTGTTAAAAGAGGCTGTTGGATCTCCTGGGACTGAAGTCTGGAGTGGTTGTAAGCTGCGATGTGGATGCTGGGAACCAACACAGATTACCTGCAAGAGCAACAAGTTCAAAAGTTCGGGATCAACCTGAACTGCAAAGCAAGATGCCATCTCAAAAAAAAAAAAAATTAGAAGGCTACAGAGAATTTATCAGTTAAGCGTATATTCTCGAAGAGAATCTGCATTTGGCTAGAAGCACCCATATATCCTTGGTACAACTGCCTATAACTCCAGCTCCAAGGGATCCAATACATAGTCTCCAAGTATTCATACTCACATGCACAGACACATACACATAAATAAAAGTTTCATTAAAATGTCCTTTAAAAAAAAACAAGAAAATAAGAGCAATAAGGAAAGTAAATTAAATCATGGGATTCTACTCATGGCAAACAATGTGTTGGTTGACTGCTACATACACATACAATAGTAATATAGTAACAATAGTGGAAATCGGTGGGGACTTAGAACTCAACTCTGTATTATGTTTGCCTCAGCCATGGAAAACCCAGCCCCAGAGGGCCAGCAATGGTGTGCTCCTGTCCAGGGCTAGCAGCTACAACCTACTTCCCTGATGGGTGGAGCCTTTTTAGGAAAGGATATAGAAGAGACCCCGGAGGGTTTTAAAAGCAAATTACAGTTTCTTCTTTTTTCCTGCTCTTTCCCCTTCTAGGATAGGTCACCCTGCCTACTGGGCAGGCAGATCTGGAAACAGCAAGAAAGAAAGGGTAGTCAGAGCTGGAAACAGTCCAGAGCATCCCACTCCTGCCTCACCCCCTTTATGGAATGCAACAGAGCATTCTTAAGCCCTGCTTGCTAGCTTTCTTGTGGAAACCAAGTAACTAATTACTACTTAAAACCTCCCTGGCTCTCAACCTTTCCTTTTGGTAGAGGAAGAGTGGGAATCCTTTTGAAAGTTACAGACATTTACTCATTCTCAAAGGTACTGGTGGCTACAGACTCAAGAACAAGGAAGAGAAGGTTCAGGGCTTCTTGGAGTGTGTGGCAGGGTACCATGTTTTAGACTTAGCCTTAGAAATGGCCCACTGTGTTCTCTGCAGCAGAAACTACCTCAAGGCCAGGACAATAGGCAGAACTGAGACTGCTGAGGGTGACGCAGAGAAAATGCAACTGCATTTTAAAGAAAGTCCATGAATCCCATGAGTTTTCAGGAATCCCTTCAAATAAACACACATATGGGCTTTATGTGTGGCTTAATGGACCATAGCTTCTAGTCTGCCATGTACAAAGGTCCTAAGTTCCTTCCCCAGCACAGGAAAAATAATTAATTCACATTAATCACAAAGCAGGACAATAAGCTAAAGAAAAATTATACAATCTGTAAACTTATGAATTTTTTTTGGCTTTTCATGACAGGGTTTCTCTGTGTAGCCCTGGCTGTTCTGGAATTCACTCTGTAGACCAGGCTGGCCTGGAATCCGCCTGTCTCTGCCTCCCAAGTGCTGGTATTAAAGGCTTGCACCACCACTGCCCGGCAATTTATCATATTTTAGAGATTAAAATGTGGGCTCGTGAGATGGTTCAGCAGGTTATGGCATTTGCCTCCAAGCCTGACAACCTGAGTACAAGCCTCAGTACCCACAAAGTGAAAGGGCAGAACCAGCTCCTTAAAGATGTGTGTTCATTTTTGTTCCCCTCCCTCGCTCCCTGCCTCTGTTTCTCTCTCTCTCTCTCACAAACACATACACACAATAAATGTAATAAAAACGAAAAAAAGAAACAAGTCATAATTGAAAAAGTCATTAATTAACTATGTTTACTATATAAATTGTCAAATTACAATGTGACGCTTGAACATCAAAGTACAGTAGAGCCAGGCATGGCAGTTAATGTTTATAATTCCAGTACTCAAGTACTTATAATTCAGTACTCAAGAAGCTGAGGCAGGAAGACCTTGAGTTACAGGCCAGCCTAAGCTATATAGTAAAACTCTGACTTTAAAAAAAAAAAGCAAACAAACCACAGCAGCAGCAAATCATAACATGACCCAAATGGACAAGGTAAATAAACCATAGCAAAGGAAATAGATTAGGGTGTAACTTATGGGTCTAGCATGCACACTCTCTCGTTCTGTGCAACAATGCCACAACAAAGGAAGGAGATATATAATAACATACATTTTATACATTATGAAAATCCATACTTATTATTTGTCATTGTCATGGAGGATACAATTTATTTTTAATTATTTAAAATTTATTTAAAAATAAAATTATATTTATTTAAGGAGGGAACATACATGCATGCCATAGCATAGATGTGAATATCAGAAGACAAAATTCAGGAAGTCAGCTCTGTCCATCATGTGGGTCCAGGGGACTGAACTCAATTTGTCAGACTGGGCAGCAAGCGAGTGCCTTTTACAGCTGAGCCATCTTAATGACGCACAGAAAAAAAAAATTTTTTTTAAAGGAGAGGGGGAAAAAATAAATATAAGTCCAGAATGGAAGCACATACCTGTAATCCTCTAGGGCTCAGGAGGCTTGAAGCAGAAAAATTCTAAGTTAAAAACTAACCCAGGCTGCACATTGAGTTCCAGAACAGCCTGAGTTATATGACAAGACCCCGCCATGAAGGAACAAGACTATGTGAAGGAGTAGGATGGGGGGGAAGAAGGGAGGAATAGGCAGCTTTTAGTTTTTCACTCCAGGAGAAAATTGTTTTGCAAATCAAGTTGGTACATTTATCTGTTTCTTAAAATTAAATATTGGCTACAGAAGAGTGCTAAAGGGCAAGGACAGCACCCATGTTCAACAACCTTAAAACCAACATTTGGCAATTTTAGAATACTATCTCAATTCTTCCTTCTCCTTCCCGTAGTACATGTAGTTTTTTACACGCAACTGCAAGCAACTGTTCTACCATAAGCTCCTTACAACAACATATTGAAGATTTCATAGAACTCTAAACTCCTGGATTGTTTATTGTTTATTTTTTTAGATTTATTTTATGTGTACTGAGTGTTTTGCCTACATGTATGTATGAATACCATACATGTATGAATACCATAGTCATGCCTGGTGCACAAGGAGGTCAGAAGAGTCACCCTGTAACTGTAGCTGAGGATAATTGTGAGTCACCATGCGGGTACCAGGAATCAAACCTGGAACCTCTGCAAGAGCAGCTAAATGCTCTTAAGTGCTGATCCAATTCTCCAGTCCTAAGTCTATTTTCACTTAGCAACAGTGAAAGCAGCAGCAAGGGATCTGAATTTTGAGGTAAAAGTTGTATTTTCTGTCATACCTTCATAGGAATTTGAAACAAAAATCCACTCTAAAGCCGCGCGTGGTGGCGCACGCCTTTAGTCCCAGCACTTGGGAGGCAGAGGCAGGCGGATTTCTGAGTTCGAGGCCAGCTTGGTCTACAAAGTGACTTCCAGGACAGCCAGGGCTCCACAGAGAAGAAACCCTGTCTCAAAACCACCACCACCCCCCCAAAAAAAAAAAGAATCCACTCTATTTTTTTAGTTTAATGATCTTACAATGAAGTGCCTTGCTCTTAGCATATATAAAAATATTCTTTCAACTTTTAAAAAACAGTAATATAAAAAAGGGCCTTCCTTACAAATGATTCATTATTGTCTAGGCCACCACTCTGACAGAACCCAATCTAAGAAGCTAAACAGGGTCTGGTCTGGTTAATACCTTAATGGAAGAAAGGATGTCTATTGAAAAGAAGTGTGCAGCCCTGTATTCTCTAAGTTACACCTCTCTTTTAAAGTATCTTTTTCCCTTTGGTAGTGTTGGGATGGAACCCAGGACTTTTGTTATAATAGACAAGCACTCTACCACTGAGATATATATCCTAACTTTGCACCATTTAATGGCTCCAAAATTCTCTTGTCCTGTGGGTGCTAAACTGCAGAAGACCTTGTCTCCAACCAGAGAGAATAGAAATCTTATGTGACCTTGGAAAATGAAGTCAAAGTTGCAGTCAGTGTTCCATGACATTTCAAATGAATGCAGGAGTCAAAGAAAATAAAAGAGAGGCTGGGAAAAACAAGGCTGAGTGTTGAAACTAGGTTCAACAATGGAGTCATGTGAGGGGAATTCTGAGTGCTTGTGAGAAAGGTCCAAAAAAACAAGACAAGAATCCTGTGACTTCTGTTTCTTCAAAAACATGGAATTGTTCTTGGAATGTGTTTTTGTGCCCCTCCCAGGTGTAGTGGATAGGAGTGAGGTTACTTCAGCTGTTGTTAGTCATATGTTTTGCCACATGCAGCTTGTCCTTGTGATTGTATCCTTTACTCAGGTGACTCTGTTCTTAACCCTCAGAGTACAAATTATCTGCTGCTCTGAATAAAGTTGGCTATTACATTTAGGTGCCACTGTCCCAGGTTCATGTCACCAACTAGAGTGATAAATAGCTGGGATCATAACTCAGTGACACATTACTTGCCTAACCTGCATAGGGCTGTAGGTTTAATCTTTAGCATCTAAAATTAAAAAAAAAGAAAGAAAGAAAGAAAAAGAAGCATCATGTTTGCCTCAACAAGAAAGGAATAATCTGTATAAACCTAGGGAGTTTTCTTTGATCATCCTCTTAGATTTCCTTTCAACTGTCTCTTTAAAATTAACTTCTAGGGGCTGAAGAGATAGCCCAGTGGTTAATAGCACTTTCTGATCCTCCAGGGGGCCCTAGTTCACCAACATCAGGCAGCTCACAAACTCCTCTAACTCCAGATCCAGGGGATAGAATGCCTCCAGCCTCTTGGGCACCTGCACTCATATTCACATACCCACAGACAGACAGACAGACAGACAGACAGACAGACAGAAACATATACCCACACAATTTGTTTAATTTAAAATAATGAACATAAATCTTTAAAAAATCTAATGTTTAAAAAAGGACATTACCAACATCCAGCTTGCCCACCTGACAATGTACTATCACACATTAAACAAGGGCAAGTGTCTAAGTAATAACTGAGTGAAAGGAGCCAGCAAGAAAAGAAGATCTGCTATAGGATTACATTTGCATAAAACTCAAGTAGAATGTGGTGGTACAGAAGGTCTGTAATCCTAGCACAGGCTGAGGCAGTAGGATAGAGAGTTCAATGGCAGCCTGAACTACATAGTAAGTTTGAAGCCACCTTGTTTAGTGAGACTCTGTCTCTAAGACAAAACAACAAAACAAAACATATTTTATACTTTCTGGGAAATGTACACTAACTTATCATGGCAGGACACACATTTGTGTTGGGGATGAATGATCAAGCAGAAGGGACACAATTCCAGTGGTCTCTTGGGAATGGGGGAATAAGCTCTGTGCCCCTCAGACAAGCCAGATGAACAAACAAGATTTTCTTTCTGGTTAGATTCCACATCTGGTTAGGAAATGTGAATGACAAGAAAATGACCAATTCCTAGCATGCACTCCACCCAAACCCATGAAAGGAACACATGGGAAACTGTTCCCATCCCTTCAAGCCACTGCATCACCCATTCAGATGTGCTTACAGGACACACACATCAGCTGTTGCTCTCTTAGACACTAATTAGTAAATGACAGAAATAATTAATACTCAGTGTAACTCAAGATTGATCTGTGATGCGTATCTCTACACCAAAAGGCTCCTGGTGAAATTTCAGTCAGGAAAAAGATGAGACTCTTTTCATGCATCTGGTTTTCATTTGGTTTCTGATTTCTTCTCATTAGACTAAAAGTGAAGTCTTAGCAGATCATAAGCTATAAGGTGAGTCGTGTGTGTGTGTGTGTGTGTGTGTGTGTGTGTGTGTGTGTGTGTGTGTTTGTCTGTCTGTCTGTCTGTCTGTCTGCCTCTCTCTGTGTGTGTTGAGACAGGGTCTCACTTTGTAACCCACAGAGACTTGGAATCACTATGTCACCCAGGCTGGCCTTGAATTCATGATGGTCCTTATTCTACCTCCAGAGTGATGGGATAACAAGTATATATCACCAGTGTAGCTAGAAACTGTATTTTAGTGGGTGATTTCTTACTTATGACTTCGTGATGCTGTTACAAAGAACCAGGTAGCCTTCTTGAACTAGAAAATATGTTTTTCTAACATGGTTGAGGAAAAATGGAGCAGTGATTTTAAATTTTTCTTCTTTAAAATTTCTGTCTTTTGCCAGACATGGGGGCATACACCTTTAATCCCAGCAGGCAGGAGGCAGAGGCAGACAGATCTCTGTGAGATCAAAGCCAGCCTGGTCTACAAAGAATTCCAGGACAGTCAGGGCTGTGACTCAGAGAAACCCTGTCTTGAAAAAATATTTTTAAAACATTTGTCTTTTTTTTTCATTCACCTTGCTGGAGTACACAGGCCTGTACTGGACTTCCTATGGAAGCTTGGAGAACAGTGGTATGTATACTAGTAGTTCACTCTAACCCAAGCTTGAAAGGATCAAACTCAAAAGCCTGGTTGCCATATTGAGCCACTCCCACACCCAAAACATTCCTCAAGGAAAACAAATGCTAAGTACAGTTGTTCCCTACATAGATTCTTTCCTGCAGACTACCTCAAGTCCACCCTTAGTTGTTATGATTTATCTATGTATCAAAGGTTCGTGCACCCCAAGGCTCACTGCGATTAAAACATGCTAGTAGCTATACATACAACAAGCCTTTTATATGCCATTTGCAGCTTTCCTGTATGCCAGCACTAATCCAACTCCAACCAGCTGCCCATATTTAAACCCTGAGTATAGTCAATACTCCAATTCCCTACAGTAATGCTTGAGATCAATCAATTCCAGCTTCTCTGCTCATTTAACTGAGCCCTGCTATGAGAAAAGGCCCAATACAAGGGCAGTGACAAGGGCATTCACTATCTAAGGCTGGAAGAAGCAATTGCAATGTCCCATTGAAGGTGTCCTGACTGGTTCATGAAATGTCTTGGGAGAGCTGCTGTTCATTATTCAGACACTGAGCTCAGGGTTGAGACAAAATAATGAGGTGTTCAGGCAGCTGAGAGGAGCTTGTGTACAAGGACAGCAGACAGCAGCCTACTGGAGAAAACAGATAAAGCACAGGGCACGTGACCAGGTCTAACATGTGCCTAACTACCTATTGGCTTCTCTACTTCTTCTATCAAAGAGAACTATACAAAACGAAGGTTAGCTTCAGAGCACAGGCCTCTACTACACTACAGCAAAACTGCTGCTGCTGTTGAAGTTAGGTCTTTCTGTCTACGCCGCTTTCTACAGCATCAGGAGGGCAAAAGAGGCAGGATATTCGTACAATGTGTTTTATCTCCCAAGAAACAACTCAGAGAATATGCAGAAGGCTTTATCTATCCAGCCAGTTGTCAGATTAATGATGTTACAGATTTTTCTCCATATGACAAAAATTGAGAGCTACTTCCTGAGGTCAGAGAGAGGCAACATGAAACACATTTTTTAAATATTTGGTTTATTAAATTTTACCAACCATCCTAGAATACATATATAAAGAAGAAAGCCATCCCTGATCACAAGGGATAAAGTTTATATTCAAAAGACTTTCATGACCTGACTCCCACAAGCTACAGAGCTTACTCACTCTCAGAGAGCCTGGGCCATCTCCCAGGCGTGTGTACCCATGGGGCCTGGAAAACTACTAACAGGAGCAGATAATTCAGAGTTCAGTGAAGCAAAGAAAATGTTCATCAGCTGATGAAGGAGACCACCCAAGTGGTGGTCTATCCACACCAGAGATACATACTCAGGACCAGGCGGAAATGAACTGCCAGGCCTTCTGCAATATGCATGAACCTTGACTGTGCAGTGCTACATAAAAGCTGGACACAAAAAGTCAATGTTATATGATTCTACTTACAGGAAATGTCCATAGCAGGCTCAGAGTTGAAGAGCAGACTCTCAGCCGTCTGGTGCTAAGGCAGGAGAAAAATTGGGTGCTTTACATGTATAAAGCATCATTTTGGGGAGCGGAATGAAAATGACCTGAAATTGTGTTGTGATGGATGCACAAACTCTGAATTTACTAAGTCACTAAACTTAAAACTAGTAAACTTGTGGGCCTGATCTACAAAGTGAGTCTAGAGCCAGCCTAGGCAACTTCAGTGACATTCTGTGTCAAAAATCAAAAAGAGGACTAAGGATCTATCTTAGGGCCTAGGTTGGGTTCAAGTACTAGTAGTACATGCACACAAACAAAGAACAGATGAGGTTATTATTGTAAAAATTATAAGCCCCCATAAAACTCTGGAAAAAAGAAAAGGCACTTAACAAAGTATCTGGGATCCAGGTTGAGACAGACTGAAGGGAGACCCTATTTCAAGGGTTAGAGGAAGAATGAAATGCCACCTGAGACTACAGAGGGAAGACAGATTCCAAAAAAGGCACAAATATGGCAGTAATTCTTAACCTGCGGCTCATGGTCCATTTGGCAAACTTCTATCTCCAAAACTGTTTCATTATGTCTCAAAAATAAAAAATCATTATGATTTACAATAGTAGCAAAACTTCAGTTATGGTTGGAGGTCATTACAGCATAAGTGTATTAGAGGGCTGCAGCATTAGGAAGCTTGAGAACCACTGGACCATGGAAACAGTGCTGCAGAAGAAGTTTCATCCCTGGTTTAAAGATGAGACCTGCTGAAATATGGTTCCTGTTTAACTTACAGTCACCTTGGAAAACAGGTACTTGGATGAATAAACTCAGGAACTATGCCACCAAGCATGCTGCTTTGGACCTCGAGTCTTGAAGGGGATGGTAAGGGGCTTCTGGCATCATTTGTGCTATAGGCTGCCCTTTCCAGTCCCTCCAGATCAATAGCCTGCAGCAGGTCAAGGACAAATTCCTTCATAAGTTGCACTAGTTATGGCGAATGTTCACCCATCCCCACCCCTGCAACAAGGCTTCCAGACTGGGCTCCATAACAAAGCTATCCTCATACCTGAGCCAATGGAGATCTCCAGTTCCTACCAGACCAGCTAAACTTGGTGAATATTGTTTTTCCTCCAAACAGAAAGCACCCATCAGAGTGGTGGTGATGGTGGTGGGGAACAATGTGGGCTTGTTCACCCAGTGCCTTGGGCATGTCTGGGGACCTTCCAGAGACCTGATTTCTAAAATCAAAACGCTAGTATATGCCTATGCTAAAAGACAGAAACCTTCTACCAGGCATAGTCTTTGGGACTATACCAACTCAAGATTATTAACAACAATTTGCTAAAATTTAGTAAGCCACATGCTTTTTCTCAATTATACTCTGCATTCCTAATATAGTCTCAGGGGACAAAGTGAATGAAGTTGCCTTAGAACATTATGACTGCTGGAAGAAGGGAAACACGAACCCATGACTAGCAATGTACCACATACCCTTTCTCCTCCAGACTTCTAGTCTTTAGAAGCAATCACAAAGCACAGAACTGTGTGCCCAATTTCCTGACACTCAGTTAAGAAATGAAAATACAACGCTGTATTTACAGTAAACACTGTCAGCTGCATTTTTCCCTTCACTGAGCAGTCTGTCAAGTTAATATAATAAAACCTTCTCTCCATAAGGACATATTCATCCTCTGAAAAATCTGCTGACCTCTGTGGGGATTAAGGCATGACCTTGACTGAGCTAGAAACACCAGCACCCACCCACCTCCCAATGGAGGAAGCTGCTGATAGCAGGTGCTGGGTGGAGTTTCAGAACAAATCCAGTCAGTGCTAAGGGAATCAGACAGCACCAGGCAGAGACAGGGCTGCTTGATAACAGCTCCTCTCCCTTTCCCCAGAACAGCTCTCTAACAAGGAAAGTCCCAGGACGCGCTTTGCATACTTCTAAGAAATTTAATGCTCAAACTGTGTGCTGATGGATTTCAGGCACTGATGGCTTTCAGGCATTTGGAAGTCTTTCTGCTTAGTCTCCATCTCAAAAAATCTCACAGCCCTTGCCCCATCCCTTCTCGAACTCCCCCCAAAGGCTCAAAGTAAACTGGCTGCAACATCAGAGCATTTGTAGAAATGGGCACAAGGGAGCTGGTCACAAGAGAGCTGGGACACTAGGGTCCTAACCTTCCCTTAGAAGGGAATCCAGTAATTTTTATGTCTTGGCATTGGAGAGCTATACTACTCATTCTATTCTCCTCTTCACTTGGTCCCTCGTCTGCCTATCCTCTTCCATCCTCCTGGATGGCTCCTGTTTTCTCTTCCCTCATCTCTTCCTTGTCCTTTCTCTTATTCCTCTCTGGGTAACCTCTAATCCAGCATCTCCAAACATGGCTCTCTACAAAAGGAAAACCTGCAGTTCTCCACCTCTATTCCCCTGAAGGTGGGTGCTGCCACCTGCCTCATGGACAACCCTAGGTGCAAAGAGAAAAGAATACAACAGATTTTAGAGCTAGTCTAGCCATCACCTGTGACTCAAGTAAAGCATGTAGCACTCTGGAGGCAGCTACCCCAGTGAGGCAAAGTATGAGCACACTATACAAGGAAATTACAGGAAAACAAGCCAACAGGAGAGGCAACAATGATTTGTCTAGTACCAAGAAAAGAGATGGAGTCAAAAGTAAAAGAGAATGTTCTTCATTGCACTGGATATAAACATAGAGACAGGAAGACTTTCTACTATGCAGAAAGATTTGTAAGGTTAATCAACATGAAAGGTTGTTGTGTTGATTTCTACCTCACATTTAATTCTATGGTCATCTTTATGATGTACCTTGCTATGGTTTTATTTTTGTTTGTTCAAAATGGAAATGGCCATCGCACTGTCATTTCTAAAACCTTATGTGTAGGTGAATTGATAGATGATTGGCTGACAGGCTGAAATAAGACTGTTTAAATCACCAAGTACCAGTGATGCTAAAATATAAAAGGAGAAGCCAGGCAAGGCAGCCTGTGTCTGTAGTCCTAGCTTTTTGAAAGGCTGAGGCATCAGGGTCATTTGAGCCCTTAGGCAACACAGTAAGACTTTGTCTTTAATACACATATATACATATGCTTGTATACACACTCATAGGGAGTAAATGTTGTCAAGCTTTGAATATGAACTATTTCCTGTAGGTTCATATATTAAACCCTTGGTTCTTAACTGTTGGTGCTATTTTGGAAAATGCTATAAACTTTAGAGAATCGGGGCATGTAAGTTTCCAACATCAGCTAGATATAAGAAACAGAACTCATTATAGTTGACATTCCTAAAGTCTAACCTAGAATTCAACAGAATGCAAGCTAAGTCTTTAACCCCTAGTTTGAGACTAGGGAAATCTTTGTTGGGGCCTGAGACTCAGCATGTCTCTGGATGTTCTCCTAGAGCCTGCCTCAATACTGCAAGGCATTTAGTGGAATGCAGACTCATGGTCCTTTGCCTCTCAGCCTAGCAACACCTTTCACTTTCCAGACCTGTTCTCTCCTTTGTCCTGTTTCTTTGAAACTCTTTATGCTTTAAGACCCACTAGTTTCAGTCACAGCAGAGAGTGTTCTTTTCCTTTCCTATCACCTCTCAGTCACTAGAATCCAGACAAAGTTTCACTCCACCACTATGCCAGGCACAAAGAGAACATGGTCTCTTGTCATAGAAAACATATTCTGCCCCCCCCCAATGGGCCAATAGCCAAGTGGACATAAATTTATTATTATTATTATTTTGCAAGGAATGCTTAGTGTTTTGCTGTTAACCTCGATCAAGAATTAAGGCTACTCAGAGCTGGAGAGATGGCTCAGTAGTATAGAGTTCTTTCAGAGGATCCACGTTTGGTTCCAAGTACCCACATGGTAACAGTGCCCATGCCAAAGCAAGCTCCTTAGCAAGGCTGTTAGGAAGCAAAGACAAACAAGTGATTGGCGTCCCACTATCCCCTTCAAGAATATGTCCCTGATGATCTACCCTTCTTTCAAATGAAGCCCCACTTCTTAAGGGTCCTACCACCTCCAAATCATACTAGAGGCTTGAGACCAAGAAAGGCTAATGATAACTTATATAGCTACATGCAACCAGGAAGACTGGAGTTCAGATCCCTAGAGCCTATGTAAAGCCAAAAGCAGAATCACAGTGTGCTTACTACCCAGAAATTCACGGCCAACCAGCTTGCTGTGCATATGCTGTGCTGAACAAGAAACCTTGCCTCAAACAAAATAGAAGGCAGGAACCAGGATTTGATGTTGCCTTTTGACTTCCACAGTCCCTACCTAGAGTGTGTATGTGAGCAAACACAACACACAAACAAAAAAAAAAAATGATCGAAGTGACTAAAACATTCAAGACTCTGGTGAATGGTGAATGAGTGCTGACTGAAAGGGAAGCCATTCTGAACTGATCTGCCTTGCTGAAACATGCTCACACATCCCTCTCATGGTACCAGAAATACAACTTGAACAAAGAATGTCAAAAAAAAAAAAAAAAGCTAGGAAATGCCCTTTTCCTAAGGCACATTGTCTTTGACACTCAAGTTCCTGACAGATAAACTATACAGGGTTGCCTTCTTATCAGTGTTGGAGGTAAACACAGGAAGCAGGATAGAAGTTACAATGTAGTCTCCAAACTCCCACTCATTAATTTTCTCATCCCCAGTAGAGCTTATGAAGACAAAATCTCACAAGATTTTCACAACACTATGAGAACTAAAACAGTTTTTGCTACAATTAAAATTTCACCTTGTCATAGGATGATTAGCATGCCTCCCTCCCCCCTTCCACCCCATCTCTTTCAAGGCAGAAGTAATATAACACAATGAACAGAAGCCTCTGCTAAGAGTCACAGAACAGTAAGGAAACCCAGGCAAGGAAGCTGATATTAAATACCGTCACGAGCAACAGTAGAAAGCTTGCCTAGCTATACAGCTAGGACTCCAGCCCCAGAAACAATACACCCCTTCATGAGTCTTTTTATTTTATTTCAAAGTCACTCATTTAAATATGACATCACAAAAGGTGGGGTCATTACATCTATTTGTGTGTGTATGTCATGCAGAGTCTAAGTGTTACCTGGGTAGAAGTCTTAGGACATTCTGCAGGCGGAGTTACTTCTCTCCTACCGTGGATCACACTCATTCTTGTGCTTTTCCAGTAGAGCCATCTCCCTGGCTCCTCTTTTAGATTTTCTAGATGGATACCTTAAAAGCCATTCCAAGCACAGATTACCCTACAACCTCTGTAGTATGATTTTCTTAGGGAGACTTATCCAAATTTATTACAAGCAGAGTGAACTTTCACTTAGGAAAAACCTTTGCTTCTTTTACATTATTTGTATGTGAAAATGAGATACTTCATTCAAAAAGGTCAAACTGCCCTCCTCCTTCCCTAGAGACACCCCGCACAAGCACACTCATTCATTCATTTACTCACTTACTCAGTCCTGAGACTATAGGAAAGACTGGGGTCCTAGAGGCAGATGGCTAAGTACCACTCCATAGGAGACTTTGAAGAACATTTATCTTGGAGCTTTTCTCACTATTTTCCATGTATTGAGCAGTAACTGAACACCCCTGATAGGAGAAAACACACTGCCAGGCTCAGCCCAGCCCAGCCCAGCCCAACCAAGACCCTGCACAGTTCAAAATGGTAGATTCTTATGTGCTAGGATCATAGAAGCACAGCCGAACTGCTGGTCCATGCAACCAAATTCCAATACCCAGACTGCTTTCCTGCCTTCCTCCATGTTCCTTAAGGGAAGATCTAGGAACTAGCTAAGAGGTTTCCTGAAATTACCTTTATCCACATAAATGATTTCTTGGAATGGAGGGTGAGGGTTAAAAGAAGGGGAAGGGAAAGAAAGGGCAATAAAGAATAAGATAGAAAAGGAAAGAGGAGAATTTATGGAGGATTTCTATCTAGGTTTATACAGGCTCTGTTCTTGCTGCAATTTTACTTTTTTATATTGTTGTTTAAACTTAAAAGATGAGAGAAAACTTAGAACGTATGCAAATTCCATTCCTCTAAAAAGCTAAATATTGCAGATGGCATCAAGACTGACCTCTTAGTTCCAGCACTAGGCAGGAGGATAGTGAGTTTTTCAAAGCCAGCATGGGACTCTTTCAAAAAATAAAAAAATAAAAAAAAAAACCTTAATGTTGGAGCAAGTGATGAGGATCAATGGTAGAGTTCTTTGGATAGCAAGTACAATACCCTAGTTCCATCCTAAAACTGAAAAAATAAAATATAAAACCTTACGTTATTTCTCCACTTATATCTGAAATATAATTATAAAATCACAATATAGAGCTAGCCTGACCCTATGAAAAGTAACTGCTACAAACTAAGTTTTCATGGCTCAAGTTTACACTACTAGAAAGTAAAACAAACAACACATGTAAGAACTTTATTTCTTGTGATGGAATTTCAAATGCTTCCTTTTAGGGATATAGAGGTAGCTCAGTTGGTAGGGTACTTGCCTGGCATGGGCTTAATCTTCAGTATCACGTAAACTAGGTATGGTGGCACATAATTCTAAGAACTGGGACATGAAAGCAGGAGGATCAGTTCATCCTCAGTTACATAAGCAAGTAAGTTTGAGGCTAACTTGAGCTAAATGAGACCCTGTCTCAAAATGAAAAAGTAAAAAGGAAATTCCTAAGAACAAAACATCGAGAAAACTTATTTGGTCATAAAATAATGAGCTTTCATTCCAAAGTGCAAGTAATTTGGCAATGGCCATATATAATAAAGTAGTTACTGATCTTTGCAAAATTAGGTGGTTCATCGGATGAATGACTGTTCCATGGTGATTAATATTCACACTGAGCTGTGTAAATTACCATAACAAATTAGCTTAAAGCATTAGTAGTAGAATTGGGTCCTCAGAGCACTGACAGTTGAATGCAGTGGCTTTAATAGCCAAGGTTTCCCTCAAGCAGACTCACTGAATTACTTTTCTCTCTGCTAAACACACAGGTTTATTCTGCCCATGTTCTTCTATAATCCCTTAAGACAGCACACACATTTCCAGATAAAACATTTGTCAGGGCTACATATAGCTACATATATAGCTCAGTGATAGCAAGTATGCTTATCATATACAAGGGCCTGGCTTCCATCCTCAGCACAAGAAAAAAACAAAAGAAAAAAAAAGTTATACTTTGTAGCCTTGGCTAGCCTAGAACTCACTATGTTCCAATTCTGGGCCAGCCCAGACTGGCAATATCTGCTTGCCCCTGCCTCAACTGGCTAGTTCTGGCTGATACATTTCTTAATTGTTAGGGACAGGCAGCTTGCCTATCCATCTTGTCACTTTTTGTGTTACTAAAATCGTAATTATGGTGGTATTCAGTCTCCATGTTGTAGCTAGCTGTCTGCATGTTATTTTCAAAAAGAAAAGCAGATAAGACTCTGATCTCGGGGCTGGAGAGATGGCTCAGTGGTTAAGAGCACTGACTGCTCTTCTGAAGGCCCTGAGTTCAAATCCCAGCAACCACATGGTGGCTTACAACAATCCATAATGACATCTGATGCCCTCTGGTGTGTGTGAAGACAGCTACAGTGTACTTACATAAAATAATAAATAAATCTTTAAAAAAAAACTTATTAAAAAAAAAAGACTCTGATCTCTATCCTAACAGGTAACTCCCATGTTTGCTAGATTTTTATTTATGACTTACAGTGTTTCTTTAAACAGAGGAAATTTAATCCTAGCATGTGGGAGGGGGAAACAAGAGTACCTCAAGTTCTAGCCAGAACAAGCTACATAGCAAGACTGCCTCAAAAATAAATAAGTTAAAATAAGGTAAATAAGTAAAAATGTGAGAAAGTAAAATGAAATTTTATATCAAAGTGAGCCAAATGTGTCGCCTAGAAAGCTATTTTATAATAATCCTTATTTTTTCAAAAGGCCTATTGGCACACACCTGGTCGCTTCAACACTCCCGGGTCTGGAGGACCTCAATTTCCATCCCTCTTGGTAGCTGTTGGAACTGAGCACAGAAATTCACACCACTTGTTTGATTGAATCTCTAAGGAGGGACAATGCCCTAGGGTGGCTCAGCCCCCAGCTGAGGCACCTAAGCACACCTGTTCCAGGTGTGCACCAAGAAATAGAAAAAGGTATGACCTGTACAGCATCTAGCAAAACACCCAGAGCTTTCAGGAGCTGCTACCTGTCTAGTGCATGGTGCAGCAGATCTAGTAGCCAAGCCTCCAGTGACCAACCATACTCAGCCGTGGCCTCCTCCAGGCATGGGTTACAGAGGAAATTAAAAGAAGGGAGCAGACTCTTAAAGCCACAGAGCATCCTCCATCCAAGGGTCAGGTGTTCCTAACAGTGCCTCAGGGATAACACTTGAATCCCTGGACACTTCTCCCCAGCAGCTCAAAGTTTCCTGATACTCTCTGCACACCCCTGCATCTGTTCACACACCTGGTACCAGTGGCCCTGGCTTCCACATCCTTGCTTAAAAATGTCCACGGTACTGGGAGTTAGTGGCAGAGCATGTGAGTAGAGTATATGACTAGTATACTAGATTTGATCACCAACAGAAAATAATAACAAAACAAAAGAAAAAATCTTTCCATGGCTCTCACTGCCTTTCAAAAAGGATGTTGCTCCTCCTACCTCACCTATTGCCTGCTATGACTCTCTTCTCCAGATCCCTTCAGTCAGCATGGGATGATGAGGCCTCTTAAAGAGCACCTATCTCTCTCCCAAGGACTGTCCAGTCATGGGTCAGATCCAGGGCCAAACCAACACAGACATGCACAAAGCATTTAGCAATGACTACTATGAAATGCATGCTGGGCCATCCTAATAACTGACAATGCATGTGATCCCTAAAGGCCTTCCAAGAGCTCAGGGTTTTGTAATCCAAAGTAAAATATATGAGGCCTTTTGTTCCACTGTGAAGACTGAACCCAGGACCTTCCTTCCATATGCTGGCCAGCACTTGAATCTGTGTATGGGGGCATCCCCCTTTCTTTGAGACAGTGTCTCATATATAGCCCAGGCTAGCCTGACACTCACCAAGTAGTCTAGTTTGACTTCAAACTCATGATCCTACTGCCTCTATTTTCTCTTGCAGTCAATAATCTGTTCCAGGCACTCCCTATCCAAGTCATCGTGTTGAACAGCATTCCTCAACCCATCTTCATTTCACACATCAAAATCCCAGCCTCTCCAGCACTTCAGAATACATTGAGGTACCAGGATAAGTAAAGCCATGTGTATAGGCATGTGAATGCAGATACTGGAACAGTTACTCTGGGTAAAGTTCATGAGACAAAAGAAAACCACACAACACACATCTCCAGTTTTCCACATTCACAATTTTCCTTGCAAACCACCTCAACTGAAGTGAAGGCTGTAGTTAGAAAAGGTTCCCTAATGCCTCCTGTTTGCTTCTAAATTAATTATTTTAAAAATATTTATGGATGTTTTATCTATATGTATGTCTGTGCATTACTTTTGTGCAGTGCCTACGAAGGGACTAGAGTTGTAGTTTGTGAGCCACCACATGAGAGCTGGGAAGCAAACTTGGGTCCTCTAGAAGACAGTCAGTACTTCCTTCATAGCCATCTCTCCAGAAATCAGTTCTGATTCTGGTGTGCATCAGACCATCTGGACCAGTTGCTAAAATTTACCTTTCTGGGGTCCAGAAAACATGTTTTTTGTTTTGTTTTGTTTTTCTTGCACATGTCAATAATTGTCTCATTTGGACTTGGTGGCCCACACTGGTAATCTCAGACGTATAAATATCTGGCTACACAGAGAGATCCAGACTTTAAAAAAAAAATCTAACGATGAAATGGACAAGTCGTACTCATGAAATGATATTCTGAATAATTATGTTCAGGGTTAGAGAAATGGTTCAGCAGTTAAAAGCAAATTACTATTCTTGAAGAGGACCCATGTTCAGATCCCAGCACCAGTGCTAGGTGGCTTAAAACCATCCTTAAGTCCAGCTTCAAGGGAATCCAATGCCACAGGCCTCCTATGGAACCTGTACTCACATGTCTACCCCTACACACACACACACACACACACACACACACACACACACACACACACAGAGTTTTAAAAAAATAAAACAACTATATTATCTCCTTACATTACTGATACTATCAGCTTTGGTAAGATAAGTTCTTATTTATTTATTTATTTATTTTGTTTGTTTGTTCAACGGGAAGTACTAACTGCAGACTTTTAAGTGACCAATGTGCTGAAAATAAGTGACTCTTGAATGCTTAGCCATAAATAGGACATCTATATCACCCCCTCCAACTCTCAGGGAACATTGAAAAATGAGGTGAAAAGAGCCAGAGAGTAGAATGTTGACACATGATATGGATGGTCCTCTCTTGAGCTCAAAGCAGCTATGATTACCTATACAAGAGGAAGGACACACTCATACCTAAGGATCTATGGCCAGTTAATGGTTGCAGGTAAAGATGAGACTTTTCCCCCAAGTGGTATAGCTACTGGTAAAGTATCCAGGCTTGTGTAAGCAACCTTAATTAAATTCAATGGGCCATCAAAAGATGTTTTTTCTCAAGGCATGAAAAGGGAGGAAGAGGACTAGTTGGCAAGAGAAGAGAATCAGGGGAACAGAAACAAGGGAGCATTTTGCGGAGAGATAAATATAATCAAAATACACTAAGTGCATATATAAAAATATTGTGAGCCGGGTGGTGGTGGCGCACGCCTTTAATCCCAGCACTTGAGAGGCAGAGGCAGGCGTATTTCTGAGTTCGAGGCCAACCTGGTCTACAGAGTGAGCTCCAGGACAGCCAGGGCTACACAGAGAAATCCTGTCTCGGGAACTGCCCCCCCCCAAAAAAAAGAAATCAAGTATGTACAATATATGCTAATAAAAATATTTTAAAAATGCAAATGGTGATGGTGATGATTCCCATGCAAAATGACCTTGCCTCCTTAAGGCAATAGTCCTCAAAATAGTCAGTAGTAGAATAAGCTGGCTTATCCTCAACAGCCTTGCAATATTGAGTTCATTAATTCCAGAGCAGCGTCCAAAAGTTTTTATCCTAACAAATTCTCAGTGGATACTGATGCTGCTGAAACCACACTGAAAATGCACTGCTTAATATCAATCAGCATACCAAATCCTTCCCATTGCCTTTTTTGGGTAAGAATATTGCCTACCTATATGTGTACCACATACATGCCCATGAAGCCCAGAAGAAGGGTCCAGATATCCCAGTGAAGCTAGAGCTACAAACAGTTGTGAGCTGCTACCTGGTTGCTGAAACAGAGTCCTCTCCAAGTGCAGCAAGTGCTCTTAACTACTGAGATCGCTACAGCTCCACCCTCAACTGCCAACTTTTGTGAATAAAGTTTAATTGGTACATGGTCCTTTCATTTTTATATTGTCTATAGCTATTTCTGGCTACATAGACACACAACCCTCAAAATATTTACTCTGTGGACCTTTAAATAAAATGATTGTTGGTTCTTAATTTACAGACAGTTATCTGGCTATTAGAACCATCCCAAGCACATGTATTGTTAGCTTGAGACTTCTGGTACTTCTTATGGAGCTAAGAATGGGTGAAGGAAGCCAGGTAGTTGTGCATAGCCTTTTTTTTTCTTCTTTTTTTGGTTTTAGCAACTTTTACTGTAACAGTCCAAACTGGAAACAACCTGAACAATAAATTGTGGCATGTGTACACAGTGGGATGCGACTCAGTATTCAAATGAACAAACAATCGATTCCTGTAATAGATTACACGAATCTCAAATGATTGTTCATTTGAGTGAAGGAATCCAGATATAAAGAACATACTTTGTAATTATATTTATGCAGAATTTTCTAAAGTACAAACTCATTTATTTTTGTGACAAAAAGCAAATCAGGAACCTCATGAAGGAGCGGGGTCTAAGGAGCGCATGCTCAGTGGCTTAGTTGTGATGTTCCAGTGTCCCAGATGAAGATAGTCAAAGTACACCAGCTTGTACACCTTCTAGAGAGGCGGTTTACTGTACATAAATTGTAATTTGGTTGCTGTCTGAAGAAACATCCAGAGAGTAAAACATTACCAGTAAAAGAATGCCACTTGGACAGAGGTGGCTTTTTTTTTTTTTAAAGAAATGGTCAAAATATTTTTTTAAATTTTTTTCTTCTTAAATTTTCTTATTATTTAAATGCATTTTATACATCAAGCATATTAATAATATTGAGTATTTTGAGAATCAAATAATCCATAAAAAATTCATTCAACTTTTTTTTCTTTCTTTTTTTTTTTTTTTTTTTTTTTTTTGGTTTTTTGAGACAGGGTCTCTCTGTATAGCCCTGGCTGTCCTGGAACTCACTTTGTAGACCAGGCTGGCCTCGAACTCAGAAATCTGCCTGCCTCTGCCTCCCAAGTGCTGGGATTAAAGGCGTGCACCACCACCGCCCGGCTCATTCAACTTTTAAAGTCATATCCTTTCATACCCTAAAAATATCATTAATGAACATTAACTGAAGATCCTATATATAATGTTGAATACCAAGTTGTTTCAAAACATACAAAATATTCTTTGGGAATTAAGCATAGTAAAAGAGTATAAAATATTAAAAATGAATCATTAAGAAATATATTCAAGCCGAGCAGTGGTGGCTGAATTCGAGGCCAGCCTGGTCTACAGAGTGAGTTTCAGGACAGCCAGGGCTACACAGAGAAACCCTGTCTCAGGAAAAAAAAAAAAAAAAAAAAAAGGAAAAATAATTAAGATAGGCTTGGTGGGGCACACAACTGAAATCCCAGCACACAGAAAGCAAAAAAACAAACACATAAGTGAAATATTCACAGAAAAACTATAAACCCTACAATACACTCAATGACCCCTAATTCTATAATAACAAATTTATTGGGGTAGTTCCCTTCTACTGTGGAATGAAAACATAACTAGAAACTATCAAAAAACATGGTTTGCATTTTCTTTTGCAGCAGAGTTGTTGGTTATTCTAAAGAGGAAAGAGTGAGGAGGGATAAAAGAAGACTACTGGGGTCTGGCGAGATGTCTCAGTGGTCAAGAACGCCGACTGCTCTTCGAAGGTCCCGAGTTCAAATCCCAGCAACCACATGGTGGCTCACAACCATCCGTAACGAGATCTGAGGCCCTCTTCTGGGGTTTCTGAAGACAGCTACAGTGTACTTACATATAATAAATAAATAAATACATCTTTAAAAAAAAAAAAAAGAAGACGACTACTAATTTCCCAATAGGATTCCAGGATCAGTTCGTAGTGGTGAAAAGGACATTCTCCTACTAGGCCAACTGAAGAATGGATATTGACACACACCCTTGCGAAAGAAAGATGGCCACCTTGTAAGAAGGTAAAGTCTACATTCTTGTCCTCTGAACAGTAGACATGTGAACTACTTCCTGTCCCCATCTGAAGGTGACACTATGAGAGAATACAGTCTCCCCTCACAACAAATTTGTCATCCTTAGTAAAGTAGAAAATCGTCCTATTTACTTCATAGGATTATAAAGAAACTATCATGGCAATCCAAAGTACAAATATATTCTGGTAACTGAAATATATCTATTTGGGAGGACCCTGAGAGCTATCATGAGATACGATTCATGTTTGGATAAGCAAAGGCCCATACAACTCTATAGCTTTTGAAAAATTGTAATATGGGAGGGGCATGCAATATTGTAGGTGTAGAGTTGTTCTCTCCATCCATCTTTGCTAGGATTCCAGGGATTTGAACTTAGGTTGCAAAGCTTGAGCAGCAAGTACCTTTAACCTGCTGACCCATTTCACCCCATCATTTTATAAATTGCTAGTTTAAATTCTGGGTAAGCAGCCTCAGAGCCAGTGACCAATTGTATTCCTTTATGAAGCACAGGGTTCCTCCCTATACACAGGGCCTCACAGACACCATGCCTAGAGGATGTTAACAAGCCTGAAACACAAGAAAAAAAAATTCCCCAAATGAAAATGCCTAGGCAAAGTTAGTAAATAAATGTTCAAAGCAGCAGCATTCATAACACTCCCAAAGTGGAAAGAACCCAAATACCCATCAGCAAATGAATAAAAATTATGGTCCATTATAAAATGGAATAGTATTGGATCATAACTGATACATACTACATCATACTACATATGAATGAGCCTCATAAACATTATGCTTTGTAAAAGAAACTAGGCACAGAGGACTACATAGCATGGTTCTGTTTTTATGAAATACCTAAACTAGACAAACCCTAACAGAGTTAGAGAAATAAAAACACTTAGTAGATGCTATAGATGTAGTGAGAGGATAGAAAGGAACTGCTAATGGAGGTGCAAGATTTCTTTGGGGTTGATAAAAATGTTCTGGCATTAAAGTGATAACTATGAGGTTTAGTAAATTAAAAAAAAAAACAAACTCTTAAGCCTACACGTTAAAAGGAAGAATTTTAGCTGAACACAGTAGCTGACACCTATAGTCCCAAGTACTAGGAAGTCTAATGCAGGAAGATTTCTTGAACCTAGGAATTTAAAGCCAGCCTGGGAAACAAATATAGCATATTCCCATCTGTTATGATTATTGTTGATTGTCAAACTCACAGGATTCAAATTAACCTAGGACACAAGCCTCTGAGCATGCCTGTAAAGAGTTATCTAGATTAGGTTAACTGAGGTGGGAACATCCACTCAAACATGGGTAGCATGTGCTTGGATCCTGGACTAAATCTACAGGAGAAAGTACCCGAAACACAAAGATTCATTGCTCTCTGCTTTTTGACTACAGGTATAATGTGACCAGCTACATCATGCTTCTATACCGTAACCTTGCTGCCATGATGGACTGAATCCTTGATCTAAACCAAAATAATTCCTTCCTTATGTTGTTTGTGTCAGGTTGCAGTAGCAATCTTAAAAGTAACTAATTTACCATGTTAGAAAAAAAAAAACAAAATTAAAAGGGGTCAGTCTAGAGATAGCTCAGGGGTTAAGAATCACTGGCTGCTCTTCAGAAGACCTGGGTTTGATTCCCAGCACCTACATGGCTCCAAGCCCTCTTCTGGCCTCCATGGACATCAGGCATACAAGTGTCACAACCTCTTTGGGGTCACATATCAGTCATTTATATTATGATTCATCAGCAGGAGCAAAATTACAGTTATGAAGCAGCAACAACAACAACAAGAAAAATGTATGGCTGGGGGTCACCAAACATGAAGAACTGTATTAAAGGGTCACAGCATTAGGAAGGCTGAGAACCACTATATTAAGAGAAATTCCTACAACTCAAGATCAGAATGCTTTCAAAGCTACAAGGTCAGAAAGAAGTGGAAACTGTTTAAATACAACAATGCTCCTCTTTATCCAGGACAAAACCTTAGTTCTCTGTGCTCAAGTGTACCTCATAATCAGCCTCTCTAGCTTTATATTTGTTGGGTCCTGCTGCTCCATGATCTTCCTTATCCTGGACCACACCTCTTTCCAATCACACCCACACCCACCAGATGGTGACTTCAGAAACAGCTAAAGCAGGAAAATACCAACAAACTCACTGGTTCATCAGGAGGCACTTAGATGGAATCCTTTCTGTTTTGTGTCTATGCCCTTCCACCTGAGTAAATAAATAGATATTTAACATCTCACCAGGAAGATTATGTGACAAGTATATGTTCACGATCAACTGGTTATAGAAGTTTAATGAGAGAATTATCAAAGATGATTTCTAGATTTAGTAATAAACCTATAGCCAAGATTAGAAATCCAGGAGACTAGAAAAGATAAATGATTCCCATTTGGCTCAGAACCAAACTCAGTGCTCTGAAAAAAACTAAGCCATCTCTCTAAGCCCAAAAGTCATTTCTTAACAGTTCAACGTGAACAAATTAAACTTCTTTTGATCTGTCTTCTGATTCCAAAGATTTGGCAGTATAATTATTTTTTGTGTGTGCTTGTTTTCCTTTTTGAGGTATGCCTTTATATACCCTGAAACTAATTATATAATGGCAGAAGTTAACCTTGAATTCCTGATCCTCCTGCCTCCACTTTCTAAGGGCTGAAAGTTATGATTTCTGTGCTACCACACCCAGTTTGACAATGTGATTCTTAAGATAATTATCTTCAAGCATTTAATCATTAAGTCTTACACTGTTTTCAGCACAGAATTCCTGAGTAGAGAAAAATTAATAAATATAATTATACTTCTACAAGGATCATATTATGTTTAAGCTACTAATCAATGTATTTTCTGTGTCTGTGTGTGTTATGGATCAAACCCAAGACTTGGCTCATATGAAGCAAGTGCTCTATCAATGAACTACAACCCCAGACAATATTAAAGTACCATCATGCCACCATGCACACAACTTTACAAACATATGTAAAACTAACACTGATAAATATCAAGTTGTTCGCAAATTTACAAACATATACACAATTCACATACAGATAAAATTTCACCAGATACAGGAATTTGGATCTGTAGACAAAGAACTACCTTTACCTACTTCACAAATGCAGGAAGGACTTTCTGCTACTTACCTAGCATTTCCTCACATCTTCCCCAGGTATCACACTGCTGATCCAACTCATATGTGTCTATGTGCTGCTTTTATTCCTCAAGGGAAGAAAAAGTCTGCCATTCAGGATTATAATTAGCTAATCTGATGAAGGCAGCTCCATTCATGACCACTTAACAAGTAGCCTTCCCTGCAACAAGTTCTGCACTTAAAGCCATGTGGTTAAGAAAAGGACAGCACTGCCAAGGTACAAACTCCAACATCATTACATCACCCAGTCCTACCTGAGGGCTAATTATCTACACTAAGCATTCGCACAGCTTTCTGCTCTTCCTCTACAGAATTCCCAAGTAAGCATCTACAGACATGGAGGAAAGGCAAGACTAGGTAAAATTTAAATTACTGACTAAAAGGAAAGGATAGAGTTGAAGAAGCCACAGGTGTGGAAGTCTCACATTACATAATGAGTATGTAAGGAATAAGCCGTGTGCTAACTGGACAGCCACTGTGATTGTTCCAACAAAGTAAAATATGTCCTCCTACACAGGTTTCAAGCATTATATATTTTGTCCCTTGAGCATATTTGTTTAAAGAAAAACTTTTGATTAGTGCCAGGATTTCATTTGTTAGAACAGTCTGACTTAATAAGCAATCCAGGAACCAAATCGCAATGCAGGTTTGTTTCATGTAATGGCAGTATAGATAAAGTGAATGATCATGCTGCTCATACAGTAGTAATACTCTGTGAATGACAGATCCTGGGAAACAACCTCATTAGTCATTCAAGGACCTATGTTGATAAAGCCCTGTTCTGAAACTTTATCTTTATCCCAACCAGGCAGAGCGGGACTTTGGGGGTTGGTTATAAAATGGCAGACACAGGGGGCTGGCGAGATGGCTCAGTGGGTAAGAGCACCCGACTGCTCTTCCGAAGGTCCAGAGTTCAAAATCCCAGCAACCACATGGTGGCTCACAACCATCCCCAACAAGATCTGACTCCCTCTTCTAGAGTGTCTGAAGACAGCTACAGTGTACTTACATATAATCAATAAATAAATCTTTAAAAAAAAAAAAATGGCAGACATTACTTCTCTTTGGACTTCACTGAGGTAGGATGGTCACACAGCCATACATGCATGCATGGGAAGCAGCTACATGGAGTTTTCCACAAAGCACACTCACACCACACCTGTGAATTCAACTCCTTGAATGATTTTCTATTACAAATCAATAAAGGAGTGAAGTAAGATGTAGCCTGATGTCACAAGCATGTTTAGTGTTTATCCTTCTCACTAGTTTCACTCACCTTAAAAAAAAAATCACCTGTGACAACTCCTGTTGATCTGAAAGAACATTTATGTTATTATAAAATTAGCAAAATGTGTTATTATTCATTTGTATTACAATAAGTATTACTTTAAAATTGTAAGTTTTGGAGAGATAGAAGAAAATATTCATTTCTGGGGCTACATAAAATGAAAACAACAGACTGAAACTAATATTGGATGTAGCTTTTACTTTCATTTAGTCATGTATCTATAATTTGCAGCTTTGTATCAAACCCAGGGCCACACCAGGTAAGCACTCAACCACTGAGGAACATCCTCAAATTAGATCTATCTTTAACTTAAATGCATTATCTATGAAACCTATACTAATAAGTAGTATAAAAATCACTTTGGGGGCTGGCGAGATGGCTCAGTGGGTAAGAGCACTGACTGTTCTTCCAAAGGTCCTGAATTCAAATCCTAGCAACCACCCATAATGAGCTCTGACATACTATTGTGATGGGTCTGAAGACAGCTACAGTGCACTTATGTATAATAATAAATAAATTTTTAAAAAATCACCTTGGTACATATTAAATTTCTATACTATGCAAAATCCAGCTCAAATTCTGTCTATAATAAAAAAGTACTTTGATACTGTGGTGGTATAAATATGGTTGGCCCAGGGAGTGGCACTATTAGGAGGTGTGGCCTTGTTGGAAGAAGTGTGTCTCTGCGGTTGGGCTTTGAGACCCTCCTCCTAGCTGCCTGAAGAGAGTCTGCTCCTGGCTTCCTTTGGATGAAGATATAGAACTCTCAGCTCCTCCAGCAACCATGTGTGGAGGCTGATGTACTTCCTGCAATGATAATGAACTGAACCTCAAAAAGAACCTGTAAGCCAGCCCCAATTAAATTTTGTCCTTTATAAGAGTTGCCTTTATAAGAGTAGCAGAAGATGGCCTAGTCGGCCATCACTGAAAAGAGAGGCCCATTGGTCTTGCAAACTTTATATGCCCCAGTACAGGGGAACACCAGGGCCAAGAAGTGGGAGTGGGTGGGTAGGGGAGCAGGGCAGGGGCGGGTGGGTATAGGGAACTTTTGGGATAGCATTTGAAATTTATATAAAGAAAATAATAAATGAAAAACAAAATAAAAAAAAAAGAGTTGCCTTGGTCATGGTATCTCTTCACAGCAATGGAACCCCTAACTAAGAAGTATACATAAACAGTTTTTTAAAAAATAAATTCTCAGGGGCTGGAGAAATGGCTCAGTGCTTAAGAGCACTGACTGCTCTTCCAAAGATCCTGAGTTCAATTCCCAGCAACCACATGGTGGTTCACAACCATCTGTAATGGGATCCAATGCCCTCTACTGATGTGTCTGAAGACAGCTACAGTGTACTCATATACATTAAAAAACAAAAAGACAGACCACACACACACACACAAAAACAAAATAATTTCTCAGTTTTATAATGAATCTGGATTGAGGGGAGAGGAGGAAGAGAATGAATTCTAGAACTCGCTTTACATGCTGATTCATTTAATCCCCTACAGTAATACAATAAAGCAGAAATGATTCTAAGTTTAACAAACTGTGGGATAGAGAGTTAAAAAGGCTAAGGACCAAGTGAAAGAACTAGCTGTGAACACCAGCAGGCATTGACAACTTATTACTAGTGGATGGCTTGGCTTCCTTCAAGCTGGAACCACTATGGCTAGAGTACAGGACACGACTACTCTTCTGTCTTGTTCACTCAGCTGAGCAAGGGAAGGGTCTCTTCTATTGTTAGCCTTCCACCTTGCAGTCCACTCTACACAAAAATATGTGCAAAAGTTACTATATGATAAGGATATGACCACTCTCAAAAGAAACAACCTGAGGTTTGGACTTCCAAGATTTCCCAGAAAAAAAACAGTCTCACTGGGTTACTCATGCATATGCACAGTATATGTAATTCAAACAATCTGTTCTTTAATGCCAGGAGATGTCCAAAGACCACCAGAAACTTCTGTCAGGGAAGAGAGAAAACCAGACAACTAATAAAAGCCGACTCCAGAAACAAAATCCTTATGGAAAGTTGATAGTTTTGAAAACCGCCTCAGTATTATTAGACAAAAGAATTAATCAAAAAAAAAAAAAAGAAAGAAAAGAAATGAAAAAAAATCCATATGGTGTCAACAAAAAGAACAACTCTGAAACAAAATTTGGAATTTGGAGAAAAAAAAAGAAGATTGGAAGATAAGGTTAAACAAAATCTCCCAAGATCAAAATCACAAGTAAATGAAAAATAAGAGAGAAAAAATAGAGAAAGTCTAACAGATCATAAACCAGAAATGTCTGACCTTATTTCTATAATATTGCACTGCAGAAAACGGAGAACTGTGACCACCAGAGTGGCAAGATAACCCCAATATTGCAAAGTGAAGAAAAGCTACTTTGGTGTGTATAAAAATATAAGAAGAGATGTGCCACCACTGAGAATTTACAGTAAGTAACAACTGCAGAAGAAATTAAGCAATGAAATAAAACTCTGTCTCTCTCTCTGTCTCTCTCTCTGTCTCTCTCTCTGTCTCTCTCTGCCCCTCCCTACCCCACTTCTCTCTGAGACAGAGTGTCTCTGTGTAACAGCCCTGGCTGTCCTGGAACTCCCTCTGTAGACCAGGCTGGCTTCAAACTCAAAGATCCACCTGCCTCTGCCTCCCAAGTGCAATTTTTTTTTTTTTTTTGGTTTTTCAAGACAGGGTTTCTCTGTGTAACTCTGGCTATCCTGGAACTCACTTTGTAGACCAGGCTGGCCTCGAACTCAGAAATCCGCCTGCCTCTGCCTCCCAAGTGCTAGGATTAAAGGTGTGCGCCAATGCCCGGCTTTTTTTTTTTTTTTTTTTTTTTTTGTAAAATGTGTAGCCTGGGCTGGCCTCAAACTTCTGATCTTCCTACCTCTGCCTCCTTCAGCAAATCCTACCAGAGTGCACCACCACTACCAGCCCAAGTGCAATCTTATAGATGAAAAATAATCACAATGTGCCTGTAGTCTCCTTCCCATAGGCCAAACAGTGACATCATTTGCCATCCAAATTATAGGACTAGGGTGTAACTCAGTGGGGGAACACTTGCATAGGATACAGCACTAAGTTGATCATCAATCACACAAAATACTAAAAGTAAATATAGAAAGCAAGCTTTAAAAATCTTTGCAATTGAAGATATAGCTCAGTGAGAGAGATGTTAACCTAGAATATATGAGGCTCTGGGTTCTATTTCTACCACCACAAAGTAAAAAATAAATAAATAAATAAATAAATAAAATAATATAAGCACTGAAAATTGTTAACCTAGTCCTCAGGGTGTTCTAGTTTGGTTTCTGTTATTGATAAACAAAATGAGCAAAGGAGACTTGGGGAGGAAAGGACTTATTTCATCTTATAGGTATTAGTGCTGTAGGAAGAGGGGTCAGGGCAGGAACCTGGAGCTTGTATGAATTAAGGCAGAGGCCATGGAGGAGTGCTGGCTTGCTTCCCACTGCTGGCTCAGCCCACTTTCTCACACAAGCCCTGGGATTACCTGCCCTGGGGTGGCATTACCTACAGTGGGCTAGGCCCTCCCCCACAAATAACCAACCAATCAGAATAATATACCACAGGCTTGCCTCTATGTCATTCGGATATAAGCATTTTCACAACACGGGTCACCTCTTCCCAGATGACCCTAATTTGTGTCAAGTTGACAAAAAACTAGCCAGCACACAAAAAACATCTACCAATATCTGGGGGTCTGTTTGGCTGTCACCAGCTGTCACTGAGGGGGGATTAGCCTAAGATGACATCCTACCTTGCACAAATGATCTCATGATAAAGAATAATTTAGCCCCAAATATCAATAATGTCCATGTTGAAAAAATATTCTTGTAGCCAAAATTATGGACTCACTGGGAATGGAAGAAAAGACAATAAATATGCCCAAGGAGTTGGGAGATGAAAGATTAGCAGAGGAGTCTTTGCAGAGGCAAGACTAAATCCTAGTCTATAGTGCAAAGGAAAAGCAACAAAAACTAGAGTGACATCTATAAATGGACTGTTTAAGGATAAGAAATAAATGAAAGAGTTTCAAGAGTTGGTACTGTACCTCACTGGTGGTCATGGAAAACCTATACTAAAGCCCTTGCCTAGTATACAAAAGGCCTACCTTCAGCACCTGGGTAATTCAGAGTACATAAGAACAACCATCTGAGCCAGGCAGTTGTGGCACATGTGCACGCCTTTAATTCCAGCACTTGGGAGGAGGCAGAGGCAGGTGGATTTCTGAGTACCAGGCCAGCCTGGTCTACAGAGTGAGTTCCAGGACAGCCAGGGCTACACAGAGAAACCCTGTCTCGAAAAACCAAAAATAAAAAACAAACAAAAAAAATGAAAAAAATAAACTTTAATACCAAAGAGCTATTTCCATAAACATAAAAACAAATCTGGGATGGGAATCTTATTTGCCTTATTTGTATTTTGCTTGTTTATTTTGATTTCTGGTTGTGTTTTGGTTTGTATGTCTGGTTTTATGTTTTATTTTTGTTTGTTTAAGAGAGAAAACATAAAGGTGGGTGGGTAGAGGGGTGGGAAGGAACTGGGAGGAGTTGGAGATTGGGGGGGGGGAAACATAATCAAAATATACTATATGAAAAATATTTTTCAGTATAAAAAGAAAGCTGCCGGGCGTGGTGGTGCACGCCTTTGATCCCAGCACTTGGGAGGCAGAGACAGGTGGATTTCTGAGTTCGAGACCAGCCTAGTCTACAGAGTGACTTCCAGGACAGCCAGGGCTACACAGAGAAACCCTGTCTCAAAAAACCAAACCAAAAAAAGAAAGCTGAGTCTTATCTTCAGGGACCACCAATTCCCCTCACTCCTCATCCAGCTGTATGTTTTAAAGTCCTAATAGAACTCTTTCAGAATCCTCCTGTGGGTTAAAATTCTCAGCACACATATATCAAAAGAGCCTAATCTTCCAAATACTGTACAATTTCTCCTATAAGGCCTTGGCCCCACACCTTTCTAGTGTCTGAAAGTAAAAGATGGCCTGAATAAAAAGCCCATTCAGCCTTTATACCCTGAAATTATCTTGTTGAATGTTTCCTCCTTGCCTGGCATGCAAAGAAAACAGACCCCAGGACTTTTCCTCCTTTGCTTCTAAGAGCTGGGCCATAAATCCAAGCCTATTTGCATGCTGACACAAAACAACTTCTGCAAGGAAATAATTCCAAAATGCATTTTAAAAAGTCCTCCTAAGTAAAGAACTATGAAATACACAAGTAAAAAAAAAACAGAAAAAACAAAAGACTATCTCATTATGTCCAAGTGAAAACTACTATTTATTATTCAACATGTAGCTCTTAGGCAAACTAGCTTTCTACCTTTATTATTTTCCCAAGAGATAAATGTTAGGACATGTTAAGCAATACTCCTACCTCAGCCAGGAAGACCGAATTCAGCACAATACAGAAGTGTGGGGCATAGCTCAGGTTTATAGTTTTTTGTAATGGTGGAAGCCTCTGGATTTATAGGTGTGAGTCACATACTCTAGTGCCTCCCATAGAGAGAATCCTCCGTGATTTGAAGCTGAAAGCCTCCAGCTATAAGACCTTGGACTACATCTTTAGACATTGTGCCTGGCTCCCCACCCCCTGTGCCTAAAACATCTCTGAAGGAACAAGGATTAGAATTCCACAAGGCCAAGTTAATTTGCAAGCTGGAAGGGGTAATAAAGATATATTTGAAAGCCAGTTGGCAAGGCAAGTCTCCCAAGTGAAAAGGCCTTTCAGCACAGGAAAGAAAACTTACCTAGTGTTTTTAACCAGACTCTGAATTTTCACGACAAATATATCTTTAGAATTACACTCATCCTAATAACTGCAAATCCTGCTGTGACTGCCACTGCATAGAGACAGGGTTTTACCATTCTGAGGACTTATAGAACCTTAGCACCCTAGTGTGAGGAGGTGGGGGTGGGGAGGTGACCCAAGCTCTCTCAAACACTAACAGAGTAGTAGTTTGGCCTGCTGTGAACTGTGTGGCACACAGAAGTGAACCAAGATCCAGACAGAAGTTCACATTTATCTTTCCACTGCTAAATTCAATGAGTCCCACTTTCAAAACTTCAACTAGAACTTCATGCCTTTAAAAAGCTCTGGATCTACAGCCAGCAACCCCACCGCCACCAGCACCACCAAAACAAAAAACAAACAAAAACAAAAAACAAAAACCCCTTAAGCATAGTAGCACACTCATAATCTCAGCACTCAGACTCAAGTAATTTGACACAGATTTCCAGGCCAGCTTGGTGATCAAATCAAAATCAAATGTAGGGGGTAGGGATGGGACTCATATGGTAGAGTACCTCATTGTCTCTCAAAATCCCTAGCACCGTACCCCATAGCTGTGGAGGCATAGAACTGTAAAAGATTTAGCTGGAGCCAAGAGGACAAGAAGTTTAAGTCATCCTTCTCTGTATACCAAGTTTGAGGCCCACCTGGGCTCTATGGAGCCTCTCAATAATGAGGTCTGGAAAGATGACTCAAGTGAGCCCCAGCTGCTCTTGCAGAGAATTCAGGTTCAGTTCCCAGTACCCACATGGTAGCTCACAACCTTCTGTAATTCTCGATCCAATCTATCTTCTGGCCTCTGTGGACACTGTATTCTGTGCACTTACATGCAGGCAAAACACTTATGTAAATAAAATAAAAATAAAACTTAAAAAAAGAACCTGCAAAGCCGGGTGTGGTGGCGCACTCCTTTGATCCCAGCACTTGGGAGGCAGAGGCAGGCGGATTTCTGAGTTCGAGGCCATCCTGGTCTACAAAGTGAGTTCCAGAACAGTCAGAGCTATACAAAGAAACCCTGTCTCAAAAAAACAAACAAAACAAACAAACAAAAAAAAATCAACAACACAAAAGGGTACAAGGGACAACCATTGGGCTACTGTTTTAACGTCTCTGGTCTCAGGCCACCATGACCTTAACTCCACACAGCCTCTAAACTCCTTTCTCAATCGCTAAGGTATTATTGTTACACAGTAGACCTCACACACATACCCATCACCAACTGCTTGTCCTGGTCCATAAAACACTTCCAAGTATCCTATACCACTGTAGTGCACATACACAAACACGCACATCAAGAATGTTGTATTTCCCAAAGACAATTTGAAAACTAGGTTTTCAAAGGAGCTTGCCAGGAAGGTCAAGCTAGCCCAGGCCCTGATGAATGTGTTCTTAGCAATTTCTGGCATTCTTAAGGGGGGAAGGAGGGCTTTAATAAAAGATGAATAGCCAGTGCTTCATTCCTTCTTCCGTGATAAACATTCCTGAGGTTGCAGGGGGCCTCCTGATACCCAGCTGGCAGATGCAACTCTCCAGTAGGTGACATCATAGAAATGAGCTTGCTCTTCTCCCCCACTGAAATTCTCAGTGGCTAAATTGAAAGAGGAAACAAGTAACACCAGCAAGACTTGCCTAGGAATGTCACTCAGTGGTAGAGCACTTGCAAAGCCCTGTTTCCATAATTTAGGGGAGAAAAAGGCAGGGGTGGGGGTGGGGGCAGGGGGAACAACAACAACCCAATGGCTCACCTCACTTACAAATCACCACCAACTAAATAGAAAATTAACTGTGTGATATTCCAGTGCCCTGAGAATTTCTGAACACATGAATACTCTCAAAGAGTATTACCAAGTCATGACACCTTAGAAACTGCAAGTTGTTCCTGTTTTTCCTACAATATCAGAATGAAAAAATGAAGTTTAATGTGTTTTCATTTTTTTTTTTTAGTGAAGGAGACACATACACACACACACGTTTTGCTTGTTTGTTTGCTAATGGTAGAAAAAATTCAAGCTGCAATGTTATAAATATACTCAGAAGTTATGACTCCTAACGCTATCCTTCAGCAGAGGTCTTGTTGAGTTTCAGGCCTGTATCTGAAATTCTACAAAGGCTCTTACTTTTTTTTCAGGGAAAGTTAACATCCTTTAACTTCAAACCGGCTCCTGAGAAAACTCAGACCTTCTCCAACATCTATTTTGATTGCCCATGAAGCACACAGTTCTGGGGAGTCTCTGCTCTGTTTCCTTTCTCCAACTACAAAAATGCAGATGAAGCAAGTCCTTGTTTGCATTTTACTGTGTAAATAAAGCCTTTTCTCAAAGCCAAGAGCTCATCTCAAAAAGAAAAACAGACCTACATGAAAACACTGGAAACGCCAAGTGCCTTCAAACACACCACCAAAAGGCCACTATTTTAAAAAATAAAAAATAAAAATCCAGTCTTTAAAAGAAAAAGTGACACACTAGGAGCCTAATAAATGATTTATAACTGTAGATTGGGGGCATGTGGCAATGTCTGGAAACATTCAGACTGTCATACCTGGAGACATGTGCCAATGGCCTTCAGTAGGTAGAAGCCAAAGAAGCAGCTAAATGGACTACAGTGCATAGAAAAGACCCCACAACAGAATATCAATGGTGCCAAGATGGAAAAACTGTCACCCTACAGATGGCATCGAGTTACTCAGTATAAATAACACAGCAAGGGAGTTCAGTCACAAGCAGATAGTATCTGCTGGACAGGAAGCAAGACAGATCCTCACAATCAGAGTCTGACTTTCAAGGTCCTATGCAGAACTTGCCATGTCTGTGACCTCAGAGTCCACCATTTTACCCTCACTTGGTCATAGCTGTCAATCCACAAAATGGGCCAATAAGAATTCTTCAGTTAAAAACCAGGACTAAATCAGCCTGGTTTTTACCATCTCTTCTAGTTTTGTTTTGTCCTGTGATGTTGAAGATCATACTCTGCATCTTGTATAGCTACACACATCTCCAGCCCTTCCCAGTTCTAAGATATGTGCTCATAAGATCTTCAAATGATAGTCACATTATTATCAAAAGAATGTGTCCTCTTAAATTAGATCAAGCTACTCCCAAATCAGTATCAGCTAAACAGAAAATTATTAATAAACAGAATTAAAATAACGAATATATAATATAAATATAAAAATAATATAGTTCTAATTAACAGAAAAACAGAAAGCTCTTGTGGTATACCAAGGATCCAACATTAACTATTGCATAGATTTTTTTAAATGGAAAAAGGACTATCAGAAAAACATATTTAATATGCTTCAATACAATAACATTTCAATAGCTACTAGAAAAGTAAAAATTTAGATTAAATTCCAGGTGACAATTTTCCACTAGTAACTACAGAGCAGTCTATTTCTAACTTTAATTGGCTGTAAACAAAAATGTTTCCTTCATCCTTTTTTGAGATTGAATTTCACATGTATAAATGTTTGTCTGAATGTATATCTGCTCCACTGTTTGTGGAGGCCAGAAGGTGTCAGATCCTCTAGGACTGGAGTTACCGAAGTCGTAAGTCACCATGTGAGTGCTTGAAATTGCATGTGAGTCCTCTGGAAAAACCACCAATGTTCTTAACCACTGAGCTATCTCTCTCCCGAGCCCTTTGTCATTTTTAAATAATATGGCAAATAATTACCAGATTTCATGCTGTAAGCAAACAGCACTGATAATGGTTTTGTTTTTACTTTTACTGTATGTGTACCATGGTGTTCATGTGGCTTCCAGAAACCAAACTCAGGTCATCAGGCTTAGTGCCTTTAAAAGGGAGTTGAGTCACCTTGCTGGGCCTATGTACTAATATTCTTAATAGTAAAGAACTGACAAGTAGATGAAATACTGTTAATTCTACACAATAGAACATGTGGTAAAAGTCCATGCATGTGCACACAGGAGCAACAGTACATGAATGTCTATGTGTACATGGAAATACAAAAACCCCAAGTTGTTCTGAGTCCCATTCATCCTAAGCAACAAACCTATAAATTTTCAGTTATAATGAAATGTGAAAATTATGCATAGGTGAGAATATAGCTCAGTAGTTCAGCTTAGCATGGCTGAGTTTGACCAGCACCTACTTCCATTTCTAAAAAGCTGAGAGCGAGCCAGGACTATCTGATATAAAAGAGCACAAAAATCCCTCTAGCAAATCTTTCCATTTAAAATAACCTCCAACTTTCGTTTTTGTTTTGTTTGTTTGTTTGGTTGGTTGGTTGGTTTTTCGAGACAGGGCTTCTCTGTATAGCCCTGGCTGTCCTGGAAGTCACTCTGTACACCAGGCTGGCCTCGAACTCAGAAATCCGCCTGCCTCTGCCTCCCAAGTGCTGGGATTAAAGGCATGTGCCACCATGCCCGGCTAACCTCCACCTTTCTTATACAGTGAAAGCCCAAATGCTAGGGCCTAGAGAGATGGCTCAGTGCTTAAGAATACTTGTTGCAGAGGAGACACACACACACACATATATGCATGTATATATATATATATATATATATATATATATATATATATATATATATACACACATACTGTTTTAAAAATCCTAAAATTTTAGCCGGGTATATATATATATATATATAAAATATCAAAAGAGTGCCTCAGAGGAGGAAAAAGAAGAAACAAACAACACAAACAACAGCTGAAAAAAAAAGTGAAGCGTGAAAGAACTGAGAGATGTACCTGATACATTTTTAACTACATCAGAAATGACCTCGAAAACCTTTATTAAAAGGCACAGAGGAACATTGGCTGCTCTTCTAGAGGACCCAGGTTCAATTCCTAGCACTCATCCATGCGGCAGTGCAGAACTGTCTGCAACTCCAGTTCCAGGGGATCTGACACCGTCACACAGACATATATATGCAGGCAAAACACAATGCACAAGAAACACCAGTAAGTATTTGTTTAGAGCCACAGATGAGATTCTCTGTGGTAGTACAGCCCTGTAATACTAGCACTCGGGTGGCTGGGGGGGGGGGGCTGCAACTTTAAGGCAAGCTAGTGAAACTTAGTGAGCCATTGTCTCAAAAATAAAAATAAAAATAAAAATAAAAATAAAAATAAGGGCTGTAGATAGCTCAGTGAGAGAAGAGTACTTGCCTAGTACTGCCAAGGCCGACTTCAATCCTAGCACTGAAAAGAAAAAAGGGGAGTGAGTGTATCAGACTCGGACTTGGTATAAAGCTCAGTGGTACAGAACTTTCCTCGCATGTGGAATGCCCTGGGGCTTGGATTCCCTGGAATGGCACAATCAAACAAAAAAGAATCCACTTTGATATAAAAGATTACATGGTGGCTAATTTTGTAACAGGGTGAGGGGTGATTGATCGATTTGAGGTCTTTTGCTGTTTGAATGCCGCCAACACCACACCACTTTTCAAAGTCAAGACCAGTGGAGCCACCTAATTCTTCACGCTTTTAATCCGGGTGGGAAGATAAGGAAATTTGTAAGTCATTTTCACACCTTCAAACACCTCTAAGGAGCCAGGAATATTTGCATTTTAAAGGAGACTTTGTCCTTAGGACTGGTAAGACTCAACTCTGCTTAGAGAACAGGGCCCTAGTTTCTTTTAACCAGAACACCTGAGAGATTGGCTTGTTGTTTATTTATACAAGTTTATACATGTTTAGTTGGTAAGTATCAGGATAGATTGCATTTTAAGAGAATACCAATTCTAAAGCAACCTACACACACACTCACACGCGTTAATTCCAAGTAAGATCTCTTTTCTTACTATCAGAACTCAAATTCTACTTTAAAAGCACTCTGAAAAAGTTTCATTAAGTGTTGGTAGATATCCAGAGCGCGTGGATGTAGGACAGGAAGCCGAAAGTCAGCAAATATTGATGAGCTCCTGGGAATCGTGAAACTGCCTGGCAGCAGCTTCTAGTAGGGAGTTTCAGACTGAAAACCGGTACAGATCAAAAGGGTGACAACCAGGGGCCCTAAACAAGCAAACAAAAGTTGGGAAAGCTGTACCCACTCCCTGGTTCCTGGGAATTTTTTTTCCCTTCATTTCATGGCAGCCTCGCAGGTGTAGGTCCACCGCTGGACAGGCCAGGAGTTACAGGGGACTGCCAGGCCCTTTCCCAGAGGGGGAGGGGAAGGAGACCCGGAACAGGAGCCATTGAAACTACCAGCAATGTTGGGAGCCGCCCGAGGGCGGCTAGGATGGAGCCGGAACCACACACCTATGGCTGAACAGAACCCAGCACCCACAGGTGACTCCCAACAGACGCGTCCCAGAAAACGAGGCCGCGAACCGGACGTCCCATCCAGCGCCCTGAAACCCCGACCAGCCTTCTGGGTCCGGACTATCTCAGGACTGTCACGGGGCAGACCCCGGGGTAGCCTTACCTTGGTGATGACCAGAGGCTCGCCATGCTCGCGGCCGCCCTTCAAGGTGAAGCCCCAAGGGGCGCCGCCGCTCAGCTGCACCTCCACCAGGCGGACGCCGTCGGTCGCCGGCGCCTCAGCTTCGGCCAGGCGCTCGGGCCGTGCACGGGGCTCGGCGCCCTCCATGACGCGGGGCGCTCAGCCCCTCCACACTCAGCCCTTCCACCCGCTAATGCCCACGCCCATGCACTCCGGGAAGCACGAACCGGCCCACCACCTAGGAGCCTCCAGGCGGCTGGGCCGCCGCCGCCACTACAGTAGCCGCCGGCCACCGCTGAACTTGCTTTGCAACTTGGAAAGCGCTACGCGGGCCGGACCAGGAGGGAGCGCGGAAAAGGGCGCGGGGAGGGGAACGGGGAGGGGGCGGAGCAGGCGCGCTCCTCTTCAGCATGGGCAGGGGAGAGGGAGGGGCCGGCTCCCGGGGGCGCGCACACGGGGTTTTCGCACTGACTGCGCTAGAGGTCCAAAGGGGTTTCTCTAGTGCGCTCAGCCGCTAGGGGTTAAGGCGCGCTCTCCGAGACCAGCGAAACCTGCCCGAACTGGACCTGGTCAGGCGTGAGGTCGCACGCACGGTCCCTCCCGCCCAGCTCTAGAGGCGCCGATGGGCTCGGGGAGGGTTGGGCGCCACCGGGGAAAGCCCTTGCAACAGGTGAGGTGGCGGAAGTGTCCAAACCGGACTAGGCGGGACCTGGAGGCGATCGGGAACCGAGTAGCTGCAGGCCAGCCCCTTCCAACTGGGAGCGGAATCGACCCAGCGCCTCCTCCTTTGAGCCAGTGAACCGCAAGTGCACAGGTGAAGCTCTGGCATTCCCGCTGTCCTGTATGGCCGCACCTTTGCTCCAGCGCCAAGACTCTGGAAAAGCTGTTCCGAAAACCATTAGCACACCAGAATGCCTGACCCCGGGCCACTCGCAGGCACATCCCAAAACTCTGGCCCTGAGGTTAATGCTGCGGGCAATTCCTTGCAGCAAAGGGACTCTGGACCTGATCTGTTGAGGGCCTTCTCATTCTTGCAAATTCCTTTCTGTAGTACCAGCAGGCAAACATAATAAATGCCATCCACCCAGCTGGCACTTTTGTCACAATTTAATAGGCCTTTCTTCCATCCAATTCCTACCCTTTATGTTCATAAAATTGTACCTCAAGTTGGGAGGCAGTTGCCCTCATGTATGTCTGAGCAGCCTGTGTGTGCCAGACAAGAAGCCAAAAAAGGGCAGACATCAGACCCCCTGTGAGTGCTTCACCGTGTGGGTGCTGGGAACCAAACCCAGCTGAGCTACAACCCCTTGCCACAAGTTCTTAAAATGTGTTCTGCGTTTATATCTCTAAAAAGGAGGAACTATCTGTTTGAAGTTAATGAAAGTTTGCCACTCTTTACGTTTTTATTTTATTAGTTTTAGAAATTATCTCAAAATCTGTGTAGCCACAGATGACTGAATTCCTTTCTATTCTCCTGCCTGCATCTCCCCAAGTGCTGTGATTCCAGGTATGAGTCACCATGCCTATTCATACTTTGCTGCTTTTCCATTTCCATGAAACGAGCCCACCTTAGAAATGTATACACTGATAGGAGTTTACACGTTTTACAGAGGGGAAAAGTTTTTTTTTTCCATTAATGTTTGTATTGTAGCTGGAGGCGGTTCCTGTTTCCCCAAACAGTTCCATCCTAATACTTTTAGCACCTGATAGCACTGGGAGGTGAAAGCAAGGACAACCAAGAGAACACTGGACCAAGAACACCTTTAGGCTTGGCTGCTGTGAAGCCTGAATAGGGAAGCTCAACTCTAGTCAGTTTGTTCAAACAGACCAGATGCATCACACAACAGAGACAGAGTGTCTTGGTTACTTTTTTGTTTGTTTGTTTGTTTTCTTTTTCTTTCTATTATTTCTTGTTGCTAGTGGGGTTTTTTTTGTTTACTTGTTTTGTTGTTTTTTTTGGGGGGGGGTTCTTTTTTTGAGAAAGGATTTTTCTGTGTAACTTTGGCTGTCCAAACTTGCTCTGTAGACCATCCATCCAAGTTTTGTGGTGGTATCGAAGTTGACCACACCTGTCCTTGCTCTCATCACACCTAGACTTCTATTTCTTGGGTATCTTGTGAAAATATCAAAATCTTGAAAGAGGTGACAGGGCCAGTGAGTTAGCCCAGCAATTGCTTGTCACTCAAGCCTGACAACGTAAGTTCAACCCCTGGAACCCATTTAATGGTGGAAGAAGGTAAGAAACACTCTCACAAAATTCTATGTGTGTGCATGCACAAATACCACAACACACACATGCAAATCAATAAAGTTCTTAAAATTTGTATTTATTTATTGTCTGGATATGAGTGTTTTGCTTGCAGGCAGGTCTATGCACCACATGTATTCCTGATGCATGTGGAGGCCAGAAGAAGAAGATATCAAATCCCCCTAAGACTAGAGGTATAAACAGATGGAATATGCTGGTAGGTGCTGGAATTTGAACCCAAGTCCTCTAGCCAGTGCTTTGGAAGAGCAATCAGTGCTCTTAGTAGCTGAGCCATCTCTCTGGCCCCACAGAAAATAAAAACATAAAAACTTTCTGATAACTTTCTGATAAAACTCTAGTTTTATCAGACTTGTACACTTCTGGTAGTAGCATCTCCCCCTCCCCCTCACCACACCTAGGACACACAATCTGACTGGGATTCCTAAAGTTACGATGTATTAGTTGATATATTCAGTTTCCCTTGGGAAGGCAGAGATATATTTTGTTCCTGGCTTCTTGCTCCTTGAGTTGAGTATTCAACTTCTTTACTCAAGAAGGCAAGCATATTCTGCTGGTGATGACCTAGAAGCCTCTACATCCATGGATGCAAGAGCTAAAGGTGTCTGTTTCATTTCCATAATCTGGCATTTATTTTCTTTGAGAGAAAAGAGGTGAAATCCTAGGTAATTATGTATAATTTGCTTTGTCCATAGGAATGGATAAATAACCAACTTTCATGCTTTAATCAATAACTAATCTATATGAAAATGTGATGATTGTTAACATTCTGTCTAAGCTCCGCCCCACAGTTACCTAGCAACAGCCAGGTATGCTTGACTCACTATAAAAGGGGCTGCTTGCCCCTGCCTCACTCTCTTGGTCTCTTGTTTCTCTCTTGCTCTTTCTCTGCTTCCCTTCCCTCCTTCTTCCCCATTCCCTTCTCCCCCCTCTCTCTCCACATGCTCATGACTGGCCTCTACTCCTCTACTTCTCTACTCTCTTTGTCTGCCTTTCTCTGCCTCTACTACCTTCTTAACTCCCCTCCCCATGCCCTGAATAAACTCTATTCTATACTATTCTGTCGTATGGCTGGTCCCTCAGGGGGAAGGGATGCCTTGGCATGGGCCCGCTGAGACATCCCCTTCCTCCATACCTCACCAAACCTCCATAGAACATATCTCTCCTCTCTTTATCTTTTTATAGACACGTCAATAATGGAGCTGGAATGGACCTTAGTATTTTCCTAGCAAGTGAATTATGTCGGGGTCAGTCACCAACACTGAAAGAAAATGTTGCCTTACTCTGGGTTTCTACAAGCTATTTTGTGAACATTAGAATTAATTTAGCTGCAGAGCTACCAGTGATAAAGCTACATGCTAAATGCCTGCTTCTGCCCAATCAGATGGCAGAAGGATTTCACACAAGATCTTATTAGTTGCAGTATTTATAGATCTTTCTTTGTAGAGCGATGTGCAGGGAATAGAGGGGGTCCATCTAGTCTGTTTGTGACAAGCACCATTCTGTACTTCACATGTCATAAATTCATTTGTTTTGCATAATTAATATACATTAATAAAAATGTTATGCTTTCAAAATAGCTAATCTTTATGAAATGAAGCTCAGTTATTTTAGGCTTGTCTTCTAACAAAGGAGATTTATACTCAAGATGTTTTTTGAGATCAGAATGCCACAGTTTTTTAGATTTATTTATTTAATATGCAGTGTTCTCCATTCATATATGCCTGCACACAAGAAGGGACCAGATTTCATTATAGGCGATTATGAGCAACCATATGGTTGCTAAGAATTGAACTCAAGACCTCTGGAAGAGCAGCCTCTGAGCCATCTCTCCAGTCCAAATGGCACATTTTTTACACAAACCGTTCAATTTAGTGGTAAAATGGCAAATATGGCTACATTATCCACACAAATTTCTAGTATAGTATTATTTCAGAGAGTGGCCAGAAAGATGGCTCAGTCGTTAAGAGTATTTTATTTTATTTTATTTTGGTTTTTTTCAAAACAGGGTTTCTCTGTATAGCCCTGGCTGTCCTGGAACTCACTTTGTAGACCAGGCTGGCCTCAAACTCAGAAATCCACCTGTCTCTGCCTCCCCAGTGCTGGGATCAAAGGCCCGGCAAGAGTATTTTTTTAAGATTTATTTATTATTATATGTAAGTACACTAGCTGTCTTCAGACACTCCAGAAGAGGGCATCAGATCTCATTACAGATGGTTGTAAGCTACCATGTGGTTGCTGGGATTTGAACTCAGGACCTTTGTAAGACCAGTTTGTGCTCTTAACCGCTGAGCTGAGCCATCTCTTCAGCCCCAAGGATTTTCTTTCCTTTCTTCCTTTCTTCCTTCCTTTCTTCCTTCCTTCCTTCCTTTCTTTCTTTCTTTCTTTCTTTCTTTCTTTCTTTCTTGTTGTTATTATTATTATTGTTGTTATTATTATTATTATTTTGGTTTGGTTTTCTGAGACAGGCTTTCTCTGTATTGGCCAGGCTGTCCTGGAACTCACTCTGTAGAACAAGCTGGTCTTGAACTCAGAAATCCACCTGCCTCTGCCTCCCAAGTGCTGGGATTAAAGTCATGTGCTACCATTGCCTGTTGTTTTTCCAAAGAACTAAGACTAGCCGGGCGTGGTGGCACACGCCTTAATTCCAGCACTCGGGAAGCAGAGGCAGGCGGATTTCTGAGTTCGAGGCCAGCCTGGTCTACAGAGTGATTTCCAGGGCCGCCAGGGCTACACAGAGAAACCCTGTCTCGAAAAAAACAAAACAAAAACAAACAAATGAACAAAAACAACAAACAAACAAAAACCCAAAGAACTAGGACTTAGTTCCTACATGATGGCTGACAACCATCTCTAACTACTTCGAAGGGAGCCAATACCCATTCCTGACCTCCTCAGCCACCTGGCATGTACATAGTACACAGTACATTTAGGCAAACACATTCACATAATATAAAATTAATCTAGTAAGGCAAGGGGGCTGAAAATGCAAGTCAATGGTAGAAAACATGATACTTTAATACCAAAATAAAACAAACAAACACCCCTAAGGAACAAAACGGATAAAAGGCAATACTATTTTCCCCTTAATATACCATATTCCTATGAATTCAGACAGGAAAACTGTCACAATTAGAAAGTAAGAGGGTGGTTAAAGAAAGACTTCCACAACATGAAGCTATCCTTTTTGCCATTGTCACCTTACTCCAGTGTTCTACTAGCTATTGTTGCAAACACTGGAATTAACTTAGCTGCAGATCTGCCGGTGGTAAAACAAAATGATAAATACTCCCTCATCTACCCAATCAGATCTTGAAAGGCTTTCACATAGAATCATGTTAGTTGTAATATTTATGGATCTCTGTAGAGAACTATGCAGTGATCTGAAGAGGGTCCATGTAGCCTGTCTATATAACCAGGGTACTTCACATTTCACATTTAGAGTTTGTATACTGGGCCCAGCATTGTGTTGAAATAGAAAGCCTCCACAAGGAAAAACTATCTTCACAGAGTACCTGATGGTATGTCAGACACATGGTACACAAGTCCTCTTAACAAACATGTGAATATATCTGTCACCCCAGTGTACAAATGAAAACATTAAGACCCAGAGAGTTGTTTTAACTTACTTTGGTCAGAGCACCCATGCCTCTTCTGAAAGACATGTTTTTCTCAAGCGAACATAAGGCTTTCCTAGTGCCAGCATTCAGTAGTCTCATTAGACAGGTTTCTCTGGGTGGGTATGTTTATTCCTAAACATTCATGGGACACTAGGTGACCCTTAGAGATCTCCTGCAATTCTGTATCATTTAGGATATGGTCTGTTGATGACATAGGGTCTTCCAATATAACCCAAATCTCCCTGGAGCTTACCATGTGACCCAGGATTGAAAGAACCCCAAAGGGAGGCCCTCACTCAAGTCTTGGGATAATAGCGAACCCCAAAGAACTCACGAGAGACCAAGCTTGATGCAAACCACATGAGGCTTTATTGGGGAAAGCCAAAGCTCTGGGGACGACTCATATCCCACGCAGGGGTAGAAGAGTCACCCCCGAAGGAAAAGAGGTCCCAGTTTTTATAGGCCCTCAGGGGGGAAAGGAGAAGGAGGGAGTAGGGGATTTCCCGATCTAAACAATATCTATTCTAAAATGATTTCTCAAGAAATGGGTATGGGAGGGGTACAAGGAAAGAGTCTGGTGCAGGTGCAGCAACTCAGGATTGGCCCAGCTGTGGTTGCTGGGGAGATTTTCCGACTCTTCCCCAGCAACCAATATCATAAACACCTGACAATGGGCTTCATCAGTGGGCACACACATGGGTTCAAGGAACGGTCAAAACATTGGCAGACACACGGGTTCAAGGAGTGGCCAGAGCATTGTGCACCTCTATTTTTCTAAATCAGTGAAGCTAGTTCTGCTAACAATGAAATCTATTTTGCCGATTTCAAGGCTTCTGTGACCTTTTACATTCTGTCAGGATCTTTCAGGATGTTCTAGAAATCATGAACCTCTTGTTTCAGTCTCTATGGTGGCATGTTCTTTAATATGTCACATATGTGAGTCAGATTGGTTGCCAAGCCCCTGAGGTGAGTCAGGAAGGTGAGGCAGGAGGATCATTTGAGCCCAGAAATTTATGACAACCTAGGCAGTATGAAGCCATAGATCTTTTGTTTAAAAAAGCATATGAGTTACATGAATTTTTTTCATAATCACAACTGACAGGCTGCCTGTCTTGCAACTAGGAAAAAGTAAATGGAAGATGGGGACAGTGGTACATTCTTTTTTGTTTGTTTGTTTTGGTTTGGTTTTTTTGTTGGTTTTTTTTTTTTCCAAGACAGGGTTTCTCTGTGTAGTCCTGGCTGTCCTGAAAGTCACTCTGTAGACCAAGCTGGCCTCGAACTCAGAAATCTGCCTACCTCTGCCTCCCGAGTACTGGGATTAAAGGCGTGTGCCACCATGCCCAGCACAGTGGCATGTTTTTATAATCCCAGTACTCCAGATGTGGCAGCAGAAGGATACAGAGTTTGAGGTCAATCTGGACTACATACTGAGTTCCAGGCCAGTTTGAGCTAATATTGACACTATTTAAAAAAAAAAGCTCACAAATTTTAAAAATAAGTGGATATGCTGGACAGAATTCATGGGGCAGAAGGAGGCAGATCTCTTGAGTTCGAGGTCAGCCTGGTCCACATCACAAGATCCAAGACATCCAGGACTACAAAGAAACACAAAATAGAGCTTTTATTTCATCCATTACCCACTTTTGTTTTATTATTTGTTTCTTGGTTTCTTGAAAGAAGGTCTTATTTAGCTTATGCTGGCCCCAAACATCTCGGAGATCCGCAGTAAGTGTAGGGTTTTGTCAGGTGAGGACTCGGAATAAAGGATACCCATTGACAAAAATGTCCTTCAAGAAAAAGTAGAGAAGCTTCAGGAGTGGAAAATAGAAGTCTTTTAATGAGTACAGAAGTTCCCCAGCAATGTCAAAGTCAGATTGTTAAGCATTATCCATGTGCAAAGCAACACTCTAAAATAGTAGTCTACTCTGTGTAAGGATTCCATTTTCATGGTCTCAGTTACCATAAAAAACGAATACACATATATAATATTTTAAGAGAGCACAGTTACATTTCTTTCATTATTAACATTGTCATAATTGCATTTTATTATTAGCTGTTAGTCTTTTCTTATGATCTACTTTATAAGAATACTTTATCATAGGCATTCATGTATAAGGGAAAATAATCAGATTGGATTCTGGTGGTGTTTGTGGTTACAGATGGAGGGTTGTTTAGAGAGAAATTCAAATTTTTTTATAGATATTAGAAAGAGTTAAAAAAAAACACTATAAGAAATTCCATCCCCATTAACAATAGACTTTTTACTCTGGTGACATTGTTATCTTAGCTATGTGTGAAAAGTCCCTTCAATTATGAAACCATCTTAAGAAGAAGAATGGGGCTGCAGAGATGGCTCAGTGATTAAGAGGTCCTGAGTTCAATTCCCAGCAACCACATGGTAGCTCACAACCACCATGTAATGGGATCTGATGCCCTCTTCTGTTGTGTCTGAAGACAGTGACAGTGTACTCATATACATAAAATAAATAATTTATTTTTTTAATTAATTTATTTTTGAGACAGGGTTTCTCTGTATAGCCCTGGCTGTCCTGGAACTCACTTTGTAGACCAGGCTGGCCTCGAACTCAGAAATCCTCCTGCCTCTGCCTCCCAAGTGCTGGGATTAAAGGCATGTGCCACCACTGCCCAGCTATAAATAATTTTTTTAAAAAAAGAATAATAATGATACTGTTTAAGATCTGTTTTCAAAATCTCCTTGGTGGGAACAATTCTTAGACTGAGGAATCAGCTTCTAAATGGAATTTATCAGGGAGTGGGCAGTGCTACTGAGCTAATTGTCCTGCATCAACTGCTAACTCTCTATTGTGGCTCAAAACACTGGTCCAGGGAGTGGGTGGGTTGGGAAGCAGGGCAGGGTGAGAGTATAGGGGACTTTCAGGATAGTATTTGAAATGTAAATGAAGAAAATATCTAATAATAAAAAAAGAACATCTAAACACACACACACACACACACACACACACTGGTCCAGATGGAATCACATCTTTATGTCACTGCCTCATTAATCTCTTACTACCCTTACCACTCAGACTTCCACTGATGGGGCACCAATCTTTTGCCCCATCTTGAATTTGATATTGGTTATATAGGAAGTCATCTATGTGAATGGATGCAGACTGAGAATTATAGATAGCCTTATTAAAACCAGCAATTCCAATGCTAAAACAAACCCTGGATGGTTTTGCTGTTTCATTAAAGCCTAAACTATAAAAAATGATAATATGATTACATGATCCTAATAACTGATTACATGCCTGTGATCCCTGACCTCAGGAGGATGAGCCAAGAGTGTTGTTAAAGAGTTCCAGGCCAGCCTAGGCTACATATCTGGAGTATCTCTAAAAAGATATGAAAAGTGGCATAAACCTCCATCTGATAAAATGCAACATATGTCAATCATCTTTACTGAAGATTAGTTATTTATCCTTTTAATAGCACCCGAGCCTATAATGATGAAACCTGATACCCTTCTGTTAATAGCTATCTGTAGAAACTCTTCTATTTTCTGCCTGTTATGTCAGTGTCAGGTGTATGTATAGAGGTTGATTTTTGCCCAGAGCTCAGTGTCTGGAAAGGCAAAGAGACAGACAAAGGATGTGTATTCCTTGTCATTCCTAGTGACCTCATGTCAGTACTCGGGGGTCTCCGTGCAGATCATGAGGTCACAGGGTCCTCCTGTATGCCCTTTGTCATCCATACTACACGGAGCACCTGCAGCTGCTGCTGTCTCCATAAATAACCTTATATCAGGAGGCATCACTAGCCTGTGAGCACGCCTTTGATCCCAACACTCGGGAGGCAGAGGCAGGCGGATTTCTGAGTTCGAGGCCAGCCTGGTCTACAAAGTGAGTTCCAGGACAGCCAGAGCTACACAGAGAAACCCTGTCTCGAAAAACAAAACAAAAACAAAAACAAAACAAAACAAAACAAAAAAGCACAACTTGTTAATGAACCAGCACAAAGAATACTAAGGAGCTCCTTGGTATTTGGCCTCATGAGAGGCCAAATCTTTGTCTCTCAATGTCCAGACAGCCTGTTCAATTGCCCAGCTCCAAGATATGTCAAAGAGATGTTGCTAAAGGAGCTAAGACAGTGCACCAGAGAAAAAGAAAAATGAGATGGGCTGCTTTGGTTTGAGGTCACAGACTGCAAAAGGAGGAAGCAGAATCTAGATCCCACACCATCTGTCTTCAAGCTGCTCATGAGAAACAGAGTGGCCCTGGTTTTTATTCCCAGACATGAGCATCTGAACAGAAGCCCAAGGAAGAGATTTACCTGGGGACTTCTCACCAGCCTGGTGTTCATCCAGGCTGCTTCTGGTCTGCTCTGAAGTCCTTTCTTGACCCGGGGGACCTCAGGCCTTCTGGCTCAGCCTAAGGAGAGCTATCATCTTCCCTGTCTATCTAAGAGGATCTGTAAACTTCCTCATCTACACAAGGGGGGGGGGACTAAGATATTCTGCCTCTACTCAATGGATCCTATAACCTTCACCTTGCTCCTAAGGGGAACTGGTGACTTATATATACTGTATATATCACAGAGACTTAAACTTGAATAATAATATTTAATTACAGTTAAAATTTATAACTGAACATTTATACAGTACATGTATCAATTAACTATGAATTAAGTTATTAATAACATTGAGAACAATTTTGAAGTATAAGCAGCACAAGGGAATGCTAGGGCAGTGAGGCACAGGAGTGGGTAGGTGGGTAGGGGAGCACCCTCATAGAAGCAGGGAGAGGGGGAGGGGAATAGGAGGTCTGCAGAGAGGAGAAGGGGGGATAACATGTGAAACGTAAATAAATAAAAATAACCAATAAAAAAGAATCCTAATGTAGTGGTTAGATAGATGGCTCAGCAGTTAAGAGCACTTGCTGCTCTTCCACAGTACCCAGATTCAGTTTCCAGCACCCATGTTAGCTCACAACTGTGAGGAGCAGGTGTGGCAGCAGTCCCAAGATGGCGCCCAGGACTGCAGCCAAGTCTTATGACTTGCACCTGACTTCCTCATACACCTGAATATAAACCACGACCATCTTGAGAGCTGCGCAGCTGCACCATGATGCTGGCGGTGTAAACAAGTCCATATTTGGTGGAGACATGCCCCTGCCGCCCTGATTGGCTGAAGCTGTGTGCCTGGTGAGGTGGCATGGCCTGCTATGAGTGGATGGGGGCTGAGAGTATATAAGAGTGAGAGGCCCGGGGTTCGGGGGAGAAAAAGATGAAGCAAGAGAGATGAAGACTGGAGCTTGCTGAATAAACTGCTGTTAGAAGAATTGGTGGTTGTGTCGTTCTTGCTGGTTGAGAGCGGACGCAACACACAACCATCTGTAATAATCATCTGATGGATAAATACTCTCATCTGGCCTTAATGGGTGTGAAGCACACCTATGGTGTACATTCAGGCAAAACACCCATACACATAAAAAACAATCTCAATATAACAAATCAGTTATTTGTCTTAGCAGAATTGATATCATTTCACTGTATGCATTACATGAATAGTTTTTCTGACATAATGGGAGAGGTTAGAAACCCTGTGGATATTTTCTATACACTCTTTTCACCTGAAAACTCTCTGTTTATGGTTCAAGTGTGAAAATTGCCAGATTTCTCATCATTGTCAGAGAATACAGGCTTGACTGAAGTGGGACTTCTAAACGGGCACTGACCTAGCAGGTACATGGTGGGATTTAAGGAGTCCTGGAGTAAACCTTTTTGTTTTTAATTTTGAGATAAGGTCTCTTTGTGGCCCTATTAGTCAAGGAGCTCACTCTGTAGACCTAGCTGGCTTCAGACTCACAGAAATCTGCCTGCCTCTGCCTCCCAAGTGCTGGGATTAAAGGTGTACACCAATAAACCTGGCTAGAGTAAAACTAGAAGTAAACTAGACTAATCAGGAAGCTTTAAATTGGAAAATTTCCACCCCTCTGGTAATCTTGGTCCTGTTTCACCATTCATGCACATAGGTGTATCAGTTGGTCAAGGGTGGTAGCACACCATTTTAATACCACTACTCTGGATGTAGAGACAAATTGATTTATGTGGGTTCAGGGTTCAAGGTCAGTCTGGTATACAAAGTCAGACCCTGTCTCAAAAACATAAAGGTAAAACCCTCAAGTCTCTGTGTGTGTGTTTGTGTGTGTGTGTGTGTGTGTAAGTTGTTTTATTTGGTGTTTGCTTATTTGAGACAAGATCTCACTGTGTAGTGTTAGCTGGCATGGAACTCACTGTGTAGACCATGATAGATGTGAGGCTTGCCTTTGTCTCCAAAGTGCTGGAATTAAAGATGTCATTAATTTAAATGGAAGGTCTCTGTGGGCTTCCATGAGAAAGGGCCACAAAGGAAGATACTATTTCTTTCTTGGATGTATTCAGAGGAGCCAGGCTTAGTGGATAAACATCAGTAGGTTGCATCTCGGGCATCACATGAAGATGTCACAGACAGAAACAGGAACTGTCTGGTTAATGGGACATAGCTCTCCAGAGAGACCAGTTAAGAGAAAATGGGAGGTTAGGGGTTGCAGGTTTTGTAGAGGTAAGGTACAAGGAAGGCCTGGTGGATGGAGAAATTGCTACCCCTTTCCCACTTCTGGTGCTCCTCCCCCATCTCTCCCTCTGCATATCCAGCATTAGCCTCGTGAGACCTCGTGGCCTTTGAGGAGGGCACACCGCCCAGCTGGAGCCTTTGCAGCCTAAGGGCTGAGGTTCGGGAAGAGGCACAGGGCACATGACGCCCAATCTCCCTCACCAGCCCAGCACCTGATCAGGAAAAGCTGAAAGCTGTGGGTTCCGCAAACCAGAGACCGGTCCCTGAGCAAGACGAATGGCCTCCCCGCGCCTGGGAATTTTCTGCTGCCCTACGTGGGACGCAGCCACACAGCTGGTGCTAAGCTTCCAACCGCGGGTGTTCCATGCCCTGTGCCTGGGAAGCGGCACTCTCCGCCTGGTGCTTGGCCTCCTTCAGCTCCTATCAGGGCGTCGATCTGTTGGTCACAGGGCGCCTGCGACATCCCCAGCCGCCTCAGTCCACATCCTCCGTGCTGCCACTGCCTGTGACTTGCTTGGCTGCCTGGGTAAGGGCGCGCAGCCAGCTCTTTGGGGTTAGGATATGCAGCTGGCAGGGTGGAATGTGCTGGGTTCACGGGATCTGCCCTCGCTTAAGGATGGTACAGAATTCACTGTTTGGGATCTGCTCTGGCCAAGATGCCTGGACTCAGAGGGTAGTCTAGGTTTGAGAACAGATAAAAGCTTTGAGATATGTGACTGGCTCTTGGGTCCAGAGCAGGGCTGGATCTATTTACCTGGTGACTGGATAGTACTAGAGAATTCTGCAGAGTGACTGGTAAAATTAATGTCCATGGAACTTTAACAAAAGTATCCTGTTGGGTTTGTTAGTGGAACTTATTAGGGAAACCTCAGACATGCAGGTGTAGTTAAAATCCAGAAACAAAGGAAACCAGAAACAAAACTGCAGGTCCTTGGTTACCTCTATGAGAAGAAATAGACAAATAGACACCAGACCTTCATCTGTATGCATGTCCCTTTTTTTTGTTTTGTTTTGTTTTTAGAGACAGGGTTTCTCTGTATAACCCTGGCTGTCCTGGAAGTCACTCTGTAGACCAGGCTGGTCATGAACTCAGAAATCCACCTGCCTCTGCCTCCCGAGTGCTGGGATTAAAGGCGTGCACCACAACTGCCCTGCGAATGTTCTTTCTTGTGTGTTTGTTTGTTGTTTGCTTTGTTTTTGTTTTGAATCTGAAAGTACTGTCTTTTGAGCTGTTGTGGAAATTACCAGGGCCCCTGGGTAAAAAGCTCTACCAAGCAGCTCTATCTCCGGCCCCTCAAGTACAAAAAGTGCTATCTGGTACAACACTTTAAAATCTTTTCCGCTCCCCAGAGAAGATTGATGGCTTGTGGGTGCTGCATTAATTTACATAATGTTTTATGGGAATATAGCACTGCCCAGCATCTGCTGCTCCTGATCTGAGACCCTGTTAGCCCTGCTAGGACAGAGTACAAAGCTGGAAATAGACACCGTGGTCCACAAAAAAACTAAAACAAAATAAAACAAAATCATAGTTAACTACCTGGCCCTTAGCAAAATGAATTTGCCAATATCCTCTTTCGACTAGAGCATAATAAACTTTACTGAGCTCTAAACTAGACTTATTTTATCTGCTTAGTGTGGAAATTGTCCAATATGCATGAAGGTAGTCTATAATTATAAGGAAGTATCCCGAATCTCCAGATGTCCCTCCTCTAGCTTTGCAGATTTCTCTCTCTCTCTCTCTCTCTCTCTCTCTCTCTCTCTCTCTCTCTCCTAGCTGGGTTAATTGGAAGCAAATTCCAGACTTGGTGCATTTCTGTCTGTTAGGTTCCAGTTTAAAAAAAAAAAAAAACCAAACCTAAAAGATTTGTGCAGTGAAAAAAAAATTTGTGCAGTGTAACACCAATGCCACTTGTACTTTAAAATAATTAAAACCAAGTTCTCCATATCATGTGTAGTATTCATTTGTTTCCTATATGGTCTGCGAGAGTGAGACTGTTAATATAAGACCCAAATTCTGTCTATGCTTTGTCATTTCCTGATGGTGCTGTGCCTGTGGGAGAACTGCAGTTTTCAGTCATTGCTCTTTTCCTTGAGGTAAAGGCTGTGTGTCCTGTGTTCATCTTCCTGTGTACTTCACCTTGAGAAGGTCCCTGGATACAGGTGACTGACTGTGCCAAGGCCCAGACCTGCTTTGTCCCATTGCCAAGAGTCACAAAAATGTGACTAGGTTTACTGAAGAGTTTGAGTTTAGATGAATACTCTGTAAATCCCAAGTCACTCTCTCATATTTGGAAAAGCTATTTTCTTTCCACGAGGGATAGATTCACGTTTAGTGCAAGATAATTCAATCTGGTGTTTTCTTGATTCCTTAAGGATATTCTCAGGGTAGATAACAATATCAATTCAATTTAGTCATGTAACCTGAATGTTTTGAAATAAAGAGGTATCTAAATATTTTGAGTAGGAAAAGGACACTGTCCCTCAGAACATCAGCTAAATGAGGTGGTAGATACGGGACGGAAGTCAGGAGAGGGCTGAGGACTGACCCTTCTGGAAGCTATGAAATACAAGTACTCATCTCACAGGCCCCTGGCCCAGTTTTAGATCTATGAAGACAGGCCCATTATGTGGCCATAGTGAACCTATGGAGAGCTAATGCTGCTACTGCCTCTGGGGGGCTTAAGTCAATGACATGTGATCCTGCACCACAATGCCTACCTAGTTTCTCCTCTAACCTTTATTGAGCGCCAAGAAGAGCTAGATTGCTGACAATTCTAAAGTACTTTTCAGAAAAGCTATTATTTTTTTTTTAATTGGGAATGGCTTAGTGATTAGAAGATATGGCTTTAAGAGTTTAGGAACGACACAGTAGTGCATTACTCAGTACATATGTTATGGATTGCTGCGTAGTGGTACATATGCATCTTCCCAGCTCCTTATATCATGAGTACCTAGCGTGAATATTAAAAGATACAGGTGAAAAATATAGATCTGCTAGTGGTGCTGTAATTCCCAAACACCAAACAAATGAGGGGCAATGCTGTTTCTGCTTATAGTTTGACTAGATAATGAAGTGCTTGGGACAACTCTGACAGTAAAAATTAACTTAGATGCTCGGCCTTCATTTTCTTCTTTATCATTACACACCAACATGTCTGTTTTTCTCCTTTCTTTCCTTCGTTTTCTTTTTTATATCCCTCCCCCTAAAGCAACCAGATTGCTTCAGATTTGAATTAGGAACAAATAGTTTTTTACTCTCTAATTCTCATACAGGAATCGTTATCAGGTCCACAGTGTGGATAGCCTACCCAGAGTTCATTGAAAACATTTCCAATGTGAATGCAACAGACATTTGGCCTGCTACTTTCTGTGTGGGGAGCGCAGTAAGTTACCTTCCTTTGTTCACCCTCCTCCCTTTGCTCCTTCTACAGGGTGGTCTTCAAAGTCAGCAGAGCAGACACTGGGAGCTGTGAGGAATGCAATTCTCAGGTCTTGCCCTGGACTTGAGGACCAGGAGTCAGTGTGAACCTGGGGTACAGATGGACACAGAAGTCTAAGAATGACCCTATCAGTGTCTCAGCTTTCCCCTTACACACACATACATATATACCCTCTCCATAGTGTCCACAGCTCCAATCAAAGCCAGCTACAGAGAAAAACGAAGAGATTGGATGTTTTTCTAAATGAAATATATTTAAATATACATTAAATATTTTGTCTGAAATTTTTGTATAAATAAATCCTTCAGCAAATACCTATGTTTCATACAGAAAAACATGCTATGCTTTCTGCACTGCACTGCCCCTCACAGGAATGATGTATAGGGCATGGATGCCATATGGAGTCTCAGTTCCTCTACAGAATTCCCAGCTTAATTCCATTCACACTCCCTTTGTTTTCCTAACTACATTCCAATGACTACCCTGTCTCAACCAACTTTAGTAAGGTACATTGATTTTATGCTGCAACCCACACTCCACTCTTGTCATCCCCTTCACCCAAGCACATTCTGAGTTTCTCAGGTCCACAATTTTCCCTTCTCAGAAAGAGAGCTGCTACCTTAAACCACAGGAGTCCTTCCTCCATTATAAACTAGGCACCATGGACCTCTACCTACCTTGTCTAAAAGCACACCAAAGACAGAGTTTCCATGTCAAATCCAACTATATAAACAAAGGGCCAATACATACTCTTATTGGTCACAGCCACCCTGAGTTCCAGCGAATGTGTCCATATGGGATAGCTCACTCACCCATGATTCCAGGAAAACTTGTGTCTGCCTCCCATTTAAGGCATGAGTAGGACACCTCATGCCTGCTGCTCGAATCTCTGATGCTGAACTCCTGTTGATTATAGATGTGGATCCAGCTGTTGTACAGTGCCTGCTTCTGGTGGCTCTTTTGCTATGCAGTTGATGTATACTTGGTGATCAGGAGATCGGCGGGACGGAGGTATTTATTGACTGGGAACACAAATAGGGGTGTTTTTGCTGGTTCTGTGAGTAAAATTCAGACAGACTATTGGGCATTCAAAGGTTCTTTGCAGTGTGGCTCACACCATACATCAAACTGTCAATTGGACTTCTATCCAGAAATAACTATGCCTGCTCATTCTTATAATAACATTTTTTGGACACTTGGTCTTACTATGAAATCCAGGCTAGCCCTTTAGTCTAGAATCCTTCTGCCTCAGCCTCTTTTCTTCTCCTTCTCCTCCTCCTCCTCCTCCTCCTCCTTCTTTTTTGGTTTCCTGAGACAGGGTTTCTCTGTGTAGCTGTCCTGGAAGTCACTCTGTAGACCAGGCTGGCCTAGAACTCAGAAATCCGCCTGCCTCTGCCTCCCAAGTGCTGGGATTAAAGGCGTGCGCCACCACTGCCCAGCCTGCCTCAGCCTCTTGAGTGTTTGGATTATAGATGTTTGCCACTATTACCAGATGACAGCTCACTTTGGTAAGATACCAATGGCAAATTCAAAGCATCAGGATTCTTACAACCTTGTAAATAAGTAACTTGGGAAATTAAATAGAGACTGTTGGAAATTTCAAGTGAAGAGCATACATATTCAAGACCCTGGGAGCCGGGTGTGGTGGCGCACACCTTTAATCCCAGCACTTGGGAGGCAGAGGCAGGCGGATTTCTGAGTTCGAGGCCAGCCTGGTCTACAGAGTGAGTTCCAGGACAGCCAGGGCTATACAGAGAAACCTTGTCTTGAAAAACCAAAAAAAAAAGACCCTGGGTTCAATTCCAGTGGCCAAATCAAAATAAACATACAAAAAGTGGGGGAGGGAGAAATCAAACATTTGCGAGATGTGGAAGTAAACCCTATGTGAGAGTCCTCACGCTCAATATCCTCCCACACAATAGCATCCTGGTTATTATTCCAGGGGCTTTAGTAATAAGTTTGAGGGAACCATTCATTCCAGCAGGCAGGATGATGATGATGATGACGATGACGATGATGACACCAGCATTTAGAAGATCTGGGCAGAGTATGGCTTCTGAGGATGCCCTATCTTGTAAAAATTTACTACATGGGACATGGAGCCCCAGAAACTTTACAAGGGAAAGGTTTTATCAGCGTTAAGAAACACTGTGAGGAATGGCGTGAGCTCCCCATTACAGAGAAGCAGGGCACATATAGCATAGGCAGCAAAGATGCCAGGTTTCTGCAGAGACTGAGTCTCACCTTGGTGCCTGGTACAGTCCTACTTCTTAGAGTCATAGGCAAAGTGTGGGTGTGTTCTCACTGGTTGGAATGAATCTGGGCTGGGAGTGTCACTTCCAAAGCCTCCATCCTCTATCCTTCCCTTTGAAGAGGCTGCTGGTGTCCAGGGTAATGAGTGTAGCTGCTTCTACAGATGGCCACTGAGAGACTGAGTCTGGTGGGGAGAGGTATCTTGTGAATTCCAGGGCAGGGGCTCAACTTGGCAAATGTGGGTGGCTAAACTTCACATGTCCTTTGAGCTCCTGTCAGCACTTACCTGCTTTCTTTGTCCGGGAGAAGAACATTTTCTCCTTTAAATCCAATCCCAAGAAAGGTAATTAAAGCTTCAATTTCAGCTCTTCACTGTAGCTCCATCCTGGTGTGGAATATACAGGTTTCAAACACCATTAGATAGGGCTTGAGATTTTGAAAAAGGCCTTGGACTAAAGGTATGGTATTGTAAGAAAATGACAGTATGGGTCTCCATGGGACACACTTGAGTAATCTCAAGTACCCCAGAGACTGAGGCAGGAGGATCTGTAGTTGGGAGGTCAATTCAGGCTGAATAATGAGAACCTGTTACAAAAAGAAATCAAAGTGTGGGTGACCATGGAATTGGTTGGTCTTGCATCCTGGACTGCCCACTCCCCACCTTGTAAAATGCATCCAGTGTGACCCAAGGTATGGGGAGGATGTGGTGGAATGTGCAGACCCTGCTGTCATCAACAATAGAGTCCCCCTATAGAGAGAACTTCTTTGAGGTAGCTGGATCTCCATATAGCCTAGACTTCTGACAATAATAACATTGCTGTTGTGCCCCCTCCAGCTTCCTGCCCCTGTGAGGCCAGCGGATGGCCACTCCAGGAACTGTCAACAATGGGGGAGACAAAATATGCTGGAGTCATTTCCTTGTGTTTTCCCAGACAAATGGCACAAAATGTTCTTCTCTAGAAGCTTTGTATGCCAGCCTCTGCTTCTTTCTCTGCTTAGTGTAGGTCCTGGTCCACTGTTCTGATCCACAAGCTTACTTTCTGTTCATAGAGCTGGTCTTCAAAGTCAGTATCCCAATCAGATGTGGATGTCATTTGCTAGGTATCCTGTTGAATCTTGAATGGCAGCTAGTGTGTGTGACTAATGGAGCCCAATCACAAAGAAGCATCTATTTGAATGTTGTCCACTGCTCCATGGGATCAGCTGACTTTGTGTGAAGCTAATTCTTCAGAGTTGCTGATAGCATATAGGAGACCATGTCATCAAATCTGGGAGACTGGGTGACAAGGATAGGACTGGGTGTGTATGTGCAAAAATAAAGATAAAAGAAGGACATGGCAGGAATTTGAGCTATGCCTGGAATGGGAAGTGCAGAGGAAGTAGGAAGAAAAGAAAGCTCTCCGATAGCCTGGAGAACTTGAGCTCTCTAGTTTCCCACCAGCTCATGAGACACAGCTTCTTAGTTTGAGCCTTTAGATTGTACTCTTTGTCTGATTTTCATGCAAAATATCCACCCCTTTATTTATTATTTACTTTTACGTGTGTGTATATGTGTGTGACTGTCTTGGGGCTTCTGCATGTAACTACAGATACCTGAAGAAGTCAGAAAAGAGAATCACCTGGATCCCTAGAGCTGGATTACAGACAAATAAATATTACGGGGCTGGGGTCCAGTTTAGTCAGAACAACTGGCTGACTGCATGAAAATACCATTTAACCCAGTAATTTCACACACACACACACACACACACACACACACACACACACACACACCACACACACACACACACACACACACACACACAAGGAATTGAAAACAGGAACTCAAATAGCTGTATATATATGTTTATAGTTTTGTTTGTTTGTTTGTTTGTTTTTTCGAGATAGGGTTTCTCTGTGTAGCCCTGGCTGTCCTGGAACTCACTCTGTAGACCAGACTGGCCTCGAACTCAGAAATCCGCCTGCCTCTGCCTCCCGAGTGCTGGGATTAAATATGTTCATAGTTTAACCCAGTAATTTCACACACACACACACACACACACACACACACACACACACACACACCAAAGAATTGAAAACAGGAACTCAAATAGCTGTATATATATATGTTCATAGCAGAACAACCCATAGTAGCCAAAAGGTAAAAGCAATCTAAATTTCCATTGGTGGGTGTATGAAGGTGAAGAATGGGGTCTTCCCATATATAATGGTGTATTAATCAGCTGTGAGAAACATGCTGCATGAAAAAAAGCATACAGAAAAGCTACAAAATGTATGAATATCTAGAACAGACAATTCCACAGAACAGAGCATATTACAATCCAGAAGGAGTGGTAGTGACTGCTAATGGGAACGAGGTATTTTATGGTCACCAAAATATTCTGGAACTATCTATCTGTTGTGATGGATAAACAACACTTTGTATATGCAAAAATGTCCTGAAATTGTTCATTTTTTAAAAGATTTATTTATTTATTTATTTATTTATTTATTACATATAAGTACACTGCAGCTGTCTTCAGACACACCAGAAGTGCGTATCAGATCTCATTACGGATGGTTGTGAGCCACCATGTGGTTGCTGGGATTTGAACTCAGGACCTTCAGAACTCCCTCTGTAGACCAGGCTGGCTTCAAACTCAGAGATCCACTTGCCTCTGTCTCCCAAGTGCAATCTTTTTTTTTTTTTTTTTGGAGACAGGGTTTCTCTGTGTAGCCCTGGCTATCCTGGAACTCACTCTGTAGACCAGGCTGGCCTCTAACTCAGAAATCTGCCTGCCTCTGCCTCCCAGGTGCTGGGATTAAAGGCATGTGCCACCACCACCCGGCTCTGTTCATTTTCAAATAACAAATTTTATGTAATGTGAATTTTACCTTGGAAACCACAAAAATGTAAACCCAACAACCCCTCACCAACAACACAGGAAGATCTGGTCAGAACAGAACTTAATCTAGTCATTTCCACTGGGTAGCCTTGTGGCCCCTCTTAGCTGTGGCCACCCCTTTTCTGTTTTCTCCTAGCACCATCCTGCTGTACCACATCATGGCCTGGGGCCTGGCTGTGCTGCTCTGTGTGGAGGGAGCAGTCATGCTCTACTACCCTTCTGTGTCCAGGTAAGCCCCATCATTCAGACAACTCCTGGTCTATTGTGTGCCTCTAATAAGCAGTTATAGCTAATCCAACTGGAAAAAAATGAGAGGGGCAGAGGAGGTAACTTAGTGGTAGAGAATTTTGTTAACATGCATGAGGCCTTGAGATGATCCCTTCCCCACAAATGGAGATACTTATAAAATCTCAAGGTCCTAAGTATGACAACTCTAAATTTACATGGAAAACAGACAGAGGTAAACAGTGCCTCTGTGACTTAAGGGATGTTTAAAGCAGAGCTCAGTACAGCAGAGACCTCCTGACAAGTCTTGCCCTTTGTCTATGTTTATGAATAAAGTTTTATTGGAACACAGCTATACTTGTTTATGTACTGTCTGTGGCTGCCTTTGATTTACAGAGACAGAATTTAGAAGTTGCAACAGAGACCATGAAGTTGAAATATATGAACTATATTTTCCTCAGGATAACTTTGCTGATCCATAGTGTAGAACATTTTTGACTGCTTTCAGTTTCTTAGTTGCATGTGTGCCTCCACTTTGGTGTTGCCTTTTTTATTATTAATTACTTTTCTGTTGCTATAATAAAATACCATGACTAAAGGTAACTTAAGAGAATTTATTTAAGCTTGCTCTTCCAGAGGGATAAGAGTCCATAGGGCAGGGAGGTGTGTTAGCAAGTAACAGCCATGGTTGCAGGATCAAGAAACTGAGAGATTGCCGGGTGTGGTGGCGCGCACCTTTAATCCCAGCACTTGGGAGGCAGAGGCAGGTGAATTTCTGAGTTCGAGGCCAGCCTGGTCTACAGAGTGAGTTCCAGGACAGCCAGGACTACACAGAGAAACCCTGTGTCAAAAAAAAAAAAAAAAACAACCCAAAAACCAAAAACCACCACCACCACCAACAACAACAACAACAAAAAGAAACTGAGAGATCACATCTTTATCCAAAAACACAAAACAAAGAGAGTGAACTGGAAGTAGGGTAAGGCTTTAAACTCTCAAAGACCACCCTGTGATCTACTTCCTCCAGCAAGGATGTGCACCACCTCCTGAATAACACTCCTAACTGGGGACCAAGTGTTCAAATACCTAAGCCTATGGAGGACATTTCTCATTTAAACCATTACACCTTATCAACTATTAGTACTCTCAGGGAGTTCTGTGCAGGTTCATGGCATAGTCTGCTTTCTGGAGAAGTTATAAAAAAAAAAACCAGACAACAGTACTATATCTATTAGAGCAGAACACACTTAACTGAAAAGTCCTTTCCTTTCTCATATGCTTTCCTGTGGGACCTGGAAACTCCCAGAAAAAAATGTGAGCTTGAGAGTTTCATTGATTCATGGCTTGCAAGGAGTCCCTTGGTACTCAAATGCTTTGGGTAGATGGCTCAGATTTAGTCTTGATGCACGCTTACCTTTTAGCCCTGTGCTACCCATGTTTTGGAACCCTGGACATTCTTTGAGTACACCCTCACTTTCATCTGTCATTTTCTCTTTGCCTTTCTGTCAGAATCTCTTCTCCCCCTTCTCTTGTTTTGTTGACTGGCCTGGACTTTTTTCAGACCACATTTAGCCTTCAAAGATGAAGAACGTTTGTACTAGGAGTAGGTACCATAGAGGCTTGTTGACCTCTCTCTTTGTGCCTGAGCTGTCTGTGCCCTATTTTGGCTTCACTTCTCACTTTTTCTCAGCCATTTTTCTTCTCTTACATCATGTGTGTCCTAGCTGATAGTTCTTACCCTCTTTTTTTCAGATTAAAAAGTATGGGTATGAGTGTTTTGCTTCAGGTATGTATGTGCACTATGTATGCAGACAGTGCCTGATGAAATCTGAAGAGGGCACAGGATCCTCTGATGATTGTAATATATGTGTACTAGGAATTGAACCTATATCCTCTTCAAGAGCAACAATTGCTCTCAATATCTGAGCCTACCTTTATAACATGAATGCATGACCTTCCATTGCATCCTAAGTTGACCAATGATTTCTATGATTAATTTGTAGAAATTCTCATTAGATGCCCTGAAAAGAACTGTTGAGAGTTTTGTTATTAATGATAAGAACATATTTAATTTTAAATCTTTTTTTTTTGAGGCAGGGGGATCTCTATTATATAGTTCTAGTTGTCCTGGAACTCACTATGTAGTCTAGGTGGGTCTCAAACTCAGAGATTCAGCTGGCTCTACCTCACGAGTGCTGGGATTAAAGGCCTGCACCATTACATAGCTTATTATAAATTTTAAACTTCTATGTTTTGAGTTTCTTAGTTGCTCAGGGATAGGGAGTGGGTCTTATTTATGTTACTGGGCAAGTACTCAAAGCCTAGTACTTAAATGGGTTCATTTGTTTCCACCTCCACTTGAATTGTGTGTGTGTGTGTGTGTGTGTGTGTGTGTGTGTGTGTGTGTGTGTGTGTAAAACTGTGAAGAGGCACAGTACAGAGAAACCTATCACTCCAGAATGTTTTTTTGCATTCTTTTGGTTTCCCAGGAGGCCTTTAAAAGGTTCCCCCAGTGGGATGTTCTGTCACTCCTCCCATTCATGAGACAGGAATATGACCCATCTCCTTCAACACCCTGTAACGCATTACTTGTTTTTAGACAAGAAAAACGAGTCAGATTTCCTTTGGACATAGTCAAGAGCAGACTAATGCATTTCCCTCTGTACTCTAGCCTCTTATCTCAGCTTCCAGGTAAGTGGCCCATCTCAGCCAAAGCTTTTCTTTAAAGGAGAATGTTTTGATATTCTTCTTTTAAGGTGTGAGAGGGGCCTGGACCATGCCATCCCCCATTATGTCACCACATACTTGCCACTTCTGCTTGTCCTGGTGGCCAACCCAATCCTGTTTCACAAGACAGTGACTTCAGGTAAATCTTGGGAGAATTACTCTTGGTATATGGACACTGAGTACATCTGTATGCCTTGGATACATATAAAATATACTGTTTCATCTGGAATTACACATGAGAATTGATCGTATTCATCTTTCTTCAAAGACATGAGCAGACAATGGTTAAGAGCACTGGCTGCTCTTCCAGAGGTTTTGAGTTCAATTCCCAGCAACCACATGATGGCTCACAACTGACTGTAATAGGATCTGACGTCATCTTCTGGAGTGTCAGCAACAGTGTATACACATACACAAAATAAATAAATGCAACTTTCAAAAACATTAAACAAAAAAGACATGAGCAGAATACAGTTGGACTAACTGACCTTGTTTAATACATGAAATGTGAAAGTCTATTTACTTATTTACTAAGCAGTGTTTTTGCTGACATTTGCTTAGCTAAAGACCATGAGTTTTAGTTGAGGCTTTACTTCTATGCTGGGCTCCTCCAGAGTCTGCCCTTAGTATAAAGGACCTGAAGGTGACTTTTTAAAACTGTAGAGGCAACATAGAAGTAGATAGAGCAAGAGGCAGATAAGGGGAAGGGATGAGGTCATTCCTATGTACTCACTTGGCCTATGCATTTTGTCAGATGTGCAGGAAGCAGGATTTAGAACAAAGGAAACAGATCCATTTCGATTGAAAAAACTAGATTAGAGGGAGATAGTGAGTCAGAAGAGGGACATACCTCTTACAGATAGGACTAGAGACCTGTGTGTCTCAGCCCTACCACCTCCTCAAGTGAGATGGAGTGAGTGCCCATTCGTCTTATGCTTCTTTGCATCTCTTGGGTAGAATGTGAATTCAGGCATTTATTTGCACATTGGTCTTCACAGATAGGTCATTTAAGAATTAGAAGTTGTAGAAATTTCTAAAGAGAGTGCTTAAAGTTTCTATCACTAGTGACAAACTATTGACACTTTAGATGCATCTTTTCCTATCTTCTTTTAAATGTGGTGCATTAAATATACTTTTATGCCTAAGTATCAACAGTTGGTTGAACTGAAAAAAGATTTATTTATTTACTATTTTTATGTTTATGTGTGTGTACCTACCTGAGTTTATGTGGATTACATGCATGTAGAGGGCAAAAGAGGGCATCAGATTTGCTGGAACTGAAGTTACAGGTGGTTGTGGGCTACCACGTGGTTGCTAGGAACCAAGAGCAGGAAGTGCTTTTAACCATTGAGGAATCTCTCTAGCTCTTGGTTATAGAATTAAAAAATAATAATTTTAAAACATCTACTATTAGTAATAGGAACTTATTGTCATTGGATGGATATTTTTATTTGCATTTACATATAGGAATTTTTGTTCTAGAGATTATATACAAGTAGGGGTTTTTATCAAAGCAGTGGACATGCCTTGGCCAAACACTATAATGTTCTAGTGGTTCCATATGTCTTGTAGTACCATGGATTATTAACTCTTCTCTAAAGAGATATTCTAATTTCTCTGTAAGGAGAAATATTAACTTTTTCAATATTCTAAAATAATAAGTATAAATTATTTTAGAATGGATAAAATAAGCCTTTAAAAACATAGCATTTGAATAAAGTACTAATAAAATCAGGAGTCCAGTTAATGAATTACCAGTGTTAATTTCTTTTTTCTCCTTTTTTTCCTGTGTTAATTTCTCAGTTGTACAAAAGTCTTATATTTGTGCATAATGTTCATGCTGGGAGAAGCTACAGTTATGTAGCAATTCTCTGGGTAGAGTAAGTCACGCTTAAATAGTGGTAGATTACTTGCCTAGAATGCACAGGGCCCTAGGTTTTATTTCTAGTATCCCACACATAAAAAAGTTATTTCAAATTAAAAGTGTGTGTGTGTGTGTGTGTGTGTATATATATATATATATATATATATATATATATATATATTTATTTATATATAAATATATGTTTGTGTATATGTATGGCCATGGTATTTATAAGGACACCAGATGCAACACGGTAATGACTGTCAGTAATGGGTTTTGCTTCATGCTTTTCTGACTGTGTGTAAGGGTTCATATCTGCTATGGTTTTCTTCTCTGTTATGGAGTTAATGCAAGTCATAAATGTTGTCTGATGTTCCTTTATACTTCTACAGTGGCCTCTTTACTGAAAGGAAGAAAAGGTGTTTACACAGAGAATGAGAGACTGATGGGGGCTGTGATCAAGACCCGTTTTTTCAAAATAATGCTGGTGTTAATTGCATGGTAACCTTTCTTCTAGTATTTTTGTTGTTGATTGTATTAGTGAGAAGGATATGCCAACTTGCCATTTTACTTCTCCAAATGTGACTTGAGAATTCCAAAGGAAAGAATCTGGAAAGGAAATCTTGAGACAATGCAGGTCAGCAAGTCTATTTTTTGTAAAACTTTAATGACAATTATATATCAAATCATGAGAATAAGAAATAAGTGTTCAAGGTTTGTTTTATTTTTCTTTTTTAAAGAAAGATTCTGCTAGTTTTTCTTTTCTTTTCTCTCCTCCTCCTTTTCCTCTTCCTTCCTTCCTTTCTTTCTTTCTTTCTTTCTTTCTTTCTTTCTTTCTTTCTTTCTTTCTTTCTTTCTTATTTTGTTATTGTTTTGAGACAGTGTCTCACTGTATATCCCGGCTGACCCGAACACATAATATAGTCTTAGGTGGCCTTGAATTTTCAGTGATTGATTCCATTGCCTCTGCCTGTCAAAGCACTGGGATTGTAGACATGTATCACCAGACCTAGCTGTGTGTTCAGTTTTCAAATATTTATGCCATATGCACCTGATATTTCATCCCATTGTTGGGCTAAGCAAAATCAAGGAACAGTCATGCTGTTTATTTTGTGTGTTTAAACATTTTGGCTGTTATATGTATATGCACTATGTGCATGTTTGGAAACCAGAAGAGGATACCCAGATTACCCTGGAGTTACCAATTCTTTTTGTTTTTTAAGATGGAGGCAAAGTCTCACTGTGTTGCACTGGCTGTTGGGAACTCAGAAATATGCCTGCCTCTGGGATTAAAGATATGTGGCACTGTACTCAGAAGGTACAGACATTTGTGGGTCACCGTGTGAGTGCTAAAAACTGACCATAGATCCTCTTACAGAGCAAGTTCTAGTACAGCTAGGGCACAAAGATAAACTCTGTCTTGGAAAGACCCACTCAACCTCCTTCTCCAAAAGCTTGTTATAACAACAGTAATGAATCACTACCATACAGAACACAGTGTATTAATCCCTCTGGCACAAGGACTTTTATTTATTTGCCCTCCTACGATAGGTCTAAATTATCTGCAGCTTATATATTCACCTTGCTATTTTACATTCCAGGGACCTACAAAGATTTACATTTTAAAAATCCACATAAGGACTTGTACTGTTTATTTTTCTACTGCTGTGAAGAAAGGCAACTTATAGAAGCAAAGGTTTTTTGGGGGCTTATACTTCCAGAAAGATAGGAGCTTATTACCATCATAGCAGAGAATATGACAGCAGGCAGGTTGGCATGGCCCAGAAACTGCAGCTAAGAGTTCACATCCTAATCCACAAAAAGGAAGCAAAGAAGCTCACTGGGGATGCCATGGACCTTTGAAACTTCAGAGCTCACTGCCACTGACACTCCTCTAACAAATGTGTATTTCCTCATCTCTCCCAAATAATTCCACCAACTAGGATCAAGTGTTCAAACATATGAGCTATGAAGCCATTCTCCTTCAAAATACCACAGGATTGGTGCAATAGCTCAGCAAGTAGAGGCGCTTATGTTCAGGCCTGACTACTTGAATTTGATTCCTGCATCTCACAAGGTGGTAAGAGAGAACTGACTCCTAGAGATGTCCTCTGATTACCTCCTGCCCCTCCCCCCATCTCCCAGCACACACTAATTCCATATAAATTATCAAAATGGCATTTGGACTCCATTGAAATGTTAAGTCACTTTAAAAAAAAAGAGAGAAGGAAGGAAGGAAGGGAAGAAAAAGTCTTGAAGGTTACCTCTCTTATGGAGAATGATTTCTAGTTTGATACAAGGCTAAACTTTACACCTTGATGTGATGTAAAGTGTTTCTATCAGGAGAATTGGTTGAGGTCTGTGTTAGACCAAGAGAAGAAATTGTGTTTCAATTAAAGTCTTGGTGCCAACTCAATTCCTTGCCACAAAAATGATCATGTTGCCACAAAGAACTGGTACATTTAGACCACAGTTAAAATCGCTATGAATTTCACTGAGTGCTTTCTTAACCTATGGATCATTTTCTTTCTATCAGTTGGTTGTCCAATATCATCAATGAAAGTCTTTTGTTCTACCTTGAAATGCAACCAGATATCCATGGAGGCTCTCTGAAACGCATCCAGAATGCAGCTAGGACCACATGGTTTATAATGGTAGGCTAATCTCGACTGAATTTTTTTTTTCAAAAAAAAAAAGAAGAAAATCAATATGAAAAAAACCATTTGAAGTACAATGTGTAAATATATAAACACTGCAAGGTTTATGGACTACCATTATCACTAGTGGACTGCCATGCTAAGTTTACTCACTGTATTACTAAACAGGCTTAGAGCTGAGCTGTGGCCTGGTGACAGTGGTTTCTGGGTTTGATCTTCAATTTTCAGTACTGCAAAAATGAGTGAGTGAGTGAGTGAGTGAGTGAGTGAGTGAGTGAAAGAATGAATAAAAGTAAGGCAATCTCTGTTAAGTCACTGTGGCCTAGAGTATGAGACATTTGAAGTTAACTCACAGTATCAAACTGTTAATCTTTTTTTATTTGTTTTTTATTAGACTTATTTACTTGTGTGTGTGTGTGTGTGTGTGTGTGTGTGTGTGTGTGTGTGTGTGTGTTTCAGAGGAAGACCAGAATGGAACTTATGATTATGGTGACTGAAGATTGTCACTTTTTCTATACTCCTTTGACTTTAATGTATTCTTTTGCCTTCCTTCCTAGGGAATACTGAATCCAGCCCAAGGACTTCTCTTGTCTCTGGCCTTCTATGGCTGGACAGGATGCAGCCTGGATGTCCATCCTCCCAAGATGGTGATTCAGTGGGAAACAATGACTGCCTCTGCTGCTGAGGGCACGTACCAGACCCCTGTGCGTTCCTGTGTGCCCCATCAAAACCCCAGGAAGGTTGTATGTGTCGGGGGACATACTTCTGATGAGGTGCTGAGCATTTTGTCTGAAGGTAATGCTTTATTGCAAGGAAAGTGGACTGCAGAGCTCCAGAACTCCCTTGAAGTCCTTCATTAAGCAGGGAGCTGCAGATGGGAACTTACATGTCACTATACTCTTGCGTTTCCTCTTCCACTTCTTTTCATTTTTATGTATTCTCCCTTTTAGTAATCTATGTCATTTTATGTATGTGGTTGTTTTGTCTGCATGTGTGTCTGTGTACCATATTCATACCCTGTACCCATGGAAGCCAAAAGGTGGGGTCAGATCCCACCGGAACGGAAGTTTCAGGTGGTTGTAAGCTGCCATGTGGGTGCTGGGATTGAACAGGACTCTTCTAGAATAGCCAGTGCTCCTAAGGACTAAGCCAGTTCTCCAGTCCCTCATTTATTTTTAAGACAGAGTTTCACTGTGAAACAAAAGCTAGCCTCTAACATTCAATTCCCCTGCCTCAGCTGTTTGGATGATGGTTGCTACAATTTTCTGTCACTCTAAGGAGAAAGATTTAAAAACACTCAGGGGGTTAGTTCCCAGTACCCATATTGGAGACCTACAATCGCCTATAACTCCAGCTTCAGGGGATTTGATGCCCTCCTTTAATCTGGGTGGGCACATGAGCACATATACAATTAATACACATAAATAAAAATAAATCTAAACAACAACAAACTTACTCAGGAACATCAGAGCAATCCTGACCACCCTCAGCTGATCCATAGAGAATGGATAGAAAACATGTAGTTTCGCTGCTAAACTCCAGCATCCCTTATCCTTGGCTAGCTGCTTCTACATTCTGCTGCCTGTGCTATGCACTTTAGAGTGCTTATTAGCCTCTCTGATTTCAGCTCACTAGAGTGTGAGAATCGAAACTCTTTACACAGCAACAAATATCTTCTGTGGACATAGTGTCCCTCAAATCAGAAAAATGTCTCATTTGCAAAGCTTAAAGAAACTTGCATTTATGAACATGGTAATACCTGGGATACATATACATCTATCTATATGCACTCACACACACACACACACACACACACACACACACACACACAGCCAAAGACAATAAATACATAGTCCTGACAAACTTTACACCAAATTAGAAGGAGGAACTTTTTAAATTTAATTTTATTTTTATTTTTTTAAATTTTTATTGGGTATTTTCTTTTCTCTTCTTTCCTTTCTTTTCTTAAAAATTTTTATTTTTGTTTGAGACAGGGTTTCTCTGTGCAGCCCTGGCTGTCCTGGAACTCATTCTGTAAACTAGACTGGCCTCCAACTCAGAAATCAACCTGCCTCTTCCTCCCAAGTGCTGGGATTAAAAGTGTGTGCCACCACTGCCTGGCAGATATTTTCTTTATTTACATTTCAAATGTTATCAACTTTCCTGGTTTCCCTCAAGTCCCTATCCCATTCCCCCTCCCCTGCTTCTATGAAGGTGTTCCCCCACCCACTCACCCACTCCTGCCTCCCCACCCTCAAATTTCCCTACACTGGGGCATCCAGCCTTCACAGGACGAAGGGCCTCTCCTCCCATTGATGCCCAACAAGGCCATCCTCTGCTACATATGCTTGCAGCTGGAGCCATGGGTCCCTCCATGTGTACTCCTTGGTTGGTGGTTTAGTCCCTGGGAGCTCTTGGTGGGGGGTCTGGTTGGTTGATATTATTGTTCTTCCTATGAGGTTGCAAAACCATTCAGTTCCTTCAGTCCTTTCTCTAACTCCTCCATTGGGGATCCCATTGGGGACCCCGTGCTCAGTGTAATGGTTGGCTGCGAGCATCTGCCTCTGTATTTGTCAGGCTCTCTCAGAACCTCTTAGGAGACAGCTATATCAGGCTGAGGGAGGAACATTTTGAGAAAAGATGTGTAGAATTGGCTAGAGAACTTCTATCTTCTTTTTCTTTCTTGCTATTCACATATGCAGAAGAAGGTTCATTCTTGGGACAAACCTGGCCAAGAAAACATAGAGATAAATCCATGACCAGAGGATTGATGCCCAGAGGTTAAGATATTGTGTGGTTGTACTGGGGAGCTGTAGAGGAAACAGAGGAGCTCTTTTGGCTAGACCTACAACACAGATAAACTGTGTTTAGGGACTTTCTCTTTTTCTGGCTGTGCTGGAGTAGTAGCCAGGGTCTCATCTATACTGAGCTATTGCTGCAACTCAAGCCATACCCCAGCCTTTACGCTTCTGGTGTTGCCCCCGTAATTCATGAAAAACAGGGACATATAAATTGAGACTCTGGTCAGAATGCCAAATTATTGATACCACCTGGGGCAGGAGTAAAAAGTTATATCTAGAATTATTTATGTGTGTCTGAATTCCCATGCTGATGGCTCAAAATGGCTGAGCCATTTTTGACACTATAATAAAATTCCACAATAACAATAAACCCCATTACATCTGGTCCCTGCACCCTACTTCCTTCTACCACTTCAAACAGCATCAATCAAACTCTTCTTGTTTCTATTCCTTCCAGCCAGTGTTGCTCAGGACTGTTGCTCACAGGCTGAAAGCTTTTAGAGTCTTTAAAACAATGAACAAAGGTCCAACAGGAAAAGAAACAGGGCCACTGTTCATAATGGCTGTTGTCTTTAGGATCTCTTCTTTGCTGATCTTTTTTCCTTTTTTGTAGTGCTTCGAATGGAACCTAATATGTTACCGATGCCAACTTTTTGCTACACAATAGAACCACACCCCCGAGTCCTATTTCAATTCCTTTCAAAGAAAAGGAAGAGGTTCTGGCAGATTAAGGAAGACCTGGGACACCCTCTATAGTCCCAAGGAGGAAAAAAGAGAATCCATGGTTGTATATAATTCAAATACCATTTTATTTATTCTTTAAAGGGTTTAGTGCATTTTGGAAACTATGAACACTTCCCATTCTCTCTCTCTCTCTCTCTCTCTCTCTCTCTCTCTCTCACACACACACACACACACACACACACACACACACACACACATACACACATGCAACTGGGTCTCATGATCATGCTTCAAGCTCATGCTGACTTTGAACTCCTGATCATTCTGTGTCTATTTTCCAGTGCTGAGATTATGAGAGTATAGTATCATGCTCAGTTTACAAGGTGATGGCGTTGAATCTATGACTTTCTGCCTGCTAGACAAGCACTTTACCAACTAAGCTACACTTTCAGCCCTCTATTCCTGCCAGCCACGAATTTTTCTATGTGTATGAATGTTTTACACATCTCCTATTCAGTATTTGTTCTTTTCTGTCTGACTTTATAGCGTAAATTTGTGAAGGTTCATCCAGTAGCACACATCAGCATACAGTTATTTTATGGCTGAGTAACATTTCATAGTATGGAAATACTCATTTTCTGATTTTTTTTTTCTTAGCAAGGACTGTTGACTGTAAAGAACTCCATCAGGCCCTGTATTAGGAGTTGTATCATGGGATTGCAGCAAGGACCATAAACCCTGCCCTCATAGTTTATTGGACAAATTTAAAATACTCAAAATTATTATTCTACTCTATTATAGTCTATTCTATTAATCATTGAAAATGTTGAGCCGGGCATGGTGGCACATGCCTTTAATCCCAGCACTCGGGAGGCAGAGGCAGGCGGATTTCTGAGTTCGAGGCCAGCCTGGTCTACAAAGTGAGTTCCAGGACAGCCAGAGCTACACAGAGAAACCGTGTCTCGAAACAAAACAAAACAAAAAAAATATTGTTAATTTTTTGTTTTGTTTTGTTTTTCGAGATAGGGTTTCTCTGTGCACAGCCATGGCTGTCCTGGAATTTGCTCTGTAGACCAGACTATCCTCGTGCTCACAGAATTTGAACCTCCCCCTGCTCCCAATTGCTGGGATTAAAGCTTTGCACCACCCTTCAAAAGTATTGATTTGAGAAAAAAAAGTGGAGGAAAAGGGAAGCAAATGAGAGCCTATGTAAAAGAAAAAAGAATTTCTGTAAAAATAGCAGGCATCAGGATGGAGCTATAGCTCAATAAGAGCACTTGACTAGTCTGTACAAGGCCCTGGGTTCTGCCCCCGGTACTATAAATATACAAAAGAAAACAACAGCCCCTGTCCAATTAATTAATTAACTAAAAGGAAAGGGGAAAAGGCAGCTGTCAGTTTAGAATCCACAGGGATGTGTTGTTTGCTTATCTTCTGGGTCAGTTTTTTTTTTAAGCATTCTTCAAGCACAGAGTATTTCCTGCAAAAGTCTGAGAAGTGGGGGTTCGGTGAAGGTCTTAAGCTTACACTTCCTTACCCTGAACATAGCTAAATTAAAATGTCTCCTAAGAAAAAGTCACCACCATTTTGTATGGTGGTTCTATGCAGGAATTTGCATATATGGAACTGCAAAGAAAAAAGAGAGCTGTTACACAGAAATTAAATCATTTTAACCGTTTTGCTTCTTAGAGTAATATAGTGCATTTAAAAAGATTTCTATATCTCTTTTGGTTACTATTGTTCTGTATGGTCTAGTGGTGTTTTAGTTATTTCTTTGTGCAGCAACAAAAATTCTGAGGAAAACTACTTTTTTTTTAAGAGATTTATTCACTTATTGTATGTAAGTACACTGTAGCTGTCTTCAGACACCCCAGAAGAATGAGTCAGATCTTGTTACGGATGATTGTGAGTCACCATGTGGTTGCTGAGATTTGAACTCAGGACCTTTGGAAGAGCAGTCAGTGCTCTTAACCGCTGAGCCACCTCTCTAGCCTGGAAAACTTCTTTTTAAGAGGAGAAGTTTAATATGGTTCAGTTTTAGAGGTTTTGGGAAAAGAGTGCACATCCATTTAATGAAATCTCATTACATCATAAAAAAGAACTATGTTCACCATTGCTCGGTTCTCTTGCTCCAGACTTGTGATGATGAAGAACTTCATTGCTAGGGGTTGGCTGTTTGATATTATGAGGTCATAGGTCACCATATATCAACAGACTTTGCATGAATAAGGAACTAGTCAATACCCAATAACCATGCTGAACTGTCTCCAGAGTCTTCCTCTCTCCATACCTTCTCTTCCTGGAGACTTATAAGAAAAAAAAGCCTCAAGGCCACTCAGGCTTGCTAGAGTCCAGAACCCAACCCCTTATCTGACTTAGGACAAATGGAACTTCCTGAGAGTCGTTTTATTCCTGCAATTTTGCCTTTGAGAGGATCCTTATGCATCACTGTTTTCCATGGAGATGGATGTAGGGAGTGAAAGACACATTACAAAGCCATGGGACTCTGAGTTTGTCCTTAAGTGTGAGGTCATGGGGGAGTATCCTCAGCAAAGACCTTGATCACAAGTCACCTTATGATACTCAGCTGGGTCTTTTTTGAACAAACCCACAAAATCCCACATGAGTTCTCACGCACCCAAGATGAGTTCATAACCCAGCTGACCCTGTGAGAATTAAATCTTTTCCAAGTGCCTTTAGCCAGCCCCTCCTACAGAAGTGCTATTCTGGAAGCTCTTAAAAGTCTTTCCAGCTTGTCCCTGGCCACTCTAGCCAAATGGTTGTCCTCTATACCCATGATAGCACCCACAGTCAAAATCCCGGCCTGGCCAAACATTATTCCTTTGTTCCTTTCTCTAGATTCCCTGAGGGAATCACATTTGCTTTGTGTTCATCATGCCTGTATCTTCTTAGATGCATCTGTCCCTGGGGAAGGTCTGGCTGCTTGTTTCCTAACAGGCCACAGTGGATGACCCAAGTGCATTAGAGTAATCCTGTAGTATGGTGTTTGCCTCTGTTCAAACTGCTATTCTTCCTGCCCTCCTTAGGTCATCAGTGTTAAAGCTGCTCCAGCTTCCAAGGGCTCATCTCACTGCTGTTGAGGCATTAAGTATGTTTACTGAGTGCTTCATTCTAGACAAAGAAAGAAAACAAATACAGAAAGTCCACACTGATCATGCAATATGATATCTAAGTAGTGAGAAATACTATGGACCAGAACCCTTTAGGGTGCAGGTTATATAATTCAGATGAAAAGAGCTGTTTAACATGCAAGTGACTCTGACTTCAATACCTAATTTGTTAAGAATAGGAACCACTAATCAGGGAGAGAGTTAGGTAGCAAACTGGTATTTCGCTCAATAAGGTAACACAGAAGTTTCTCTATGAATGAGATAACATCCCGAATCGAGACCAAAATTAAACACAAGAGAGAGTCATGAGAAAATTGAAAGATGCATTACAGGCAGAAAAAGAGCTGTGGAATGGCCTTTGGCAGGACCAGGAGGGGAGGGGTAGGTAGATTAGACTACCTGAGGAATGACAGGAGTGATCGGTGAGGCTGCAGAAGTAAGCAAGGTCCATTGGTGGAGCTTAGAGACTGTTTGCCTGTGCATACTGGGAAAGGCCCCCTTACTTCATGACTTCCATCTTTGAATTTTCCATACCCAGTTCCTACCCTGGCTTAGAGCCAGTTCTCCTGGGTATTTTGGGAGCAAAAGAATAAGTCTGCTGTTTGTTCCAAAGGATTTTGCTACCGGGAAGGAAGGAGTGCTAGTCAAGTGATTAAGTAGACCTGCAGGGTGACCCTTGATGAGAATGTTTTATTTTGCCTTTCTTATTGAGCTTACTTTCCCACCCATTTTACTGTGCTGTGACTGCTGCCTGCAAGTCATGTCGCATTCTAAAACAAAGGGGAAATTGATTAGTAAGAAAACAGAGCAGGACCAGAGAACAATGATGGGATCCAAGGAAAACCAGGTGAAATGTGCCACATGAGGCTATTCAATGTGTGTGACTGGTTTGTCTTCTTTCCTAACTGGAAACTAAAGAGAGAATGTGTTAAGTTACAAAATTAATTATTCTGAAGAAAACCTAGCAATGGCTCTTAAAAGCTCTGCCTCTTTCTTTCTCTTTCTCTTTCTCTTTCTCTTTCTCTTTCTCTTTCTCTTTCTCTTTCTCTTTCTCTTTCTCTTTCTCTTTCTCTTTCTCTTTCTCTTTCTCTTTCATGCTCTCACAGGTTCCAGACACAAAGGCCAGAGAGGAAGGTCTCCTTCCTTTAGCTTCCTATGAAATGAGCACCAACTAACTCAGAGATTATTTGGATGTGTGTGCTATGCCATATAAGAAGCATAATTTGTCCCCTAGTCACTGTATCTAGGAGTCCAGTTTATGATCAGAACAAGGAAACTTGCTTGGCAAAGCATTGCCAGGCATGTGCTGTTGTATGCCTTGGTAGGTGTTTAAATTACAGCCCCTTGAAAGATGGAAAGATAGTTTTGGGTGCTTCTTGGTGCTGAAGAATGGGGGTTGCAAGGTAAAAGAATACTAGTGGCATCGTATATGAGGACAAGAACAAGTTTTGCAGAGAACATAGATTGCTTCATTCTGGGCCTTTCTGGAGCTGAGTGCAGGTAGTCAGTCAGGAGGCCCCACTATCTATGTCACAACTTCCCGTGGATGGACTCTGTCCCTCGTTTGTACATCTCAGGCACATCTAGGGATCCAGGGCCACCGTAATTAAACTGTCACATTTTCTCTGGAACCATGTGTCAGACGCCTGAAATGATTCTATAGGGTTTATTTCATTTTTTTTTTCTCTGAATGAATGGATTAAATATAGTAAGGGATTGTCTTAGTGTTTTACTGCTGTGAGCACATAGCATGACCAAGGCAACTTTTTTTTTTTAGATTTATTTATTATTATACATAAGTACACTGTAGCTGACTTCAGACACACCAGAAGAGGGCGTCAGATCTCATTATGGGTAGTTGTGAGCCACCATGTGGTTGCTGGGATTTGAACTCAGGACCTTCTAAAGACCAGTCAGTGTTCTTACCTGCTGAGCCATCCCGCCAGCACTGACCAAGGCAACTTTTTTTAATTTATTTTTATTTATTTATTTTCATGCATATTTATTTATTTATTTTTATTCTTTTTTTAAAATTTATTACGTATTTTCCTCAATTACATTTCCAATGCTATCCCAAAAGTCCCCCATACCCTCCCCCCCACTTCCCTCCCCACCCATTCCCATTTTTTTGGCCCTGGCGTTCCCCTGTACTGGGGCATATAAAGTTTGTGTGTCCAATGGGCCTCTCTTTCCAGTGATGGCCGACCAGGCCATCTTTTGATACATATGTAGCTAGAGTCAAGAGCTCGGGGGTACTGGTTAGTTCATAATGTTGCACCTACAGGGTTGCAGATCTCTTTAGCTCCTTGGATACTTTCTCTAGCTCCTCCATTGGGGGCCCTGTGATCCATCCAGTAGCTGACTGTGAGCATCCACTTCTGTGTTTGCTAGGCCCCGGCCTAGTCTCACAAGAGACAGATATATCTGGGTCCTTTCAGCAAAATCTTGCTAGTGTATGCAATGGTGTCAGCGTTTGGATGCTGATTATGGGGTGGATCCCTGGATATGGCAGTCTCTACATGGTCCATCCTTTCATCTCAGCTCCAAACTGTCTCTGTAACTCCTTCCATGGGTGTTTTGTTCCCAATTCTAAGAAGGCGCACAGTGTCCACACTTTGGTCTTCATTCTTCTAGAGTTTCATGAATTTGGCAAATTGTATCTTATATCTTGGGTATCCTAAGTTTTGGGCTAATATCCACTTATCAGTGAGTACATATTGTGTGAGTTCCTTTGTGATTGGGTTACCTCGCTCAGGATGATGCCCTCCACGTCCATCCATTTGCCTAGGAATTTCATAAATTCATTCTTTTAAATAGCTGAGTAGTACTCCATTGTGTAAATGTACCACATTTTCTGTATCCGTTCCTCTGTTGAGGGGCATTTGGGTTCTTTCCAGCTTCTGGCTATTATAAACAAGGCAACTTTTATAAGGACAACATTTAATTGGGGCTGGCTTACAGGTTCAGAGGTTCTGTCCATAATCATCAAAGAAGGAAAATGGCAGCACCCAGGCAGGCATGGTTCAGGAGGAGCTAAGAATTCTAAATCTTCATCTGAAGGCTGCTAGCAGAATACTGGCTTCCAGGCAGATAGGATGAGGGTCTTATAGTCCTCACCCACAGTGACATACCTACTCCAACAGGCTACACCTTCTGATAGTGCCACTCCCTGGGCCAAGCATATACAAACCATCACAGGGATGTTGTAGAGGTTTTTCCTTTTCCCCTTATTATTTTTTTTTACACATATACACAGGCAATATTGATGTTAATTATTTTTGAGACAGAGTCTTTGTATGTAGTCCTGGCTTTCCTGCAGTTTGCTATGTATACTACTGGGCTGGCCTCAAATGCACAGAAATTTGCCTGACTCCTCATGAAGGGATTAAAGTGTGTACCACTAAACTTTGCCTTAGATGCTAATATTTGACTAAGATTCATTCATGTATTCTTTCTTTCTTTCAAGAAAAAAAAAGATAAAGTCTCATTTTGTTGTTGAGTACTAGCAGCATTTTCTGAAGTTGAAGTAAGGCTTTCTAGGGGCTGACAATGTTAGCACAGTACTTGGCTAGCTAGCATGAGGCTCTGAGTTCAGTTCTGAGCATCATAAAATGAATATGATGATTCATATTTGTTATTCTACCACTTTGGAGGGGGAAGTAGGAGGATTGGAAGTTCAAGGACCTTCTTGAATATATTTCAACTTTGAGGCCAGCCTGTTCTACATGTGACCCTTTGACAACAAAACAAGACCAAACCTTCAAGGACCTCAGCCCTAAGAAAGCCTGCTCTTTTCCTTTTCAGATTCAGATGCCAGTACTGTTGAAATCCATACTGCAACTGGGTCCTGCAACATAAAGGAAGTTGACTCCATTTCCCAAGCCCAGGGGGAACTCTGAAGGAATGGGATAGGGGTCAGACACCCCTATTTTTCAGGTTCTGTGTCTTGTTGTTTTGGATTGTGTTCTTGCTGCCACAATGTATGTATGATCTTTCAAATTCCACTCTGGTCACCATAGTGGAGTTCACTGAATATGTCCTTTATACTGGGAGAAACAACACATCAGAACTTGAAGATGGAAAGTTCCCTCTAGAACAGTCAGTATCACCTCTTGACTCTTAATTACCCCTTGGACTTTTTCTAAGGCCAGCTGTAATGCTAAGTGCCAGATCCAAATCCATGAGAAAATAGTTAAATAAAGTCATTGTGACTAACTCCATTTTGACATGGATTCTGTCCAAACAACCTGTAGCCAGTGGTCTTCTGGAACGTTTGGATGGTGCAGGAGGCAAACAAGTCCAATAGGATGGACTGGGATTGGAGCACTGAGAGGTATGAAGCAAGTCTTTCTCTAGTCCCACTGGGGTGGGGGTGCATCATATCTTTAATATAACTGTCCCTTCTATGCTGTGTCAAATAGTGACATGGCCTAATAACTCCCTGGAGCTATGATTATTGCTATGTTCTTTTTTTTTTTTTAAAGATATGTTTTTTTTTTTTTTAAGATTTATTTATTTATTATATGTAAGTACACTGTAGCTGTCTTCAGACACTCCAGAAGAGGGCGTCAGATCTTGTTACAGATGGCTGTGAGCCACCATGTGGTTGCTGGGATTTGAACTCTGGACCTTCGGAAGAACAGTCGGGTGCTCTTACCCACTGAGCCATCTCACCAGCCCTATTGCTATGTTCTTACCTTTTCCTCAGTTAAGATGATTCATGTAGCTGGGCACAGTGATGCATGCCTATCACATTACCTAGAGAAGTTGAGACAGAGGTATTGCCTTGAGTTCATAGACTGTCTGAGCTACCCAGCAAGTTTAAGGTCAGGCTGGGCTACTAAGACCTTATCATTTTTTTAAAGATTTATTTACTTATTTTATGTATATGAGTACACTGTAGCTATACAGATGGTTGTGAGCCTTCATGTGGTTGTTGGGAGTTGAATTTAGGACCTCTGCTCACTACAGTCGGCCTGCTCTCTCCGGTCAACTCCACTCACTCAGTTCCTGCTTGCTCCAGCCCAAAGATTTATTTATTATTATAAATAAGTTCACTGTGGCTATCTTCAGACACACCAGAAGAGGGAGTCGGATCTCATTACGGGGTGGTTGTGAGTCACCATGTGGTTGTCAGTATTTGAACTCAAGTCCTTTGGAAGAGCAGTCAGTGCTTTTACCCGCTGAGCCATCTTGCCAGCCCCCCCCCCCAAGACTTCGTCTTACAAAATAAAAATAAAACAAAACCAGAAACAAAACAATTAAAAAAACAAGAGATGGTATTTTCTAGTTCCTTCCATTTGTCTGCAAAATTCATGATGTTTTTGTTTGTTTGTTTTTTGGGTTTTTTTTTAGATTTATTTATTTATTTATTTATTTATTTATTTATTTATTTATTTATTTATTATATGTAAGTACACTGTAGCTATCTTCAGACATACCAGGATGGGGCGTCAGGTCTCAATATGGATGGTTGTGAGCCACCATGTGGTTGCTGGGATTTGAACTCAGGACCTTCGGAAGAGCAGTCAGTGCTCTTAACCACTGAGCATCTCTCCAGCCCGATGTTTTTGTTTTTAATAGCTGAACAATATTTCATTGTGTAATTGTACACATAATGTAAATATATTTTCTGTTTCCATTCTTCAGTTGAGAGACATCTGGGTTGCTTCTAGTTTTTGGCTATTATGAATAAAGCTGCTATGAACATAGTGGAGTGTTCTTGGGGGTATGGTAAAGCACCTTTTGGGTATATGCCTAGGAGTGAGTGGTATAGCTGGGTCTTCAGGTAGATGGATTTCCAATTTTCTGAGGAACCGCCAGACTGATTTCCAGAGTGGTTGTACAAGCTTGCAATCCCACCAACAATGGAGGAGTGTTCCTCTTTCTCCACATCCTTGCCAGCATCTGCTGTTACCTGAGTTTTTGATCTTAGCCATTCTGACTGGTGTGAGGTGGAATCTCAGTGCTTTGATTTGCATTTCCCTGATGACTAAGGATGTTGAACATTTCAAATTGAAGACCCAGAAATAAACTTACACACCTACAGACACTTAATTTTTGACAAAGAAACCAAAACCCTACAATGGAATAGGGAGAGCATCTTCAACAAATGTTGCTGGTCTAACTGGATATCTGCATGTAGAAGAATGCAAGTAGATCTAGATTTATCACTCCCCACAAACTCAAGTTCAAATGGATCAAAGACTTCAACTTAAAACCAGGTATACTGAATCTAACAGAAGAGAAGTGAGAAATAGCCTTGAACTCATTGGTACAAGAGTAAATTTCCTGAACAGAATACCAATGGCTTAGGCTCTAAGATCAACAATTGATAATTGAAACCTCTTGAAACTGAAAAGTTTCTGTAAGACAAAGGACTCTGCCAACAGGACAAATCAGTAGCCCTACAGATTGGGAAAAGGTCTTCACTAACCCTATATCTGACAGAGGGCTAATGTCCAAAATATATAAAGAACCCAGAAAGTCAAACTCCAAAAAAACCAAATAACCTAATTTAAAAATGGGGTATAGAACTAAACAGAGAATTCTCAACAGAGGAATCTTGAATGTCTGAGAAGGATAATTGAGTCTTAACTCATAGTTAAAGACCTGTATAGTGAAATGCCTCATAGGTGTAGTCAATGATAACCTCATATATGATGATAAGCCCTAAGATTATATAATTTTTTGTGTAGGTTCACTTGATTTTCACAAGATATTGTAGTGAAATGCTTTCCTCATGTGTGTGATGATCCTGTAAATGAACAATCAGCCAAAATAATGCACAGTGCATAAAATTACAGTATCTGAGAACTGAGTTGCTGGACTATGTATATCTATCATACAGCTTATTGCAATTTAAAAATGTATCTCCTTATAAACCTCATTATATCTCCTATTTCATCTTTTCATTGCACAACTTCTTCCTGCGTTAAAGTAATCTTGTGTTGTTTTGTTTATTGTGGACCCCAGTGCAATAGGCCAATCTGTCTATCTGTCCATCCACGGACCCACTTCATTATTATCACTTATCTTATGCTATTATCTATGTCATGAATCAATAGTTATCTTTCTACTTTTTGTCAAGGGTATATATTAGGTTAGACCATGTAAGTTTATGCAAGCATGTCTATTCCATCCATATATCAACAATTGTCTATTGCACCAAGCAATCAATCATATATCATCCAACCCTTTGGATTATGTGCATTTATCTTATCATTTAGTCAATCAGTCAATCCTCTCTACTATTTGTGTTTTTTGTGTTTGTCACTTTAACTGATCCATCAGTTATTTTTCTAACATTTGTCTAGGTGGCAGCATAGACCTCATAGATCTGTGCTTACATATGGATGTTCACATAGAGATACAATCCATAAATGACACATTTTTCAGAACCTATCTCTTGTCCTTAAGTGACAGACACATGGTTATTTAGAATTTGGCCTCTCTGAGAGCTTGAGTCATTGGTGAAGACTTCATATACTCTGGATACTTACAGGCAATTATCTGCAGAAGCCCTGGGCCAAGAGGGCCACAGAGGGTCCTTTGCCACTAATTTTGTTCCATCACGGGAATATGCTAGGTTAGAGAGAATGACACTATGACTCCCTTTGTGGGTCATCAGCACTGTAAAAAACTAGATACAGAATATAGGCTGCTGCTGTGCTATTTTTATCTTGTCTTAACTCACTGCCTCCTTCACAAGAATACTGATATTCATTATCTAATCAAATGCAAGTACATCAATTCATTAAAAGGGCATAAAGGGTTCGGTGGTGCTAGTGGTGCACACCTTTAATCCTAGCACTTGGAATGCAGAGACAGATGGATCTCTGTGAGTTCGAGGCTAGCCTGGTCTACAAAGCAAGTTCCAGGGCAGCCAGGGACATGAAGAGAAACCCTGTCTAGAAAAACCAAACCAAACCAAGCCAAAAACCAAAAACCAAAACAAACAAACAAACAAACAAAGTAAAAAGGAAAGAGTGTAAAGGAACATATGTTTGAGCCTGGTATACAAAAAGTACCCATAAAAATTCTTGCTTTATGATAGGGTCTCTGTAGCCCTGGCTGCCCTGGAATTTGACATGTAGACCAGGCTGGCTTTGAACTCACAGAAATCCTGTCTCCTGAATTGTGGGATTAAAGGTGTGTGCCACCGTGCTTAGCCTATAAATGGTTGTTTTTAAATGTTTCACACAGTGTAGAACTCAACACCCACAGGCATGTCCTGTAAATAGATTTTATTTTATTTTTTACAATATATCTAATCCTAACTCAGACTCCCAATGTAGAGGCTGTAAGAGAAAATTGCTTTACTTTGACTTTTTTTTTCTCTTTGGCTAGATAAGAATCCAAGATTTGTAAAGGTGCTACACAGGTGCTAGGAGAAATTTATTTCATACTCTGAATATGATCTGTTGGTTCTCTTTTGAAACAAATGAGCTATGACGCACAAGGTAATTTTTCTCTTTAAGAGCATGAGGAGTAGGGGCCTAGAGGAGCAGATAGGCGGGTCAGTGTTGCTTAAAATATTGACAAACTACACCTGGCTGGCATAGATAGTAAAAATCTGAAGAAGCCAGTAAATTATGGGTGAGACACTTTTTTGCATTCAACAAGCAAAGGAATCAAGAGAAAATGTGGAATGAAAAGTTTGAAAAGAGAGAGAAAAAAACCAAACAAGTACAAAGCAGATCTTTACATTTGACAAAGTACAAGTCACTTGGCTCCATGATCTAATCTTTAGTAGACAGAATATAAGGTCGTAGGATGTTGAGTAGTGTGAGAACTGAACCCTTTGGTCCTCTACAGGCAGCATCCTGAATGTGCCAGGAATGGCTGTGTGGTTACTTCAAACCCAAGGGGAAAAAAACCCATGAAGGACTGTTGTGTAATTACACAGCTTTCAAAGTTGAAGTTAAAGTTCCTTACGATATTTCAGGAGCTGTAAACAATTTTTGACAATAGCATTACAATGAACCACCCCTTGATCTCAAAGATAAAGCACCTGCTGTGTGGCACCAAGGCAAATGATGGTATGCAAATACTGGCTGCTCCAGAAACAGCTGTGGACTGGGTTGTGTGCTACATTCTCCTGCAGAGATTCTTGTGGCCAGTATGAAGTTCCTGTCCACGGCTATCTGGGAGGCCAAGGAAATGTGCGGTTTTCCTTAGGCTTCCTCTTGTGCACACTGAACCTTTTTGTTTTGGCCTTTCATCCCTTGAATCCAACATGTATAATTCTGATTTGGCTTAGATTCACCTAGGGGGTACAGCCAAACCTTCAGCTTGATTGTAGACACCCAGAGACTGTCTGAGTCATGTTCCAACCACCCATCACCATTCCATAACAATGTGGAACTTGTCAAATGTAAGCCATACCCCAGTAATAGGCTAACTTTGATAAATGATTGTGTATAAATATAAAAATTTTTTTGGTTGTTTTGCTTTTCGAGACAGGGTTTCCCTGGCTGTCCTGGAATTCACTTTGTAGACCAGGCTGACCTCGAACTCAGAAATCCACCTACCTCTGCCTCTGCCTCCTGAGTGCTGGGATTAAAGGCAAAAGATAAATTTTTATTGGGGGACAAAGATGTGGTTTATCTGGACCCCTCCAAAACTATATCCCCAAATTAACACATTCTCAGGGGCAGGGAATTTGATATTCACTTATTAAGGAAAATTTACTGTGATCAAAGTAACACTGGAGATGCCACACAACTTATTCTGCTAAGTGTTTAGGTGCCAGAGCCTACACACATCTCTTGACACAATAACAAAGCACTAGACATCTCTCTCTGAGTAACACCTTACTCAACCACAAACTGAAACCTACCTATTGCCCCTGATCCACAGCCTCACAGATATGGCCTACTTTCTAGGTCTTTCTGTGATCTCAGGAAAGTCAAGAGAAGAGGCCCTATCTTCTAGTCTATTCTTTCACTCTTTATTTAAAATACAGGTCATCATCAAGTTATGACATAACGTAGACAAAGATCATCTTATTCAGTGATGGTGTACTGGATGGTTTTGTGTATCAACTTGACACAAACTGGAGTTATCACAGAGAAGGAGCCTCTGTTGAGGAAATGCCCCCATGAGATCCAGTTGTAAAGCATTTTCTCAATTAGTGATCAAGTGTGGGAGTGCCCATTGTGGATGGTGCCATCCCTGGGCTGGTAGTCTTGGTTCTATAAGAGAGCAGGCTGAGCAAGCCAGGGGAAGCAAGCCAGTAAATAACATCCCTCCATGGCCTCTGCATCAGCTCCTGCTTCCTGACCTGCTTGAGTTCCAGTCCTGACTTCCTTTGATGATGAACAGTAATGTGGAGGTATAATCTGAATAAGCCCTTTCCTCCCCAGCTTGCTTCTTGGTCATGGTGTTTTGTGTAGGAATAGAAACCCTGACTAAGAAAGATGGAAACCTTGAGATGCACACAAAGCCTTATTTACTTATTTAAAAATGATTCATTATTTTAAAAAAAATTAGTTTGCTGCTGTTGAGAACCGAATCTTAGCAGAAAGCGACTATCATCTCTGCAGCCATCTCAGGCTATTTACTTACAGGTGGTACTTTTCCACCCCGATGAGAGACTTGTTTTCCTAGCATGATGTTTTTTCAAGAAGCCCACCACAGCTGCATACACTCTGATAGCATCTTGTTTTTCTCCTATACATCCTGGACCGGTGGCTAAGTGTCTCCAGCTGCACTCCCCAGTGAGTACATACATACCCATAGCTGCCTTTCAATAATTGAGACTCAAGACTTGAGACTTGATCCTTGATAGTCTGTGTTGTCTCCATTCTTCAAGTCTCTTGCTCCTCAGTTACCACTCTCTCTCTTGCATACCCCATTGACTGACCTGAGGATTGGGTCATTCTGTGAGATAAATTATAAGGAGGGTAGAAAAAATTAGTTACGTTTTACCTGGGTCATACTTAAGGACTGATCCTTATTTATTGTCTTCAAATGGTGTCACTACCTGGTGACCAAGTATTCAAATCTATGAGCCTATTGTGTGCATCCCTATTTAAGCCACCATAGTGGCTAAGAAAAGCTACTGAGGCTAGGCATGTGTCAGGGAGATCTGAAGAGCACTTTGATATTATTTATTGAGATACAGAGTTTGGAGTTTTCCCAACTTGGGTTCAGTATTTCCTCACCATGCTCCCTTTCATTCCTTTTTTAATGGTAAAGTATATTCTGTGCCATTGTATGTTAGAAGTATGCAATCTGCTTTTGGATTTTGATTTTACAGGGGTTACTATTAAGTGATAGCCTTGAGTCTCAGAGAAGACTGAACTTTCGACTTTTAATGATGGACTTTTGATGTTTTGATGTTGCATTTTTCATTATGATATGGTTATAAGCCTATGGGAGCCAGTGAGTGAAAGGTGGTGGTTTGAATAGAAATGGCCCCCATAGGCTCATAGATTTGAATACTTGATCACCAGGGAGTGGAATTATTCAAAAGGATTAGGAGATGTGGCCTTGTTGGAGGAAATGTGCCACTGCAGGTGGTTTTGAGGTTTCAAAAAGCCCATTCTAAGACCAGATTTTCTGTCTTTCTGTTGCCTGTGGATTTGGATGTAGAACTGTTGGCTATTTTTCCAGTGCCTTGTCTGCCTGCCTACTACTGTGCTTCCCACTGTGATGATAATAGACTGAAACTGCAAACAAGCCCCAATTAAATGCTTTCTTTTATAGAAGTTGCCATGGCCATGGTGTCTCTTCACAGCAATAGAACACCAACTAAGAGAATATCTGTATGTCTTTTGGGTATTTTCCCAAAGGAAACTATGAAGAAATGAATATTTTTGACAATCCCCAGACATTCATAATCCCCAAATCCAAAGTATAGATTGAGAAAATCAACTCTTTTATTTTTTTATTAGATATTTTCTTCATTTACATTTCAAATGCTATCCCCAAAGTCCCCTATACCCTCCCCCAACCCTGCTCCCCAACCCACCCACTCCCACTTCCTGGCCCTGGCATTCCCCTGTACTGGGGCATATGATCTTCGAAAGACCAAGGGCCTCTTCTCCCATTGATGGCCGAATAGGCCATCCTCTGCTCCATATGCAGCTAGACACAACAGTACTGGGGGGTTATTGGTTAGTTCAACTCTTAAGTTAGCAATATGAGTTTCAGTGATGTTTGTTCCTGTTTCATGTCTCAGAGAATTCTGTCCTCTACAATAGGAAGCAGTGGTTTATCACGTGACAACAGGTGGAGCCAGGGTAGGAAAAAGAGTCTTTGACTAAAATTGCTCAGTGGATAAAAATTAATGCAGAAAACCTACATACCAGTGTGCTGCTTCCTGTATTGACAAACTCCATTTGGAGATTTTTCTTTTCCCATCACCAAGCTGTAAGAGAACGTTCTATATGGAGGTTTAGAGTAATAAAATGTATTATGATATGTGGTAGTTTGAATAGATTTGGCCCCCATGTGTTTGAATGCTTGCTCCCATGGGGAGTGGCACTATTAGAAGGTGTGGCCTTGTTGGAGTAGGAATGGCTTTGATGGAGTGTGTCTTCGTGGGAGTGGGCTTTGAGTTCTCCTAGTGCTCAAGCTCCACCCAGTGTGGAAAACGCCTCCTATGGCTGCTTTTGGGTGGAGATGTAGAACTCTCAGCTCCTTCTCTAGCACCATGTCTGCCTGCATGCTGCCATGCTTCCAGTCACAGTGATAATGGACTAAATCTCTGAGATTGTAAGCCAGCCCCAATGAAATGTTTTCCTTTATAAGAGTTTCCTGGGTCATATTGTTCCTTCACAACAATAAAACCCTAACTAGGATTTTATTAAAACCCTAATAGGATCCTTGTTCAAAGTCAACAATAATATTAAGCGAGAAGAACAAACTGAACCTAAACATTTGTGCTAGAATTGTACCAGTATATAGTGAAGGCAGGTCATATAGCTTGCAGGTTTTGTAGCTTGCAGATTCTGATTATGGCCTTTCTCCAGCACATGACTGCTAGTTAGTAGGAGTGAAGCTCCTAGTTAGGCACCAGTTCAACTTCTCTGTTTTGATAGCATATGTAAGTTTTGTCTTCATCAATAGGGCCTTACTATTAGGTTGTAGATAGTAACCAATAGCCTTGGCAATAGCCTATAATGTTGGGGGTTTTCAAAGGATCCTTTGGACAACAACTCAATAAGATGTAACCTATCTTTGACATTGGAAAGTTTATTTGGTGGCCTAAGAGTCTTGTTAGGGCAATCTCTCCACTATTATTTGGTGTCTCCATTTAGATCCCTCTCATATATGTATATATTTTATTAAGTCTCTACAGTAGTAGGTTTCAATATGGTTTTACCTTAAGTGTTAGTTGTTCCTCCTCACTTCCTGTCATTCCTTCATCTTGCACTTCTATTCCCCTCTCTGTTTCTTCTAGTTTCCCTTTTGATAGATTTTCATTTATGTTGGATAACAATGTTTTAACATTGCTTATTATTTTTATGGGTATGGATGCATGTCCACTTGTATGTCTATATACTGCATTGGTGCCTGGTGCCCACATGTTGACAGGAGAGGACATTGGATCACCCTAGGTTTAGAATTATAGGCAGTTATAAGATGCCATGTGCATACTGGGAATTGAACCTGGGTCTTCTGGAAGAATAGTCAGTGCTCTTATCTACAGGATCCTCTCTCCAATCCCTTGGGTAACTATGATTGCTAATCTTGATTGTCAATTTGACTATATCTGGAATCAACTAAAAACCCAAATAGCTGTACAAATGTTTTCTTGATTAGATCATTTTGAGTTGAGAAGACCCACCCCAAATCTGGGGCCACACCTTCTGGCAGCCCACATAAATGGACATGGAAGAAGGAAGTTTTGTTATTTTCCCTCACTCTCATTGGCAACTTCATGTATTTTGTTCTTAAGGCATTCCTTTGTTGTTATTAGAACCCACTTCTTTGAGGTTCCAATATATACTGAAGACAAGCAGCTCTCTAGGACTTCCCTAAGACTTCAGCATCAGATTGAGACTGCTGAGACCCCTGTCTCATCAACTGAACAACCACTGATGCTTTGGCCTTTCCATCAGGAGATAGTCATTGTTGGACCACATCCTATAAACCACCTTAATAAATCCCCATACACATCAGACAGGCTTGCGGGTATGTGTACACATGTACGCATACACACTCCATCCTATTAATTTTGTTGCCTTAGAGAACCTTGACTAACATAGATTATGGTACTGAAGTGGTTCTAGAAAAACAAAATTTTATGCTAGAATTATTGTGGCTGCTATTGTATGGTGTTTTTGCTGTGAGAGCTTTTCTCAGAAGTCCTACTGCCATGTCTGCACTACATTGGACATCACAATACCTATCATGGATGTGAATTCCGTGGAGAGGCCATTATACATTATGATATCCTAAGAAAGCAAGCCAAGTGACAGTCATTAGCTCAGCTCACATGGAAAATGGACCAATGGGAAAGCTGGTACTAAACAGGAGAGAGGTGTAAGGGATTTTTTTTGGTGAGGCAGGAAGGAAAACTGTTCATGAAGAGCTGCATACAGATTATTCTTTGTGAAGACTTCACATTGAAAATGTCAAGCTGAATTTAGGTATTAAGGGCAGCTGACTATGTCTACTTTATGCCATGACAAAACTCAATACTACTGGTGCAATAATGGCTATCCAACCAGTAGAACATGATTATTAAAGGGCAGTTCTCACAGTGGAGAACCATTTTCAGTTACAATGGAAAGGTGAGGTAAGACTGCCATCTAGAGTGTAGACACCAGCTATACAACTCAACATCTTTGGCTGCACTGGACATCTTGCCAGATCATTCATTACTCAATCCTAAAGGTGGATTGCTTAGACTGAGAACCACTTTGCTTGGATGCTACCACAAGAGTGGCATCTCCACAAATAACTACCATTCATAAGGGTGGGGTAACTCCTTGGGAGCATAAATCCAACAGAAATGACTGTATTATACTCATGTCCACCAGACTTAAAACAAGCAGTGGGTGTGCTCTATAATGACTCCTTGGGTTGAGCACAGAGATGAAATAAAAAGATGTAACAGGTAACAGGATCACTTTATTCTGATATATATGTGTATATATGTGTGTGTAGAACTTCCTTCTTCCATGTGTGTGTGTGTAGAAGAACTTCCTTCTTCCATGTCCATTTATGTGGGCTGCCAGAAGGTGTGGCCCCAGATTTGGGGTGGGTCTTCTCAACTCAAAATGATCTAATCAAGAAAACATTTGTACAGCTATTTGGGTTTTTAGTTGATTCCAGATATAGTCAAACTGATAAACAAGATTAGCAATCATAGTTACCCAAGGGATTGGAGAGAGGATGTATACACACACACACACACACACACACACACACACACACACACACACACACACACTTTTGAGATTGGGTCTCAGTATGTAGTTCTGGTTGGCCTATAAATCACTATGTAGACCAGTCTAACCTAGAACTCACAGAAATTTCACCACTTCTGTCTCCTAAATACTGGAATTAAGGGTGTGTACCACCACACCTAGTTTCATATTTTTCTTGACAATCCTTTGATTTCTGTTTCCACCTACCAGGAAAACATTTGCACATATTTTAAACACACAAGAGGATGTTCTTAAGGTCCCTTCCCCTTAGGAAATAATCCAGATATTTGAATCATGTATATCTGTGGGTTGTGTCTGTTAGATGAACAAAGACACTTTCATATGCTCTGAACTTGAATTACTTTAGAAATGAGGAAGATTCTAAAAACACAAGTCTCAGCTGAATACTATCTAAACAACATGTCATCCCAGATGATTTTTTATTATAATACAATGTAAGAAACAAGAAAAGCAATCACAGAAATACAATGTCATCCTTTAGCTGCTTTGGCCCTGGAGTGACCTTCCTTTTATGAGTCCATTTCAAATAAGAGTTTGTGTCACAAACATAGTCACTGCCTACATAACAAAAATACCCCCTTTTAAATTTTCAAAGAATGTTTTTTTTTTTTTCTTTTTTAATGCTTGGAAACTTATGACAAATGAGATTATTTTTTTCATTTTTTATTAGGTATTTTCTTCATTTACATTTCAAATGCTATCCCCAAAGTCCCTATACCCTCCCCCTCCCTGCTCCCCAACCCACCCACTCCCACTTCCTAGCCCTGGCATTCCCCTGTACTGGGGCATATGATCTTCGTAAGACCAAGGGCCTCTCCTTCCATTGATGGCAGACTAGGCCATCCTATGCTACATATGCAACTAGAGACACAGTTCTATGGGGTACTGGTTAGTTCATAATGTTGTTCCTCCTATAGGGTTGCAGACCCCTTTAGTTCCTTGGGTACTTTCTCTAGCTCCTTCTTTAGGAGCCCAAGATTATTTTTTATTTAGTTCTAAACACACAAGAATTTGAGGCACTGGAGGAAACATCATGAAGGTGTGATTATTTAGCAGAAGAGACGGAGGAGCTGAAAATTACTTAATACTTTTAATATTACTTAATATTTCTAATAATTAATATTTTAATATTTTTCTTTTTATTGGCTATTTTCTTTATTTACATTTCAGATGTTATCCCTTTTCCCTGTTTCCTCTCCGAAAACCTCCTATCCCTTCTCCCCCTCCTCTGCTTCTGTGAGGGTGTTCTCCCATCCACCCAGTCCCACCTCCCTGCCCTGGCATTCCCCTACACTGGGTCATCCAGTCTTCACAGGACCAAGGGCCTCTCTTCCCATTGATGCCTAACAAGGCCATCCTCTGTTACATATTCAGCTGGAGCCATGGGTCCCTCCATTTGTATACTCTTTGGTTGGTGCTTTAGTCCCTGGGAGCTCTGGGGGGTGGGGTCTGGTTGGTTGATATTGTTCTTCTTCGTTTGGAGTTGCAAACCCCTTCAGCTCCGTCAGTCCTTTCTTTCACTCCTCCACTGGGGACCCTGTGCTCTGTCCAATGGTTAGCTACAGAGCCTCTGTATTTGTCAGGCTCTGTCAGAACCTCTCAGAAGACAGCTATATCGGGCTCCAGTCACTTCCTGGCATCTGCAATAGTGTCTGGGTTTGGTGACTATATATGGAATGGATCCCCAGGTGGGCCAGTCTCTGGATGGCCTTTCCTTCTGTTTCTGCTCCATACTTTGTCTCCATATTTCCTCCTATGGGTATTTTGTTCCCACTGTTAAGAAGGACTGAAGTAGTCACACTTCGTTTTCTTTCTTCTTGAACTTCATGTGGTCTGTGAATTGTATCTTGGGTATTTAGAGCTTTTGGGCTAATATCCACTTATCAGTGAGAGCATACCATGTGTGTTCTTTGTTACCTCACTCAGGATGATATTTTCTTTTTTTTTTTTTTTCCGAGACAGGGTTTCTCTGTGTAGCCCTGGCTGTCCTGGAGCTCATTTTGTAGACCAGGCTGGCCTCGAACTCAGAAATCTGCCTGCCTCTGCCTCTGGAGTGCTGGGATTAAAGGCGTGTGCCACCACGCCCAGCAGGATGATATTTTCTAGTTCCATCCATTTGCCTAAGAATTTCATGAAGTCATTGTTTTTAATAGCTGAGTAGTACTGCATTATGTAAATGTATTACATTTTCTATATCAATTTCTCTGTTGAAGGGTATCTGGGTTCTTTCCAACTTCTGGCTATTATAAATAAATAAGGCAGCTGTAAATACACTGGAGCATGTGTCCTTGTTTTATGTTGGAACATCTTTTGGATTATATGCCCAGGGGTGGTATAGCTGGGTCCTAAGGTAGTACTATGTCCAATTTTCTGAGGACCTGCCGACTGATTTCCAAAGTGGTTGTTCCAGCTTGCAATCCCACCAACAATGGAGGAGTGTCCCTCTTTCTCCACATCCTCGCCAGCATCTGCTGTCACCTGAATTTTTTTATCTTAGCCATTCTGACTGGTGTGAGGTGGGATCTCAGGGTTGTTTGATTTGCATTTCCTTGATGACTAAGGATGTTGATCATTTCTTAAGGTGCTTCTTGGCCATTTGATATTCCCTGGCTCTGTACTCCATTTTTAATAGGGTTATTTGGTTCTCTGGAGTCTAGTTTCTTGAGTTCTTTGTGTACATTGGATATTAGCCATATCTTTTCTTTTTAAATGTTAAGGAAAAAGCAGTATGAAATAGTATGAGTAGAAAGGTTTGTAAGGATCAGGCTAGTTTCAGAGAAAGAGATGCCATGTACAGAATCCTGACCAAGAGCAGGGACAAAATTGTGGGCCTGTCTCATGGTAAGGGAAATTTGGGGGAGGAAGGGCATGGGAAGTGCAAGATTAACAACACAGGTCTCAGGGGGAAAGTAGTAAGAGACTATGGGAGTCCCTGGAAACCCAGGGAATTTATTGGAGAATACTGTGAGGACATTGCAGAAGAAACCAGATGAGCTACATTGAACTAAATTAACCAACTCTCAGATTTGGTACAAGGACTCATGGTGCCTCCAAAAATTGGGAGTGGATACAAGATAACTGGTAGTATTTTGACCTATTTATTGCTCCATTTTTGTTACTATCTATTCTACAGTTTGTATAATTATAAAAAGATCTTTGCTTTACACCCTCTTCTATACAAGGCTTATCCTCTTTCTGTCCCAAATCTCTCTTTGGTTATAATATCTGCCAGTTTTATGTAAAATACAGATTCCATATGAACATGAAGTAAGATCACTCTTTAGTCAATCTACTCTGGGAAATCAGAAAGCAGAAGTCTGTTTTAGAAGCAGAATGGATAGTTGTCATCAGTTAACACCCTGTGATTCTGCAAACCCATACCAAGGGGCACTCAAAGCTTGCTGTTGCTGTTGGCCTGTCTGTCACCTCATTTTTTCCTCAAGCGCCTTAAGGAAATGTATGCCAGACTTGCGTACTGACTCCTACAAATTCTCCAGGCTTCTGCAAGGGGAGGCCAAGAAGGAAACATCTGCAGGAAGAGAGCAACAGAAATGGGTGAAAGCTGAGTAGGGAGGAAGGTGTGGAGATGTGAACATGGAGCTCTGGGGTGTCAATGAGCTTAGAGAAAGTGGAGGAATAGAAGCTCAGCTTCTGATTTAGGGTTGAGAGGGCAGACAAAACAGGAAACACACAACAGTAAGGAAGACAAGTATTTGTGTGGATTCAAAACCGTCTCAGATGGCAAGGCCTTTTTAGCCTTATGAATATACCTCAAATAATGAAGAGGTCGCATCCTGGTAAACCCATCACAAGTTGAAAATATCACAGGTGGAAATTATATTTAATAATCTTAATGTGGTCTAATGTAAAAGTGTCCCCTACAAAACAAGCTTTTGTTGCGCACACCTTTAGTAATTCAGCACTCACTCCAGGCTAGTTTGGTCTACACTGCGAGTTCCAGAAAAGTCTGAGCTATAGAAAAAGACCCTGTTTCAAAAGCATAAAACAAAATAAGTTCTATGGCCTCCTTTTTTAAAAAATGTTTTTTATTAGGTATTTTCCTCAATTACATTTCCAATGCTATCCCAAAAGTCCCCCATACCCTCCCCCCCACTCCCCTACCCACCCACTCCCACTTTTTGGCCCTGGTGTTCCCCTGTACTGGGGCATATAAAGTTTGCATGTCCAATGGGCCTCTCTTTCCACTGATGGCTGACTAGGCCATCTTTTGATACATATGCAGCTAGAGTCAAGAGCTCCGGGGTACTGGTTAGTTCATAATGTTGTTCCACCTATAGGGTTGCAGATCCCTTTAGCTCCTTGATTTCTTTCTCTTGCTCCTCCATTGGGGGCCGTGTGACCCATCCAATAGCTGACTGTGAGCATCCACTTATGTGTTTGCTAGGCCCCGGCCTAGTCTCACAAGAGACAGCTATATCAGGGTCCTTTCAGCAAAATCTTGCTAGTGTATGCAATGGTGTCATCGTTTGGAGGCTGATTATGGGATGGATCCCTGGATATGGCAGTCTCTAGATGGTCCATCCTTTTGTCTCAGCTCCAAACTTTGTCTCTGTAACTCCTTCCATGGGTGTTTTGTTCCCAGTTCTAAGAAGGGGCAAAGTGTCCACACTTTAGTCTTCGTTCTTCTTCAGTTTCATGTGTTTTGCAAATTGTATCTTATATCTCGGGTATACTAAGTTTCTGGGCTAATATCCACTTATCAGTACATGTCATTTGAGTTCTTTTGTGATTGTGTTACCTCACTCAGGATGATGCCCTCCAGGTCCAACCATTTGCCTAGGAATTTCATAAATTCATTCTTTTTAATAGCTGAGTAGTACTCCAGTTCTATGGCCTCCTAATTGAGAGCCAGGCTGGGGTGTTGGTGGTGTTATTGAGAGATACATCATTAGGGTACTAACTCCTAAAGTGGATGAATCTGTTCATGAGTATATAGCTGAATGGATTATCAGGAGATAACATCTAGTTAAAGGAAATAGTTCATTGGGGGCACCGACCTTTGGTGTGTATAGTTTGTTTCCAAGCCTGTTCTCTACCTCTCTGCTCCCTGACTTCTATGATGTAAACAGCCTTCTGTGTCACATTATACTACTATCTTCATGCTTTGCCTCCCCACAGGTTCACAGCAACAGAGTCAGCTGACCCTGGACTGAAACTTTTGAAACCATCAGCAAATATAAATCATTCTTTCCATTTACCTCAGGTATTTTATCATCTGAAAAGGCTAATATAACCTGACTAACAGCACCGTTTAGCCTGTCATCTTTCTTTCTTTTTCTGTTTTGCTACTATTTAATTTTAATTCATTTTTATTAGATATTTTCTTTATTTATATTTCAAATGTTACCCCCTTTCCTAGTTTCCCCTCTGAAAATCCCCTATCGTCTCCCCCCTCCCCCTGCTCCCCAAAACACCTACTCTCGCTTCCTGGCCCTGGCATTTCCCTATACTGGGGCATAGAACCTTCACAGGACCAAGAACCTCTCCTCCCATTGATGACTAACTAGGCCATCCTCTGCTACATATGCAGCTAGAGCCACGAGTCCCTCTGTGTGTTTTCTTTGGTGGTTTAGTCCCAGGGAGCTCTGGGGTTACTGGTTAGTTCATATTGTTGTTCCTCCTAGGGGGCTGCAAAGCCCTTCATCTCCTTGCGTAGAGAAAGCTCTAGCTCCTTCTTTGGGGATCCTGTGCTCTGTCTAATGGATGACTGTGAACATCCACTTCTGTATTTGCCATTTACTGGCAGAACCTCTCAGGAGACAGCTATAATCAGGCTCCTGTCAGCAAGCTCTTGTTGGTATCTGTCATACTGTCTGGGTTTGGTGGTTGTTTATGGTATGGATCCCCAGATGGGGAACTTTCTGAATGGTCGTTCCTTCAGTCTTGCTCTGAACTTTGTAACCCCTGCCTGTCCTCTTTCAAAGAAGCATAGAACACGTACATTAGTCTATGACTGGAGACAATAATACAACACAGAGCATTTTGCTTCCTTTCCTTTCCTTTTCTTTGAGACAAGGTGTTTTAGTTATTTTTCTATTGCTGTGACAAACCACCGCAACCATGGTAACTTACAAAAAGAAGCATTTAGTTGAAAGCTTACAGTTTCAGAGTGTTAGAGTCCATGCCCATCTTGGTGGGGGGCAGGGTAGGAAACAGGTAGGCATGGTGCTGGAGCAGTAGCTAAGAGCTTACATCCCAACCCACAAATAGGAAGCAGAGAGAAAGGTCACTAAGAATGGTGAGCTTGGGCTTTTGGAACCCCAAAGCTCTCCCTCAGGGATACATTTCCTTCAAGGGGGGCCATATCCTCTAGTCCTTCTGAAACAGTTCTGTCAACTGTGGATCAAGGATTCAAATATATGACCTTAAAGGGACCATTCTCTCTCTCTCTCTCTCTCTCTCTCTCTCACTCTCTCTTTAAAAATATTTATTTATTTATTTTATGTATATGAGTACACACTGTAGCTATACAGATAGTTGTGAGCCTTCATCTAGTTGTTGGGAATTGAATTAGGACTGTTGCTTGCTCTGGTCAGCCCCACTCACTTTGGTCAACTCCGCCCAAAGATTGATTTATTATTATAAATAAGTACACTGTAGCTGTTTTCAGACAGCACCAGAAGAGGGCATTAGATCTCATTATGGATGGTTGTGAGCCACCATGTGGTTCCTGGGATTTGAATGCAGGACCTTCAGAAGAGCAGTCAGTGCTCTTACCTGCTGAGCCATCTCACTAGCCCCTGGGACCATTCTCTTTTAAGCCACATCACAAAGTCTCACTATGGGTTTTTTTTTTTTTTCTAGCCTAAAAGCTGCTATGTAGACCAGGCTTATCTGAAACCCTCAAGAGATTCCTCTGCCTCTGCCTTCTGGGATTAAAGGTGTGTGATACTATAATGAAATCCAATCCCTTAAAATTCATCTAATTTCTGGGTCAGAGAGTGAGCTCTTGTCTCAGTATCAGAGTGAGCAAGACGGGGAACAAATGGTACAGATTTTGTATGCTCATGGTTCTGAAGCCTGGGTCTATCATTAGTTTCTCTAGACAACTCTTCTGATCAATGGGAAGGTGGGAAGGTGGGATTCGTTCATCTGTAAAGTCTCCTTCAATGCTAAAATTATATGTTGATTAAAAAATTATCCCCAAGAACAAAATAATCACAGGATGTAGAAGGAGGGAGGGAGGGGCCTGGGAGGTGAGAGGAGGGGGAGGGGGAAAAGGGAGACAGGATCAGGTATGGTAGGAGACCGGGCAGGGGCCAGGTGAGTACAGAGGGTCAGGAAATTGAACAGAGGTGTGTACCAGTGGGGGAGATGGGGAACTGGGGGAAGCCACCAGCAAGTTTCAGATGCCAGAAAAGCAAGAGCCTCCCAGGACCCAACAGGGATAAAAGCTGAAATACCCAACAAAGGGGAGAACCTGTAGAGACCATATCCAGAGGTTAGGCATGGCTCCTGGTTGAGGAATGGGGTCACCCATCCATCTCAAAAATATTGACCCAGAATTGTTCCTGTCTAAAGGAAATGCAGGGACAAAGAATGGAGCAGAGATTGAAGGCAATCCAGAGTCTATCCTACCTAGAGATCCATCCCATCTGTAGACACCAAACCCAGATGCTATTGTGGATGCCAAGAAGTGCTTGCTGACAGGAGCCTAGTATGGCTGTTCTCTGAGAGGCTCCACCAGCATCTGACTAAGACGGATGCAGATACTCACAGCCAACCATTGGACCTAGCACTGGAACCCCAATGAAGGAGTTAGGGGAAGGATTGAAGGAGCTGAAGGGGTTCACACAACCCCACAGGAAGAAAAACAGTATCAACCCACCAGATTCCCCCAGAGCTTCCAGGGACTAAACCACCAACTAAAGAGTACACACGTAGGGACCCATGGCTCCATGTATATGTAGCAGAGGATTGCCTTATCTGGCATCAATGGAAGGGCAGCCCCTTGGTCCTGGGGAGGTTTTATGTGTAGGGGAATGCTAGGGTGGTGAGGCAGGAGTGGGTGGGTGGGTGGAGGAATACCCTCATAGAAGCAGGGGGGAGGAGGTGGGATAGGAGATTTGCAGGTAGAGGGGAAACTGGGAAGGGGGATAACATTTGAAATATAAATAAAGACTATATACATATGTATATACATATATATATATGTGTGTGTGTGTGTGTGTGCAATTTACCCCCAAGGCGGGTATAGGAACACATACTTTTAATTCCAGCGCTTGGGAGGCAGAGGCAGGCAGATCTCTGTGATTTTAAAGCCAGCCTGGTCTACAGAGTGAGTTTTATGACAGCACTACAGAGTGAGAAAAACCAAACCAAACCAAATCAAACCAAACCAAATCAAACCAAACCAAAAATTACCTCCAAATCTCAGTTAAGCCCTGGAGATGTTAATATATTTTGGTGACTAAGTGATGAAGCAAAGAGAGTCATGACACTGAAAAGATTTATCCATACTCCACCATGCAGGTATAACACTCTCATAAAAAACAAAACAAAACACAACACAACAAAACACAACAAAAAACAAGCCAAACCTAACCCAACCAACCAACCAAACACCCCTCAGCACATATAGGGCAGGGGCCAGAGAGTGGGAGTTGGAACTTCATTTTACAAAGACAGTTGTAAAGGCAGTAATGAAATGGGGAAAGCCCACACTGGACAAGAAATAAAGAGCTCATGGCTGAGACTCCATGGTAAACTTTTGAAAAACACCTTTTGAGACAGGTAAGCTTCTGCAGCTGCTCTGGCCCTATGACTAATGGATGCATAAGCAACTTTGCTTTCAATGCTCACCCAAGTTAAGAGGCTGAAAGAGGTGCAACAACTCTTTTCTTTTGTTTTTGCAAGTACTGACATTTCTGGAACATTCACAAGTCATAACAAAGTCCTTTCAGTTTTCCCCACTGGTGTCCCCTGTGTTATAAAGGTCTCTCCTGGCCCTAGGTCCTGTGAAGGTTCTATGCCCCAGTACAGGGGAGTGCCAGGGCCAGGAAGCAGGAGTGGGTGGGTTGGGGAGTAGGGGGAGAGGGGAGGGGATAGGGGATTTTCGGAGAGGAAACTAGGAAAGGGGATAACATTTGAAATGTAAATAAAGAAAATATCTAATAAAAAAAAGGTCTCTCCTATTAGGAACTGGTATAAGATATCTCCATTTTTTTTTTTTAAAGATTTATTTATTTATTATATGTAAGTACTGTCTTCAGACACCAGAAGAGGGAGTCAGATCTCATTACAGATGGTTGTGAGCCACCATGTGGTTGCTGGGATTTGAACTCTGGACCTTCGGAAGAGCAGTCGGGTGCTCTTACCCACTGAGCCATCTCGCCAGCCCTCCATTTTTTTTTTTAATGAAAGCATTTAGTGCCACGAATTTTCCTCTTAACACTGCTTCCGTTGTGTTCCATAAGTTTGGGTATGCTGTGCCTTTGTTTTCGTTGAATTCTTGAAAGTCTTTAATGTCTTTCTATATCTTTTCCTTGACCAAGTTATCATTGAGTAGGTGTTAGTCTTCTGTTATTTCTGTCATTGAAGTTTCTTGTGGATGGGCCTGTTGCTGTTTGTATTTTGATGCTAATTTTGCTCTCAAGGGAGGGGTTGCAAACAACGAGTGAGTCAAGTATTCAGGTGACTTCTTGTGAACCAATCCCCTAATGAATAAAGGGGCCAATCACTGGGCGAGTAGGAAGGACTTCCTGGTTGGAGAGGGAAAGAGAGGAGGAGGCAAAAGAGAGGGTGTTTTTGGACTGGGATAGCGTGAGGACAAGATGTAGCTACAGGTGTCTACAGGTTTCAATGGCGAATCTGTCAGGATTCGCCACCAGAGGATTTAGATGAATAAGGCTTACAAGATTAGGATTTTAGTTGCTGCGCCCAGCGATTGAGTTATCATTGTTTCTGATAAACTAAGTTTGTGTTGCGTTTTCCTTCACGTGGTGGCTCATCCGGGTTCAAGAGAGAAAGGTACAGCGACAATGCATGGGTTTTCCTGAGGTGCACCACAAAGCCCGTGGGGGATTTGAAGCATGGGGCTGGTATGGTAGCCACCAGCCAGTAGGAATTTAGCGAGCTGGGTGGAGAGATTTTAGAGCACCGAGTCATAGTCTCCATGAGATAACAACAGGTTGGCCATTGCCTACCAGTACATGGCCAGCCAGCCCCATGGGCCAGAGAGTTGCCAGTACACAGGAATGTGTCTGTTCATTTTTAATATTTCCCGCAACAGAAGTCCAGCCTTAGTCTGTGGTGATCGCTATTTCTTCAGGTGGGCCTAAGGGCTAACTTTAAGAGTTCCATGGACAGGCTGCAAAGGGCCAGCTGTGGGAACACTGGGATCTTTGGGGATTCTCCATGGACCCATATAAGGTTGGATTCTTAGTCCTGCCAAGCTATGGCATGCAGGGAGGCTATTGGCAAGTCAGCCTAGGTTGTCAAGGCAGAGAGAAATATGTGAGGGGCCTAGCAGTATTTTTACATAGAGCTGCCTAGTTAGGGCTGTGGGGCGGTCCTCATTCTCAGTGAAAAGGATTCTGGACCTATTTAGCTGAGGACCTTCCCACCTTACAATTTCTCTCATCTGGTGCCAGCAAGTTTAAGGAATGACATCTTTTTGTTTCTTTTGTTATGACAGTTCAGGGAGTCTTTCTTTCTATTTACTCCCTGTCTTTGGCTTTCATAGAATTGTGCCACAAATTCTTAATGTCTGCCCCTGCAATTACATCCCCAGGAAAGAGGAAGTGGTGGTCTTTAATAACAATTTAGGCCTTTTAGGGACAGGATTTCATGTAGCCCAGGCTGGTTTATATCATCTATAGAGTTAGGTTGTTGCAGCAGAGACCATGTGACTAAGAAAGATTACAATTTATACCATTCCCTTGCTAATTAGACCAGGCTGGCCTGGAACTCAAAGAGATCTTCCTACCTTTGCCTTCTGAGTGCTGGGATTAAAAGCATGGGCCACGATATCAGGTTTCATCTGGCTCATTTAAGGAAAAAATTGTAGCCCCTGAGATAGACAACAGATGTGCTTTCAGAGTGAGATACTTTAGTTATCTAGTTGCTTAGCTCTAGATAGTAGGCCAAGGACAGACCAGTGGAAGAAAGATCACTTTGGGATTTCATTACATTTAGGTACATTACAGATTTAGGCTGTGAAGAGAGAAGTAATTTATGCACATGAGTGTAAACCAGCACCTCCCAGTCATGAGATAGACTGGTTTTCTATTCAGCCTGTGACTCCAACAATGCTTCTGCAATGTGTACTAAGGACTGAAGAAAAGGGTGCTTTCTGCCCACATACTAGCCACACACCACAAGCCAAGTTTCAAGGTTCCGGTGGGTTTCCTATTTCCTGCTCAGGGTCACTTGAATGCCTGTGAAGCACTCAAGTCTCTGGGTTTATTCTTCATGATCAAAGATCAGTGAATAGATAAGCATACACATTAGTCACACATTATGGCTTCATTTGACAGTCTGGTGACTGTCACCACAGCATTTAACCTCACCCTACCCTACCTCACCACATACCCCTCAAACCCCTAATCCCTGCCAAACTCATTTCACTGTGTGACATACTTTAAATGGAGCACTAGGTAAGGGTTGAACAAGGTTTTACAATATGTCATAAGAATACATATGGGCCTATCCTAATTGTTTCCTGCAACACACCTTTATAGACACTCGTGTGCACACTCCCTTGAAAACAGTTGTATTCAATGAGGCATTAAATTAAACCATCTGCAACCCACCTCACCATCTGAAAAGCAGACTGTGTGGCTTTTAAGATGGTGGAGTGAGAAGCAGCAGGTCCCCAGTTTACAGCATACAGATCCTAGCAGGGGCAGAGGCATAAATCTTCCTCATAAATCTCTTGAGAAACAATCTGAACTTGCTGGGCTAGACTCTCAACTTTACCACCTCAGTGACCTTGGACAATGCATCTTTCCTCTGGTTCTTGCTATGTAAAATAGGAATCAAAGGTAGAACTAAGGGAAGTTAAACCAGAAGATGCAAACTCAGTCTCCAATGTTGCTGTCTGGTGGAAGGCAGCCCCAGAATGAGACATCATTCCTCTTCAGGACTCACCTGCCCTTCTCCTTTTCCTTTCTTGTCTTTGACTTACTACTCTCTTGCATTGAGCATCTTAGCTCATGAACTCATGACAGGGGAGGCATAGTTTCTGAACACATAGATTCTCTTCTAGAGAAAGGGTATGCTCTGTTATTCTTACATTTCATCAGTTGATGTCACTTGTAGCAGTATCCAATTAAATATTCAAATTGATCCTGGGGGCTGCAGTGTATTCCTTACTACCTGCCCCAATGTTCTGGGTTCCCTAATAACACACACACACACACACACACACACACACACACACACACACACACAGAGTCTTTATATTTTGATAAGCCTTAAACAGCTCAATGGCTGGACCACTACCTAACCTCCACGTGGCTAATCCACCTCCCTCCAATATTCCCGTTATAACTTAGTAAAATCAATATTCCATCTTTGCTGCCCTGGATCTAGTCAGGCAGCTCTCTTGGGGCCTCTATTTCCCCGGCTCCTACATAGAGGATATGCTCTCTGTCCTGCACCTTCTCAGGCCTGGCATCTCTTCATCTCCCAGCATCTGGGATCTCCTTTCTCCTCCCCTTCTGTCCCTAGCCCAAGAATCTGTTTGCCCTGCCCAGCAATTAGCTGCCAGCAACTTTATTTACCAATCAGGACAACTGGGGGCAGGCCCTCAGTGTCTTACAGGCAGATGTGCAGAGTCTCATGCAAATAATTTTGAGGACCCAAATTAACATAATGTAAGCAGAATTAGGCCAAACCCACTACAGTCACTGTCCAACAACAAGTAAAAACAGTCAGTTTGGAGGTTCCAAATCTAGATTCAAAACGCATTCTTGTACGGCATTTACAGAACTGCGGATTTCCCCAGGGAGCAGAGAAATGGGTTAAATGTTAAGGTATAAGCCACAACAAATATGTGATTTACCACTGAAGCTTTCTAGCTGAATCTTATAATTTTGTGTACTCCAGGATTTAAGGACAGCAAAAGCCACGGGTACTCATCTGCAGGGGCAGGGGGTATGAGATAGAAGATTTTCAGAGGGGAAAGTATGAAAGGGGATAACATTTGAAATGTAAATAAAGAAACTATCTAATTAAAAAAAAAAGAAATGGAGGCTCTAAAATGCTTTAGGGGCATTTGCCATGAAACCTGAAGACTTAAGTGTGGTCCTTGAGACCCAAATGACATAACTCTCAGAGGGTTTCTCTCTGATCTCCATTTATGCACCATGGTATACAAATGCATAAGTGTATACACACAAATAATAAATACTTAAAAAGTCAAACAAAAAATATTTCACTCTATCAGATGGGAGGACTCAGTGCAGGACTTCCTACACAGCCCCCCAGCCTGGGATTCCAGACACTTACCTCATACTGAATGCAGGATTTAAGGACAGCAAATGCCATTCCATGTCATCTTTGCATCCCATGAATATCTCACTCTATCAGATGGGAGGACTTAGACCAGGAGTTCTTACACAGACGCCTAGCCTGAAATTCCAAACACTTACTTCCAGGGGCAGCTTGCACTGCCATTTTTTTTTTTTTTTTTTTTTTTTTTTGAGGAATAGAGTGTGAACCATACAGTTGCCCTGCCCCATCAGATAGCTGTGAAAAGTGGCTGTAATAGATGCACCCCACAGAAGTTTCTGGATGGCAGATGCAACCCTGAAGCTACTTGTGCATTCTTGTAAGTACACTACTACTGAGGTATGTGCCCCTAGGCTCTCTACCTGGTTGTGATGAGTGAAAGCTCCATGTTGAGAGCTACTCAATATGGTAAAAGATTAAGAGTAGCATCTTAGTAGGGAATGCAGCTCAGTGGTAGAATGCAGCATTTGAATATAGAAGCTTCCTCGATGATGGTAATATACCTTCCAACTTCAGTAACAGACTTAATAGTCTAGAACTTGGATATATCAGGACATTATTTTAAATTGGACTATACTCACTGGGTATGTTTATATTGTTGAGGTTGGAACATAAGACCTTGCACATGCTAGACACATGATTCACATGTCTATATTTACTTAACTTTCAATTGAACCAATCATTTGCAGCATTCAGGATTTTAATTAAAATTATTGAAAAAAACACAGAAAAAAAGAACACGGAAGTTTTATTACCTGAAAAGGTTCCTTTTCTTTATCCGTAATCTCAGACCTGGGATTGCTCAACTATTTTGTTGTTGGTTTTGTTTTTCAAGACAGGGTTTCTCTGTGTAGTCCTGGCTGTCCTGGAACTCACTCTGTAGATCAGGCTGGCCTGGAACTCAGAAATCCACCTGCCTCTGCCTCCCAAGTGCTGGGATTAAAGGCGTGCACCACCACCGCCCTGCTGCTCAATGTTTTTTAAAAGCTTCTTTGAACAGCATAGTTTATAATTAGAATTGTCATGTGAGAACTTGCTTGCCTAACATGAAATCCATATATACATCTTCCATTTTTCTCAACTCCTCTCATTAATGTTTATGTATTCGGTATGTGGCCCAAGATGATTCTTTGTCTGGTATGGCCTGAAAAAGCAAAATACTTCTTTTTATTTTGAAATTTTAGACTCCCTACTGTAAACCTTGGTTTTCTGGATTTCCCAGATGGATATAGGTATTAGGGATCACTGTCTTTACAAGAATAATGATTATATTAATAATCTGTACAGAAATTGTTGTATAATGGTGTCAGTAATAATGAGTTAAATGCCTTTTGAACAAGATGTCACAAAAAGATAAGGGAGCAATACAGAGTTCTTGATAGCTCATAGCATAGCTGTGAAAATATTTGGAACCCTTGGTCAGAGGGTGACCCTATGCTTCCATGAATTGTAAGCTACTGTAGTATTGGCAAAGGAAACTTTTTTTTTTTTCGAGACAGGGTTTCTCTGTGTAGCCCTGGCAGTCCTGGAACTCACTTTGTAGACCAGGCTGGCCTCGAACTCAGAAATCCGCCTGCCTCTACCTCCCAAGTGCTGGGATTAAAGGTGTGTGCCACCACGCCCGGCCTGATTTTTTTTCTTTAACAGTACTTTGGGGCTTAGCTTGCTGTCTCACGTGGAGAAGTAGATGAATGCTTTCTGTACATAGAAATATTGAAAGTTTTTTGTTTTATTGTATCTGATAGGTTTATTATGCTGTCACCCTGTAGACAAAGGGAAGAATGTGGTCTGGACATAGAAATGAAATTATTTTTCCTTGTATTACATTTGATGCGCGTTTGCTGCCATCTTGTGGATAATTAGAAGAATGCGCACACTGGTAGGATTTGCTGAAGGAGGCAGGCAGGAGGATCATGAGTTTGTGGTGGCACACTCCTTTAATCCCAGCACTTGGGAGGCAGAGGCAGGAGGATTTCTGAATTCAAGGCCAGCCTGGTCTACAGAATGAGTTCCAGGACATCCAGGGCTTTACAGAGAAACCTTGTCTCAAAAAACCACACACACACACACACACACACACACACACACAATAGAAGAATGCTATGTGGATAGTGAAAGACTGAATTTACAGAAAAAATTTTTTTAAAGAATTTAATTTTGCTTTACTTTTGTTATCCTGTAGAATAGCAAAATTATTTGTATGAGCCTGTGATAAATAAAATTATTATGGGTGAGAGAAACGTGAAGTTATATTTTGCTTCATATGTATTTTATGAGTTTGTTATGCTATCATCCTGTGGATAAATGGAAAAAATGCTTTGCAGACATAGACATACTGAAATTAAGATCTAAAGAGATGGTTCAGTGGTTTAGAACACACCTTGCTCTTACTGAAGACTTGATTTCGATTCCTAGTACCCACATGGTAGTTCAAAATCATTTGTAACTAGAGTTCCAAGGGACCCAATGTTTTCTTCTAAGCTTTGAGAGCCCTAGACATATATGGGATGCATAGACATACATACAGGCAGAACATTTATATGCAAAGAAAAATACATCTTTTTAAAAAAATTTCCTTTTTCAATTTTTTATTAGATATTTTCTTCATTTACACTTCAAATGCTATCCCGAAAGTCCCCTATACTCCCCCCCCCCCCGCCCTGCTCCCCTAATCACCCATTCCCACTTCTTGGCCCTGGCGTTCCCCTGTACTGGGGCATATAAAGTTTGCAAGACCAAGGGGCCTCTCTTCCCAATGATGGCCAACTAGGCTATTTTCTACTACATATGTAGCTAGAGACACGAGCTCTAGGGGTACTGATTAGTTCATATTGTTGTTCCACCTATAGGGTTGCAGATTCCTTCAGCTCCTTGGGTACTTTCTCTAGCTCCTCCATTGAGGGCCCTGTGTTCCATCCAATAGCTGACTGTGAGCATCCACTTCTGTATTTGCCAGGCACTGGCATAGCCTCACAAGAGACAGCTATATCAGGGTCTTTTCAGCATAATCTTACTGGCATATGCATTAGTGTCTGTGTCAAATAGTCTTATGCAGGGAAGGGTACACCAATTTGTTTTCTAGTACCAAATGGTCAGCCTTTAAAGCATACTTATCATAACATTACACAGACACAGCAGACTATTTTTAGAAACGTGTTTATATAGCCATATGCACATATGGATGTAACAAATAAAGGGAAAAGAGGATAGAATTTAAAGGAGAGGAACAAAGACATGTATGTATGTATGTATGTATCATCTATCTATCTATCTATCTATCTATCTATCTATCTATCTATCTTGGTTTGGAGAGAGGACCAGGATGAGAGAAAAGATGTACTCATGATCTCCAGTAGAAAATGTACCAGTGTAGGGGCACTTCATTTTAATCAAGAGAACTATTAGGGTATATCTAATTTCTTAAAAGCATTCTGCTGGTCATAAAGACACTGATTAATTCTAATTCATCAATAGTAGCTAATTTCAATATTTTACATCCTCTAAGGACTGGACATCTGAACTTAAAGGAAAGGAACTTAAAGGCATCACACTCAATGACAACACACAGCATATGGCTCTACCTTGTGCAGATTAAACAGCACATTACTGAATGATTAATATGAAATAGAAGAAAGGAAGGAAGAAAGAAACATATTGGAATGAAAAGAAAATGAACACAAGACAGAAAACCTTTTGTGGCACATTAAATGCAGTCCTAAGAGGAAAATTTATAGATAAAAGAAACGACTTTTTTTAAAAAAAATCACCAAAATCCAGGGAGAAATTGCTTAATGACCCAACTCAAGAATTTTGAAATTCAAGAACAAATCAACTTTTAACCCTGTCGGTTGGAAGAAATATTAAAAACCATAGCTGAAATGAATGAAATAGAAATAAAGATAACAATACAAGCAGTGAAAAAATTCAAGCTGGTTCTTTGTAAAGTTAAGATCAAAAGACTTTTCCCCCAATTATGGAAAGGAGAGAGAGAGAGAGAGAGAGAGAGAGAGAGAGAGAGAGAGAGAGAGAGAGAGAGATAGAGATGACAGGCAATGATCAGAATCATAGAACAGGGGCATATTTCAACAGATATAGGGGAATTCAGAATAATATAAGAAAATAATGTAAAACCATCTAGGCTATGAAGTGAGATATTACAATTGATACTAATGAATTCCTAGAGTCATCCAGTTCACCAAAGTTGAACCTTGAAGAGACTATAAAACTTAAACAGGTGGACAGACAGATTCCTAGCAGAATCTTTCAAATATATAATGAAAACTTCTTAAATTATTGATATACTGAAACAGATGGATCATGTACAAGCTTCTTCTACAAGGCAATATTTCTCTAATACCAGAACTATTTATTCAACACAGAAAAAAAAAAGACTATTCTCGCTAATGAACACTGATGGAAAAATTCTGAACAAAATATTTGAAAAACTTGCAAACTGAGTACAGCCATATATTATAGAGATCACCTACCAGTATCAAGTTGCCTTTATTTGAAAGATACACAAATGGCTTAACATGACTGTAAAAGTTTTTACTTCTGTTTGGCTTTCTTCTCTCTTCCACTGTCACTTTATGTGTTTTTCTTTGAAGCTCATACTTTAACCATTCCCACAATGATTTAGACAATACCTTTGCGGGAAGAAGAAAAAAACTCACAGGATTTCCCTAAAAAATGTTTCCTCTAACTGCCATACCTGCACAGGAATTCCATGACTACAACATTTCCTATATTGAGCTGCTTCTGTCAAGTTTTCTTTTCTTTATTACAACAATTAATCAAGTATCTAATACAGTGGTTTTGTGGAAAAGACAGTCAAAGACCAGGATTCATGGAGAGTAAACATATACACAGCACAACACACACTCAGAAGCTCACCCTGCTGAAGAATGTGAACAAAAGTATTCAGGAAGACGGCCATGACTGTGTGAAGGGTTCCACAAAGTTGGCTTACAGATTATCCATTTGTAGTTGTTGATCCTTTGTATGGAGCAGTGTAAAGGTAAAATAACTTGGCCATCTTTTAGTCAGCTGAGCAGGCAGTAATTGCCCACATCAACACGCTTGTGGCAATTAAATGAAAACGGTAGAGAACAATGTAAGTTTAAATCATCGATATCCACCAACCCAGGAGAGAAGGATATCATAAGATAATACATCTAAACTCAGGTGGCACAGCCATATCTTTTGGAAACAGTGAGAGACATGAAGCCAGCAAAACTGCTTGACCCATTTCAAGCAAAGCCAAGCTGAACGCTACCACCACTGTCATTCAATCTCTCATTTTGGGTTTTGGTGTCTGCTTGTTGCATTCTTTTTTTTTTTTAATATTTTTTATTACATATTTTTCTCAATTACATTTCCAATGCTATCCCAAAAGTCCCCCATATCCTCCCCCCACTCCCCTACCCACCCATTCCCATTCTTTTGGCCCTGGCATTCCCCTGCACTGGGGCATATACAGTTTGCATGTCCAATGGGCCTCTCTTTCCAGTGATGGCCGACTAGGCCATCTTTTGATACATATGCAGCTAGAGTCAAGAGCTCCGGGGTACTGGTTAGTTCATAATGTTGTTCCACCTATAGGGTTGCAGATCCCTTAAGCTCCTTGGTTACTTTCTCTAGCTCCTCCATTGGGAGCCCTGTGATCCATCCAATAGCTGACTGTGAGCATCCACTTCTGTGTTTGCTAGGCCCCGGCATAGTCTCACAAGAGACAGCTACATCTCGGTCCTTTCGATAAAATCTTGCTAGTGTATGCAATGGTGTCAGCGTTTGGAAGCTGATTATGGGGTGGATCCCTGGATATGGCAGTCTCTACATGGACCATCCTTTCATCTCAGCTCCAAACTTTGTCTCTGTAACTCCTTCCATGGGTGTTTTGTTCCCAATTCTAAGGAGGGGCATAGTGTCTACACTTCAGTCTTCATTCTTCTTGAGTTTCATGTGTTTAGCAAATTGTATCTTATATCTTGGGTAGCCTAGGTTTTGGGCAATATCCACTTATCAGTGAGTACATATTGTGTGAGTTCCTCTGTGAATGTGTTACCTCACTCAGGATGATGCCCTCCAGGTCCATCCATTTGGCTAGGAATTTCATAAATTCATTCTTTTTAATAGCTGAGTAGTACTCCATTGTGTAAATGTACCACATTTTCTGTATCCATTCCTCTGTTGAGGGGCATCTGGGTTCTTTCCAGCTTCTGGCTATTATAAATAAGGCTGCTTTGAACATAGTGGAGCATCTGTCCTTCTTACCGGTTGGGACATTTCTGGATATATGCCCAGGAGAGCTATTGCTGGATCCTCCAGTAGTACTATGTCCAATTTTCTGAGGAACCGCCAGACTGATTTCCAGAGTGGTTGTACAAGCCTGCAATCCCACCACCAGTGGAGGAGTGTTCCCCTTTTTCCACATCCTCGCCAGCATCTGCTGTCACCTGAATTTTTGATCTTAGCCATTCTGACTGGTGTGAGGTGGAATCTCAGGGTTGTTTTGATTTACATTTCCCTGATGATTAAGGATGTTGAACATTTTTTCAGGTGCTTCTCTGCCATTCGGTATTCCTCAGGTGAGAATTCTTTGTTCAGTTCTGAGCCCCATTTTTTAATGGGGTTATTTGATTTTCTGAAGTCCACCTTCTTGAGTTCTTTATATATGTTGGATATTAGTCCCCTATCTGATTTAGGATAGGTAAAGATCCTTTCCCAATCTGTTGGTGGTCTTTTTGTCTTATTGACGGTGTCTTTTGCCTTGCAGAAGCTTTGGAGTTTCATGAGGTCCCATTTGTCAATTCTCGATCTTACAGCACAAGCCATTGCTGTTCTGTTCAGGAATTTTTCCCCTGTGCCCATATCTTCAAGGCTTTTCCCCACTTTCTCCTCTATAAGTTTCAGTGTCTCTGGTTTTATGTGAAGTTTCTTGATCCACTTAGATTTGACCTTAGTACAAGGAGATAGGTATGGATTGATTCGCATTCTTCTACATGATAACAACCAGTTGTGCCAGCACCATTTGATGAAAATGCTGTCTTTCTTCTACTGGATGGTTTTAGCTCCCTTGTCAAAGATCAAGTGACCATAGGTGTGTGGGTTCATTTCTGGGTCTTCAATTCTATTCCATTGGTCTACTTGTCTGTCAGTATACCAGTACCATGCAGTTTTTATCACAATTGCTCTGTAGTAAAGCTTTAGGTCAGGCATGGTGATTCCACCAGAGGTTCTTTTATCCTTGAGAAGAGTTTTTGCTATCCTAGGTTTTTTGTTATTCCAGATGAATTTGCAGATTGCTCTTTCTAATTCGTTGAAGAATTGAGTTGGAATTTTGATGGGGATTGCATTGAATCTGTAGATTGCTTTTGGCAAGATAGCCATTTTTACAATGTTGATCCTGCCAATCCATGAGCATGGGAGATCTTTCCATCTTCTGAGATCTTCTTTAATTTCTTTCTTCAGGGACTTGAAGTTTTTATCATACAGATCTTTCACTTCCTTAGTTATAGTCACGCCAAGGTATTTTATATTATTTGTGACTATTGAGAAGGGTGTTGTTTCCCTAATTTCTTTCTCAGCCTGTTTATCCTTTGTGTATACAAAGGCCATTGACTTGTTTGAGTTAATTTTATATCCAGCTACTTCACCGAAGCTGTTTATCAGGTTTAGGAGTTCTCTGGTGGAATTTTTAGGGTCACTTATATATACTATCATGTCATTTGCAAAAAGTGATATTTTGACTTCCTCTTTTCCAATCTGTATCCCGTTGTTCTCCTTTTGTTGTCGAATTGCTCTGGCTAATACTTCAAGTACTATGTTGAAGAGGTAGGGAGAAAGTGGGCAGCCTTGTCTAGTCCCTGTTTTTAGTGGGATTGCTTCCAGCTTCTCACCATTTACTTTGATGTTGGCTACTGGTTTGCTGTAGATTGCTTTTATCATGTTTAGGTATGGGCCTTGAATTCCTGATCTTTCCAAGACTTTTATCATGAATGGGTGTTGGATCTTGTCAAATGCTTTTTCTGCATCTAACGAGATGATCATGTGGTTTTTGTCTTTGAGTTTGTTTATATAATGGATTACATTGATGTATTTTCGTATATTAAACCATCCCTGCATCCCTGGAATAAAACCTACTTGGTCAGGATGGATGATTGCTTTAATGTGTTCTTGGATTCGGTTAGCGAGAATTTTATTGAGGATTTTTGCATCGATATTCATAAGAGAAATTGGTCTGAAGTTCTCTATCTTTGTTGGATCTTTCTGTGGTTTAGGTATCAGAGTAATAGTGGCTTCATAAAATGAGTTGGGTAGAGTACTTTCTACTTCTATTTTGTGAAATAGTTTGTGCAGAACTGGAATTAGATCTTCTTTGAAGGTCTGATAGAACTCTGCACTAAACCCGTCTGGTCCTGGGCTTTTTTTGGCTGGGAGACTATTAATAACTGCTTCTATTTCTTTAGGTGATATGGGACTGTTTAGATGGTTAACTTGATCCTGATTTAACTTTGGTACCTGGTATCTGTCCAAAAATTTGTCCATTTCGTACAGGTTTTCCAGTTTTGTTGAGTATAGCCTTTTGTAGAAGGATCTGATGGTGTTCTGGATTTCTTCAGGATCTGTTGTTATGTCTCCCTTTTCATTTCTGATTTTGTTAATTAGGATTTTGTCCCTGTGCCCTCTAGTGAGTCTAGCTAAGGGTTTATCTATCTTGTTGATTTTCTCAAAGAACCAACTCCTCGTTTGGTTAATTCTTTGAATAGTTCTTCTTGTTTCCACTTGGTTGATTTCACCCCTGAGTTTGATTATTTCCTGCTGTCTACTCCTCTTGGGTGAATTTTCTTCCTTTTTTTGTAGAGCTTTTAGATGTGTTGTCAAGCTGCTAGTGTGTGCTCTCTCCAGTTTTTTCTTGGAGGCACTCAGAGCTATGAGTTTCCCTCTTAGAAATGCTTTCATTGTGTCCCATAGGTTTGGGTATGTTGTGGCTTCATTTTCATTAAACTCTAAAAAGTCTTTAATTTCTTTCTTTATTCCATCCTTGACCAAGGTATCATTGAGAAGAGTGTTATTCTGTTTCCACGTGAAAGTTGGCTTTCTATTATTTATGTTGTTATTGAAGATCAGCCTTAGTCCATGGTGGTGTGATAGGATGCATGGGACAATTTCAATATTTTTATATCTGTTGAGGCCTGTTTTATGACCAATTTATATTGTCAATTTTGGAGAAGGTCCCGTGAGGTACTGAGAAGAAGGTATATCCTTTTGTTTTAGGATAAAATGTTCTGTAGATATCTGTTAAGTCCATTTGTTTCATAACTTCTGTTAGTTTCACTGTGTCCCTGTTTAGTTTCTGTTTCCACGATCTGTCTATTGATGAAAGTGGTGTGTTGAAGTCTCTCACTATTATTGTGTGAGGTGCAATGTGTGCTTTGAGCTTTACTAAGGTGTCTTTAATGAATGTGGCTGCCTTTGCATTTGGGGCATAGATATTCAGAATTGAGAGTTCCTCTTGGAGGATTTTACCTTTGATGAGTATTAAGTGTCCCTCCTTGTCTTTTTTGATAACTTTGGGTTGGAAGTCGATTTTATTCGATATCAGAATGGCTACTCCAGCTTGTTTCTTCAGACCATTTGCTTGGAAAATTGTTTTCCAGCCTTTCACTCTGAGGTAGTGTCTCTCTTTTTCCCTGAGATGGGTTTCCTGTAAGCAGCAGAATGTTGGGTCCTGTTTGTGTAGCCAGTCTGTTAGTCTATGTCTTTTTATTGGGGAATTGAGTCCATTGATATTAAGAGATATTAAGGAAAAGTAATTGTTGCTTCCTATTATTTTTGTTGTTAGAGTTGGCATTCTTTTCTTGTGGCAGTCTTCTTTTTGGTTCGTTGAGGGATTACTTTCTTGCTTTTTCTAGGGCATGATTTCTGTCCTTGTCAGGCCCGGGTAGTCCGCTTCCCTATTTACCGCAGTCTCAGGTTCCACGCGATTGGATTGGGGCAGACGCTGTGTTCCACTCACCAGAGGTCTTAGGATCCCGTGGGGAATCCTGTGTGGGCCCTTGCGGGTGTCGGGAAACTCTGCTGGCAAGGCACCCTGGTGCTCGAGTGGACCGGAAGGGACTTGTCTGCTTGTTGCATTCTTGAGGACATTCTTCATTATAATTCATTTTGTGTCTTTTCATGAGAAAATTATGTTTGCATATTTCTATGAAAATTCTAAGACTAACTTTATCTTGCCCTCCTTGCAAGTCTTCCTTATGCCCTTGAGATGGCTAGATGAGGTCATTAATCCAGGAACAATCTTGGGGTATCTGACCCAGAGCAAACACAAACAGTGCAATTGGTATAGGATTAACACAGATAATTGACAAACCCTGATAAGCCATGACATTAATTTACAGATTCAAGGCTTCCCTTTCCATCACACTTGAAGATAGCTGAAAGCATAGTTTAAAGGTTGAGGATCTTACAGGGTATACTCCTTAGAGCAATAGAATTCAGTAAATAAGAGAAATTGATGAAAATAAAATTTTCCTATTTATGGTATAGATAGTAAAACATATAATAAAAGAAATTAGATATTACAATTTGCTATTCATAAAAAGACTCATTCAGATAATTTCTGGTTTGCTGGGGTACTTTAAAACTGGAAACACAGCTGGCCAAAAAAGAAGTCATCATGTAATACATTTGTTTCATTTGGAAGAGACAATCTTTAGTGTCTTTAAATTGGAGGCATAGGACTGATAATAAAATAAAATATGTTCTCCTTATATTTTCCAACTGTGGCTGAATTTGTAACCCTGGACAAATAATGAAAAACATCAAACATGTAATCTCTATTTTGTAAATACTCATTAGTCTCACTTTGCTCTCTGAAAGGTGTATAAATAAACTGTCTGATTGCTAGTCAGTCAGAGCTGCAGAAACAATCTAATTGCTAGTCAGTTAGAGAAGTGAGATTCCCTGAAATATAATCTCCTGATTCTCTCCCTTGTTTTGCTGACACTTTGTCTCCTCTGCTGAAGTAAAACATTGGTACCCTCCACATCTCTCTAGTTTGGAGAGGATATTTCATTATTTCTCTGGGAGCACTTGTCTACACTTTGGTACTGAGTGGATCCATGGCATTATTTTGGACATAGCAGTATTAAGTCTAGTATTCTAACCTTCTGAGAGCTTTCGTATACATGAATGATGCCCATATCCTACCCAGTTGTTCCCTACCTGGAACACTTCTCTGCATCAGAACACATTGGAAATGACTGGGAATTTCAGAAAATTCCATCGAGGGGAGTCTTCAGAGCACTAAGAATACCCAGTGAACTGTTTGTCTCCTTTTATTCAAGAAGAAGAAATTTCAGCAGTGCTAACAGGCTGCAAGTACTGCTCTCCATTCCGTACACATTAGTTGTTAAGTGCCCTCACTCTGATGCATGCTTAAATACCTGGGTGGTGTTTTTTTTTTATTTAAAAACAAACCTCTAACCTAGGTTTGGTTCCTTGATTTATGCCCGAACACATCGTCTTAGAATGCACAGTTTAGGATGTGAATACCTTTAAGGAAGGCAGCACATTCAACAGGAAGAAGAAGAAGATAAAAGCTTCAGACACACACTGAAAATCATTGTGATATTTTATTTTCTCTGAGAAAATAATTACAGGAGTACTGTGTGGTGTAGAAAACTTTGTCAGGGAGTCTCCTGGCACATTTGGTAAACACAAGCATGCTCATTTATGGACCTGTCATCAGATTTTTTGGATGCATGCTGGGCATTCAGCTTCTTCTGAACTTTCAGTGACCTTATCTCATAGAGGAACATAATCACACCAAAGAGTAACAGAGTGGTTGTCACAAGTCCCATTGGAAACACATGAGTGCTGTGCTTTTTAATTAGGGCTTCTTTCTTAACTGGAAAGGTTGGTGGAAAGTCAAGGGTGGTGTTGTCATAGAGATCTACTACATGGTTCCAGGTCACAGAAATAATGGTACAAAGGCTGCTGAGGATCAGAATTAAGACAGAGCACTTGTAGCACACTATCAGAATCTCAGGGACTGAGGCTTTGAGTATGCTGACCCTAAGGACTGCTGAGCTAAAAATCACAACAACAGGTTTTATCAGCATTATTGGAAATGTAAATGAGCTAAATACCTAATAAAAAATGAAAAAAAATGAAAGAAATTAAAGAAAAGTAATTGTTGCTTCCTGTTACTTTTGTTGTTAAAGTTGGGGTTCTGTTCTTGTGGCTGTCTTCTTTTAGGTTTGTTGAAGGATTACTTTCTTGCTTTTTGTAGGGTGTAGTTTCCATCCTTGTGTTGATGTTTTCCCTTTATTATCCCTTGAAGGGCCGGATTTGTGGAAAGATATTGTGTGAATTTGGTTTTATCATGGAATACTTTGTTTTCTCCATCTATGGTAATTGAAAGTTTGGCTGGGTATAGTAGCCTGGGCTGGCATTTGTGTTCTTTTAGGGTCTGCATAACATCTGTCCAATATCTTCTGCTTTTCATAGTCTCTGGTGAGAAGTCTGGTGTAATTCTAATAGGCCTGCCCTTCTTGATGTCCTCTACCATCATCATGAGATATGCTTTTAAGTCCAGGTCTAGCTTTTCGGGTGTGTTGGGGTGCCCAGGACTGGCTGAGGTGGGAGTTCTGGGTTCTGATGATGGTGCATGGTCTTGGTTTCTGTTAGTAAGATTCTTACGTTTGCCTTTTGCCATCTGGTAATCCCTGGAGTTAATTGTTATAGTTGTCTCTGGTTAGAGCTTGTTCCTCTCGTGATTCAGTTAGCCTCTATCAGCAGACCTGGAAGACTAGCTCTCGTGGTTAGAGTACTCTCTGCAGGCAAGCTCTCCTCTTGCTGGGAAGGTGGACAGATATCTGGCGTTCAGACCTGCCTCCTGGCAGAAGATGAAGGCCCAAAACAGGACTTGTCCAAGGATATGTGTAGCTTTGGTAGTTCATACTCTCACCTGCACAGACTAGTCTTGGTGGGATCTGGGAACCAAGATGATTCCCCCAGGTGCTGCGGCAAAGCCCTCCTGGGCGGGGCAGACACCTCTCCTCTGGCAGGGAAGGTGCCCAGATGTCATGAGCCCAAAACGTGGTGTGCCCCAGAAGCTCTGTGGCTTCTGCCTGTTCCAGAAGCTGTTAGTCTACAATCTCCCCTGTGCAGACTGGTCTCAGCAGAATCCTGGAACCAAGATGGCTCGTCCAGATGCTGTGGCCTCACCTGAGTTTTTGATCTTAGTCAATCTGGTTGGTGTGAGGTAGAATCTCAGGGTCATTTTGATTCACATTTCCCTGATGACTAAGGATGTTGAACATTTCTTTAGGTGCTTCTCGGCCATTTCTCAGGTAATAATTGTTTAGCTCTATACCCAATTTTTAAATAGAGTTATTTGGTTTTCTCGACTCTAACTTCTTGAATTCTTTGCATATATTGGATATTAGCCCTCTATCAGATGTAGTATTGGTAAAGATCTTTTCCCAATCTGTCGGTTGATGTTTTGTCCTATTGACAGCATCCTTTGACTTACAGAAGCTTTGAAATTTTATGAGATCCCAGTTGACAATTGTTGATCTTAGAGCATAAGCCATTGGTGTTCTGTACAGGAAACTTTTCCTGTGTCAATGTGTTCAAGGCTGTTCCCTACTTTCCATTATGATAGATTCAGCATGTCTGGTTTTATGTGGTGGTTCTTAATCCACTTTGACTTGAGCTGTGTACAAAGAGATTAAAATGGAATGGTTTTTATTCTTCAACATACTGACTGCCAGTTGAGCCAGCACCATTTGTTGAATATGCTGTCTTATTTCCTACTGGAATGTTGGGCTTCTTTGTCAAAGATCAAGTGACCATAGTTGTGTGGGCTTAATATGGGTCTTCAATTTTATTCCAGTCATCTACTTGCTTGTCTCTGTACCAATACCATGAGGTGATTTTTTTGTTTGTTTTTAACCACTATTGCTCTGTAGTACTGGTTGAGGTCAGGGATGTGGAATCCCCCAGAAGTTCTCTTATTGTTAATAATAGTTTTTGCTATCCTGGGTTTTTTTTTAATTCCAGATGAATTTGAGAATTGCTTTATTTATCTCTGTGAAGAACTGAGTTGGAATTTTGATGGGAATTGCACTGAATCTGTAGATTGCTTTTGGTAAAATGACCATTTTTACTATGTTAATCCTGCTGACATGAGCATGGGAGATCTTTCCAGCTTCTGAGGTCTCCCACAGTTTCTTCAGAGACTTGTAGTTTTCTTCAAACAGATCTTTCACTTCCTTGGTAATTGTCACACCAAGATATTTTATATTATTTGTGACTATTGTGAAGGGTGTCATTTCCCTAATTTCTTTCTCATCCCAATTATCTTTTGAGTAGAGGAAGGCTACTGATTTGCTAGAGTTAATTTTATATCCAGCCACTTTGGTGAAGTTGTTTATCAGCTGTAGGACTTCTCTGTTAGAATTTTTGGGGTCACTTATATATACTATCATATCATCCACAAATAGTGATATGGTGAATTCTTCCTTCCCAAATTGTATCCCTTTGATGTCCTTTTGTTTTCTAATTGCTCTGGCTAGAATTTTGAGTACTATTTTGAATAGATAAGGAAAGAGTGGGTAGCCTTGTCTAGACCCTGATTTTAGTGGGATTGCTTCAAGGTTCTCTCCATTTAGTTTGATGTTGGCTACTGGTGGGCTGTATATTGCTTTTATTATGTTTAGGTATGGACCTGGAATTCCTGATCTCTCCAATACTTTTTTGTTTGTTTGTTTGTTTTGTTTTTGGCTTTCGAGACAGGGTTTCTCTGTGTAGCCCTGGCTATCCTGGAACTTACTTTGTAGACCAGGCTGGCCTCCATCTCAGAAATCCACCTGCCTCTACTTCCCCGAGTGCTGGGACTAAAAGCGTGCACCACCATGCCCGGCTTTTTCTCCAATACTTTTAACATGAATGGATGTTGTATTTTTCAAAGGCTTTTTCAGCATCTAATGAGATTATTATGTGGTTTTGTCTTTGAGTTTGTTTCTATAGAGGATTACATTGATGGATTTCCAAATATTAAACTATCCCAGAATCCCTGGGATGAAGCACACTTGATCATGGTGAATGATCTTTTTGTTGTGATCGTGGATTCAGTTTCTGACAATTATATTGAGTAGTTTTACATCAATAGTCATAAGGGAAATTGGTCTGAAGTTCTCTTTCTTTGTTGAGTCTTTGTATCATTTAGGTATCAGTATAATTGTGGCTTCACAGAATGAATTGGGTAGTGTTCCTTCTGTTTCTATTTTATGGAATACTTTGAGAAGTATTGGTGTTAGGTCTTCTTTGAAGGTCTGATATTACTTTGCCCTAAAACCATCTGGCCTTGGGCCTTTTTTGATTAGGAGAATTTGAATGACTGATTCTATTACCTTAGGAATTATGGGACTGTTTAGATAGTTTATCTGACCCCGATTTAACTTTGGTATCTTGTATCTGTCTAGAAAATCATCCATTTCATCTAGACTTTTCAGTTTTGTTGAGTATAGACTTTTGTAGCAGGATTTGATGATTTTTTTTGAGTTTCCTCAGTTTCTGTTTTATATCTCACTTTTCATTTCTGATTTTGTTCATTTGGATACTGTCTCTGTGCCTTGTGATTATTTTGGCTAAGAATTTATCTATCTTGTTGATTTTCTCAAAGAACCATCTCCTAGTTTTGTTGATTCTTTGTATAGCTCTCTTTGTTTCTACTTAGTTGATTTCAGCCCTGAGTTTGATTGTTTCCTGCCATCTACTCTTCTTGGCTGCATTTGCTTCTTTTTGTTCTAGAGCTTTCAGATGTGCTATTAAGCTTCTGGTGTATGCTCTCTCCAATTCCTTTATGGAGTTACTCAGAGTTTTTCTGCTAGCACTACTTTCATTAGTTTGGGTATGTTGTGCCTTCATTTTAATTAAATTCTAAAAAGTCTTTAATTTCTTTCCTTATTTATTTCCTGAATAAGTTATCATCGAGTAGAGAGTTTTTCACCTTCCATGTATATGTGGGCTTTCTGTTGATTTTGTTGTTCTTGAATACCAATCTTAGTCTGTGGTGATCTGATAGGAGGCATGGGATTATTTCAATCTTCTTGTATCTGTTGAGGCCTGTTTTGTGACCAACTAGATGGTCAATTTTGGAGAAGATACTAAGGTGCTAAGAAGAAGGTATATCCTTTTGTTTTAGGATGAAATATTCTACAGCTATCTGTTAAATCCATTTGCTTCATAACTTCTGTTAGTTTCACTGTGTCTCTGTTTAGTTTCTGTTTCCATGATCTGTGCGTTGGTAAGAGTCAGGTGTTGAAGTCTCCCACTATTACTGTGTGAAGTTCATTGTGTGTTTTGAGCTTCAGTAAAGTTTCTTTAAAATATGTGTGCCATTGCATTTGGGGCATGGATGTTCATAATGGAAAGTACATCTTGATGGATTTTTTTCTTTGATGAACATGTAATGTCCTTCTTCCACTTTTTTGATTACTTATGGTTGAAAATCTATTTCATTGGATACTAGAATGGTTTATCTAGCTTGTTTCTTGGGACCACTTGCTTGTAAAATTTTTTCCAGCCTTTTACTTTGATGTAGTGTCAGTCTTTGTCACTGAGGTGTGTTTCCTGTATACAGCACAATTCTGGATACTGTTTATGAGTCCAGTTTGTTAGCCTATGTCTTTTTATTACGGGATTGAGTCCATTGATGTTGAGAGATATTAAGGACCAATAGTAGCTACTTCCTGTTATTTTTATTGTTAGAGGTGGAATTACGTTTGTGTGTTTCTCTTCTTTTAGGTTTATTGTGAAAAGATTAACTCTTGTTTTTGTGTAGAGATTCCCTTCTTGTGTTGAAGTTTTCCTTCTATTATTATTACCCTCTGTAGGGCTGGATTAGTAGAAGGATATTGTTTAAATGTGGTTTTGTCATGGAATATCTTGTTTTCTACATCTATGGTAATTGAGAATTTTGCTTGGTATAGTAGCCTGGGTTGGCATTTATGTTTTCTTAGGGTCTCTATGAAATCTACCCCAGATCTTCCAGCTTTTAGAGTCTCTATTGAGAAGTCTGGTATAATCTTGATCAGTTTGCATTTATATGTTATTAAAGCTTTTAATATTCTTTCTTTGTTTTGTGCATTTGGTGTTTTGATTATTATGTGACAGGAGGATTTTCTTTTCTGGTCCAATCTGTTTGGTGTTCTGTATGCTTCTTATATGTTTATTGGCATCTCTTTCTTGAGGTTCAGGTAGGTTTCTTCTATAATTTTGTTGAAGATGTATACTGGCCCTTCAAGTTGGGAATCATTGCTCTCTTCTATAGCCATTATTTTTTTAAACGATTTTTTAAAAGATATTTTCCTCATTTACTTTTCAAATACTATCCTGAAAATCCCCTATACCCTCCCCTCCCCCCACCATGCTCCTCAACCCACCCACTCCCGCTTCCTGGCCATGGCATTCCCCTCTACAGGGGCATATAATCTTTGCAAGACCAAGGGCCTATCCTCCCAATGATGGCTGACTATGCTATCTTCTGCATATGCAGGTAGAGACACGAGTTCAGGGGGTACTGGTTAGTTCATATTTTTGTTCCTCCTATAGGGTGACAGATCCCTTCAGCCCCTTGGGCCCTGTGTTCCATCCAATAGATGACTGTGAGCATCCACTTCTGTATTTGACAGGCACTGGCATAGCCTCACAAGAGACAGCTATATCAGGGACTTGTCAGCAAAATCTTGTGGCATAAGAAATAGTGTCTGTGTTTGGTGGCTGATTTTGGTATAGATCCCCATGTGGAGCAGTCTCTGAATGGTCCTTTCTCCAAGATCAGCTGTGAATTTTGTCTCTGTAACTCCTTTCATGGGTATTTTGTTCCCCATTCTAAGGAGAGATGAAGCATCCACACTTTGGTCTTTCTTCTTCTTGAGTTTCATGTGTTTTGCAAATTGTATCTTGGGTATTCTAAGTTTCTGTGCTAATATCCACTTATCAGTGTGTAAATATCATGTGAGTTCTTTTGTAATTGTGTTACCTCACTCAGGATGATATCCTCCAGATCCATCCATTTGCCTAAGAATTTCATAAATTCATTGTTTTTAATAGCTGAGTAGTACTCCATTGTGGAAATGTACCACATTTTCTGTATCCATTCCTCTGTTGAGAGACATCTGGGTTGTTTCCAGCTTCTGGCTATTATAAATATGGCTGCTATGAACATAGTGGCATATGTGTCCTTATTACATGTTGGAGCATCTTCTGGGTATATGCCCAGGAGTGTATAGCTGGGTCCTCAGGTAGCACTATGTTCAGTTTTCTGAGGAACCACCAGACTAATTTTCAAAGTGGTTGTACCAGCTTGCAATCCCACCAGCAATGTAGGGGTGTTCCTCTTTCTCCACATCCTCAACAGCATCTATTGTCACCTGAGTTTTTTTTTTTTTTTTTTTATCTTAGCCATTCTGACTGGTGTGAGGTGGAATCTCAGGGTTGTTTTGATTTATATTTTCCTGATGTTTAAAGATGTTGAACATTTCTTTAAGTGCTTCTCAGCCCTTCAAGGTTCCTTAGTTGAGAATACTCTATTTAGCTGTTTTCTCCATTTTTAAATAGGAATTTTGGTCCTCTGGAGTCTAACTTCTTGAGTTCTTTGTATAAATTGGATATTAGCCCCCATCAGGTCCTTCTAAGCTATTTGGTATACCTCAATTGAGAATTCTTTGTTTAGTTCTGTAGCCCATTTTTAATAGGGTTATTTGGTTTTCTGGAGTCCAACTTCTTGAGTTCTTTATATATATTGGATATTAGCCCCCTATCAGATTTAGGATAGGTAAAGATCTTTTCCCAATCTGTTGGTTGCCTTTTGGTATTATTGACAGTATCCTTTGCCTTACAGAAGGTTTGTAATTTTATAAGGTCCCATTTGTTGATTCTTGATCTTACAGCACAAGCCATTATTGTTCTGTTCAGGAATCTTTCCTTTGTTCCCATATGTTCAAGGCTCTTCCCACTTTCTCCTCTATAATTTTTAGTGTCTCTAGTTTTATTTGGAGTTCCTTGATCCACTTAGACCTGAACTTTGTACAAGGAAATAAAAATGGATCAATTCGCATTCTTCTACATGCTAACTACCAGTTGAACCAGCACCATTTGTTGAAGATGCTATCTTCTTTCCACTGGATGGTTTTAGCTCCTTTGTCAAAGATCAAATGACCATAGGTGTGTGAGTTCATTTCTGGGTCTTCAATTCTATTCCATTGATCTACCTGTCTGTCGTTGTACCAGTCAGTACCTTGCAGTTTTTATCACAATTTGCTCTGTAGTACAGCTTGAGGTCAGGCAGGGTGATTCCAGCAAAGGTTCTTTAATTGTTGAAAATAGTTTTTGCTATCCTAGGTTATTTGATTTTCCAGATGAATTTGCAAATTGCCCTTTCTATCTCGGCAAAGAATTGAGTTGGAATTTTGATGGAGATCGCAATGAATCTGTAGATTGCTTTTGGCAAAATAGCAATTTTTATTATATTAATCCTGCCAATACATGAGCATGGGAGATCTTTCCATCTTCTGAGATCTTCTTTGATTTCTTTCTTCAGAGACTTGAAGTTCTTATCATATAGATCTTTCACTTCCTTAGAGTCACACCAAGGTATTTTAAATTATTTGTGACTATTTTGAAGGATCTTGTTTCCCTAATTTCTTTCTCAGTCTGTTTATCCTTTGTGTAGAGAAAGGATACTGATTTGTTTGAGTTAATTTTATATCTAGGATATTAGCCCTCTATTAGATGTGTGATTGTTAAACATCTTTTCCCAATCTGTTGGTTGCCGTTTTGTCCTACAAAGAAAAAGAACTTCAGACCAATTTCCCTTGTGAATTTTGATGCAAAAATACTCAATAAAATTCTCACAAACTTAAGCTAAGAACTTATCAAAATATACCATGATCAAGTAGGCTTCATCCCATGAATGCAAGGATGGTTCAATATATGGAAATCCATCAATGTAATCCACTATATAAACAAACTCAAAGAAGAAAACCTCATGATTATCACATTAGATGCTGAAAAGGCATTTGACAAAATTCAACACCACTTCATTGTAAATTTCTCGTAAAGATCAGGAATTCAAGACCCATACCTAAACATAGTAAAAGCAATATATAGCAAACTAGTAGCCAACATCAACCTAAATGTAAAGAAACTAAAGCAATCCCATTGAAATCAGGGAACAGACAAGGCTGTCCTCTCTCTCCCTATCTATTCAATATAGTACATGAAGTTATAGCTAGAGCAGTTAGAGAACAAAAGGAGGTCAAAGGGATACAAATTGGAAAGGAAGAAGTCAAAATATCACTATTTGAAGATGATATGATAGTATACTTAAGGGATCTCAAAAACTCCACCAGAGACCTCCTACACCTGATAAACAACTTCAGCCAAGTGGCTGGATACAAAATTAACTCAAACAAATCAGTAGTCTTCCTATACTCAAAGGATAAACAGGCTGAGAAAGAAATTAGGGAAAGGACACTCTTCACAATAGTCAGGTGTTGACTCTTAACCTGGCTTCTAAGACTGAGTATAGACTATATGAGTCACCAACTGCCCCGGAACAAGACTTGGATGTTTGGTTGAGAAAGTTTCCCCAAGCATGGGTGGAAACTGGAGGCATGGGTTTAGCAAAACATCAACATCCTGTATTTGTAGAGTTTAATCCAGGGACAGACCTAGCATGAGTTTCCCAGTATCCCGTGTCTCAAGAGGCACGGAAGGATATCATTCCCCTGCATATCTGAAAACCTTTGGCTCTGGAATTCCTCAGGCCATGTTATTCAGTATGGAGTACTCCATTATTGCCTCCAAAAAAGCCAAATTCCAATGACTATCACCCCATCCAGGACCTACTGGAAGTTAACCACAGAGTGATGGATATACACCCCACAGTACCTAATCCTTATACTTTGTTGAGCTCCTTGCCACCAGATCAGAAGTGGTATTCTGTTCTTGACCTAAAAGATGATTTTTTTTAGCATACCCTTGTCCTCTAAAAGCCAGTAATATTTTGCTTTTGAATGGTGTAATCACCATATAGGCATTAATGGACAGCTCAACTGGATCTGCCTGCCCCAAGGATATAAGAATTAACCCACAATTTTTGATGAAGCTCTATAGGAGGATTTGGATGAGTACCGGGCTACCAATCCAGACATAACCCTTCTCCAATACATAGATGATCTCCTGGTTGTAACAGAAACTAAAGAGAGTTGCCAAACAGGGACTCAAAATCTCCTACAAGCTCCAGGGACATGGGATATTGCCATCTGCTAAAAAAGCACAGCTCTATAGGACTGAAGTCACCTATCTTGATTATATTCTGAAGAAAGTCCAGAGATGGCTTTCCACAGCAAGAAAAGAGATGATCATTAGCATTCATACTCCCCACACAGAACCCACAACATGTGAGAGAGTTCTTGGATGCTGTGGGATTTTGTAGGGTATGGATTCTGGGCTTTGCTGAAATGGCTAAACCTCTGTATGAAGGCACCAAAGAAGCCAAGGACTTTGTTTGGACTCAGGAACACCAAAGAGCCTTTGAGAAAGTGAAACAGGCTCTGCTGTCAGCCCCTGCTTTGGGGTTACCAGATATTACTAGCCATTTCATCTTTATGTGGATGAACATAAAGCAATAGCCAAAGGAGTTTTGACCCAAACCCTAAGGCCATGGAAATGGCCAGTGGTTTATTTGTCAAAGAAATTACACTCAGTGGCCATGGGACAGCCACCTTACCTGTGTATTATTGTGGCTATGGCATTACTACTTAAGAATGCAGATAAATGAACTTTGGGACAGAATTTAGTCATAACTACCCCCCATGCAATTGAAGGATTACTCAAACAGCTGCCTGATCGGTGGCTCAGTAATGACTGCATGACTCATTATCAGTCCTTACTGATTAACCCTGGCTGATTTACCTACCAGCCACCTCCCTACTTGAATCCTGTGACTCTTCTCCCTGACTTGGACCATCTGCTCCACCAATGCAATGAAATCTAGGCCCAGGCGCATAGTACCCGACCCAACTTGAAGGACTCCCCTCTGCCAGCAGACTTGGTTTACAGCTTTACCCATGAAGGTCTCAGGAAAAGCTGGAGTAACAGTGACTACAGAAATGGAGGTGATCTGGGCTCAGTCTCTTCCCCCATGCACTTCAGCTCAAAGGGCTGAACTGATAGCACTAACCCAGGCCCTTATCATGGGAACAGTGCTGGCTGTTAATATTTACATGGACAGACAATATGCATTTGAAACTGCTCAAGTACATGGAGCTATTTACCAGGAAAGGGGGCTCCTAACTTCAGAAGGGAAAACAATCAAGAATAAAGATAAAATTCTATAGCTTCTTAAAGCTCTCTGTTTGCCAAAGAAGTTGGCAATCATACATTGTACAGGCCATCAAAAAGTAATATCAGTGGCTAGAGGGAACAACCTAACTGACAAAACTGCTAAGGAGGTAGCCCTGGAAAAAACCAGCCACCTCTGTGTTGGCCACTGTCCTGCCCAAGGCACCCAATCCCAACTTGCCAGAATACCCAGTCTATACAGAGGGAGAGATTGAATGGGTTAAGAATCAGTCAGTATATGGAAGGGAGGAGGCAATCAGCTGAAGGTAAGTTAATTTTATCCACCTCCTTAACAAAAACAATCAAGAAAATCCACAGACTCACTCACATGGGAGTGAGACATATGGCAGTCATAGTGAGACGATCTAAGGTGACTTTCAAAGATATGCAGAACACTCTTGAGTATATAGTGTCAATCTGTAGAGCTTGCTAGCTGACTAACACTCATAACACTTGCAGACATCAAAGTAAGAGACTGGAGACCTACGGGGAATTTAAATTTACAGAGATTGACCCAGGGAAGTATGGTTACATGTACTTGCTGGTGTTCATGGACACTTTCTCCGGATGGACATAGGCATTCCCAATAAAACCATGATCTCAAAGTAGTGGCTAAGAGGTTGCTGGAGGATATCTTAACTAAGTATGGATGTCCTCATATGATAGGGTCAGATTATGGACCAGCATTTGTGTCCAAGGTAAGCCAAAATGTAGCAAGATTTATTGGGATGTATTGGAAGTTACATTTTACATGTCAACCCCAAAGTTCAGGATAGGTAGAAAGAATGAAGATAACATTAAAAGAGACCTTAATTAAATTTACCTTAGAGACTGTCAGAGACTGGGTGATGCTCCTTCCCTTTGCCCTATATAAGGTAAGGAATTCTTTGATATTATGTATGGTGTCCCTGCCCCCATTGTACCCACCTGCAGTCTGAAGCTATTGCAGAATTGGAAGATGATGACTTAATAACTCAAGTCAGAGCAACACAGTTGGCTCATAAATATGTTTTTCCCTAAATTATATCTTTATATAATCTTTATATCTCTATAAAGCAAGCCCAGTTCTGGAACCACACAAGTTTCAACCAGGGGACTATGTCTATGTGAAGATATTTTTCTGGGACACACTGGAACCCAGGTGGAAAGGACCTTTCATTGTCCTGCTAACCATGCCAACTACCATTAAGGTGGATGGGATCACCACCTGGGTACACTACACTCACACTAGACCAGCTGATCCATTCTCTCCTAAGGAAGATCACCAAACTCCAGTGTTACCAGAATGGAAAGTTCAGAAGAGCACCAGAGAAATGCTGCAGCAAACTCATCTGGGCACTGCTGCAAAATCCGTTAATTCCCTCCACCCATGCCCCCACTGGTCCCAAAAAAGTATCTATTCTAGACAGCAGTTCCTGATTGACTGGCATTATTTGCACCAGCAATCCTTGCTCTCTCAAGAGTCCTCAGTTAGGTCCTTCTGCAGGAATGCTGGTGTCACAGGCAGTCCTCAATTATGTTCCTCCTATAGGAGATGCTTCTGTAGCTGCATGGCCCCCAGCATTTACATATAAGCAGCCCTGCCATTCCTGCTACATACGAACCTTTGGTTTTTAGATGTTGATAGCATAGTAGGAGCCAGATTGCCATTGCCTCAACATTGTTGACCCCACCTCAGAGGATTCTCAGTATGCTTGACTGTGCCTGTCTTAGGTTGTCCTGTCTTCCAGGATCTTACCCATCATTGACTATTAGCCCTCAAAGAGATGTCACTCCAGAGGCATGCCACACAAGAGTGAGATGAGGAACAGTCTATGTGGTGGTCTCACAGATCTTTGACATCCATGCTTTGATCACTTCCTTGGGGGGGCTGCAATCAGGATTCTTGAGAGCCATCAGCAGCTGGAGGGTTGCCTTTTTTATGGAATGCTGCCTGGAGATATGCTGTGTGAGACACTTAAACAAAGTAATTATTAGTATGATCATTCCTCCCATCATAAGTGGCTATTGAGGAGGTGTCAAACAGCCTCTTAATATTGTCCCAGTAAAGAGACGGCCACTCTTAGGAGAGTAAGGGGGTATAAATCAAGGCAATTAGAAGGTCCACATAAATTCCAATTTTTCATAATAGGGTCATATCAGAATCTAATGGGATCCCTGTTAATATAGGGAGTAATATTGGTACATGCGCGATTGCTTCAATACTTACTCAAAATAAGGGGAATCTGAACCAGAATCATTGGCAGCTTTTCTGATTAGTTCCAAGTCTGCCAGAGGAGTTAGAATCTAGGGCCTAGTCACTGCAACAGGGCCAAGATTGACAGGGAAAACCTCATGATATACCTGAGGAGAATGAGGCTCCCAGGGAAGAGGCAGTCCAGCATGAGGGATGGGCATTGCAGGAGCAATGGCAGCAGGAATGACTGCTGGAAGGCAATGTCCTCCTAACTCACACCAGAGGTAAGTTAGTGGTACCTCCGATGGGGTCAGAGAAAAAGGGCTAATGAGTGAGGGACCTTGAACAGTGGTGCTAGAGGTTGGCTTGGAGCCTGATGGCTGGAGGGCTGGAGCAGAGACACCTTCACCCTCATTGTTAAAATCAACCTGTTTGCCCGGAGAAAGTAGGACAAAGTCAGTAATGGAAAGGTGAATATTAGCCTGATCCTGACAGTGTTTGTTATGGGCAGCCTCCACTTCCTCTGGGAAAGAATTCTAAAGATTGGCAATGAATACAAGGAGTATGGGGACAAAGAACAAGGGAGAGATATTTCCAGGCTGTACCTCGCACTTTCAGGCAAGGAAGAGAACATGCATCAGGAGGAAAAGGTCCCACATGTCCTCCAGGGATATCCAGAGGGTAATATAGCAGCCTCCTCCCAAAATTGGTCCAGGTCATGAGTCTTAAACTAGGGGACCATGAATAACAAGAAGGGTATTCAGAGCCCAAATCTGGGGTACCTTGATGGTAGAGGTGAGAGAACACATGATGATGATGAGCACAAAAGAATCAAATGACAAACAAGTAAGATAAATATGACAGAAGAAGCAACAAAAGTCACAGTGTACAAAGCAGGGGACTCCCTCAGGTGTAGCTCAAAGGCCTCATGAATGGATGGTGTACCCAGGAAGCAAAAGGTGTTCAGGAGCTAATCCCTGGTACTACTACCTGGGAAAACAGCCCTTATGTCAGGTACTAGGACAAACCCAGATCAAAAGTGAAAATGAACAAAGACAAAGAAGACAGAAAAGATGACTGCTGCATGCTTATTGCAGCATGATCACACAAAGACAAAGAAGAACACAAATGGCCACTTCATGCTCACTACATGCTAGCCCCATGCTTACCACAGCATGTTCACTCAAAGAAAAATGAAAAGATGCCTGCAGCAAGCTTGCTGCACGCTTGCAGCAAATCACTGCACACTTGCCTCACCCTTGCCATTGCATTGCTCATTCATGCTCACTCTTGAACCAAACTAAGACCAAAAGTGAAATTACAGGGATGGACAGACAGAAAAGAGAAAGAAGACAGAAGTGGGGTCCACATGCTTACCTTCGTAGGACCCACAACATAAAACACTAAGGAGCCAATTCACTGAAGAAGCAACTGAATGGAGCACAGCAGCAGCACTGTGTGGAGAAGAGCAGATAAGGTCAAACCATGAGCACAGTTCTTGCAGCAACAGGCAAAAAACAAGATCCCAGAAAAGGAGGTTCACAAGCAGCCACAAAATGAGGATGATGAAGTAGTTATCAAGCACATGGGTGCCAGATGTTGCCTATGCCCTGGACAGCTCTCCAGGAGTTGAGGGAGATTTGGTGCAGAGTCAATGACACAGACTCTGGGAGCAAGTGAGAAATGCTGCAACAAGCTCATCTGAGCACTGCTTCAAGCTCCTTTAATACCCTTCACCCACACCCCCATTGGTTTCAAAACAGTATCTATTCTAAACAGCAGTTCTTGATTGGTTGGCAATTTGCACCAGCAATCCTTGCTCACTCAGACAGTCCTCAATTAGGTCCTCCTTCAGGAGATGCTTCTGCAGTTGCACAGCCCCCAGCGTTTCCATAGAGGCAGCCCTGCTGGTCCTGCTACAGGCCTCTAAAGCTCCTATTAGAAGGGGGGATGAAGAGGCTAAAGCAACAGGACAGACTCAATCTTGTCCTCTGAACTCCATTTTAAGCTGCTGTCCTTAGAGTGACATGGCCCCCACACTTGGGCTTTGGGAAAGAGACCACAAAGCAGTCCAAGCAGTCAAAAATAGACATAACAGCTGTGGCAAACTTACAATAACAGGAAAAACTGGTCACAATAACAGGATGAGTTAAGAAAACATGAATCATTCCCAGGTCAAGATGCCCCTTTTAGATGTGTGGTCTCTCCTGTGGTTTGAACAAACACTATGCACCAATCAGTTTAAAGGTTAACATTCCTTTACCCATTTACTCAATCATGTACTGCCAAGGCCTGAAAGCCCAAGATTGCATTTTTTTTCCTACATAACCTTTAGCCCCTAGACCCAAGCATCACTTTCCTAACCTGTTGCACCAGGAGGTTTTTGACCAGAGTCCAAACTTGAATAAAGACTCTTGTGTGCTTACATAGGAGTTGTGGTCCCTGCTGGTTGTCTGGGGGACTCATAAACTGGGAATAGCAGTATGTGGCATAGAGATTGTTTTGTGGTATTTTGGTGAAGAGTGTGGTTGCCTTTTTCCCCTTTTCTAAAGACTCTACCTGAGGCTAAGATGAAAAGATTTATATTAATTGCATTGACAAAGGAAGTCTCAAAAAAGTCCAGCAGAGACTTTCTTCTCTGGTTCAGTCTCCTGAAAAGCATTTTAAACAAGTGTATCAAGTTGAGAAAGGAAAAATATAAAATATATGTTTCAAGTATTAGAGGGGCACCAAGAAGTGAAAGGGAGCTGAATCTTGTGTTCTAAGAGATAACAGATTAAAGAATTGGGGGCAAGATCCTACCCAGCTAAATTTAGATGCAGACATGGTGATACATACCTTTAATCCCAGGAAACAAAGCCAAACAGACCTCTGAGTTCAAGGTCAGCATAGAACAAAGCAGATTCTAGGTGAAGAAAAGCTTAAATCCAGACATGGTGGTGCACATCTTTAATCCCAGCATTACAGGGGACAGAGCCATGCAGATCTCTGATTTCAAGTCAATCTACAGACCAAGATCCAGGAAAGCCAGGTGTAGGCAGACAGGGAGTCAGAACACAGAAAGATGGTAATAGAATAAGGAGGGTCCATGTTTCAGCCACCCAAAGTAGGATAATATGGCAGCTTCAGCTATGTGTCTCTGGCTTTAGAGTGAAAAATAAAAGGGACTACGGGGACAATTGATGCTGTTTAGCTGGAGCTAAGAAATTAGCTGTGATTAAAATAAGACCAGCATCTCTGAGGTGAAATCTTCTGGGAAGAGTTTTCTGAGAGCACAAAGATTCTGTATTCCAGAGACAGCCAGGGTTGTACCTTTTGCTGTACTTGGTAATGTGTAAGAGAAGCACTTGAAAAAATGTTCAACATCCTTAATCATCAGGGAAATGCAAATCAAAACAACCCTGAGATTCTACCTCTCACCAGTCAGAATGGCCAAGACCAAAAAATTCAGGTGACAGCAGATGCTGGCAAGGATGTGGAGAAAGAGGAACACTCCTCCATTGCTGATGGGATTGCAAGATGGTACAACCACTCTGGAAATCAGCCTGGCGGTTCCTTGAAAATTGGATATAGTACTACTGGAAGATCCAGCAATTCCTCTGCTGGGCATATACCCAGAAGATGTTCCAACTGGTAATAAGGACACATGCTTCACTATGTTCATAGCATGTAGTCTCCCCTCCCCTAGCCTGAAACCTGCTTGCTCAGGGGTGGAGCTTCCTGCTCATTCGTTCTGCCACGCCCACTGCTGGAACCTGCGGAGCCACACACGTGCACCTTTCTACTGGACCAGAGATTATTCGGCGGGAATCGGGTCCCCTCCCCCTTCCTTCATAACTAGTGTCGCAACAATAAAATTTGAGCCTTGATCAGAGTAACTGTCTTGGCTACATTCTTTTCTCTCGCCACCTAGCCCCTCTTCTCTTCCAGGTTTCCAAAATGCCTTTCCAGGCTAGAACCCAGGTTGTGGTCTGCTGGCCGGACACAACAATTGGCGAACCAACGTGGGACTGAGAAACGGCAAAGGATTTTTGGAAGAGACGCTGCTGGTTCGGAGCTCCATAAAATAAAGGATAAGGGAAATTCATACCGGAGAAGGTATGGGCTAAGCTGAGACAGCGTTAAACCCGAGCGCTGGTTCACTTAGGTTCAGCAGTGAGGAGCTGGGTATCAGGCGGTAGGCCGTAGCTCTCCGAAGCTACATGAGGTGTGAGAAAAGAAAGGGTTTATTAAAAGGAATAGGCGGATTGCCCCAGTTAATAAAAAATGCATCATAAGGGAGGAAAATGTCCCAAAAAGCAGAGAGAAATATCTCTCTGGGCCTTATAGCAGGAGTACTCTGTTCCCTTTTGTGTCTTGTCTAATGTCCGGTGCACCAATCTGTTCTCGTGTTCAATTCATGTATGTTCGTGTCCAGTCTGTATGAATGAATGTTCTATGTTTTGTGTTGGATAATAAAGATGGTATAAAAAACTTTATCTGCAAAGCCGAGAGCTGCCACGTGTTTCAGCCAGGAATCAGACACGTGGCGAGAGGGCCCCTGCTGGAAAAACTGTTCGTTTTAGGAAATAAGGGCGAGTGCACAGCCTCTAAGTTTCAGAGTAAAAAAGCTAATAAATGGTTCATGATTAATGTGTTTGATAATGGTAAAGTGTTTTTTATTTTTATGGTTGTAGCTACAAAAATTATTATTCTCTGATTGGTCTAAATGTAACTGCTTCATTTGGTTCTTTTTTATTGGTAATGTGCTCTGAGTGTTTTCACAATCAGCTCATAAGTTGTTGGTTAAGATTAATAATTGTTACATTGCTACAGATGGTTAGTGTTAAATTTGATAACTCAAGTTTAGAGTCCTTCCGACACATGGCATAAGGCAGCCCAAGAGGCTGGGTCTCTAAAGATATTTCTAGTTTAGGTAATAATTAATGTGGTTCGTATCCTAAATAGTAAAATTTAAAATAAGATTTAAAGCAATGTCTCTTTATTAAAGCATTAAAGCTTGCTTTAATAGGTATTCATAGGTATTAATTGACATCCAAACTTCGTAATATGATAGTAATGCTTCTAATATTGATTTTAAAGATAATAAATTGTTTTAAACTTGGGTTTTGCTTTCCCAAGGTTACAGGTATTATCCTAACCTTGCACAAAAAACTTAAAAATTATGGTTAAAACTGCTATTGTTCCATTGACTGCAGCTTGCAGTTTGATTTCAAATTTAAGATCTTTAATTCACCTGTATACTGTAATTAAGATAATTACAAGAGTAATCATCTTATGAGAGCACTCATACAGCTCACTTCATACAAAACTGTGACAGAGTTATCTAGTTATGTTTGTCTTTGTAAATAGATTAGACAAACAGTTTGGTTATAGTTGCTGCCTGGCAGGAAACTGCAGTACGGGCAATTTTTTCACAACACTAAAGTTGTGAAGAACGTTTTAACTGTAAGTCATCCTAAGAAAGATATAATAATTTAGAGGCGTAGACAGTTATATTGTTTCTCTAGAATCGGTCCTTATTACAGGAGGGCCAAGATGCTCAGATTAAAAGGTATTTTACGTTTGAGTCAATGCAGGGCTCTGGGCAGCCCCAGAGCAGCTTGTGGCCTTTCTTTTGTTTTGCAAACAGTGCCTGAGAAAGATTTTTCCCTGTGTTCAAGAGAAATTCTTTTTAACAGTGTTACAGATCTATTCAGATGTTTAAAATAATGCTTAAATTCAAAGAGTTTTGCTTCTAGTGAACTGTAATCACTAGAAAATTTTGCCTCTAGGTATGGCTAATGTAACTTTACATTATGTAAGAAAAATTTTTATTGTTTCTGCTTCTATACAAGAAGCCAAGAGTTTTAATCTTTCAGTGTATATTGTTTCTTAAGTGAAAAGTATTTTATTAACTAATGCTTCTTAAAGTTTACCTTAAATCCTTGCTCTCACCCAAAAGATTCAGAGACAATATCCTTTTATTACTTAGGGTTTTAGTTTACTACAAAAGTTTCTACAAAAAATAAAGCTTTTATAATTGTTATTAATTGGTAATTAAAAATTGGTTGTGCCCAAAACAATTCTTTGGCCAAAAAGAAAACATTATTGTAAAGTCATTTTTCTCATCCTCCCAGCCAATCGTTGGCCCATGTGGGCCCAACTAGCTTCTGTGGGGCGGAGTCTTAAGACACAGTTTCCCCTGTTCCAGCACAGATGATCTAGTTGTGTGCTGTAGATGGTGTTTTAAAATGCTGAACAATCAAACCTTAATTTGTATATTAATAGTCAATGCCATATCTCTGAGCTCGCAATTGCTTAAATTGTTCATCCCTCAGATACTATTAATTCTCAAATTTACAATTGCTTATGCATATTTCTAGTTAATAAATAAATTATGCACATGTGACTCTTAATAACTTTGCAAGCCTTCTAGTTACAACTGCTCCTTAAGAAAATTGATTAAAAGTGCAATTAGTCACTGCCCCTTTACAGCCATGTATTTAAAATATTTTGTCAACTAGTTATTAATTCAAAAGTTTAGGTATTATAAAATTTTAAAACTTTAACTTCTTAAAAGACAAAAAAGAGAGAAATTGTATCCCCGTGCATACTATTTAGTGCATTCCCATGCACACTATTTAAGTCTTACCTTTATTTTCAAAATCTAATATTTTAATGTCAAAGAGTTTAATAAATGCTTTATAGTATCTTAAAGGGATCTACTTATTGGCTTATAGATTGATCCTAAAACAGCTACCTTATTAGAAAAAGGAAAAACAGGTTTTCTCCACAGAACGCTGCAGAAGCATATTAGTAAATTCGTGTGACGAGCTGGTAGGTAAGTTGACTCATGTCCAGATTGAATTGACTAAAAAACTAAATTAAATTCATGTTTTAGATCCATCCTTACTTGTCATTTTTCCAGTTTAGACTAGCTTCTAGCCTTTTAACTTTATGGCAATAGTACATCAGAGACTGTATATTCAGACTTAGTAAAATTAGTCATTTAATAGAGTCATAATGATTTTTCTCCTTTCTTCAGTGTGACCAGCCATTCTAACTCAATCTTAGACTGGTCCTAATATTCAGTCCAATGTTAGAGATTCCTATATTCTAAATTACCTAGCAAGTTAATTCAGAGCACATCCCCCACTTCCCCTAGATCCCTAACCTCAGAAGGATTGCTGGCCTTACAGCTAGTGGAAAAAGCTATTAAAGAGCAATTGGTCACTTAATACATTGGTAAAATAGAAGGACCCCCTGACTAACGAATAGAAGGGTCCAGATCCAGTTCTAATTTGGGGTAGGGACTCAGTTTGTGTTTTTTCACGAGATGAAGATAGAGCGCAGTGGCTGCCAGATAAATTAATTTGTTAGATGAACACAGATTCTAAATCTTCTAAAGTATCAATAGCAGACTTATTTATAATAGCCAGAAGCTGGAAAGAACCCAGATGTCCCTCAACAGAAGAATGGATATAGAAAATGTGGTACATTTACACAATGGAGTACTACTCAGCTATTTAAAAACAATGAATTTATGAAATTCTTAGGCAAATTGATGTATTTAGAAGGTATCATCCTGTGTGAGGTAACCCAATCACAAAAGAAGTCACTTGATATGCACTCACTGATAAGTGGATATTAGCCCAGAAACTTAGAATACCCAAGATACAATTTGCAAAACACAAGAAAATCAAGAAAAAAGAAGACCAAAGTGTGGATACTTCATTCCTCCTTAGAATAGGGAACAAAATGCCCATGGAAGGAGTTACAGAGACAAAGGTTGGAACTAAGACGAAAGGATGGACCATCCAGAGACTATCCCACCTGGGGATACATCCCATTATCAGCCATCAAACGCAGACACTATTATGTATGCCAGCAAGATTTTGCTGAAAGGACCCTAATATAGCTGTCTCATGTGAGGCTATGCCAGTGCCTGGCAAATACAGAAGTGTATGCTTAAAGTCATCTATTGGATGGAACACAGGGGCCCCAATGGAGGAGCTAGAGAAAGTACCCAAGGAACTAAAGGGGTCTACAACCCTACAGGAGGAACAACAATATGAACTATCCAGTATCCCCAGAGCTCGTGTCTCTGGCTGCATATGTAGCAGAAGATGGTCTAGTTGGCCATCATTGGGAAGAGAGGCCCCTTGGTCTTGCAAACTTTATATGCCCCAGTACAGGGGAACACCAGGGCCAAGAAGTGGGAGTGGGTAGGTAGGGAAGCAGGGCAGGGGTGAGGGTATAGCAGACCTTCGGGATAGCGTTTGAAATGTAAATGAAGAAAATATCTAATAAAACAATTGAAAAAAAAGAAGAGTCATCCGGGCAGTACTGGTTATGAATGAAGGTGTCATTGAAGAGCAGCTGAGGCTTGGCACTGTGAGAAGCCATGGAAGGCCACTGGTGAAGTTTCAGCCTGAGTTGCAGTTGATGGCCCATGAATGAAGGGGTCATGCAAAGGATTTGAGGTCTGGCACCATGAAGAGAGCCTATGAGAAGCTATTGGTGAAGACTAGTTTCAGCAGAAGACCCCAGTGTATTGGAGATTCCAGTATCATGGAATGATCATCAAGAACAGCAACAGCAGAGAAGTGGATCAACATGAGCTTAGAGTGCTACAGAGGGCACAGATGGAGAAGTGGTGCCAGCCCTTTGGAGAAATCTAGAAGATCGTGTGTGGAAACCAGACGTTGAAACAAGAGGCTGTAACACTGAAGTTGCCTTGGAGACTCCAAGATTTTTGAGATGCCAGGGCCATAGGAGGCTCCTGAGGAATGCTGCTAATAGGGAGTGGAACCAGCCCAGGAAAGGAAGTTTGATGTGAAGGGACTAAGGTAGGCAGAATAAACTCCATTTCATTCTTAAGACTCCATTCTAAGTTAACTTGACCTTAGAGAGGCATGGCCCCCTCCCTTGAGGTCTGAGGAAAATCATAAAATGTCCCTGGCAGTTGCAAAATAGACACAGCAACTGCTGCTAGCTGATAACAACAGAGTGGGCTAAGAAAACATGTTTTCCCCAAGTCAAGATGCTCCTTTTTTGATGTATGTTTCTTCCTTGTGTTTTATCCAGGTGCTGTAAACCAATTAGCTTAAAGATCAACATTGCTTTACCCTCTCATGTAATAACAGGCTTGGAAACCCATGCTTGTGTTTTTTTCCTTTATAAATCCCCTTTACCTAGACCTGGGGGTTACTCTCCTACCCAGTTGCATAAAGAAGGTTCTAGGCACAAGCTTGAGCTTAAATAAAGACTCTCATGTGCTTGCATCAAAGTTGTGGTTCATGGTGGTCTCTGGGGTTTTTGCAATCTGGGCACAATATTTGGTGAATTGGCTGGAAACCCCTAGACTTTCAGGACCCCCGACCGGAGGCTCTAGCACAAGCTAGGCAAGTGTCTAGTATCTTTGTGTATTGTCTGTGTCTATTCTTGGTTTTGCTTTTGAAAAAGCCTGGAGATTTTTGAAAAAAATCTGTATAAGCAGCAAGGTGTGGCTAAGAGTGTACATGCTGGAGGCTTATAGCTGTGGGAGTCAGAGAGATATTTCTGAATCCAAGATGAATGAGGTATCTACCCATCAGTTGGAGGAATTTTTGGTGAAAGACAGAGAGATCCACTGTTAGTTGCTTTTGGTTTTTGAAGCAGGAATATGAATCTGTGAGTCTGGGTCTTTACATTCATTTTTGTTTTCAGTCTTGGAGTGGTTATTTTGTGCCTGTCTATTCTGTTTCTTCTGTTATTTGGTCTTTACTTGTATTAGACTGTGACAGATGCCATGGGGCAGACTTTCTCTCACCTTGATCTTATTCATTTTAAGGAAGTTAGGGCTAAGGACCACTTACTACAACTTGGAGTGGCTGGCTTTTGATGTTGGATGGCCACCGGCTGAGGACCTTTCATCTCCTCACAGTGTAAGCAGTAGAAGATAACATGTTTCCAAAGTCTTCCCTCTTTCCTCTTGCTAATGCTTCTTCATCAACAGGCAGCAGGGTGACAAGGAATAAAAGGAGCTGACTCCAGCCTAGCAGACAACTCCACCCTTCTCAATGGCATCAGCTTTAGGGCTGGAGAGATGGCTCAGACATTAAGAGCACTCAGATCTCCTCACTCTCTTTAAGCTCTCATCTTTCCTACTCTCTAGCCCTCCTTCCCACCTCTTTCTCTCTCTCTTCCCCCTCTCTCCATGTAGCTATGGCCAGCCTTTCCCCCTCTTTCTACCTTCTCTCATTTTCCCTGCCTTCTACAATAAAGCTCTAAAACCATACTGTCTCTGCTCATCAAGGCCTGCCATGCTTGATTGATGGGATGGGCTTTCCCCTAACGAGCCACATCTAACCTCAAACCAGAAGGCTTTCCTGCACTCCACCCAGCGCCCCCTCTCTCCCTGGCTTCTCCTCCCTTTGGCCCTAGGGCTGACCGAGCCACTCCCAGGTTCCCCATTCTGTTCTTAGCTCTTCCACAGTGTTCAGTGGTGTCTGGTATGCCCGAGGCTGAGAACCTGGTACCTAGGACTGCCCCTTGTCCACCGCCCACTGAGCTGGGGTCCGTGGCTTCCCGGAGCCAGTCACCCACCTGGGGCCTCGTGGAAATTCAGAGGTCCTGAGTTTAATTTCCAGCAATCACTTGGTGACTTTTTTTTTTATATCAGAACAGGCTCTGCATTTTACAGGCATATCCCCCTTCCCCTCCTCTTCTGCCAAGTGCAGGCACGGTGCACACTGACATCCAGGGCCACTAGAAAGTCTACTGCTAGGGCCTACTGCAGCCCTAACCAGGCTCTCCCTGAGTTGGGAGGTGAGTTCCCAGAGAACAGTCCTCCACACCTTGACAGACTGGGCAGGAAAGTCCCCAAATGGGCAAATATATCCCTCACCAGGGCTTGGAACAAACTCCTGGTCACTCAGTTTGCTCAGTAAATGGCTATCTTTCTTGTCAGGAGAAGTGCTCGCTCCTTGTCTGAACACATGTAGACTCCATGTCATAAAAAAAGGGTCTCCACTGACACTATCCTGCCATGCTCAGCTCTCTGAGAAGCGACAAACACTTGCTTGCTTGTGCCTTAGAGCACTCAGTGAAAATACCCAAAGCTCTTGCAAGTTCTCTTCATCACAGACAGAGGCCACGAAACTGGCTACTGGCCTCATGGGGAAGTCCACCCAGAGTGGAACTTCAATGAGGTGGAAGGTAGGAAGCATCTCCAGATTTGCCACCAGCCTCTTTCAGCAGGTCTCAAGAATAATTTGGCCAACATTTAGATATGATATTAGACAGTAAATTTATAAAAAAAAATTCAGTAGCATTCCTCAAAGGGGTCATGAAGACTATGTGTGTAAGGTTATACACACATAAACTCTGAGAAAACATAGTATTCTAGAATGGTAGCCCTGGCTTTCATTAGTCAGTCAGTGCTTGGACATTAGGAAGAAGTTACAGATTCAAGAAAGATTAAAAGAAAAGTTGTTGAGGGATCTAGTGAAAGTTGCAGAAAGAGTGCAGAAGAGTACAGATTAAGACAGGAAAGAAAGGGCAGAACACCCGAGGACATGATCCTTCTGGTTTCCATCTGCACCCCAGAGCTAACCCTGAGCTACAGCTATCTGCACCCCAATCCAACCCAGAGAGAGCTGGTCTCCCAGGATTACTGATACTCTTAAGATTACAAGTGAGACCATCACTACTTCTCCAATACTGGGCCCAAGAGGGACCTTCCCAGAGCCCACAGGACACAGGAACCATGGAGCACCCAGGAACAGGATCCTTCTGGTTTCCATCTGTACCCCAGAGCTGACCCTGTGCCACAGCTCTCCCCATCCTAATACCTCCTGAAGAAAGCTGGCCTCCCAGGAGTGCTGACATATCTAAGATCACAGACACACATGAGGGAAAAGCTACAGTCAGAGGCAGCAAGACCAGCTAGCACCAGAGATAACCAGGTAGCTAGAGGCAAGCACAAGAACATAAGCAACAGAAACCAAGGCTAAGTGGCATCATCAGAACCCAGTTCTCCCACTGCAGCAAGCCCTGGATATGCAAACATACCTGAAAAGTAAGATTATGTGTGGAGTAGGGAGTGTGGTGGAATAAAGGGAGTGGAAGAAAACCTGTGTTCCACCAGAGTTCCAGTGCTCTGTGTGGGTGAATGTGGGAAGACTACTGCACCTCATGGTACCTCCTCCAAAATTGACCATATAATTGGTCACAAAACAGGCCTCAAGAGATAAAAAAATATTGAAATTATCCCATGCATTCTATCAGATCACAACAGACTAAGGCTGATCTTCAATAACAGCATAAATATTAGAAAGCCAACATTCACATGGAAACTGAACAACACTCTACTCAATGATATCTTGGTCAAGGAGAAATAAAGAAAAAAATTAAAGACTTTTTCGAGTTTAATGAAAATGCATCCATAACATACCCAAACTTATGAGACACAATGAAGGCATTCCTAAGTAGAAAATTCATACCCTGAGTGCCTCCAAAAAGAAACTAGAGAGAGCATAATCTAGCAGCTTGACAGCACACCTAAAAGCTTTAGAACTAAAGGAAGCAAATTCACCCAAGAGGAGTAGATGGCAGGAAATAATCAAACTCAGGGCTGAAATCAACCAAGTGGAAACAAAAAGAACTATACAAAGAATCAACCAAACCAGGAGCTGGTTCTTGGAGAAAATCAACAAAACAGATAAACCCTTAGCCAGACTAACTAGAGGGCACAAGGGCAGTTTTCTAATTAACAAAATCAGAAATGAAAAAGGAGACATAACAGAACCTAAGGAAATCCAAACCATCATCAGATCCTACTACAAAAGGTTATAATCAACAAAACTGGAAAACCTGAATGAAATGAACAACTTCCTAGACAGATACCAGGTACCAAAGGTAAATCAGGATCAGATTAATGATCTAAACAGTCCCAATTCCCCTAAAGAAATAGAAGCAGTCATCAATAGTCCCCCAACAAAAAAAAGCTCAGGACCAGATGGGTTTAGTGCAGAGTTCTACAGACCTTCAAAGAAGACCTAATTCCAACTCTCCTAAAACTATTCCACAAAATAGAAACAGAAGGTATTCTACCCATTTCATTCTATGAACCCACAATTACTCTGATACCTAAACCACACAAAGATCGAACAAAGAAAGATAACTTCAGACCAATTTCCCTTATGAATATCAGTGCAAAATTAGCAATAAAATTCTCTCAAACTGAATCCAAGAAGACATCAAAACGATCATCCATCATGACCAAGTAGGCTTCATTCCAGGGATGCAGGGATGGTTTAATATATGGAAATCCATCAATGTAATCCACTATATAAACAAACTCAAAGACAAAAACCACATGATCATCTCATCTGATGCTGAGAAAGCATTTGACAAAATCCAACAACCCTTCATGATAAAAGTCATGGAAAGATTAGGAATTCAAGGCCCATACCTAAACATAATAAAAACAATCTACAGCAAACCAGTAGCCAACATCAAAGTAAATGGAGATAAGCTGGAAGCAATCCCACTAAAATCAGGGACTAGACAAGGCTGCCCACTTTCTCCCTACCTATTAAATATAGTATTTGAAGTCCTAGCCATAGCAATTTGACAACAAAAGGAGATCAAGGGGATACAAATTGGAAAGGAAGAAGTCAAAATATCACTTTTTGCAGATGATATGATAGTATATATAAGTGACCCTAAAAATTCCACCAGAGAACTTCTAAACCTGATAAACAGCTTCAGTGAAGTAGCTGGATATAAAATTAACTCCAACAAGTCAATGGCCTTTCTTTACACAAAGGATAAACAGGCTGAGAAAGAAATTAGGGAAACAACACCCTTCACAATAGTCACAAATAATATAAAATACCTTGATGTGACTCCAACTAAGGAAATGAAAGATCTGTATGATAAGAACTTCAAGTCTCTGAAGAAAAAAATTGAAGAAGAACTCAAAAGTTGGAAAGATCTCCCATGCTCATGAATTGGCAGAATTAATATAGCAAAAAATGGCTATCCTACCAAAAGCAATCTACAGATTCAATGCAACCCCCTTCAAAATTCCAACTCAATTCTTCACTGAGTTAGAAAGGGCAATTTGCAAATTCATCTGGAATAATAAGAAACCTAGGAGAGCAAAAACTATTTTCCACAATAAAAGAACCTCTGGTGGAATCACCATGCCTGAAAATAAGCTGTAGTACAGAGCAATTGTGATGAAAACTGCATGGTACTGGTACAGTGACAGACAGGTAGATAATGGAATAGAATCGAAGACCCAGAAATGAACCAACACACCTATGGTCACTTGATCTTTGACAAAGTTCCTAAAACCATCCAGTGGAAAAAAAAAGACAGCATTTTCAACAAATGGTGCTGGCACAACTGGCGGTTATCATATAGAAGAATGCAAATTGATCCATTTTATTTATTTATTATTTTCTTTATATACATTTCAAATGCTATCCCGAAAGTTCCCTATACCCTCCCTCCACCCTGCTCCCCTACCCACCTACTCCTGCTTCTTGGTCCTGGCATTCCCCTGTATTGGGACATGTAAAGTTTGCAATACCAAGGGGCCTCTCTTCCCAGTGATGGCCAACTAGGCCATCTTCTGCTACATATGCAGCTAGAGATATGAGCTCTGGGGTACTGGTTGGTTCATATTGTTGTTCCACCTGAATTGATCCATTCTTATCTCCTTGTAAAATGCTCAAGTATAAGTGGGTCAAAGAACTCCACATAAAACCAGAGACACTGAAATTTATAGAGGAGAAAGTGGGGAAAAGCCTCCAAGATATCAGCACAGGGGAAAAATTCCTAAACAGAACAGCAACGGCTTGTGCTGTAAGATCAAGAATTGACAAATGGGACCTCATAAAATTGCAAAGCTTCTGTAAGGCAAAAGACACTGTCAATAAGACAAAAAGGCCACCAACAGATTGGGAAAGGATTTTTACCAATCCTAAATCTGATAGGGGACTAATATCAACTATATACAAAGAGCTCAAGAAGCTGGACTCCAGAAACTCAAATAACCCCATTAAAAATGGGTACAGAGCTAAACAAAGAATTCTCAACTGAGGAATACTGAATGGCTGAGAAGCACCTGAAAAAATGTTCAACATCCTTAATCACCAGGAAAATGCAAATCAAAACAACCTTGAGATTCCACCTCACACCAGTCAGAATGGTTAAGATCAAAATTCAGGTGACAGCAGATGCTTGCGAGGATGTGGAAAAAGAGTAACAGTCCTCCATTGCTGGTGGGATTGCAAGCTTGTACAACCACTCTGGAAGTTAGTCTGGCGGTTCCTCAGAAAATTGTACATAGTATTACCGGAAGATTCAGAAATACCCCTGTTGGGCATATACCCAGAAGATGTTCCAACTGGTAATAAGGACATATGCTCCTCTATGTTCATAGCAGCCTTATTTATAATAGCCAGAAGCTGAAAAGAACCCAGATGTCCCTCAACAGAGGAATGGATATAGAAAATGTTGTACATTTATACAATGGAGTACTACACAGCTATTAAAAACAATGAATTTATGAAATTCTTAGGCAAATGGATGTATCTGGAGGATATCATCCTGAGTGAGGTAACACAATCACAAAAGAAGTTACTTGATATGCACTCAGTGATAAGTGGATATTAGCCCAGAAACTTAGAATACCCAAAATACAATTTGCAAAATACATGAAACTCAATAAGAAGGAAGACAAAAGTGTGGAAACTTCATTCCTCCTTAGAATAGGTAACAAAATACCTATGGAAGGAGTTACAGAGAGAAAGTTTAGAGCTAAGATGAAAGGATGGACCATCCAGAGACTACCCCACCCAGGGTTCTATCCTATAATCAGCCACCAAACCCAGACAATATTGCATATGCCAGCAAGATTTTGCTGAAAGGACCCCGATAATAGCTGTCTTGTGTGAGGCTATGCCAGTGCCTGTCAAATACAGAAGTGGATGCTCACAGTCATCTATTGGATGGAACACAGAGCCCCAAATGGAGGAGCTAGATAAAGTACCCAAGGAGCTGAAGAAGTCTGCAACCCTATAGGAGGAACAATATGAACTAACCAATACCTCCAGAGCTGTGTGTCTAGTTGCATATGTAGCAGAACATGGCCTAGTCAGCCATCATTGGGAAGAGAGGACCCTAGGTCTTGCAAACTTTATATGCCCCATTACAGAGGAATGCCAGGGCCAAGAAGTGGGAGTGGGTGGGTAGGGCAGCAGGGTGGGCGAGGGGGGTTATAGGGAACTTTCGGGACAGCATTTGAAATGTAAATAAAGAAAATATCTAATAAAAATAAAAGAGAAGCAAATAATAAAAGATAGGAAAGAAAGAAATTGAATGGATATTTTATTAGAGTCCTTCTAGCTAACGAATCCTCAGATGCAGAAGAAAAGAAACTCGAAGTTTCAACACATTGCTGGAGGAGGAATAGCTAAAGGGGCCTTGACCCAATCTCTAGGACCATGGAAAAGGCTGGAGACTTATTTATCAAAGAAATTGGACCCAATGGCAGCAGGATGGACACCTTGACTGCATATTATTGTAGCCACAGCACTCTTGGTCGAAGATGCAGATTAATTAACTTTGGGACAGAATTTGATTGTGACTATCCTCCATGCAATTGAAGCGGTACTCAAGCAGCCCCTGATTGATTGCTCAATAATGCCTGCATGATTCATTAACAGATTTTACTAATCAACCCTGGCCGAGTTATTTTCCAGCCACCTGTTTCCCTGAACCCTGTGACCCTCCTACCTGATGTGACTTGGACTGTCCACTCTGTCAATATGATGAGGTTTTGGCCCAGGTACACAGTACTCAACCTGACTTGAGGAACTCTCTCCTGTCAGAGGCATTGGACCTGGTTTACAGACAGAAGCAGCTTCATCCATGAAGGTCAGAGGAAAGCAGGGGCAGCATTGTCTACAGAAATTGAGGTAACCCAGACTCAGTCTCTTCCTCCCGGCATTTCAATTCAAAGGGTTGAGCTAATAGCATTAACAGAGGCCCTCATCATGGGGGAAAGGATTGGCTGTTAAGATCCACAGGGACAGCCAGATATGCATTTACAACTGCTCCTGTGCATGGAGCCATTTACCAGGAACTAGGACTCCTAATAGCAGAAGGAAAAACTGTCAAAAAATAAAAATGAAATGTTACAACTTTTTAAAGTCCTCTGGCTGTAAAAAATTGGTAATCATTCATTGCCCAAGGCACCAGAAAGGAACAATACCTGCAGCTAGAGGTAACAACCCTGCTGACAAGGCTGCTAAGGAGGTAGCCTTAAAGAAAACAGCCATCTCTGTATTAGACACTGTCCTACCTGAACCACTCAGAACAACGGATATATACAGAAGAAGAAATAAAATAGGGTGGTGGCAATCGACTGAAGGCAAGCTAATATTACCCATCTCTTTAGCAAGAACCATTCTCAGGAAAACCCACAGTCACTCACATGGGCATCAGATGAATGAATGTTCAGATGTGGTCAGAGAGCCCGAAGTGACTTTAAAGAATATGCAAAGCCATTTTTTTTCAATGCAAAAGGAAGAGGTTTATTTTCTGGCAAGTTAGGATCGACCTTCAATTAGTCCTTCAAAGTAAGTGACTAGAAGGCAACCCCAAATGGCTATTACAAGCAGTTTTTATACTTTTTAGTGGCACGGTTTACATCAGCCAGGTTACAATTCAAACTTATTGGCTAAGCATATTGACCTTTAAATCTATTGGCTAGCAAGTATAAGATACATTTGAACTCTACCTGGGACTTTCCAGAGGGTCAGGTGACTATCAGTTAGTACATTCTGAGAGTTTTTTTTAACTCAAGAATGTTCCTGTGCATGGAGAATGGAACTGGGCCTAGCCTTGACCCAAGCCTGGAGGGGGAAGCTGTAAGGAGGGTGTGGAACTGGAAAAGCCCTTATGGTCATTCATTTCCCCCTTTTGCTTATACAAGCTCTAATCCTGGAGCTACGCTCAGGGGTCTTTGGTAATTAAATCATATTCTTCACGTCCTGTCCTCAGGGCCTCATATTGTTGGTGCAGGACCACCAGCTGTATTGCTACTATTCTCTTTTATGAAGGCTATAAGCTTGTTCAAAAAAACAGGGTCCAAAGGTCAACAATAGCAGGAGAACAATTAGGGGTACTAATAAGACGTATATGATTATGGCTAACCAAGGGGAGGAGTTAAACCAAGACTTGAACCAGCCCTGACTCTGTTCTCTTTCTTCCATTTGACTAGCTCTTCTCTCACCTTGACCATTGAATCTTTAACAGCCCTGGAATGGTCTATATAAAAGCAACACTCCTCAGCTAAGATAGCACATAGTCCTCCTTGCTGGAGGAAAAGTAAGTCTAATCCCCTTCTATTCTGTAGTACTACTTCTGATAATGAAGTCGATGATTCTTGAAGGTGACTGATGGAAGTTTCTATTCCCTATATACTAAATCAATGGCTGCCCTCAGACTGTCATAATTTTTTCCTTGTAAGACAAAAGCAGAGGTCCTGGTGGCTGCCCCAGCTTTCCCAAACCTCAACATAAGGGAAATAGTGAGTGCCATAACAGGTTTGGTGGACGGGCACATGGGGGATGCATAGAATGAGGGAAGGAACCAGAATCCAAAGATACCACCAGGCAGTCATGATCAAGTTTGAGTGATCTTGAGCTTGATCGAATTGTTATTCTTCTATACCATCCATCAGGAGTCCCCAGGGAGTGGGGTGTCTACAGGTTTCACACGAGAAGGGTGCACCCAGTCCTCAATACCATCTACCTTGAGGGCTATGGGAGTAGTTAGCAGCACCAGTAATGGTCCCTTCCACCAGGGTTATAGCAACTGTAAAGCATTCTTGAGGATATAGTGACAAGCTATAATGCTTGAAAGCTGACAGATACTCCCAGCAACCCCAAACATCCAGGTTCCTGAATGTGAGGTAAGAGACCTGTGGCCTATTGGGAAGTTGATTTTACAGAAATCAAGCTGGGAAGATATGGCTACAAGTATCTGCTAGTATTTATTTGTGGACACTTTCTCCAGATGAACCCAAGAATTTCCAACTAAGGCTGAGACAGCAAAGGTAGTGGCCAAGGAATTGCTAGAGGATATCTTACCCATATGATAGGGTCAGATGATAGAAAAGAATTTGTGTCTAAGATAAGCCAGGATGTAGCAAAATTCATTTGAGGGAAAATACATTGTGCATACTGATCTCAAAGTTCAGGGCAGGTAGAAAGAATAAATAGAACATTAAAAGAGACCTTAAAGAAATTAGCCTTACTAAGGTCAAATCTAAATGGATCAAAGAACTTCACATAAAACCAGAGACACTGAAACTTATAGAGGAGAAAGTGGGGAAAAGCCTTGAAGATATGGGCACAGGGGAAAAATTCCTGAACAGAACAGCAATGGCTTGTGCTGTAAGATCGAGAATTGACAAATGGGACCTCATGAAACTCCAAAGTTTCTGCAAGGCAAAAGACACCGTCAATAAGACAAAGAGACCACCAACAGATTGGGAAAGGATCTTTACCTAACCTAAATCAGATAGGGGACTAATATCCAACATATATAAAGAACTCAAGAAGGTGGACTTCAGAAAATCAAATAACCCCATTAAAAAATGGGGCTCAGAACTGAACAAAGAATTCTCACCTGAGGAATACTGAATGGCAGAGAAGCACCTGAAAAAATGTTCAACATCCTTAATCATCAGGGAAATGCAAATCAAAACAACCCTGAGATTCCACCTCACACCAGTCAGAATGTCTAAGATCAAAAATTCAGGTGACAGCAGATGCTGGCGAGGATGTGGAGAAAGGGGAACACTCCTCCATTGTTGGTGGGATTGCAGGCTTGTACAACCACTCTGGAAATCCGTCTGGCGGTTCCTCAGAAAATTGGACATAGTACTACCGGAAGATCCAGCAATACCTCTCCTGGGCATATATCCAGAAGATGCCCCAACTGGTAAGAAGGACACATGCTCCACTATGTTCATAGCAGCCTTATTTATAATAGCCAGAAGCTGGAAAGAACCCAGATGCCCCTCAACAGAGGAATGGATACAGAAACTGTGGTACATCTACACAATGGAGTACTACTCAGCTATTAAAAAGAATGAATTTATGAAATTCCTAGCCAAATGGATGGACCTGGAGGGCATCATCCTGAGTGAGGTAACACATTCACAAAGGAACTCACACAATATGTACTCACTGATAAGTGGATATTAGCCCAAAACCTAGGATACCCAAGATATAAGATACAATTTGCTAAACACATGAAACTCAAGAAAAATGAAGACTGAAGTGTGGACACTATGCCCCTCCTTAGAAGTGGGAACAAAACACCCTTGGAAGGAGTTACAGAGACAAAGTTTGGAGCTGAGATGAAAGGATGGACCATGTAGAGACTGCCTTATCCAGGGATCCACCCCATAATCAGCATCCAAACGCTGACACCATTGCATACACTAGCAAGATTTTATCGAAAGGACCCAGATGTAGCTGTCTCTTGTGAGACTATGCCGGGGCCTAGCAAACACAGAAGTGGATGCCCACAGTCAGCTAATGGATGGATCACAGGGCTCCCAATGGAGGAGCTAGAGAAAGTACCCAAGGAGCTAAAGGGATCTGCAACCCTATAGGTGGATCAACATTATGAACTAACCAGTACCCCGGAGCTCTTGACTCTAGCTGCATATGTATCAAAAGATGGCCTAGTCGGCCATCACTGGAAAGAGAGGCCCATTGGACACACAAACTTTATATGCCCCAGAACAGGGGAACGCCAGGGCCAAAAAGGGGGAGTGGGCGGGTAGGGGAGTGGGGGTGGGTGGGTATGGGGGACTTTTGGTATAGCATTGCAAATGTAAATGAGCTAAATACCTAATAAAAAATGGAAAGAAAAAAAAAAAGAAATTAGCCTTAGAGACTGGTGGGGACTGGATGACGCTCCTTCCCTTTGCCCTATATTGAGTAAGGAATTCTCCTTGCCAGATGAGACCCTTTGAAATCATGTATGGTATCCCAGCCCCCACTGTACCCAGCCTACAGTTGGCAGCCATTGCAGAACTAAAGGCTGATGATTTAATATTTAGGGTCAAAGCTACCCAATGGGCTTATTAACATGTTTTGTCTAAATTATGTGCCCTCTATGAAGCAGGCCTGGTTCCAGAACCACACAAATCAAGGAGACTGGGTCTATGCAAGAAGATTTCACCAAGGTGCACTTGAACCCAGGTGGAAAGGACCTTACATCATCCTTTTGACCATACCAACTGCCATCAAAGTAGATGAAATCACCACCTGTGTGTACTATACTCAAGCCAGACCTGCTTCTCCACTAAAGAAGACTACCTGACTCCAGCTGTACCCAAATGGAGGGTTCAAAAAGACACCAACCCCCTCAAGTTGAAGTTGATCATCTTAGTCCTGAGCCTGTTGTTCCTGCTAACTGTATGTATTGTGTGTATTACACTCCCCCCTTTTATGAATACATTGGGTTAAGAGCTGAATATAATTGTTGGCTTTAGAAACAACTTTATGGTCACCTCCCAATCCAGCCATGAAGTCACCCCTAGGTGACAAGGACCTTCTTGAGTGTGTTGCCATGGCAAACACTACACGCTCTCAGCATGCAACTTACCTATGAACCTCACCTGTGTGTGATGGTCAAGTGATTACATCATGGCCCAAATAAAAGGAAGAGACCCCCAACCCTTTGCTCCTTCTTTTTTTTCCTGCCTTCTTCTCTCCCTTGCTTCCCCCCAATAAACCTCTTTTTGTGAGGCTGTGCTGGCCTAGTTTGATCTTTCTGGATACGAGCCACCTTCTAACACAACAGGTGATCACTAGCACCACCCAAGTGTGCTCTGGGCTAATGCTGCCATGGCCACCATTACCACCAGCAACAACCAACCACTGACCACTGCTGCAACCACCTCTTCAGGGCACATGAATTTCCACTATGTAAGCCACTGTTGTGGCAGGGCACACAGACTATGTGAGCTAGCTGCTATCACATGGGTTAAACCCCATAGACAGAACCTCATTCGGACAGATCCAGCAGCCACACAGCACTCTTCCTGTTACCATATCACTAGACTTTCTCATACAAACATTGGCAGATTAGTAAGGTTCCCCCCCGCCCAGTCGTTGGGGAGAGCCCCTTCCCGCAGAAAGGTCTGACCAACCTCTATGGACTTAGGGGTGGGTGTGTCATGGTCCCTATGACCAGCCTCCTAGCCACCGTACAAAATAGGACTTCAACCCTTGAGTGACAACCCCTCTCGAAAGTGTTTTTCATAACCCACCCTCGGGATTTTGCAGCTGTACAGTAAAACCTAAGCTTAGGTGGGCCACTTTCCTTGGTGAGTCTGGGACTCATTAAAGCCCCTAGTTGTCCAAGTAATGACCCGGACATCTAGCCTGGCTGCACATTTGTAATTCGTTGTTGAACTTTTTCTCTGGACTCCAGTACGAATAGTTCAATAACATCCTCACTACCGAATGGATGCCTCGTCATCTTTGACCACGCCTCCAGGCTCTCCACTGGGGTGTCTCCTGAAAAATCTCAAATCTCTTAACACCTGACTTGAGGACATTAAAGCTGGTACACCTCTGTAATAAGGTCTGGATTCAGTACCCATTAGACAATGGCTCTAAATTTGGCCAGTTAATGGGACACTAGATCTAATTAGTTTAAGGGATCTTCATACATACTGCCAGCAGTCTGGTAAATGGGAAGAGGTCCCTTATGCCCAAGCTTTTACCTACCTTTGCTCCAACCCCTCTCTCTGTTCTTCTTGTCCCCCAACTCAACTTCTAGCCATGAAACCTCTACCAGATGACACTACAACCCTCAATCCAGCTAACATATCACCTCCTTTCTACCACAGGCTTGTCTCTACACCTTCAAAAACCCCAACCACCTCCTCAGCTTCTTCCAACGAAATTTTCCGAGAGTCTCCATGCTTGACTTCTCCAGACTCCTCTCCTCCTCCTATGCCAACTGCAACCCACTCCAATTGTCCTGCACTGGCAACTACTTTAAGCACTCCCATCACTTGCTCTAAGTCCAAACCCAACCCACCCACAAGTCCCTTTCCCTCTAGGACACCTGACCCAGCATCAGTCTTTCCTTTAAGGGAAGTTGTTGGAGTGGATGGTCTAATCAGAGTACATGTCCATTTCTCACTAATCAATCTTTCTCAAATAGAAAACAGACTGTGATCCTATACTTATAACTCCTATGCCTTTATTAAAGGGTTTCAGTACATTACTCAGTCTTATAGCCTGGCTTTCCATGATGTACATATGATCCTCACTAATAATTTACTTCCTGACAAACACAGGTTAGTTTGGGAGCAGGTGAGAATACTTGCAGACAAGACTCGTCAAACAGATACAACATATCCAATAGGATCTGAGACAGTACCTAACCAAGATCCTTGTTGCAGATAGCCCTGGAGCTAATTATATTTGATGTTAATTCCGTTGTCCTGTGAGGGGCTTCAAACAAGGACTCAGGTCATTTCCTGTAAACCTTCTTCCCACCTTAATTTATAAAATAAAGGCTAGGTCTGTCTGGGCCAGTGCCCTGAGCAGACCTTGGGTGCAAATTCCACTGCCAGCCCCACAACACCCAGAGGCAGCTCCACTCCCAGGCGCTCCAACATGCCCAGGATCAGAGGATCACAGGATCCCAGGAGCTTGGTCATACCAGGATCTAAAGGTCCCAAAGGCAGCTTGACTCCCAGGAGCTCGGACACATCCAGGATCTCAGAATCACAGGATTCCAGAATCACAGGATCACAGAGACAGCTTGACTTGAAAGAGTTCTGAAACAACCAGGATCAGAGGAAGGACAGGCTCCAGTCAGATATAGCCAGGGCATGTAGCACTAGAGATAACCAGATGGCAGGAAGCAAGCACAAGAATATAAGCAACAGAAACCAAGGTTACTTGGCACCATCAAAACCCAATTCTCCCACCATAGCAAGACCTGGATACCCCAAGACACTGGAAAAGCAAGATTCAGATCTAAAATCACTTCTCATGATGATGATAGAGGACTTTAAGAAGGACATAAATAACTCCCTTAAAGAAATACAGGAGAACACTGGTAAATAGCTAGAAGCCCTTAAAGAGAAAACACAAAAATCCCTTAAAGAGTTACAGGAAGCCAGGCGGTGGTGGTGCATGCCTTTAATCCCAGCACTTGGGAAGCAGAGGCAGGCAGATTTCTGAGTTTGAGGCCAGTCTGGTCTACAGAATGATGGAACTCATTCGGTAGCCAGGACTACACAGAGAAACCCTGTCTCCAAAGAAAGAATTACAGAAAATCACAATCAAACAGGCTAAGCAAAGGAACAAAACCATCCATGATCTAAAAATGGAACTACACACAATAAAGAAATCACAAAGGGAGACAACCTTGGAGTTAGAAAACCTAGGAAAGAGATCAGGAGTCATAGATGGAAGCATCACCAACAGAATACAAGAGATAGAAGAGAGAATCTCAGGTGCAGAAGACACCATAGAAAACATTGACACAACAGTGAAAGAAAATGCAAAAAGGAAAAAGCTCCTAACCCAAAACATCCAGGAAATCCAGGACACAATGAGAAGACCAAACCTAAGGATAATAGGTATAGAAGAGAGTGAAGATTCACAACTTAAAGGGTCAGTAAATATCTTCAACAAAATTATAGAAGAAAACTTCCCTAACCTAAAGAAAGAGATGCCCATGAACATACAAGAAGCCTACAGAACTACAAATAGATTGGACCAGAAAAGAAATTTCTCCTGTCACATAATAATCAAAACACCAAATGCACTAAACAAAGAAAGGATTTTAAAAGCACTAAGGGAAAAGGGTCAAGTAACATATAAAGGCAGGCCTATCAGAATTACACCAGGCTTCTCACCAGAGACTATGAAAGCTAGAAGATCCTGGGCAGATGTCATACAGACCCTAAGAGAACACAAATGCCAACCCAGGCTACTATACCCAGTAAAACTCTCAATCACCATAGACAGAGAAAACAAGATATTCCATGAAAAAAAATTTTATACACTGTCTTTCCACAAATCCAGCCCTCCAAAGGATAATAGATGGAAAACACCAATACAAGGAGTGAAACTACACCCTAGAAGAAGCAAGAAAGTAATCTTTCAACAAACCCACACAAACATAATTCCACCTCTAACAAGAAAATTAACAGAAAGTACCAATCACTTTCACTTAATATCTGTTAATATGAAAATTAATATAACCAACATATTCTAATCGATTGAAATTCAAAAATATGAGAAATTAGAAATTTGTCTGGTATTATCCCATGGTCTCTCTAGTTGGGTAATGGGAGAAAAAGGTCCAATATTGCACAATCCATATACACTTTCTGCTTGTTTGTACATGACAAGGTCTTGGTGTGTGCCACATAATGGCCTTGAAATCATGCTTCTCCTATCTCAGCCTCTCTACTAGTAAGATTGTTTATTTGATGTTTTTACACTATACTATGGTTTCCATAAGAGCTTACATATTTCAAAATTATTTATACAGCCAAAAGAAATGTGAACAATTAATTTGGGAGGTGCCTTGTGAGAGAACAGCAAAGAGTAAGTCTGAAGGCTTTGTTTGATATTTATAATTATTGTATTAATTTTGAAGAGGACTTTATAAGTTACTCTTATTCTGAGATGAGTGCTTTTCAAAATCATCACAGCCAATGAACCAGAACCTTACCCTCACCTAACATCTGTGCCACCCTCCAAGCAGAAGCATTGTTCATTGAAACAGTTGATGAATGACTTCATGAATAGACCATCTTAATACACACACCATTTTTTTTCAAAAACATTTTTATTAGATATTTTCTTCATATTCATTTAAAATGCTATCCACAAAGTCCACTATACCCTCCCCATACCCTGCTCCCCAACCCAACAATGCCTGCTTCCTAGCCCTGGCATTCCCCTGTAATGGGACATATAATCTTTGCAAGACCAAGAGCCTCTCCTCACAATGACGGCTGACTAAGCCATCTTCTGCTACACATGCAGCTAGAGAAACGAGCTCTGGGGGTACTGGTTATTTCATATTCTTGTTCCTCCTACAGGGTTGCAGACCCCATCAGCTCCTTGGGTACTTTCTCTAGCTCCTCCATTGGGGGCCCTGTCTGTGTTCAATCCTATAGATGACTGTGAGCATTCACTTCTGTATTTACCAGGCACTGGAAAAGTCACACAAGAGAAAGCCATATCAGGGTACTGTCAGCAAAATCTTGCTGGCATATGCAATAGTGACTGGGTTTGGTGGCTCTTTATGGGATGAATCCCTGGGTAGGGAAGTCTCTGGAGACTTCCTTCTGTCTCAGCCCCCAATTTTGTCTCTGTAACTCCTTCCATGGGTATTTTGTTCCCCATTCTAAGGAGGAATGAAATATCCACACTTTGGTTTTCGGTCTTCTTGAGTTTCATGTGTTTTGCACATTGTATCTTGGGTATTCTAAGTTTCTGGGCTAATGTCTACTTATCAGTGAGTACATATCAAGTGACTTCTTTTGTGATTGAGTTACCTCACTCAGGATGATACCCTACAGATCCATCCATTTGCCTAAGAATTTCATAAATTCATTGTTTTTAATAGCTGAGTAGTACTCCATTGTGTAAATGTACCACATTTTCTGTATCCATTCTTCTATTGAGGGACATATGGGTTCTTGCCAGCTTCTGGCTACTATAAATAAGGCTCCTAAGAATGTAGTGGAGCATGTGTTCTTATTACCAGTTGGAACATCTTCTAGGTATATACCAAGGAGAGGTATTGCTGGATCTTCCATTAGTACTATTTCCAGTTTTCTGAGGAACCACCAGACTGATTTCCAGAGTGATTGTAATCCCACCAGCTATGGGGGTGTTTCTCTTTCTCCACATCCTCGCCAGCATCTGCTGTCACCTGAAGTTTTTATCTTAGCCATTCTGACTGGTGTGAGGTGGAATCTCAGGGATGCTTTGATTTGCATTTCCCTGATGATTAAGGATGTTGAACATTGTTTCAGGTGCTTCTCAGCTATTCAGTATTCCTCAGTTGAGAATTCTTTGTTTAGCTCTGTACCCAGGTTTTAATTGGGTTATTTGATTTCCTGGAGTCCAGCTTCTTGAGTTCTTTGTATATATTGGATAGTAGTCCCCTATCAGATTTAGGATTGGTAAAAATCCTTTCCCAATCTGTTGGTGGCCTTTTTGTCTTACTGACAGTGTCTTTTGCCTTAAAGAAGCATTGTAATTTTATGAGGTTCCATTTGTTGATTTTTGATCTCACAGCACAAGCTGTTGGTGTTCTGTTCGAGAATTTTTCCCCAGTGCCCATATCTTTGAGACTTTCCCCCACTTTCTCCTCTGTAACTTTTAGTGTCTCTGGTTTTATGTGTAATTCAATGATCCACTTAGACTTGAGCTTTGTACAAGGAGATAAGAATGGATCAATTCACATTCTTCTACATGATAACTGCCAGTTGAAGCAGCACCATTTGTTGAAAATGCACTCTTTTATCCACTGGATGGTTTTAGCTCCTTTGTCAAAGATCAAGTGACCATAGGTGTGTAGGTTCATTTCTGGGTCTTCAATTCTATTCTATTGATCTACCTGTCTGTCACTGTACTAGTACCATGCAGTTTTTATCACAATTGCTCTGTACTACAGCTTGAGGTCAGGCATGGTGATTCCACCAGAGGTTCTTTTATCCTTGAGAAGAGTTTTTGCTATCCTAGGTTTTTTGTTATTCCAGATGAATTTGCAAATTGCCCTTTCAAACTCACTGAAGAATTGAGTTGGTATTTTGATGAGGATTGCATTGACTCTGTAGATTGCTTTTGGAAAGATAGCCATTTTGACTATATTAATCCTGCCAATCCATGAGCATGAAAGATCTTTCCATCTTCTGAGATCTTTGATTTCTTTTGTCAGAGACTTGAAGTTCTTATCATACAGATCTTTCACTTCATTAGTTAGAGTCACACCAAGGTATTTTATATTATTTGTGACTATTGTGAAGGGTGTTGTTTCCCTAATTTCTTTCTCATCATGTTTATCCTTTGTGTAGAGAAAGGCCACTGATTTCTTTGAGTTAATTTTATATCCAGCTACTGCACTGAAGCTGTTTATCAGGTTTAGGAGCATTGGGTTGATGCTGCTCCAACTTAGCTCATATCCTTTTGAACCTACAAAAACAGTTTCAAAAAGATGAAATTTAAGGCTAGCGCTACCATCAGTGTTGTATGTTACTTACCATGCAGGATACCATCTTCTTCTGTTTTCTGTGGAGCTCCACCAAGACAGTATCCCTCAGTCAGTCTTTCTGTATTGATGTCCCCCATTTTGGCGCCACCTGTAGCCACCAGGGGCCACAGAGAACTGGGTTTCTGAAAGGAAAGCTGGAGATGGATGGGAAGGACGGACGGGAAGGACAGATGAGAGAAGAATTAGACCAAGACAAAGAGAAAGGCCTTTGTGTGGAGAAAGACCACTGATTTGTTTGAGTTAATTTTATATCCAGCTACTTCACCGAAGCTGTTTATCAGGTTTAGGAGTTCTCTGGTGGAATTTTTAGGGTCATTTATATATACTATCATATCATCTGCAAATAGAGATATTTTGACTTCTTCCTTTCCAATTTGTAATCCCTAGATCTCCTTTTGTTGTATAATTGCTCTGGCTAGGACTTCAAGAACTATGTTGAATAGGTAGGGAGAAAGTGGGCATCCTTATGTAGTCCCTTATTTTAGTGGGATTGCTTCAGGTTTCTCTCCATTTAGTTTGATGTTGGCTACTGGTTTGCTGTATATTGCTTTTATTATGTTTAGGTATGGGCCTTGAATTCCTGATCTTTCCAGGGCTTTTATCATGAATGGCTGTTGGATTTTGTCAAATGCTTTCTCAGCATCAAATGAGATGATAATGTGGTTTTTGTCTTTGAGTTTGTTTATAGACCGGATTATGTCAATAGATTTCTGAATATTAAAACATCCCTGTATCCCTGGGATGAAGCCTACTTGATCATGATGGATGATCGCTTTGATGTGTTCTTGGATTTGGCTTGCGAGAATTTTATTGAGTATTTTTGCATCGATGTTCATATGGAAAATTGATCTGAAGGTCTCTTTCTTTGTTGAGTCTTTACATGGTTTAGGTATCAGAGTAATTGTGGCTTCATAGAATGAATTGGGTAGAGTACCTTCTGTTTCTATTTTGTGGAATAGTTTGAGGAGAATTGGAATTAGGTCTTCTTTGAAGGTCTGTAGAACTCTGCACTAAACCCATCTGGTCCTGGGCTTTTTTGGTTGGGAGACTATTAATGACTGCTTCTATTTTTTTAGGGGACATGTGGTTGTTTAGATCTTTAATCTGATCTGGATTTAACTTTGGTACCTCGTATCTGTCTAGGAAATTTGTCCATCTCATCCAGGTTTTCCAGTTTTGTTGAGTATAGCCTTTTGTAGTAGGATCTGATGATGTTTAGTATTTCCTCAGGTTCTGTTATGTCTCCCTTTTCATTTCTGATTTTGTTAATTAGGATACTGTCCCTGTGCCCTCTAGTTAGAGTTGCTAAGGGTTTATCTGTTTTGTTGATTTTCTCCAAGAACCAACTCCTGGTTTGGTTGATTCTATGTATAGTTCTTTTTGTTTCTACTTGGTTGATTTCACCCCTGAGTTTGATTACTTCCTGCCATCTACTCCTCTTGGGTGAATTTGCTTCCTTTTGTTCTAGAGCTTTGAGGTGTGCTGCCAAGCTGCTAGTGTGTGCTCTCTCTAGTTTCTTTTTGGAGGCACTCAGAGCTATGAGTTTTCCTCTTAGAAATGCTTTCATTGTGTCCCATAAGTTTGGGTGTGTTGTGGCTTCATTTTCATTAAACTCCAAAAAGTCTTTAATCTCTTTATTTCTTCCTTGACTAAGTTGTCATTGAGTAGAGTGTTGTTCAGCTTCCATGTGAATGTTGGCTTTCTATTATTTATGTTGTTATTGAAGATCAGCCTTAGTCTGTGGTGATCTGATAAGATGCATGGGATAATTTCAATATTTTTGTATCTGTTGAGGCCTGTCTTGTGATAAATTATATGGTCAGTTTTGGAGATGGTACCATGAGGTGCTGGCTGAGAAGTAGGTATATCCCTTTGTTTTAGGATAAAATGTTCTGCAGATATCTGTTAAATCCATTTGTTTCATAACTTCTCTTAGTTTCAATGTGTCCCTGTTTAGTTTCTGTTTCCAGGATCTGTCCAATGATGAGAGTGGGGTGTTGAAGTCTCCCACTATTATTATGTTGGGATACAATGTGTGCTTTGAGCTTTACTTAAGTTTCCTTAATGAATATGGATGCCCTTGCATTTGGAGCATAGATATTCAGAATTGAGAGTTCCTCTTGGAAGATTTTACCTTTGATGAGTATGAAGTGCCCCTCCTTGTCTTTTTTGATAACTTTGGGTTGGAAGTCGATTTTATTCAATATTAGAATGTCTACTCCAGCTTGTTTCTTCAGACTGTTTGCCTGGAAAATTGTTTTCCAGCCTTTTGCTCTGATGTAGTGTCTGTCTTTTTCCCTGAGGTGGGTTTTCTTTTGCTATATCCTGTGGGGAGCCACCCTCACATTCGCCGTTACAAGATGGTGCTGACATCCTGTGTTCTAAGTGGTAAACAAATAATCTGTGCATGTGCCAAGGGTAGTTCTCCACTCCATGTGCTCTGCCTTTCCCGTGACGACAACTTGGCCAATGGGCTGCAGCCAATCAGGGAGCGACACGTCCTAGGCGGAGGATAATTCTCCTTAAAAGGGACGGGGTTTCGCCATTCTCTCTCTTGCTCCTGAAGATGTAAGCAATAAAGCTTTTGCTGCAGAAGATTCCGGTTTGTTGTGTCTTTCCTGGCCGGTTGCGAAAACGTGTGTAAGAGTTGGTGCTGGAACCTGGGACGAGAAAACCCGGGACGGGAATTACCATCACCGGCACAAGGAAGATCCCTCATTCCGGAACCAGAACTGCGGGTCACGGTCATAAAGGTTCCCGTAAAACAGACTGTTGAGAAGGATCCCGTGTGGATTCAGAACTCTTCAGCTGGGGAATGGTGGTAATGAAGTGTTCCCGTAAAACAGACTGTTGAGAAGGATTCAACTGCGTGGATTCAGAACTCTTCAGCTGGGGAACAGGGGTACCCGTAAGTACAGCTTTACAAGGTAGGTCTGGTCTTGAACTTTCTAACGAAATTCAAGACAGTCTATCAGAAGTAAAGTGGGAAATAGCTTTACAAGGTACGTCTGGCCTTGAACTTTCTAATGAAATTCAAGACAGTCTATCAGAAGTAAAGTGGGAAATAGCTTTACAAGGTAGGTCTGGTCTTGAACTTTCTAACGAAATTCAAGACAGTCTATCAGAAGTAAATCGGGGAATAGCTTTACAAGGTATGTTTGGCCTTGAACTTTCTCCAGTGTTAGGAGCCTTTTTGTTCCTTTTCACATGTTATCAAGTGGTTAAGGCAGGGCTGAAAATTCTGGATGAAATTCAGGGCAATCTATCAGAAGTAAAGCGGGGAGAGAGAGTAGGAGCAAAGAGGAAATATGGTGCACAAAATAAGTATACAGGCCTTTCCAAGGGTCTTGAACCCGAGGAAAAGTTTGGGTCAGGGAAAAATACCTGGGGAGAGATTGGAAGGAAGGAGAAGGAAAAAGAAAAGAAAAAAGATCAATCAGCGGAGGTCTCTAGGAGAAGGAGCCTATACTCATCACTAGATGAGCTCAAGGAGCCAGTTCTTAGTAGTTCTGAATCAGATGAAAAGGCTATTAGGGCCTGGAAGGCGCTCTCCCGAGCAGGTGAAGCCACTGGACAACTAACAAAGATCGTCCAGGGACCCCAGGAGTCCTTCTCAGATTTTGTGGCCAGAATGACAGAGGCAGCAGAGCGTATTTTTGCAGATTCAGAGCAAGCCGCACCTCTGGTAGAATAGCTCATTTATGAGCAAGCCACGCAGGAATGCAGAGCGGCCATAGCCCCAAGAAAGAACAAAGGTTTACAAGACTGGCTCAGGGTTTGTCGGGAGCTTGGGGGACCTCTCACCAATGCAGGCTTAGCGGCCGCCATCCTCCAATCCCAAAAATGCTCCCTGGGCAGAAATGAATCAACACATAGATCTTGTCCAGGAACAACTAGATGTATTATGGCAAATAGCTCAGCTGGGATGTGAACAAAAGTTTCCGGGATTGTGCGTTACTTCCATTCAGTATGAGAAATTTACTAGGGCAGCTAATTTGTTAAAAAGTCTTTCTCAGTATATGTTACAGAATTGGACGGCTGAATTTGAACAGACCCTTCGGGAATTGAGACTTGCCATCATTCAGGTCAACTCCACGTGCTTGGACCTGTCCCTGACCAAAGGATTACCCAATTGGATCTCCTCAGCATTTTCCTTCTTTAAAGAATGGGTGGGGGTGGGATTATTTGGAGATACACTTTGCTGTGGATTAGTGTTGCTTCTTTGGTTGGTCTGTAAGCTTAAGGCCCAAACTAGGAGAGACAAGGTGGTTATTGCCCAGGCACTTGCAGCTCTAGAACATGGTGCTTCCCCTGATATATCTATGCTTAAGCAATAGGTCGCTGGCCATTCAGCTCTTGCACCCCACGAGGCTAGTCTCATTGCATGGGATAGAGTGAGTGTGCTTCAGCAGCCCGAGAGAGTTGCACGGCTAAGCACTGCAGTAGAAGGGCTCTGCGGCATGTATGAGCCTATTCTAGGGAGACATGTCATCTTTCAAGAAGGTTGAGTGTCCAAGTGTCCTTCTCCCCAGGAAAAACGACACGGGACCAGACCAGGACCCCTCTGGGTGATGAGCCTGGGAAGAGGTTATGTGTACAGCTCCTTTACCTGCACACTGGGGATTTGACCTCTATCTCCACTCTCATTAAAATGGGTGGCCTATTGCTCTTATTAAAAGGAAAGGGGGAGATGTGGGGAGCCGCCCTCACATTCGCCGTTACAAGATGGCACTGACATCCTGTGTTCTAAGTGGTAAACAAATAATCTGCGCATGTGCCAAGGGTAGTTCTCCACTCCATGTGCTCTGCCTTTCCTGTGACGACAACTTGGCCAATGGGCTGCAGCCAATCAGGGAGCGACACGTCCTAGGCGGAGGATAATTCTCCTTAAAAGGGACGGGGTTTCGCCATTCTCTCTCTTGCTCCTGAAGATGTAAGCAATAAAGCTTTTGCCGCAGAAGATTCCGGTTTGTTGTGTCTTTCCTGGCCGGTCGCCATCTTGTAACGGCGAATGTGAGGGCGGCTCCCCACAATATCCTTCCAGTCTTAGGGCATTATTCTATTTTTAATAGCCCAAGAAGTCAGGATTTGTTTTACAAATGGTAAATGTATTCCAAAATTTAGTAACACTTTCCTTAAATTTTCTCAGTTCTAACACTTCCATGGGTTGCCATTTGAATTCCTGATAACTCTGTGAATGATCATTGTCTGGAGCTCTTTGTTGTTTACCAACCAGATAAACTAAAGTTTGTTTTCTAATAACCCTTGGTTGACCTTCTTTAATATCTTCTGACTCTACCTGAGTATTTTCCTTAGTTGAAATTTTAAATTGCTCCCTTAAAATCTGTGCCCATGCCTCATATCTCTGTATTCTCTGTTTAAGGTTCTGCTTCCACATTTTATTTTTTTCTTTATATTATACTTCTGATATTTTGCTGTCTATTTTATTCTGAATGATTAATTTTAAAAGGTTTTTCTCCAAGCCTTGCTTCCAATCCTCATTATTTTCTCTCTGCTGCTCAGTCTGCTCTATGATCTCTGCATCCTTTGTTCTAGCATCTTCCTCAGCTCCTGTCTCCCACCTTCATTTTCCTCTCTCTGTTGCTTATCATGACCTAGAATTTCCTTTGCCTTTAGTTCTAGTGTTTCCTCTAGGCTGTGTTGCTAGTCTTAAGTTTATCTCTTTGTTGCTTAGTCTCATCTATGAATTTCTGCATATTTTGTGCTAGCATCTTTTCCAGCTTCTGTCTCCAACCTTCATTTTCCTCTTTCTGTTGTTTATCTTGACCTATAAAATCCTGTATCTTTAGTTCTAGAGTTTCCTCTAAACCGTGTTGCCAAGTCTTAAGTTTATCTCTCTGTTGCTCAGTCTCATGAATGTCTGCATCTTTTGTTCTAGCATCTTCTCCAGCTTCTATCCCCGACCTTCATGTGTTTCCCCTAATCCCTTTTCTAAAGCTCTTTTTCTTTTTTTTTAATCTAGGGCCCTGTCTTTTGAGAAGACATAGTAAATCAAGATACCTAATATGGTAATTGTTGTGGATAGCCTTGGAGCTAATTATATTTTATGTGAATTCCATTCTCCTGTTTGTGGCTGAGAACAAGAAATGAGTCAGCACTCAGGTGATTTCCTATAAACCTGCTTCCCACCTCAATTTGTAAAATAAAGGAGAGCTGATGATTGGGCAGATAAAAGGGAAGGTGGAGAGGAAGGTGGAAAGAGAAGGAGAAAATGGAAGAGGGAGAGAATGCAGAGGAAGAGGAAGAAGAAGAAAAGTGGAGCACAGCACATGGCCTAGAGAAACCACAAGTTCTAAGGGGTCTCATAGATGTGATAGATGGCAATGTAGTGGTAGATCTGCCCAATCTAGGAACACAGCATATTAACTGTGCTGTGTTTTCATTGCCGGGCATATTTGAGATGGAGATTTACCACAATGATAATTGACAAGGTGTCTATTTCCTTTAAATCCATCCCTGTCAAACCATTCAAAATATCATCCCATAAAACCCCAAAGGTATTTATTGTGTTTCTTATCTTTAAATAATATATATATGTGTGTGTATTAATATATATTATATAAGTGATAATATATATTATTGATAATATATCTTTATTATCAATTTATAACTCTTATTACCTGATCCAGAGCTTTTGTACCTTTGCCTCCCTCTGCTGTTTGATTCAGGACATTTCAGTCCTCTCTGATTCTTTCATTTGCAGGGAGGTGCTAACTGTAGAAAGACCCAAAACTTCTGCGTTTCTGAGCTAGATCTCTGGTTTTGTTTGGGTTGAAACCAGCAGCATGTGCACTGATCTTAGGCAGCAGTAGTACAAATAGTCAGAAGAGTGGGTCTGGCTGTCCTGTGTCCTGTTTAGATGTGGGGGATATGAGGAAGGGTGCATAGGAAGGTTCCCTCAGCCATAGATGCTCAAATCAGACCATTATGTCTGTGAGAAGATTTCCCTGCATGCAGCAACACGCCAGGTTCCCCTGTCCCTCCCTAGGCTCAGGGAACCTGACACCAGCACTGCCCTATTCCCTGTCTGGGGCTTGGTGAGAGCCTCTCAGCAACTGTCTCTGTAGACCCTTCAGACTCAGTCAGCTTTCAATCCACACACTGCCACAGTCTTAAATGGCAGCCCCAGCCCTTTATTTGGGGATAAGAGGTAGGAGGAACTTTTATCTCAGGTTAGTTGGGTTCTAAGCCCCATATTGGGCACCAATTTGTTGCAGTAATTTCCAACCCCAATAAGTGCTTATAAAAAAACACACAACCCAATTATATTTATAAGCTATATGCCTAGATTGGGCAGATCTGACTATCCTCACTTATTCCCTGCTATGAAACCCTTTGCTACTTGTAGTTTTTCCTGGCCACATGCTTCTGCTCCATATTGGTTTTCTCCTCTTCCTTCTCCATCCTTTCTCTTCTCCTTCCTCCCACCTTTGAGACCGACAACCCCACCTTTCCCTTCCACTTCCCAATCATAGGCTCTAGACTTGATTTGACCAGATAGAATGGGAAGAAGGTTCAGTGAGATCACCTCAGTACTGGATCTTCTTCTCATCAGGTACAGCCCCCCTCTTGAGTAAGCAGAATGAACATCAAAAATACAAACAGCACCAAGACAACCTACAACAGGGATGCTTTGGTTCTTTGGCAGTGAGCAAAGCTTTAGACCATAAGGCAGAAATCCTAGAAATCAGGATGGAACCAAGGTTCAGTGCACATAAAAAAAACTATCAAACTGAAGTCAGATGTGGTAGTGGTGCACATATTTCATTCCAGATCCCAGGAGGCAGAGGCAGGGTGATCTGTGTGACTTGGAGGTCAGCATGATCTACATAGTGGATTCTAGGACAGCTAGACCTACATACTGGAACCCTGCCTCAAAACAACAAGCAAATGAATGAAGCAGCAAACCAACATCCCCCACCAAAACATTCAGACTGAGATTCTTAAACTCAAGCATTTTACCAATGAGTATTTTGAGATTCAGAGTAGCTCCTCCCCTCTTTGTGTCTCCGGAGAGCAGGTGTAGCATCTGTCCTCCAAAGAGCCCCACAGTATTCCTTGAAATTGCCCATTGCCATGCCCTCCTGAGGCTGATTATGGCTGCTCCACTGATGAGCTGTTCAAACATTCCCTTATTGCTCCTTGGCAATGATGCTCTCCCTTCCCTTGTCATAGCTGTGCCAGGAGATGTGGTGCTTTGAGTTCTTCACCTACCTTTGTCCTTCCTTGTGAGTCCTTGGAGCAGTCCTTTTAGTGCCCTAAAAGCTTGGAGGCTTGAAGGCATTCTGAATGGGTCTGACAATATTTTTCATGGCCAGAGAAGAAATGTCCCAAGATCATTATGGACCGACAGATTATGCTGGGGAGGGTGAAACAGAAGGCTTGGGGCAAGGTTTCAGGGGTTTACCAAGTCCTGGTGTTGGGAGCCGCCCCCACATTCGCCGTTACAAGATGGCGCTGACATCCTGTGTTCTAAGTGGTAAACAAATAATCTGCGCATGTGCCAAGGGTATCTTATGACTACTTGTGCTCTGCCTTCCCCGTGACGTCAACTCGGCCGATGGGCTGCAGCCAATCAGGGAGTGACACGTCCGAGGCGAAGGAGAATGCTCCTTAAGAGGGACGGGGTTTCGTTTTCTCTCTCTCTTGCTTCTTGCTCTCTTGCTTCCTGCACCCTGGCTCCTGAAGATGTAAGAAATAAAGCTTTGCCGCAGAAGATTCTGGTCTGTGGTGTTCTTCCTGGCCGGTCGTGAGAACGCGTCTAATAACAATTGGTGCCGAATTCCGGGACGAGAAAAAACTCGGGACTGGCGCAAGGAAGATCCCTCATTCCAGAACCAGAACTGCGGGTCGCGGTAATAAAGGTTCCCGTAAAGCAGACTGTTAAGAAGGATTCAACTGTATGAATTCAGAACTTTTCAGCTGGGGAACGAGAGTACCAGTGAGTACAGCTTTACGAGGTAAGTCCGATCTTGAACTTTCTAACGAAATTCAAGACAGTCTATCAGAAGTAAAGTGGAATATGTTTGGCCTTGAATTTTTTCTGGTGTTAGGAGCCCTTTTGTTCCTTTTCACATGTTATCAAGTGATTAAGATAGGGCTGAAAATTCTAGAGGAAATTCAGGACAAGCTATCAGAAGTAAAGCGGGGAGAGAGAGTAGGAACAAAGAGGAAATATGGTACACAAAATAAGTATACAGGCCTTTCCAAGGGTCTTGAACCCGAGGAAAAGTTAAGGTTAGGTAGGAATACCTGGAGAGAGATTAGAAGAAAAAGAGGAAAAAGGGAAAAGAAGAAAGATCAATTAGCGGAGGTCTCTAGGAGATACTCGTCACTAGATGAGCTCAGGAAGCCAGCTCTTAGTAGTTCTGAAGCAGATGGAGAATTCTCCTCTAAGGAAACAGACTGGGAGGAAGAAGCAGCCCATTACCAGCCAGCTAATTGGTCAAGAAAAAAGCCAAAAGCGGCTGGCGAAGGCCAGTTTGCTGATTGGCCTCAGGGCAGTCGGCTTCAAGGTCCGCCCTATGCGGAGTCCCCGCCCTGCGTAGTGCGTCAGCAATGCGCAGAGAGGCAGTGCGCAGAGAGGCAGTGCGCAGACTCATTCATTCCCAGAGAGGAACAAAGGAAAATACAACAGGCATTTCCGGTCTTTGAAGGAGCCGAGGGTGGGCGTGTCCACGCTCCGGTAGAATACTTACAAATTAAGGAAATTGCCGAGTCGGTTCGTAAATACGGAACCAATGCTAATTTTACCTTGGTGCAGTTAGACAGGCTCGCTGGCATGGCACTAACTCCTGCCGACTGGCAAACGGTTGTAAAAGCCGCTCTCCCTAGTATGGGCAAATATATGGAATGGAGAGCGCTTTGGCACGAAGCTGCACAAGCGCAGGCCCGAGCAAACGCAGCTGCTTTGACTCCAGAGCAGAGAGATTGGACTTTTGACTTGTTAACGGGTCAGGGAGCTTATTCTGCTGATCAGACAAACTACCATTGGGGAGCTTATGCCCAGATTTCTTCCACGGCTATTAGGGCCTGGAAGGCGCTCTCTCGAGCAGGTGAAACCACTGGTCAGTTAACAAAGATAATCCAGGGACCTCAGGAATCCTTCTCAGATTTTGTGGCCAGAATGACAGAGGCAGCAGAGCGTATTTTTGGAGAGTCAGAGCAAGCTGCGCCTCTGATAGAACAGCTAATCTATGAGCAAGCCACAAAGGAGTGCCGAGCGGCCATAGCCCCAAGAAAGAACAAAGGCTTACAAGACTGGCTCAGGGTCTGTCGAGAGCTTGGGGGACCTCTCACCAATGCAGGCTTAGCGGCCGCCATCCTCCAATCTCAGAACCGCTCCATGAGCAGAAATGATCAGAGGACATGTTTTAATTGCGGAAAGCCTGGGCATTTTAAGAAAGATTGCAGAGCTCCAGATAAACAGGGAGGGACTCTCACTCTTTGCTCTAAGTGTGGCAAGGGTTATCATAGAGCTGACCAGTGTCGCTCTGTGAGGGATATAAAGGGCAGAGTCCTTCCCCCACCTGATAGTCAATCAACTGATGTGCCAAAAAACGGGTCATCGGGCCCTCGGTCCCAGGGCCCTCAAAGATATGGGAACCGGTTTGTCAGGACCCAGGAAGCAGTCAGAGAGGCGACCCAGGAAGACCCACAAGGGTGGACCTGCGTGCCGCCTCCGACTTCCTACTAATGCCTCAAATGAGTATTCAGCCGGTGCCGGTGGAGCCTATACCATCCTTGCCCCCGGGAACCATGGGCCTTATTCTCGGCCGAGGTTCACTCACCTTGCAGGGCTTAGTAGTCCACCCTGGAGTTATGGATTGTCAACATTCCCCTGAAATACAGGTCCTGTGCTCAAGCCCTAAGGGCGTTTTTTCTATTAGTAAAGGAGATAGGATAGCTCAGCTGCTGCTCCTCCCTGATAATACCAGGGAGAAATCTGCAGGACCTGAGATAAAGAAAATGGGCTCCTCAGGAAATGATTCTGCCTATTTGGTTGTATCTTTAAATGATAGACCTAAGCTCCGCCTTAAGATTAATGGAAAAGAGTTTGAAGGCATCCTTGATACCGGAGCAGATAAAAGTATAATTTCTACACATTGGTGGCCCAAAGCATGGCCCACCACAGAGTCATCTCATTCATTACAGGGCCTAGGATATCAATCATGTCCCACTATAAGCTCCATTGCCTTGACGTGGGAATCCTCTGAAGGACAGCAAGGGAAATTCATACCTTATGTGCTCCCACTCCCGGTTAACCTCTGGGGAAGGGATATTATGCAGCATTTGGGCCTTATTTTGTCCAATGAAAACACCCCATCAGGAGGGTATTCAGCTAAAGCAAAAAATATCATGGCAAAGATGGGTTATAAAGAAGGAAAAGGGTTAGGACATCAAGAACAGGGAAGGATAGAGCCCATCTCACCTAATGGAAACCAAGACAGACAGGGTCTGGGTTTTCCATAGCGGCCATTGGGGCAGCACGACCCATACCATGGAAAACAGGGGACCCAGTGTGGGTTCCTCAATGGCACCTATCCTCTGAAAAACTAGAAGCTGTGATTCAACTGGTAGAGGAACAATTAAAACTAGGCCATATTGAACCCTCTACCTCACCTTGGAATACTCCAATTTTTGTAATTAAGAAAAAGTCAGGAAAGTGGAGACTGCTCCATGACCTCAGAGCCATTAATGAGCAAATGAACTTATTTGGCCCAGTACAGAGGGGTCTCCCTGTACTTTCCGCCTTACCACGTGGCTGGAATTTAATTATTATAGATATTAAAGATTGTTTCTTTTCTATACCTTTGTGTCCAAGGGATAGGCCCAGATTTGCCTTTACCATCCCCTCTATTAATCACATGGAACCTGATAAGAGGTATCAATGGAAGGTCTTACCACAGGGAATGTCCAATAGTCCTACTATGTGTCAACTTTATGTACAAGAAGCTCTTTTGCCAGTGAGGGAACAATTCCCCTCTTTAATTTTGCTCCTTTACATGGATGACATCCTCCTGTGCCATAAAGACCTTACCATGCTACAAAAGGCATATCCTTTTCTACTTAAAACTTTAAGTCAGTGGGGTTTACAGATAGCCACAGAAAAGGTCCAAATTTCTGATACAGGACAATTCTTGGGCTCTGTGGTGTCCCCAGATAAGATTGTGCCCCAAAAGGTAGAGATAAGAAGAGATCACCTCCATACCTTAAATGATTTTCAGAAGCTGTTGGGAGATATTAATTGGCTTAGACCTTTTTTAAAGATTCCTTCCGCTGAGTCAAGGCCTTTGTTTAGTATTTTAGAAGGAGATCCTCATATCTCCTCCCCTAGGACTCTTACTCTAGCTGCTAACCAGGCCTTACAAAAAGTGGAAAAGGCCTTACAGAATGCACAATTACAACGTATTGAGGATTCGCAGCCTTTCAGTTTGTGTGTCTTTAAGACAGCACAATTGCCAACCGCAGTTTTGTGGCAGAATGGGCCATTGTTGTGGATCCATCCAAACGTATCCCCAGCTAAAATAATAGATTGGTATCCTGATGCAATTGCACAGCTTGCCCTTAAAGGTCTAAAAGCAGCAATCACCCACTTTGGGCAAAGTCCATATCTTTTAATTGTACCTTATACTGCTGCACAGGTTCAAACCTTGGCAGCCGCATCTAATGATTGGGCAGTTTTAGTTACCTCCTTTTCAGGAAAAATAGATAACCATTATCCAAAACATCCAATCTTACAGTTTGCCCAAAATCAATCTGTTGTGTTTCCACAAATAACAGTAAGAAACCCACTTAAAAATGGGATTGTGGTATATACTGATGGATCAAAAACTGGCATAGGTGCCTATGTGGCTAATGGTAAAGTGGTATCCAAACAATATAATGAAAATTCACCTCAAGTGGTAGAATGTTTAGTGGTCTTAGAAGTTTTAAAAACCTTTTTAGAACCCCTTAATATTGTGTCAGATTCCTGTTATGTGGTAAATGCAGTAAATCTTTTAGAAGTGGCTGGAGTGATTAAGCCTTCCAGTAGAGTTGCCAATATTTTTCAGCAGATACAATTAGTTTTGTTATCTAGAAGATCTCCTGTTTATATTACTCATGTTAGAGCCCATTCAGGCCTACCTGGCCCCATGGCTCTGGGAAATGATTTGGCAGATAAGGCCACTAAAGTGGTGGCTGCTGCCCTATCATCCCCGGTAGAGGCTGCAAGAAATTTTCATAACAATTTTCATGTGACGGCTGAAACATTACGCAGTCGTTTCTCCTTGACAAGAAAAAAAGCCCGTGACATTGTTACTCAATGTCAAAGCTGCTGTGAGTTCTTGCCAGTTCCTCATGTGGGAATTAACCCACGCGGTATTCGACCTCTACAGGTCTGGCAAATGGATGTTACACATGTTTCTTCCTTTGGAAAACTTCAATATCTCCATGTGTCCATTGACACATGTTCTGGCATCATGTTTGCCTCTCCGTTAACCGGAGAAAAAGCCTCACATGTGATTCAACATTGTCTTGAGGCATGGAGTGCTTGGGGGAAACCCAGACTCCTTAAGACTGATAATGGACCAGCTTATACGTCTCAAAAATTCCAACAGTTCTGCCGTCAGATGGACGTAACCCACCTGACTGGACTTCCGTACAACCCTCAAGGACAGGGTATTGTTGAGCGTGCGCATCGCACCCTCAAAGCCTATCTTATAAAACAGAAGAGGGGAACTTTTGAGGAGACTGTACCCCGAGCACCAAGAGTGTCTGTGTCTTTGGCACTCTTTACACTCAATTTTTTAAATATTGATGCTCATGGCCATACTGCGGCTGAACGTCATTGTTCAGAGCCAGATAGGCCCAATGAGATGGTTAAATGGAAAAATGTCCTTGATAATAAATGGTATGGCCCGGATCCTATCTTGATAAGATCCAGGGGAGCTATCTGTGTTTTCCCACAGAATGAAGACAACCCATTTTGGGTACCAGAAAGACTCACCCGAAAAATCCAGACTGACCAAGGGAATACTAATGTCCCTCGTCTTGGTGATGTCCAGGGCGTCAATAATAAAGAGAGAGCAGCGTTGGGGGATAATGTCGACATTTCCACTCCCAATGACGGTGATGTATAATGCTCAAGTATTCTCCTGCTTTCTTACCACTAACTAGGAACTGGGTTTGGCCTTAATTCAGACAGCCTTGGCTCTGTCTGGACAGGTCCAGACGACTGACACCATTAACACTTTGTCAGCCTCAGTGACTACAGTCATAGATGAACAGGCCTCAGCTAATGTCAAGATACAGAGAGGTCTCATGCTGGTTAATCAACTCATAGATCTTGTCCAGATACAACTAGATGTATTATGACAAATAACTCAGCAGGGATGTAAACAAAAGTTTCCGGGATTGTGTGTTATTTCCATTCAGTATGTTAAATTTACTAGGGCAGCTAAATTGTCAAAAAGTCTTTTTCAGTATATGTTACAGAATTGGATGGCTGAATTTGAACAGATCCTTCGGGAATTGAGACTTCAGGTCAACTCCACGCGCTTGGACCTGTCGCTGACCAAAGGATTACCCAATTGGATCTCCTCAGCATTTTCTTTCTTTAAAAAATGGGTGGGATTAATATTATTTGGAGATACACTTTGCTGTGGATTAGTGTTGCTTCTTTGATTGGTCTGTAAGCTTAAGGCCTAAACTAGGAGAGACAAGGTGGTTATTGCCCAGGCGCTTGCAGGACTAGAACATGGAGCTCCCCCTGATATATGGTTATCTATGCTTAGGCAATAGGTCGCTGGCCACTCAGCTCTTATATCCCATGAGGCTAGACTCATTGCACGGGATAGAGTGAGTGTGCTTCAGCAGCCCGAGAGAGTTGCAAGGCTAAGCACTGCAATGGAAAGGCTCTGCGGCATATATGAGCCTATTCTAGGGAGACATGTCATCTTTCAAGAAGGTTCAGTGTCCTAGTTCCCTTCCCCCAGGCAAAACGACACGGGAGCAGGTCAGGGTTGCTCTGGGTAAAAGCCTGTAAGCCTAAGAGCTAATCCTGTACATGGCTCCTTTACCTACACACTGGGGATTTGACCTCTATCTCCACTCTCATTAATATGGGTGGCCTATTTGCTCTTATTAAAAGGATAGGGGGAGATGTTGGGAGCCGCCCCCACATTCGCCGTTACAAGATGGCGCTGACATCCTGTGTTCTAAGTGGTAAACAAATAATCTGCGCATGTGCCAAGGGTATCTTATGACTACTTGTGCTCTGCCTTCCCCGTGACGTCAACTCGGCCGATGGGCTGCAGCCAATCAGGGAGTGACACGTCCGAGGCGAAGGAGAATGCTCCTTAAGAGGGACGGGGTTTCGTTTTCTCTCTCTCTTGCTTCTTGCTCTCTTGCTTCCTGCACCCTGGCTCCTGAAGATGTAAGAAATAAAGCTTTGCCGCAGAAGATTCTGGTCTGTGGTGTTCTTCCTGGCCGGTCGTGAGAACGCGTCTAATAACATCCTGGACGTTCCTAAAGTGTCCCAGAAGGCAGAGCCTTTAGTCTTAGTACAAGGGAAGGGGATGGGGTGAGACCTGACATAGGCCAGGCAGGCAGTGAGGAAAGGTCCTATTTCCCAGGACTTGGTTAGGAGAGGGGGACCTTCCTGTGTCCTATGAGGAGCATTCTGCCCTAGATAATCCCCATACGTCCACAGAGGGCACTGGAAAATACAAGGTGTAGGATATGGGATCCAGAAGAGCACTTTTGAAAGCAAACCAGCCTAATTAATGATGACACAAATAATCCCGACCAGAGCTTTCAAACTCTCTGCTGGCATGTTCCAAAAGGACTGCCTGATGTGGAATCTATCTGCCAAAGCAAATTTTATCATTGAGCTCAGAGGTCTTTTTTTTTTTTCTTTGAAGGCCAGGTATTAACCCAAATGATGGGTTTTCAGATGAGACTGCCTAGGCAGTGATGGGGCTTGTACCATGAGCCTTAAAATGACACCTCTGTCCCTTTCACTAGGAACTAAACATGTCTGCATGTGCTTTGAGTGGGATGTGTACATTGTCATAGATTTTCTCTGAAACCTTTTGAGTGTATCCTCACAGTTTATGGATACATGTGTTACTATCTCACACAGTGCAAAGAAAGCTGTTCTATTGGGCCCATCTTCCTACCAGCAACTTTACATTCTCACTGTGGAGTATGAATGTGGGGGCAAGGACTAGACCCCAAAGTCAAGACCAAAGAGATTGTCAAATACTTGCATGCCAGTTTGGACCTGAGACTGCATGTGCCTTGCTTTTTGTGGTGTTGTGTTTCTAATTATTGAACTGTTGTGTGTGCACTTATAAAGACGCCTCCTGCACGAGTGTTAGTGGAGTCTACCCTGATTCCAGAGAGTTACACTTTGGCATTACCTTAATGTTAAATACCAAATACATGTTCATCTGCTTCCCAAACATACGTCCTCATCCTAGTTAACCAATTTTCATCACTCCCTCTGAGCACAGATGTTTGTTGTGAACTCTCTGGAAAGAGTTACAATGATACACATAGCTTTATAGTAATATATAATTAGATATAGCCTCCTGTTCTTTGTGTGTATGAGCTATATAGGTATGTGATGTATATAACACATGCATATTGCACATATATGCACCATCTATCATTGGCATGAATCAATTTTATGAAATCTTTGACTTGCCCATACAAAATATTCTTAGGCCTAACAACCCAAAGAGAAGCAACATAGAACAGAGAAACCATTGACTGGCAAGAAGAAGGAAGTTACATCTGTTCGAAAGAAAAATAAAGGAGTGTGTGTAGTTCAGGGTGAGGCCATTTAGTATCCTTTAATTTTTCATCTGCAAGATTCCTCTATTGTCCTTTTTTATGACACAGGAGAATGTTTTTTAGAGTAGTTGTTTTGAAGACCTCATAAATCTCAGCTTGTTTATTCAATTTCAAGGATTTTTTCTTTCTGAATTAGTCTTTACTGGATATTGCTCCAGGTATAAAGGTCAGGGAGACTGAATTCAGCTAGCTCACCAGAGAGATTGCATGTGCCTGCCTTAATGTGTTAACACAAGTACAATCATATACAAACACGAAATGGCCAACTCACTTCTCTTGTGGCCAGCCTTGGGAAAGGTACTGGAGGGTGTTGCTCTGTAGGCATAATTTACTTGCAACCTACTTTTAATAAACTTTCAAACTCACCTCTTGGCCACCAAGAGGTAGTGGAAGAATAAAAGTTATAAGGATATGGGGAAAGTAGACCTGTTTAGCAATAGTTCTTTGGGGCGAGTTTGATCTTCTTGGGCAGCAGTTCGGTCCCATTGCAAACATCAAATATGACTCAGCAGTATATGACTCTAGGCAGGTAGACACCAGGCAAGAAGCAACAGCTGCAGTCCAGTCCTTCCAGCAAGCAGACAACAGGCAGCTGTAGTTCAATCCTGAAGAAACCGCCAGGCTCGCCAACCTGCCTGAGGTGAGGCCACAGAAGCTGCAAGCTGCTGCAGGAACCTCAGGAGCAGATCTTGGGCCAGTTTCTTCTCTCAATGGGGGTGTTATCACAAGTTGAGCTCAACAACACTATGTAAGGTAAACCAATATATTCAAGTCATTATCAAAGAATAGCGAGGCAGGGCAAACCAAACCAAGGCTCGGTGTTCCTCTTCCACTGTCTGCGGGGTCATATTTATACTCCTTTGTCATGGGTCCTTTCACATTTGCTATATCAAAACATCCTTCACCTGTGTCTGCTTCAGGAAAACATTCTTTCATATGTCTGTGCCAGAAAAGTGTCATTTGACATAATTGATTTTCCAAAGAAACTAGAAGTTTCCACTTTATTGCTTTTTTCCCCTGTCTTCCTTTATTACTGGCAGAAAACACCTAAAAACATCTTGTCTGTATTCACATCCATCACTCAACCCTACCTACAGGCTTTTAGTAAATAAGCTCTTGGAGAGATAAAGTTGATCGTGTCTTCATTCACGTACCATGTTTTGAGACTGAAAGATCCTGACAGAATGTAAAAGGTCACAGAAGCCCTGAAATTGGCAAGATAGATGTCAGTGTTAGCAGAACTAGCTTCACTGATTTAGAAAAATAGAGGTGCACAATGCTCTGGCCACTCCTTGAACCTGTGTGTCTGCCAATGTTTTGACCAGGTGTGTGCCCATTGCTGCACCTTCATTAGACTCTTTCCTTGTACCCCTCCCATACCCATTTCTTGAGAATAGACATTGTTTAGATCTGGAAATCCCCTACTCTCCCCCTTCTCCTTTCCCCCCTGAGGGCCTATAAAAACTGGGACCTCTTTCCCCTCGAGGTCGACTCCTCTACCCCTGCGTGGGATATGAGTCGTCCCCAGAGCTCTGGCTTTCCAAAGCCTCATGTGGTTTGCAACAAGCTCGGTCTATCGTGAGTTCTTAGGTGTCCGCTATTGTCCTGAGGCCTGAGCGAGGGGCTCCTTTCGGAGTCTTTCAAGACATAATGTCCTAATGGCTTTGTGTTTAAGGGTCTGGCCTGGGAGTTGATGCTGAGACTTAGCTTGAGCTGCTGGCAATAAAGTTATTCTTCCAAACCTGGAGTCCCATCAAGAGCCAGAGACAGATATGTGCACCATTGCAAATGCAAGGCTTGGCGTGTCTACTGTGTGATACATTATTTCTTTGGATACTGCAAAAATGACTCACTGCAAGTTAACATTAGATTTCACTAGCACTTAAAAGATTCTCTGAAATCTAGCTCAGACCCCCAAACACCTGCCATCTACTTTTCCACATAGAAACAAATTTGGTGAAATCATACTATGGTACGAAGAAGGAAATTATTTTCTTAGGAGCACATAGAAGTCCTTGAACCAAAGGCTAGTCATATCAGCACTTCCTTTATTGTTGTTGTTGTTATTATTATTATTATCATTTAATCTTCCTTTACAGTCCAGCCTCTACCCACTCTCAGCCCACCCCCAGACTGTTCCCCAACCCATATATTCTCCCCTGTTGCCAAGATGTCCACACTCCCCACCCCAGTAGGCCTCCCTACTTCTTGGGGCCTCATGTCTCAGGAGAGTGAGCTGTGTCTTCTCTCAGAGGCCAGACTAGGCAGTCCTCTGCTGTATGTGTCGGGTGCCACATATCAGCCAGTGTATGCTGCATGGTTGGTGGCTCAGTGTCTGAGAGATTTAGGGGTTCCAGGTTAATTGAGACTACTGGTCTTCTTATGGGATTGCTCTCCTCCATAGTTTCTTCCAGATTTTCCCTAATTCAACCACAGAGGTCCCTGGCTTTTATCTATTGGCTGGGTATAAGTATCTGCACCTGACTCTTTCAGGTGTGTTACCTCCTTCCAGCCTAGCAAGGCTGGCTGTGACCATGGGCTGCTTAAGCAGAGCCACCTGCTGTGCTGCTCCTTTGATGTGCCACTACCTGCCTGAGGCCCGATCTGCCTGAGGCCTGAACCGGTTCTCTTCCAAGATTTTCTGGCGTTAACATGAACTGTTATCTTCGTGAGTTCCCACTAAAAGGTTGATCTGTCTACTTCAAAAGAACTTTACTTGTCTAGGGATGGGCCTCCCCTCTTCTTTATAAAGTGTGTTTGCTGACATTAACATTGAACCTTGATCAGAATGACTGTCTTGGTTTCATCTTTCTTTTGTTTGCCTAGCTCCCTCTTCTCTTCCAGATATCTAAGATGCCTTTCCAGACTAGAACCCAGACATGTGAGCCGCTGGCCAGACACAACACAGGTGCTTGTTGAGGCTCTTGGAGGGCAGCCATACCAGACTCCCGTCTGTAAGCACACCCTTGCACCAGCAACAGTGTCAGGCTCTGGATCCACCCTTCCCCCCAGTTGAATCCCAATCTCGGCCTGTCACTGGATCTCCTCTCCCTCAGGTTCTTCTCTATTTGTCCCTGCAGTTCCTCTAAACAGTAACAATTTTGGGATAGAGTTTGGATGGTGGGGTGGCAACCCCAACCTTCCACTTGATGCCCTCCCTGTCTTTATACTGGAGGTAAACCTACAAGTTCCCTCTCCCCACTATAGGGCATTTCATCTAAGGTCCTGAGCATCTCTCACCTCCCAGGTCTCTGGTGCATTCTGGAGGCCCCTCCCACCTCCTACCTCCTAAAGTTACTGAAGGAAGATGAAATATTGTAACTTGTGAGTTGTTTAGGAGCCCACTGAGAACAAAGCAGAACAGCCCCCAGGCATGCCAGGGCAGGGCTGTTGTTAAGGCATTCCTAAGAACATCTTGGCTGTAAAGATGAAAAGGTATTCAAGGACAAATAGGGCTACATTATCTGAGTTAACACCATCTGGCTGGAACCTCCCCTCAATCCGAGGACGGGCAGGGTTATCTTGTCTGAGTCAACACTATCTGACCGGAACCTCCCCTCTGTCTATTACCCCTTGGTGCCGGGTAAAGTCATACATCAACTGGTTGTTATGTGAACAAAGATAAGCCCCAAGCCCACTGGAACAAAGTTCTGCTGCCCCTTTTTGCTGACCTGTAATCTTTCTGTTAATGAACCAATCCCGTACCTTTGTCAAAATTCCTTGTACTCCTAACCCTTTGCTTCTTTAAAAACCCCTAGCTTCCGAGCCCCAGGGTCGACTCCCCTGCCTCCTGTGTGAGGTACGTGTTGGTCCAGAGCTCTGCCAATAAAGCCTCGTGCATCTTGCAACAAGAGAGGATTCTTGTATTTGTGGGTGCTTCCTGTCCCTGGAATAGAGTGGGGGTCCCCATATTTGGGGTCCTACATTACCTCTTTCCATTCTTTTTGCTGGCCCTAAGATCTTCAGTCTTGTTCCCTTGATCATGTTTCCTTTTTCCCTCCCTGTCCCCTTTTTCACCCAGATCCCTTCCTCCCTCTGCACCCCGTGATTGCTTTCTTCTCCCTCCCAAATGGGATTAAGGCATCTTTACTTGGGTCATTGGGCTTGTTAACCTTGTTGAGTTCTGTGGATTGTATCCTGGGTATTTTGTACTTTTTTCACTAATATCCACTTATCAGCAAGTACATACCATATGTGTTCTTTTGTGATTGAGTTATCTGACTCAGGATGATATTTTCTAGTTCCATCCATTTGCATGTAAGATGTCCTCATTCTTAATAGCTGAGTAGTACTCCATTGTGTAAATGAACCACATATTCTGTATCCATTCTTCCATTGTGGGACATCTGGGGTGTTTCTAGCTTCTGGCTATCACAAATAAGGCCACTATGAACATACTGGAATACCTCTGTGCCAAGGTGGAGCATCTTTTGGATATATACCCAAGAGTAGTATAGCTAAGTCTTCAGGTAGATCTACTGAGCAACCTCCAGATTTATCTAGAGTGGTTGTACAAGCTTGCAATCCCACCAGCAATGGAGGAGTGTTCTTCTTTCTACACATCCTTGCCAGCATCAGCTGTCACCTGAATTTTTGATCTTAGCCATTCTGACTGGTGTGAGGTGGAATCTCAGGGTTGTTTTGATTTGCATTTCCCTGATGATTAAGGGTGTTGAACATTGTTTCAGGTGCTTCTCAGCGATTCAGTATTCCTCAGTTGAGAATTCTTTGTTTAGCTCTAAACCCCATTTTTTAATGGGGTTATTTGATTTTCTGGAGTCCAGTTTCTTGAGCTCTTGTATATATTGGATATTAGTCCCCTATTGGATTTAGGATTGGTAAAGATCCTCTCCCAATCAATTTGTGGCCTTTTTGTCTTATTGACAGTGTCTTTTGCCTTACAGAAGCTTTGCAATTTTATGAGGTCCCATTTGTCCATTCTTGACCTTACAGCAAAAGCCATTGCTGTTCTGTTCAGGAATTTTCTCCCTGTGCCGATATCTTTCAGGCTTTTACACTTTCTCCTCTATAAGTTTCAGAGTCTCAGGTTTTATTTGGAGTTCCTTGATCCACTTAGACTTAAGCTTTTTATAAGAAGATAAGAATGGATCAATTAGCATTCTTCTACATGATAACCGCCAGTTGAGCCAGCACCATTGGTTGGAAATGCTTTCTTTTATCCACTGGATGGTTTTAGCTCCTTTGTTAAACATCAAGTGACCATAGGTGTGTGGGTTCATTTCTGGGTCTTCAATTCTATTCCAATTATCTGTCTGTCATTGTACCAGTACCATGCAGTTTTTATCACAATTGCTCTGTAGTACAGCTTGAGGTCAGGCATGGTGATTCCACCAGAGGTTCTTTTATCCCAGAGAAGAGTTTTTGCTTTCCTAGGTTTTTGCTATTCCAGATGAATTTGCAAATTGCCCTTTCAAACTCGCTGAAGAATTGAGTTGGTATTTTGATGAGGATTGCATCGACTCTGTAGATTGCTTTTGGCAAGATAGCCATTTTGACTATAATTAATCCTGCCAATCCGTGAGCATGGGAGATCTTTCTATCTTCTGAGATCTTCAATTTCCTTCGTCAGAACTTGAAGTTTTGTTTTTTTTTAAATTTTGTAATTATATTTATGTGCAGAAAACTTAGTGTACATTTAACCCAATTTAGTGGCAAATTCTTTAGCCTTTGCTTTTTCCAGCTTGGCAATGCGAGCCACAGACTTAGGACCCAGGATGTTGCCTCCCCAGTGGCGATGGATCTCGTCATATCTGTCATTATAATTGGTCCTAATATCTTCCACCAGCTTAGCCAGAGCACCCTTGTCTTTTGAGTTAACCTGTGTGAAGGCAACAGTGGTGCATGTCTTCCTGTGGACCAGGTGCCAAAACCTGGCCTTTCCCTTGATGATGCAGTAGGGCACCCCCATCCTTTGACTCAGGGCAGGCAGGAAAACCACCAGCTCGATGGGGTCTACGTCATGGGCAATCACCACCAGCTGAGCTTTCTTGTTCTCCACCAAGGTGGTGACTGTATTGACTCCTGCTTGGAGGACAGGTGGTCTCTTAGTTGGGACATCACCTTTGCCAGCAGCTTTCTTCTCAGCACGAGCCGGTAGCCTTTGCTTCTTCTCTTGCTTTCTCTCTGGCCTGTACTTGTGGGCAAGCTTAAGCAGCTGAGTAGCTGTCTGCCTGTCCAGCACCTGGGTGAACTGGTTAATGGCAGGAGGAAATTTGAGCCACTTGTAGAGGATGGCTCTTTGCCGCTGCAGCCTGATGTAGCGGGGCCACTTGACAAAGGGCATTAAATCTCTTTTGGGCTGGATGTCCTGTCCAATGCCAAAGTTCTTGGGCCTCTTCTTTTTTTTTTTTTTTTTTTTTTTTTTTTTACTATGAATGACACTTTATTCAGTCATTTTCTTTACAACTGAAACTCTGGGAATTCAAAATTAACATCCTTGCCTGTGAGCTTCTTGTACACACCAGAAAAAGTTTCAACCTTGTGTTCCACGTTGTTCTGCTGTGCTTTGTCTAAGTGAACTTTTATGAGCCGGCTGCCATCCAGTTTCACACGGATCCTCTTACCCACAATTTCACTTGGGAAGACTAAGTCCTCAAGGATGGCGTCGTGCACTGCTGTCAGGGTACGGCTTCTGGGGCGCTTCTGCTTATTTTTCGTACGGCTTTTCCGGGTTGGCTTGGGCAGAATCCTCCTCTGAGCAATGAAGACCACGTGCTTGCCACTGAACTTTTTCTCCAATTCACGAACTAGCCGGACTTGGATTTTCTGGAAAGATTTAAGCTGAGGAACTGGTACAAAAATTATGATAGCTTTCCGACCACCACCAACTTCGATTTCCTTGGCTGCGGTGATGTTGAGTTCACGCAGCTGCGCCTTGAGATCGGAGTTCATCTCCAGCTCGAGCAGCGCCTGAGAGATGCCAGACTCGAACTCGTCTGGCTTCTCGCCATTGGGCTTCCCGATCTTGGCGCTCGAGCTGAACATGGCTTCACCCTGACGGATCGCTGGCTTAGAAAGAGGGACGGCTCTCGCGAGAACGGCTCATATCCGGGTGGCCGGGCCTCTTCTTGAACAGAGGGTTGACTACCTTCTTGGCCTCATGCTTCTTGATGACCGCAGGGGCCGGGGCCACCTTCTTCCCCTTGGCCTTCTTCCCTTTGGGCATCTTGCTCGGCTACTAGAGAGGAGAATTTGAAGTTCTTATCATACAGATTTTTCACTTCACTAGTTAGAGTCACCCCAAGGTATTTTATATTATTTGTGACTATTGTGAAGGGTGTTGTTTCCATAATTTCTTTCTCAGCCTGTTTATCCTTTGTGTAGAGAAAGGGCATTGATTTGTTTGAGTTAATTTTATATCCAGCTACTGCACTGAAGCTGTTTATCAGGTGTAGGAATTCTCTGGTGGGATTATTAGGGTCACTTATATATACTATCATATCATCTGCAAATAGTGATATTTTGACTTCTTCCTTTCCAAATTGTATCCCCTTGATCTCCTTTTGTTGTCGAATTGCTCTGGCTAGGACTTCAAGTACTATATTGAATAGGGAGGGAGAAAGTGTGCAGCCTTGTCTAGTCCCTGATTTTGGTGAGATTGCTTCCAGTTTCTCTCCATTTAGTTTGATGTTGGCTACTGTTTTGCTGTAGATTGCTTTTATTATGTTTAAGTATGGGCCTTGAATTCCTGATCTTTCTAACACTTTTATCACGAATGGGTGTTGAATTTTGTCAAATGCTTTCTTAGCATCTAATGAGATGATCATGTAGATTTGTGTTTGAGTTTGTTTATATAGTGAATTACTTTGATGGATTTCCGTATATTAAAACATCCTTGCATCCCTGGGATGAAGCCTACTTGGTCATGATGGATGATCGTTTTGATGTCTTCTTGGATTCGGTTTGCAAGAATTTTATTGAGTATTTTTGTATCAATGTTCATAAGAGAAATTGGTCTGAAGTTCTCTTACTTTGTTGGATCTTTGTGTGGTTTAGGTATCAGAGTAATTGTGGCTTCATAGAATGAATTGGGTAGAGTACCTTCTATTTTGTTTCTATTTTGTGGAATAGTTTGAGGAGAGTTGGAATTAGGTCTTCTTTGAAGGTCTGATAGAACTCTGCACTAAACCCATCTGGTCCTGGGCTTTTTTTGGTTAGGAGACTATTGATGACTGCTTCTATTTCTTTAGCGTAAATGGGACTGTTTAGATCTTTAATTTGATCCTGATTTAACTTTGGTACCTGGTATCTATCTAGGAAGTTGTCCATTTCATCCAGGTTTTCTAGTTTTGTTGAGTACAGCCTTTTGTAGTAGGATCTGATGATGTTTTGGATTTCCTCAGGTTCTGTTGTTATGTCTCCTTTTTCATTTCTGATTTTGTTAACTAGAATACTGGCCCTGCACCCTCCAGTTAGTCTGGCTAAGGGTTTATCTATCTTGTTGATTTTCTCAAAGTACCAGCTCCTGGTTTGGTTGATTCTTTGAATTGTTCTTTTTGTTTCCACTTGGTTGATTTCAGCCCTGAGTTTGATTATTTCCTGCAGTCTACTCTTCTTGGGTGAATTTGCTTCCTTTAGTTCTTCAGCTTCTAGGTGTGCTGTCAGGCTGCTAGTGTATGCTCTCTCTAGTTTCTTTTTGGAGGCACTCAGAGCTATGAGTTTCCTTCTTAGGACTGCCTTCATTGTGTCCCATAAGTTTGGGTATGTTGTGGATGCATTTTCATTAAACTCTAAAAAGTCTTTAATTTCTTTCTTTATTTCTTCCTTGACCAAGGTATCATTGAGTAGTGTTGTTCAGTTTCCACTTGAATGCTGGATTTCTATTATTTATGCTGTTATTGAAGATCAGCCTTAGTCCGTGGTGATCTGATAGAATTCATGGGATAATTTCATTATTTTTGTATCTGTTGAGGCCTGTTTTATGACCGATTATATGGTCAATTTTGTAGGAGGTATCATGTGGTGCTGAGAGGAAGGTATATCCTTTTGTTTTAGGATAAAATGATCTGTAGATATCTATTAAATCCATTTGTTTCACAATTTCTGTTAGTGTCCATGTGTTTCTGTTTAGATTCTGTTTCCAAAGTCTGTCCATTGGTGAGAGTTGGGTGTTGAAGTCTCCCACTATTTTTGTGTGAGGTGCGGTGTGTGCTTTGATCTTTACTAAAGTTTCTTTAATGAATGTGGCTGCTTTTGCATTTGGAGCATAGATATTCAGAATTGAGAGTTCTTTTTGTAAGATTTTACCTTCGATGAGTATGAGGTACCCCTCCTTGTCTTTTTTGATAACTTTGGGGTGGAAGTCAATTTTATTCGATATTAGAATGGTTACTTCATCTTGTTTCTTCAGACCATTTGCTTGTAAAATTGTTTTCCAGTGTTTCACTTTGAGGTAGTGTCTGTTTTTTTCTCTGAGGTGGGATTCCTGTAAGCAGCAAAATGTTGGATCCTGTTTGTGTTGCAAGTCTATTAGTCTGCACAACTGGCAGTTATCATGTAGGAGAATGCAAATTGATCCATTCTTATCTCCTTGTAAAAAGCTCAAGTATAACTGGATCAAAGAACTCCACAAAAGACCAGAGACACTGAAACTTATAGATGAGAAAGTGGGGAAAACCTTCGAAGATATGGGCACAGGGGAAAAAAAATTCCTAAACAGAACAGCAATGGCCTGTGCTGTAAGATCAAGAATCGACAAATGGGACTTCATAAAATTGAAAAACTTATGTAGGGCAAAAGATACCGTCAATAAGACAAAAAGGCCACCAACACATTGGGGAAGAATTTTTACCAATCCTAAATCTGATAGGGGATTAATATTCAATATATACAAAGAGCTCAAGAAGCTGAACTCGAGAAATTCAAATAACCCCATTAACAAATGGGGTACAGAGCTAAACAGAATTCTCAACCGAAGAATACCGAAGTGCTGAGAAGCACTTGAAAAAAATGTTCAACATCCTTAATCATCAGGGAAATGAAAAATCAAAAGAACCCTGAGATTCCACCTCACACCAGTCAGAATGGCTAGGATCAAAAATTCAGGTGACAGTAGATGCTGGCAAGGATGTGTAGAAAGAGGAACACTCCTCCATTGCTGGTGGGATTGCAAGCTTGTACAACCACTCTGGAAATCAGTCTGGTGGTTCCTCAGAAAACTGGACATAGTACTACCGGTAGATCTAGCAATACCTCTCCTGGGCATATACCCAGAAGATGTTCCAACTGGTAATAGGGACACATGCTCTACTATGTTCATAGAAGCCCTATTTATAATAGCCAGAAGCTGGAAAGAACCCAGATGTTCCTCAACAGAGGAATGGATACAGAAAATGTGGTACATTTACACAATGGAGTACTACTCAGCTATTAAAAACAATGAATTTATGAAATTCTTGGGCAAATGGATTTATCTGGAGGATATCTCCCTTGTGAGGTTACCCAATCACAAAAGAAGTCACTTGATATGCAGTTACTGATAAGTGGATATTAGCCCAGAAACCTAGAATACCCAAGATACAACTTCCAAAATACAAAAAAATCAAGAAGGAAGACCAACTCGTGGATACTTCATTCCTCCCTAGAATAGGGAATAAAATATCCATGGAAGGGGTTGCAGAAACAAAGTTTGGAGCTAAGAGGAAAGGATGGATCATTCAGAGACTGCCCCATCCGGGGGTCCATCCCATAATCAGCCACCAAACGCAGACACTATTGCATACACCAGTAAGATTTTGCTGAAAGGACCCTGATATAGCTGTCTCCTGTGAGGCTTTTCCAGTGCCTGGCAAATACAGAAGTGGATGCTCACAGTCATCTATAGGATGGAACACAGGACCCCCAATGTAAGAGATAGAGAAAGTACCCAAGAGCTGGTCTACAACCCTACAGGTGGAACAACAATATAAACTAATCAGTACCCCCAGAACTTGTGTCTCTAGCTGCATATGTAGCAGAAGATGGCCTAGTTGGCCATCATTGGGTATAGAGGCCCCTTGGTCTAGCAAACTTTATATGTCCCAGTACAGGGGAAAGCCAAGGCCAAAAAGTGGGAGTGAGCGGGTAGGGTAGCAGGGTGGGGGGAGGGTGTAGAGGACTTTTGGGATAGCATTTGAAATGTAAATGAAGAAAATATCTAATAAAAAAATCAAATGCAAAAAAAGTCTATTAGTCTATGTCTTTTTATTGGGGAATTGAGTCCATTGATGTTAAGAGAAATTAAAGAGAAGTAATTGTTGCTTCCTGTTATTTTTGTTGTTAAAGTTGGGATTCTGTTCTTGAGGCTGTCTTCTTGTAAGTTTGTTGAAGCATTACTTTCTTGCCTTTTCTAGGGTGTAGTTTCCATCCTTGTGTTGGGGTTTTCCCTTTATTATCCTTTGAAGGGCTGGATTTGTGGAAAGATATTGTGTGAATTTGGTTCTTGTCATGGAATACTTTGGTTTCTTTATCTATGGTAATTGAGAGTTTTGCTGGGTATAGCAGCCTGGGCTGGCATTTATGTTCTCTTAGGGTCTGCATAACATCTGTCCAGGATCTTCTTCTGGCTTTCATAATCTCTGGTGAGCAGTCTGGTGTAATTCTAATAGGCATGCCTTTATATGTTACTTGACCTTTTTCCCTTACTGCTTTTAATATTCTATCTTTATTTAGTGCATTTGTTGTTCTGATTATTATGTGCCAGGAGGAATTTCTTTTCTGGTCCAGTCTATTTGGAGTTCTGTAGGCTTCTTGTATGTTCATGGGCATCTCTTCCTTTAGGTTTGGGAAGTTTTCTTCTATAATTTTGTTGAAGATATTTGCTGGGCCTTTAAGTTGAAAATCTTCATTCTCATCTAACCCTATTATCTATAGGCTTGGTCTTCTCATTGTGTCCTGGATTTCCTGGATGTTTTGAGTTAGGATCTTTTTGCATTTTACATTTTCTTTGATTGTTATGCCCATGTTCTCTATGGAATGTTCTGCACCTGAGATTTTCTCTTCCATCTCTTGTATTTTGTTGCTTATGCTTGCATCTATGGTTCCTGATTTCTTTCCTAGGGTTTCTATCTTCAGAGTTGTCTCACTTTGGGTTTTCTTTATTGTTTCTACTTCCCTTTTTAGGTCTTGGATGGTTTTGTTCAATTCTATTACCTCTTTGGTTGTGTTTTCCTGTAATTCTTTAAGGGATTTTTGTGTTTCCTCTTTAAGGACTTCTACCTGTTTAGCAGTGTTTTCCTGTAATTCTTTAAGGACTTCTACCTGTTTAGCAGTGTTCGCCTGTATTTCTTTAAGTGAGTTATTAATGCCCTTCTTAAGGTCCTCTACCAGCATCATGAGATATGATTTTGAATCCGAATCTTGCTTTTCGGGTGTGCTGGGGAATCCATGACTGGCTGAGGTGGGCATGTTGGGTTCTGATGATGGTGAGCGTTTCTTGGTTTCTGTTGGTAAGATTCTTACGTTTGCCTTTTGCCATCTGGTAATCTCTGGTGTTAGTTATAGTTGTCTCTGGCTGGAGCCTGTTCCTCTTGTGATTCTGTTAGACTCTGTCAGCTGTCCTAGGATTCCATCTCTCTCCTGAGTCTCAGTGGTCAGAGTACTCTCTGCAGGCAAGCTCTCCTCTTGCAGGGAAGGTGCACAGAGGTCTGGCATTCAGACTTGCCTCGTGACTGAAGATGAAGTCATGAAACAGAGCTTGTCCCAGAAGATGTGTTGCCTTTGCAGTCTGTGCACTCATCTGCACAGACTGGTCTCCGAGGGATGGCTCCCTCACCTGCTCTGGGGGTCAGAGCCCTCCTGGGCAGCCACCTCTCCTCTGGTGGGGAAGGTGCCCGGATGTCTGCAGCCCAAAACAGGGCCTGTTCCAGAAGCTGTGTAGCTTCTACCTGTCCCAGAAGTGGTGTCACTTCTCCAGTCCGCACTCTCACCTGTGCAGACTTGTCTCAGAGGGACCCGGGACACCAAACAAACTATTTCTTTAGCTTGGCTGAATGCTCTAAGCTGGGAACATAGGAACTTACAGGTGCAACTGGCACTTTTAGTGGATGAAAGGACGAATTAAGTCCTGGGCTTTTTCTCATTTTTAGTGCAACTCAATGTGGCTTTAAAATAAAATTCCCAGGGGAATGTGGAAAATGGAATTTCTTGACTGTGGTAAGCTATACATCTAACAAACCACAGTAACATCATTTGAAAGGGATATTTTTTCCACATTTATAAAGGATAAGAGAAAGAGAAACAGGAATGATGCCAGGAGGGGAAGGAACAGGTGTGTACGCTTTTTAAAAGACAATCTAAAGGTATTTATTGAACAATCCCTTTATGCTCATATTTAGGGCACTAAAAGGACTGCTCCAAGGACTCACAAGGAAGGACAAAGGTAGGTGAACAACTCAAAGCACCACATCTCCTGGCACAGCTATGACAAGGGAAGGGAGAGCATCATTGCCAAGGAGCAATAAGTGAATGTTTGAACAGCTCATCAGTGGAGCAGCCATAATCAGCCTCAGGAGGGCATGGCAATGGGCAATTTCAAGGAATACTGTGGGGCTCTTTGGAGGACAGATGCTACACCTGTTCTCCAGAGACACAAAGAGGGGAGGAGCTACTCTGAATCTCAAAATACTCATTGGTAAAATGCTTGAGTTTAAGAATCTCAGTCTGAATGTTTTGGTGGAGGATGTTGGTTTGCTGCTTCATTCATTTGCTTGTTGTTTTGAGACAGGGTTCCACTATGTAGCTCTAGCTGTCCTAGAACCCACTATGTAGATCATGCTGACCTCCAAGTCACAGAGATCACCCTGCCTCTGCCTCATGGGCTCTGGGATGAAATATGTGCACCACTACCATGCTTGGCTTCAGTTTGAGTGTTTTTTATGTTCCCTGAGCCTTGGTTGCCACCCTGATTTCTGGGATTTCTGCCCTGTAGTCTAAAGCCTTGCTCACTGCCAAAGAACCATAGCATCCCCACCCAATTTCTACAGTACCTCTTAGCTTGCATTAATCTATGTTCTCACTGAGCATTAATCTGTGATGTAACTGAGCAAAGCAGAGCAGTAAGGAGCCCAGTGGGTCCTGCTTTTCCCATTTGTTGCCCTTTAGACATCCTTTTACACTTCAGGTCACTTTCAGAGCCACTTTCCCCCATTTATTGTCTTCTGTTAAGATGCCTGCCCTTAGCCAGGCGTGGTGGCACACTCCTTTAATCCAAGCACTCAGGAGGCAGAGGCAGGCGGATTTCTGAGTTCAAGGCCAGCCTGGTCTACAAAGTGAGTTCCAGGACAGCCAGGGCTATACAGAGAAACCCTGTCTCGAAACAAAACAAAACAAAACAAAACAAAACAAAACAAAACAAAATGCCTGCCTTTATAGTTTCCATCCCACAATGGTTACTTTTAGTAAATTATGTCTAAGAATGCCAAGTAATCCTTGTCCTTCTGAGATAGATCAGAGGGATCCGACTCTCATTCCAACCCTGGGATATTAAGAGCCATTTATCGTTGTTAAATAATGTTAAGTGTGGTTACATGCTAGAAGTGTTAGTGCTATTTGATGTTTTCTCTGACTTTTCTGTAATTCTCCATTGAATGTTCTCTCTGTGTAACTCAGACTCTTCGGAGCAAACTTTGTCACAGGCCATTACGTTCCCTGTGCCTGTCAGCCTTAAGCAGCTCTGATCTGGAAGTATACCGAAATGCCCTGGGTTGTAGCCAGGTGACTTAGGTCACTGCACAGACACCTTGAACAGGCTGCACTGCTAAGCCATATGTGTGTCTATTCCAGTTGTTGAAGATGCCCTACCTGCCAGGGTGTTTTCAAGTAGCTTTAAGAGCTTTCTGTTTGGGTTAGCATTTTGGCATCTCATAGGCCTGGATGTATTCCTTAGAAGGCCGTACAGCTATTTCCACCCAGGCCAGAGGGCAATACACCCCCTGGTAGCCCAGCAGGATGGCTGCCATTGGTCCAGTTCATAAAGTTCCATTGGCATGAAAGATTGTGCTGTTACTGGTGCAAACATATTTGCCACACCCCTATTCTTACTGTGTGAGCTGGCAGTTGCGTTTACTTTTTGGATCAACTTGCCCTCTGCTGCTGTAATGTTAGGTCCACTAGAAGAATGGCAACTGTGGTCTTGTCTGACCACTTTTAGGGTGTGAGGTTTTGTTTTTCATGACACACAGGCCTAAGCTGGTAGCCTGAAGAGGAGACAGAAGGCAGGTGAAGCAGCAGCCTCCTAGAAACAGCATCTGCTATCTGCTGTCCCTGCAGAGGCAGCAGCTCTTGCAGTAGCACCAGTGGCCACAAGAGGGCAGTGGGAGAGTTCTTGAGAGAGAGAGGCTGGGGCAGAAAGGATGTGGAGCAGGAGAGGATGCAGCAAGGGACAACAGAAAGACAGAGGAGCCACCAGAGCCTTAATGCTGAAGAAAGACAGAAGGCCGTGAGGAATCATGGATGAGAAAGGGTGGGGTCTACCTCCCTGAAAGTGCTCAAGGAGCCTGGAAGGGCCAGAGGTCTTCAAAATCTAGATCCTGGGTCTTTGACAGTAATCCCTGTCAGGGGCCAAGTATCCCAACACTGTAGACCCTAGATGTAGGAACAGAGCATCCTAAGAAAGAAATGTCAAACTTGTGAGTGCTACCTAGTCTGCTTTTGTAATGATCCGAGTCACAGACAGTGGGGGTTTAAATCCTTGAAGAATAAGGCTCAAACTAAAGAAGTGGAATCCAAAGGTCTCTGGATTCTTTAGTGTGGAGTAATATCCTCCACCCCGCAACACCTGGGGGCTGTAGGACTCTGGGTCCGCCATTCCTGACCATAGGCTTTCATCAGACAGAATCCCAGCAGCGCTAATTCCAGAGGATATCTTTCCCACCTACTCACGATTTCTCCAGGTAGAGTTAAAAGCATCTTGTGTTTTTGAAAACCTTTCTCATTGTTGTTGTTGTTGGTGGTGGTGGTGGTGGTGGTATGTTTTACTTGATATTCTACCACTTTGATTTTTTTTATTATCATCCTGAGAGTCATTTGGTCAAACCAAGCTTTCAAAACACACGTGTTGCTGTATGTTTTGAAAAACTTTCTCATTTGTGTGTGTGTTCCCCTTGATATTCTACACTTTGATTTTTTTTTTTTATTATCCTGATAGTCATTTGGTCAAAGCAAGCTTTCTCTTGAGAGGCTCACCAGCCATATATTTTCCTCATACATTTATTCATGGAGAATTAGCATGCTTCTATCGTAGTGGAAATGTATTGAAGACAAATGCAAAGATTCCCATTTGTTTATTTTCTCTCAGAAGGGTGTTCTTTTCTCTTGTGTTTTTCATGGTGTTCTTTTTACATCCATGTGAAATTTGTCCGTAGGATAGAAGGCAGATTATATAAATCACATTAAGATGGCGATAATGTTTGAATACATGCTAATCTTGACTTGTCGCACAGTAAGAAAGTTACCAGGCAGACGTTTAGGAAAATATAAAAAGAAGTTAAATTGAGTGACAAATTTTAAATTTTATTTTATGTATGTGAGTGTTTGCCGTTATGCAGGTGTATATACTGTGTACAGGCCTGGTTGCCATGAAAGCCAGAAGAGGGTTCCAGGTTCCTTGGCAATAGTTAAACTGTCAAAACTGCGATGGAGATGCAATTTTGGGGCCATGTATATATGGGGAGGTCCTCTTCAAGAGCAAAAAAAAAAATGCTTTTAACTGCTGAGCTGTCTTTTCAGCCTTCACATGAGTACTTCTTTTTTTTTGACTTTAAAACATAAACAAAACCAAAACAATTTTATTTGACAAAAGACAAAAACCAGTTATTTACAGTAGTTTTTTGCTCAAATATTGTTCAATGGGACAACCGTGCTTCTCCAGATTTATCTTACAGGCAACCTAAGCAGAGACCGCTCTACCTTTCAGATGCCCTGTTTTATCCCAGGAGGGGGGAATGCCAGAATATGTCAGCAGCATGGCTCCCTCCCTCCTCCCTTGCTCAGTGCACTGTGGGAGGAAAAGAAATCCCTCATCCTAGTATCACCCCTGCCTTAGCATCCTACAGCCATCATGGGGTCTCACAGACAGGTGGGGTAGCAGTGGGCAAACCACAAAGTCAATGAAGCCACCATGTTCCCTTCTCAGCAGTACCTCAGGGTGACAGAGAGTTGAGCTTGCTGGGTCCCCTACAGGACAGGAAGCCAGAGGGAGGCATGAGGCAGAGCCTAGGAAAGCAGCTGTTGCTCTCGACCAGCAAGAACGACATGACCACCAGTCCTTCTAACAGCAGTTTATTCAGTCCTGATTCTTCTTGTTTATATCTCCCCCGAACCCTGGGCCTCTCACTCCTTTTATACTCTCATCCACGCACAGCAGGCCACGCCGCCTCACCAGGCACGCAGCTTCAGCTAATCAGGGCAGCAGAGGCATATCTCCTGGTGCACCTGCGCAGCTCTCAAGATGTTTGTGGCTTATATGAGGAAGTCAGGTGCAAGTCATATGACTTAGCTACAGTCCCTGGCACCTTTGGGACTGCCGCCACACCCGCTCCTAACAAGCAGCCCCTTACAAATAGCCATTCTCTGCCCACTTGCACAGCAAGGGATGGGTGAAGTCACTCAGGAGAGGTATGGAAGCCTGCTAAGCCTCAGGGGCTCCCTGGAAAGGCCAGAGTGGTCTCTGCCTTCCTCGGAACAGGCACTCCAAGCCAGTCAACATCCAAGAGCCCCGTCTGTGCTCACACCCGGGTGAACCTCAGCTCACAGTTAGGGCTCCTCACATCTTCTGGTTATTCAGAACACAAGTATTTTGGTTAATAAAAATCTAGGATTAGTGTTTCTTAGGATATAAAGATGGGGTATACTGTTGCTGAAAACTAAGCAAAGTAAACGGGGAAAAGGGAAGAGATTAAGACCAAGTGTGCTCTGTTTCCCCGGGAAATTTAGGCAGGCCCTTGCAATCCCACCCTGAAGGGAGGTGAAACAGACACAGCTCCCAGGCAGGTGGGCCAGTCGGTAGCCCACATGAGCACTTCTATTGACATTACCCACTCTCTAAGTTCCTCCTTTTTCTGGCTCCCAGAAGCAAAGTATTATTGGAACCCATGCCAAACTAAAGCATTTTCCTGTGAGCTCTGGTCCTTTGTCAGCACAGTGACTGGCAAGTACTTTTGATAGAGAGTAACTATGATGGAGTTCAAATCAGCGTATCCTTGCTGCTCTTCTTACTGCAAACCTCAGTGCAGCAGTGAGACCCAAAGGCCCTCGAAGTTTCTAGAACTTTGGCATGCTGGTTTACTTTTCTTCCCTCCCTTGATTCCACCTGATGAATTGAAAATGTACCCTCGGTCCTTGGAGATGCCATATGGTGCTGAGATTTTGATATTCCATGAAAAGTATAAGATATTTAAAGTATATTTAACTCCAAATAGACTGCATAAAATCAACATTCTAGATTCTATGCAGTCTATTCGGAGTTAAATATCTATACTTTAATTATAAGATGAACCACTCTCAAAGGCTTACAAAAGAGACATAATAGAACTATAATAGATTCATTTTTAGAGACCCCGATCTAAGCTTGAACTCAGCATTAGTTTCCAACTTGCCTTCCAACAAAGCCTGAGCCTAGCTCTAGTCTCTAGGCTAGAGAAACTTTCAAAGAACAAAAATAAAATTTATTGCACCCAAAGAACTCAGAGAGTAGGAAACAGAACTCAAACCCAGACAAAGTAAAGGTGTATCTTCATCACTCTTAAAGACTGTGCAATGGGTTGAGAAAAGAGAGACCCAACTGCACTCAGCATGAAATGCATGTCACATATACTGATGTAGTGCCAGAGGAATGTTAGTGATCCCCTCCTCACTACAAAAACAAACAAACAAACAAACAAACAAAACAGTCAGGAGCCAATCTGATGCAAATTACAATAGGGCCTTTTTATTTGAGCTAGCTCGGGCCCCCTCCAATGCACTGTGGTCACACAGGACCATTTTTGTGTGAGGGGGGAGCCCTGAATATATATCGGGACAAGGCTTCATAGTAAGAAGCAAGCAAGAGGTAAGTGTGCAAGCATCTAATTGGAAGGCTACTGTGTCATTTAACATAATTGACTGGTGCTGGGAGTCATATCATTGGTGGTTGTTAGGCAGGGTGTGGGCTTGTAACCTGGAGGTGCAGGTTTGTTGGGGGAAATTACGTGGAGATGCTAGTCTTGTTGGGGATTAGCCTAGAGACTAGAGCTAGGCTCAGGCTTTGTTGGAGGGCAAGTTGGAAACTAATGCTGAGTTCAAGCTTAGATGGGGTTCTCTAAAATGGAGTCTGAACTTAAAAGATTTGGTCTCTCAATGCTATATGTAGGCTATAAATGAGTGCAAACATATATACTTGGTAAACTTCATTAATAACTAAATCCAGAGGTGATAGTAACATCTGACAATGTGGACAACATAGCAAAGAAAAATTTCAGAGATGATGAGGAGTAAGTCTGAACTACTATAATTATTGAAGGTGTAGCCATTTGTGGCTCTAGTCACTTTCAAGGTTAATAATTTGATAACACTCATGGAAATCTTGAGGTAGTTGACATCATGTTTAAAATTACTACAATACAATTACTTGAACCAAAATCAAGGAAGTAAAAAGGCACGTGTAACACAACTAAAAGACAGTCCAACTCCATGAAAGTACTCTCCTTGTAGAGTAATTCAATGTATTTCTCTAGCAATGAATTGGGACCATGCACAAAGCATTCTGTACGAAAAAAAGGTTGTATCTCAGTTACCACGTGTTCACACTGCCTAGCACCTTTGCAAATCCAGTCAGCCAGAATGAAAATGGGTGTTCTGGTTAGTTTCGGTTACAAACTGGAGTCATCTTCTGTTGAGGAATTGCCTCTTTCAGACTGACCTATTGGCAAATTTGTGTTTCATTTTCTTGATTGCTGTTTAATATGGCAGAATCCAATATACAATGGGCAGTGCCACCACTGGGCAGATGGTTTGGGGGGTTGTGTAAAAATGCAGGCTGAGCAAACAATGCAGAACAAACAGCAAGCAGTATTCTTCTATGTTCTTTTTTTTTTTCTTTTTTTTCTTCTATGTTCTTAGCCTCAGCCTGCTTCTGGGTTCCTGTTCTGACTTCCCTGTATGATGGGTTGTTACCTGTGAGTCATTAAACACCACCACTACAACAACAACAAGATTTCACCCCCCCCAAGTTGCTTTTGATCAATATTTTATCACAACAGAAGCTAAATTAGAGGAATTTAGCATAAACTGCCATAAGTTAAACCACTTATATACACTTTTATAACATGCCTTTTAAATAACTAGCTTGATTCCTTTTCCATTATGAGGATGGCCTTCTTTGAGTCATCTCATAGATATACAGGATTCCAAAGTTTCAGTATATCACTAGTTGCACACTTTCTTTTTGGAGGTTCTAGCAGGGGAGCGCAGCTACTCGTATACCCTTGACCGAAGACCGGTCCTCCTCTATTCGGGGAAGGTCGTCCTCTTCGACCGAGCGCGCAGCTTCGGGGGGGGGGGGGGGAGCGGTGAGGGAGGAAGGGGACACCCGCCTAGCCAGCCAGATCAGCCGAATCAACCCTGGCGATCAATGGGGTGACAGATGTCGCAGCCAGATCACCCTCACATCCGCACACTTTCTTTTTGATGCATGATTGCATTGTTTGCAAATTTAAGCCATTAAAATTGAGGACCGTATGATCACTATTACATGTACAATAGTATCTACCCCAGCTCATTTAGAATGATATAAGGGTAAGTCGAACAATGTTGACCCTTTCTGATGAAGGATGATTGAATAAACGATGGTGGTGGTAAACAATATCATCTGAGACCCTGTGAGTCATTTGTGTCAGCTTAGCAGGTGTTGGGATTTAGCTCACTACTCTAATGATGCCATGTGAGCCCTATAACACATGAGTCAGAGAGCTCAGACCTCAAGAGGAAAAGGAACAACAGAAAACAGCAGAAGCAATGCTGTCAGCTGGCCATCCCAGGGATGGCCTCACCTGGTGCTAGGCCCATGTCTCCCACCACAGCCTTCCAGCATCTCTTGTCTGGAAGGCAACTCTGCTGGGTCTCATTTAACCCCATCCCCTCTTCTCCATTTTGACCAATTTCTACTCTTGAAACAAACCTTTCCCAAGACATCAGCAGCTCTCCACCCATGAACATACCCGGAAGGTAGGGAGTATAATTACTTCAGCTGTGCAGGTGAAGAGATTAAAGCCAACAGACAGCAGGTTCTAGGCCTGCAGCTACACCTTGGGTCAGTAGGCAGCTGGTGGAGTCTTTTACCTTAAAGCCTATAGCTTCAATTCTCACAAGCCACCGGGGCTTTTTTATTTGTTGTTTTGTTTTTTGTTTTTTGTTTTTGTTTTTTGTTTTTGTTTTTGTTTTCATTTTTCTGCTGCCTCCTCTAATGAGTCCTTCTGTCCTGTGGCTATTAGCCTATGAAAACACCAACAAAACCTTCAGCTAACCACAGTGACCAGGTGCTTCTTGTAGAGACAAAGCTAGATGCTGACAAACATGTGAGACTATTTTCATCCTTACATGGAAGAGAGAGAGAGCAGGATGTAGGGCAAAGTTATAAGCTCTCTGAGTCTGCGCCACAGTTATGTGATTCCGCCAGCAAGGCTGCACTGCCTTAAGGTTTCACAACGCCCCACCTGCGGACCGTGTATTCAAATACATGATCCTGGAGGAGGAATTTCTCATTCACCTTCTAAATGAGAATGCAATGTCTGTTCTGTGTTGTTGTGTTTTAAAAGTAGGTAACTTGGTTTTAATTTTATGTGAACTCAAATTTAAGAGATTGCCTTTAGTAATACATAAAACTTGGAGTTTTAATCTCTCTCTCTCTCTCTCTCTCTCTCTCTCTCTCTCTCTCTGTGTGTGTGTGTGTGTGTGTCCGTGTCCTTAAGTGTATGTGGTGCACCATATGTATGCAGGAGACTGTGAAACTCAGATGGCATCAGACTCCTTGGAACTAGAGTTAGCAGATGGTTTTCAGTTTCCATGTAGGTAATGGGCCTTGAACCTATGTCTTCTACAAGACCAGTAAGCACTCTTAACTGCTGAGCCATCCCTCCATCTCAGATCCTGGAATTTTAGTGTTAGAATTGTTAGACTTCTGTGGCTCTTGAAGTTTGACTGCATGTATTCTGCATTAGATTTGTGACAAGGAGTGAGGGGTTACTGTAAAGTGATGTCTTTGGATATCATGTAGGCAAAGGGTGGAGATGAGGTGGTTAATATTGTCAACTTGACAAGATATAGTAGAATCACCCAAGAGAAAAACTCCTGGCAACATGGAGGATTCTATAGACTAGGCTAGTTGATGTGGGAAGATTCTCATTCTGCTCCTGCTTCCCAGATGTAAGCAACAATATTCCATGGGCTGGGGTTATGTATTGAATAAACAGGAGAAAGTGACATGAACACAATATTCATGTCCTTCTACTGCCTGACTATGGGTACAGTGTGACCTCTTGTCACTGTGCTTTCTCCACCATGATGGACTTTGCTCTCAGACTGTGAACCAAAATAAACCCTTCATTCCCTAAAATAGTTTTACCCTTACTTACTCTTGGGGGTGGTAGTGGAAGGGGCAGCTTGTCACAGTGCATATGTGGAGGTCAGAGGATAATTTGCAGGGTTTAGTTACTTCCTTCCATTGTAGGATTCAGGGATTGAACTCGGGTCATGAGGCTTGGTGGCAAGCACTTCTACTTGCTTTTCAAGTATTTCACCCCTCTCTTTCACTTTACATTTATCTATTTGTTTTGTGCAGGGCAGGAGCCAGGGTCATATGTGTTATGGTCAGGGACAAATCATGGGACTTGGTTCCCTCCTTTCAGGACGTGGGTTCCAGGAAGAGCACTCAGGTCATCAGTCTGGGCAGTCAATTCTGCTTTCTAGCCCTTATGTTGCTTTTTCCATAGTGATGAGAATAGTCATTAATGCAATCAGGAATCCTATTTTGGGTATGTAGCTAGATAAAGAAAAACCAAACCAAGATTTTGTAATGTCTTCATTCTTGTGTTCATTGAAGTAATAATAATTAAGATTTGAAAGCAACGTAAGTGTCCAGGGCGAGATCTATGGATAAATAAAATAAAATATATAGCCATACACATGTGGCTATGCATTCCTATGTAGAGGAGGAAAATTGAGCTATAAAAAAAAAAGACATTCTTCAGTATGTGAAATCTTGGACGCAGCTGCATGATAGAGCCTAAGTGAAATCAGCCGGATATAGTAAAACAAATCCTATACTGATATTGTTTACACATGAATCGACAGCAATCTAATTCCTAGAGGAAGAGCAGAGGATGGTAGTGTCCAGAAGCTTGTAGATGAAGAAACATTGGCCAAAGCTTCATTTATAAGAGGAAAAGGTTCTGGAGATGTAATGTAGCAGAATGTAATATAGTGAGCACGAAGTTACTACTATTTTGTGTCATAGTTCTAAAAGTCTCAGAGAGTACATTGGAACTGTTCTCACTACTAAAAGATGAGGAAGTGAGTTGATGACTATGCTCTTTATCTTGCTTTTAGAAACAGTTAGGTTGTATATACATATATCACAAGCTCATACAGCATACATTAAGTAGACGTGCTTCTTAGTTGTTGATTAAAACTGAAAAGTATGTGATGTTCAAAGAGGAGAATCTTTTATGTGGTTGAAATATACCCTCCAGGTGATACTGCAACATCAGGAGTCATCTTTTTTTTTCTTACAAAAAGCAATCCCTGCACACCATTTGTATTAGACACAAGTCACTGTTGTTATATTTATAGCATTTGTTTCTTCTCTTAGGCATCTGCTTGTTTTATTTTTGTGCAATTAATGCAGAGGTAATCTTGAACCCACTCTATTATAAAACAGCACACCCCATAGCCAACAAAATGTGTGTGTGTGTGTGTGTGTGTGTGTGTGTGTGTGTGTGTAAACTGCATCAGAAGACCCATTTTCAACTCAGCCTCTTTCCATCTTTTGGAAAGACCTTTGATGTTTCTATGGGTTGTCAGTTCCCACAGTGGCCACTGGAGAGCGATACTGCACTTCAGATGCCACCTCCTGCCACATAATCTGAAAAACTCCTTTCTCTTCCAGTTCATGGCTTTAACTCCTTTTTAGAGATCTGACAAATGAAATGAAACATATGTATTGAATATATGTAAGAAAAGGAAATATAATAATGGCACCAGTCCTGCTCCGAGATCCCCATGTTTATCCCTGGTCGTGGTATGGACCAGTCTCTCAAGACTCTTGTGATGCTCCTCCCCAGTTCTGATATATGATTCATGTATTTGATTGTGCTAATCACAAGACACATTGCTATTAGTTTGTAAATTAAATGAACATACCTCTCTGATTTTCCAAGGTATTCACGCTCATCTCATGTATTTGAATTCTTACCAATAAATGCATGCAAACTAACAGTTTCCTAATAATCTTTCTCCTTCAAGAAGTATATTTAAAGTAATGAAGATGTAAAGAATAGGCATCAATATACCAAGGAAATGAACTGCCAAACCAAGCCGGTGTAACATTTCCTGTTCCTGATAAAGAAGATTTAAAGTCAAAATTTAAAAAGAAGACGGCAACTGCATATTAGTAAAAAGAACAATACTTCACAGTGATATAAAAATTCTAAACAAGTACTAACTGAAATTTATTATATCAAATTCCAGAAAACTAACATAGTCAGACATAAAAGCACATGCTAACCAAAACACAATAATTGTGAATGCGTTAAATACCTTATTCCCACCAATAGGCACATCGTTTAAACAAAATTCCAATAGACATCAGAATTAAATGACACTATAGATCAAATGATTCCACAGGTGGTTCATCCAGTAGCTACAGGTTATACATTCTTCACAGGAGCCCATAGAAATTTCTCTAATGCACACAAAGTGACTCAACAAATACAAGAAAACTGCAGTATTTTCTAGCATTCAATCTGATCCCAATGGAATGAGTGTGGAAATCAATCACAAAAGAAACTACAAAAGCCACAATCTCATGGATATTGAACAATACATTACTGAATAATCAATAGATCACTGAATAAATCTACAGAAAACTTAAGAAATTCCTAGAAAAAGATATAAAGGCACAGCATACCATAACCTGTGGGAAGCAACGGAGATAGTCCTAAGTCAGGTATGGAAGTGCAAGCCTGTCATCCCAGAACATAGCAGGTGGAGGCACATAGATAGGGAGTTCATGGCAGCCTCTTCTATGTATTGTGTTTGAAGTAATCCATCCTCCAAGACACTTTGTCTAAAAAAAAAGTGGAGGGTTCTAAGAGGGAAATTTGTAGCTATAAATGCTTATAAATGAGAACATCAGAGATATCTCAAATATATAACAATACATTTACAATACAAATACATAACAAATTAATACAAATACATAACAAATAAGCTATAAATTATAAATGAGATCATCAGCGATAACTCAAATTCATAAATTCACAATGTGGCTCAAGGTCTTAGAAAACATGGGTAAGCACAACCTAACATTAGTAGACAAAAGGAAGTAGTAAGACTTGGGGTGAAATTAATGAAATGGGAATGCAAACAGTAATCAGAAAAACCAAACCAATATTTCTTTCATCACTGAAAGAAATCAGGACTGGAACTCAAGCAGGTCAGGGCACAGGAGCTGACGCAGAGGCCATGGAGTGATGTTCTTTACTGGCTTATTTCCCCTGGCTTGCTCAGCCTCCTCTCTTATAGAACCAAGGCTACCAGCCCAGAGATGGTCCCACCCACAAGGGGCCTTTCCCCCTTGATCACTAATTGAGAAAATGCCTTACAGTTGGATCTCATGGAGGTATTTCCTCAACTGAAACTCCTCTCTCTGTGATAACTCCAGCTGTGTCAAGTTGACACAAAACTAGCCAGTACAATTGACCCCTTGTCAACTTGACACACAAACACATCACTAGTAAGCCTCAACCCTTACATTCTTATTCATCCCCAAGGTCTAAATAACTTTAAAAGTCCCACAGTCTTTACATATTCTTAAAATTTCAATCTCTCTTAAAATCCAAAGTCTTTACAATTAAAAGTCTCTGAACTGTGGGCTTCACTAAAAACCTCCTTCAGGAGGGAAAAATATCAGGACACAGTCACAATCAAAAGCTAAAGTCAATCTCCAACCATCCAATGTCTGGGATCCAACTCACGAACTTCTGGGCTCCTCCAAGGGCTTGGGTCACTTCTCCAGCCATGCCCTTTGTAGCACACACATCATCCTCTAGGCTCCAGATGCCTGTACCCCACTGCTGCTGCTGCTCTTGGTGGTCATCTCATGGTACTGGCATCTCCAAAACACTGCATGATCCCTTCAGTCCTGGGCCATCAATTGCAACTGAGGCTGCACCTTCACCAATGGCCTTCCATAGCCTCTCACAGTGCCGAGCCTCAGCTGTTCTGTGTGACCCCTTCATGCCTCCAAAACCAGTACCACCTGGGTGACCCTCACACATTACCAAGTCCCACTGCAGCAGGAGTACAACCTTGGCTATCTCTGGAACACAGCCTCTTTGTGCTTTCAGAAAACACTTCCCAGAAGATGTCACCTCAATGATGCTGGTCTCTTCTTAGTCACTGCTAATTTCTTAGCTCCAGCTAACCAGCATCAATAGTCCCAGTAATGCAAAGGTTTTGCTTTAGTAGTTCTGGTATCTTGTTAATCACACCTGATTCTTCAGCCCCAACTAACCAGAACCACAGAATAATCATACTCCAAAATAGAATAGCACTGAAAAGAGTCATTATTTTCCCTCTGAAATTTCACAAGCCAGGCCTCCATCTTCTGCACTGTTTTCAACATTATCTTCCAAGCTCCTACACAACATCTGACAGAGCTCTTAACACCTAATGGATCTTCTAGTATAAAGTTCCGAAGTCCTTCCACAGTCCTCCCCAAAACATGGTCAGGTTGTCACAGGAATACCCCACTCTGCTGGTACCAATTTGTCTTAGTCAGGGTTTCTATTCCTGCACAAACATCATGACCAAGAAGCAAGTTGGGGAGGAAAGGGCTTATTCAGCTTACACTTTCATATTGCTGTTCATCACTGAAAGAAGTCAGGACTGGAACTCAAGCAGGTCAGGGCACAGGAGCTGATGCAGAGGCCATGGAGTGATGTTCTTTACTGGCTTGCTTCCCCTGGCTTGCTCAGCCTGCTCTCTTATAGAACCCAAGACTACCAGCCCAGAGATGGTCCCACCCACAAAGGGTCTTTCCCCCTTGATCACTAATTGACAAAATGCCTTACAGTTGGATCTCATGGAGGCATTTCCTCAACTGAAACTTCTCTCTCTGTGATAACTTCAGCTGTGTCAAGTTGACACAAAACTAGCTAGTACAGGAACATTATACTAAATGAGGAAAAGCAGAAAGCATTAACTCTAAAATCAGGACTGAGACAAGGTGTCCTTTCTCTCACTCCTCTTATGGACTACGTGCTTAAAGATTTAGAAAAATATAAAAAAAGAGAAAAAATATAAGAAATAAAAGTATCCTTATTTACAGATAATACAATACAACTTAAGTAATATAAAAATGTCACCAGAAAAGTCTTAGAACTCATAGAAACTTTTAACAAATAGCAGAATATAAGAGCAATGTCCATCTCTGATTCTTACCAGCATATTTAATATTTTTAATTAAACTTTTCTGAGAATTCACTACAGTTTCATTCTCCTTTGCTCCTTCCATGCTCCCTCTACTCCCTCCCAAATTCATGATTTCACCTTTAATTATTGTTTTCACATACATAGACAGCTAGGTAGAGAGATAGATATATAGATAGATAGATAACCATATCTATATCTACATTGCTCCAAAGGAAGAAAACAATAGACTCTGAAGTACCTATCCCCAATTGATACATTTACATTAAAATATAACATTGCAAAAGGGGTTAGGGATGGTGGTGAATATTGTAACTGCCAAAGGACAAGGGAGTATACTTTCTGCTGTGATATGATGATGTGTGTGTGTGGGCGCATATATATATATATATATATATATATATATATATATATATATATATGTATGTATCCTGTTAATGTTGTTTGTATTTGTGTTTAGGTCTGAGTTAAGACAAACATTCCACAATCTCTTTTTCTCTGCATTTGAAGCACTGTGGTTTTTTGCACTGGTTTACATTGGCAGTAAAAGGAAGCTGCTTTGAAAAGGGGTAAGAGCTATATTTATCTGCAGGTATAAGGATATACATTTAGAATGTTGTTGCAAGTTATACTGGTTTAGGAAAATGGCAGTTCTCTTCTAGTGTCTATGACCTCACAGTCATGGGTGGTTAACTAGGTTTACAAACAAGCATGAATTTCCTCTTACTGAGCGGGCCTTAAGTCCAATTAACTGCTGTTCGTTACCCCGTGATATAAATACAAATATTGCATCCTTGGGATACCTTGTTGAGCTGGTCATTGTTATGATTTATAGGCTTTACAGTTGGGTAGGACTAGTAATCATTTTTATCCCTTGGCAGCTTGAATAGCTCCTTCAGACACACCAAGATTCAGCCCTCAGCAGGAAGGCTTTCAAGTCTGTTCCAGCTGGAATCCTCAAAGATCTGTATGAAACATGTGATGTCTTCAGCCATAGGGTCCTATCTTCAAATTCTGGGAGGCAACAAGGGCAATGGTAATTGCCTATCTTGTTTTGGGAGTTTCTTGGACTTCCCTGATGAGCAACTAGAAGGGGACTTTCTTAAACATTGTTCTGGGATTTTTGTTAGATGGTCCATGGTACTTGATGGGAGAATTATCACCCCAAGTGGCAATAGTGGCAGTGGCATAACCTCTTTAGATTTCATATATATATATATTTCAGATATGTGTGTATGTGTGTGTATGTATATATATATATATATACACATGTTTATAAATTACAAGTAATTTACCTGCAAATTTCATTATTTCACTTTGTCTTTCCAGTTCAATAGAATCATTCCTATATATATTATGTTATGTGTCATATGTTATGTGTTGTTATATGTCATGTGTTGTCATATGTCATGCCATATGCCAAGTGTTCTCGTGTTATATGTTTTATGTGGTCATATGTTATATGCCATATGTTGTCATGTGCTGTCATATGTTATATATTGTCACATGCTGTCATATAATATGTTATATTACATATTAAGTATATCATACATCATATTGTATACCATATATCATAGTTGTATATCATATATCATTTATAAAATTGATAAACATTGATATCTCAATTCTGTGGACTAAGCAATTTTATACAGACTGTACAGTCTGTTGCAAAATGTAAAAGAATCTATTTTAAATTTAATATCCTAAAGCACATTCTATATGGATCAACAATGCAAAAGTAAAAACTGAATGTGCGTAAAGAGTACATGAGAACATATTTTATAGAATTTAGTGTTTGTAAAACTAAGACTAATAAAATTAGGGGCTGGAAAGATGGCTCACCAATTAAGAGCACTAACCATGCTTTCAAAGACCCAGATTTGATTCCCAGAACCCACATGGCAGCTCACAACTGTCTATATCTCCATCCCAGTTCCAGTGCTCTCTTCTAGCCTCCAAGGGCAACAGGGACACATGTGGTGCACAGACATACACACAGAGAAATACCCGTTCACATAAAAATAAAATAAATAAACGATTTTAAAAGAGGACATGAAAAAATATAGAACTTAGTGTTTATGAAAGTAAGACTAATAAATTTGGTAATACCCAATTTAAAACCTTCCTTAATAGAAATTGACCATAAACAATATAGGGAAGTGTTCTGGAATGAACATGTTAATTAAATATTAACGAAGTAAGTTATGGAAAGCACCATGAAAAAGTAATTCTAGAAAAATGATTGTAAAAAGTGAATGAATATATAAGTTCCTTAAACTCATTTTGAATTTTGACTTTTTTTTACTTTTCATTCAACAGATTATACAGCAGTGAACATGTTTAAGAACACATGAGGTTGGTAAAAGTATGGAAAATAGACACATATAGTGGATGTACAATAAATGAGGGACAAAAAAGTGTCATAACTTTTGAGTTAGAAATTATATTTCTAGAAGTCATCAAATTTATAGCTAACTCATACATTTTATTCTAGGAATTATACTTAAAATACCATATGTAGATTTCATTATCAAGCTTTAGATACCATTATTAATACTAATTCACTTATGTTTCTTCCATTGAGTATATTTTACATACTTTCCAGCAAGGAATAACATTGAATAATCTCACAACATTTTAAGATGAAGGGTGAACACAGTTAATCAAGATATATTTTAAATTTAGACTAAGCACATTTTAATGTACTCCAATTTTCCTTATTTAAATATTATTAAAATAAAGTTATATATAATGACAATAAAATATAATTGTAGTGTTAGGTAAATTTTTAAACGTTAACAAATGTTTCATTAAGAAAATGGCTGAGATAGTTACTATTGTATCTCTTTTTTTAAAACATTTGTTATTAGATTTATTAAAAAGTAGGTTTTCTTTTTAGAAGGATTGATAAATATGTGTTTACACACAACAATAAAAAGGGTATTGTGATACATGAATGGTAGAGAAATTGTTGCTGCAAACACAAACACACACATGCACACAAAAACTCACACATTTATGCCCACTGATTCCAAGACTTTTGTAGTTAAAACAAACCCAATTCAGACGACTATATTTCTTTTCTTTTCTTTCTTTCTTTTTTTTTTTTTTTTTTGGGTTTTTCGAGGCAGGTTTCTCTGTATAGCTGTGGCTGTCCTGGAAACTCACTTTGTAGACCAGGCTGACCTTGAATTCAGAAATCCGCCTGCCTCTGCCTCCCAAGTGCTGGTATTAAAGGCGTGCGCCACCACCTCCAGGCTAAGATGACTATATTCCTTAAGGAATCAACTATGCTGCCTAACTAGTTTTATATCAACTTAACAGAAGCTAGGCTCATTTGGAAAAAGGAACCCCAATTAAGAAAATGCCCCCACTAAATTAGCCTGTGGAAAAACCTGTATTGTATTTCCTTGATTGAATGCTGATGTGGGAGGGCTCAGCTCAGTGTGGGTGTTGGCACTCCTAAGCTGGGGTAGTCCTGAGTTCTATAAAAAGGAGACTGACAGTCTGTGTATATCCTTCAGTTGGTGGCTCAGACTCTACGAGCCCCCAAGGGTCCAGGTTAATTGACTCTGTCTTCCAGTGGAGTTCCTATCCCCTTCAGGGCCCTTAATCCTTTCTCCAACTCTTTCATAAAAGTCACTGAGATCAGTCCAATGTTTGTCTATGATTGTCTGCACCTGTGTCAGTCCACTGATGGGTAGAGCCTCTCAGAGGACAGTTATGCTAGGCTTCTGTCTGCAAGCATAACAGTATCATTAATAGTGTCATGGGTTGGTGCTTGGCCATGGGATGGCTTTCAAGGTGGACCGGTTATTGGTTGGCCCAACCAAAGGATATACACGGGCTAGAACAAGGTTCCCCCCCACCGCCCCATCCCTCCTACCCCATGCTTCTAAGACGGTGCTCCCCCACCCACCTCCCCTCCCATTGATGTCCTACAAGGCCATCCTCTGCTATATATGCAGCTGGAGCCGTGGGTCCTTCCATGTGTACTCTTTGGTTGGTGGTTTAGTCCCTGGGAGCTCTTGGGGGTCTGGTTAGCTCATACTGTTGTTATTCCTATGAGGTTGCAAACCCCCTCAGCTCCTTAGGTCCTTCCCCTAACTCCTTCACTGGGGACCCTGTGATCAGTCCAATGGTTGGCTGCGAGCATCCATATCTGTATTGGTCAAGCTCTGGCAGAGCCTCTCAGGAGACAGTTATGCCATGCTCCTGTCAGCAAGCACTTCTTAGCATCAGCAATAGTGTCTGGGTTTGGTGTATGCAGATAGAATGGATTGCATGGTGGGGTGGTGTCTGGATGGCCTTTCCTTCAGTCTCTGCTCCACTCTTTGTCCCTGTATTTCTTTTAGACAGGAACGATTCTGGATTAAAAAATTTGAGATAGGTGAGTGGCCCCATCCCTTGACCAGGGGCAGTGCCTATCTACTGGAGGTGGTCTCTACAGGTTCTTGCTCCCCTTCACTGCACATTTCGGCTAAAGTCATCCTTGTTGGGTCCTAGGAACCTCTGGCTTCCCAGGCATCTGGGACATTCTAGTGGCTGCCACCACTTCCCCCTCCCATTCACCACCCTCCATTTGCTACATATTTCTATTCATTTTCCTGACCCTCTGTACTTTTCTCCTGTCTTTTTCCATACCTGATCCTGCCCTCCCCACTTTTACCCTCCTCCTCCTCCTCCTCACTCCCTCCCAGGTCCCTTCCTCCCTCTTCCTCCTGTGATTATTTTGTTCCCCCTTCTAAGCAGGATTGAAGCATCCACACTTTGGTCTTCCTTCTTGTTAAGCTTCATATGGTCTGTGAGTTGTAATGTGGGTATTCTGAGCTTTGGGGCTAATAAAAATATGTGGTACATTTACACAGTGGAGTACTATTCAGGTATTAAAAACAATGACTTCATGAAACTTTCTGGCAAATGGATAGAACTAGAAAATATAATCCTGAGTGAGGTATCTCAGCTTTTATTTTTATATGTCCATGCTTAAGTTTCCTTCAGAGTTGTGTGCTTCCTGAGCTCTTGTTCAGTTTTCTTTCTGTGTTTAATTAAAATAGAAAGCTGTCATGAATTTGCGATTCAAGGAAAAGGTTGTGTTGAAGAAATTTAAAAAACCTTTATTTTCAGTAATTGACAATACATATATAGTATATAGATAAATATATATGAATATAAAACATGGTAGAATGCAACTCAATCATACTTCTTTTAAACACTACACAATTTAGATTTTAGTAACTTGATGTTTCCAAGTAGGCATTAACTTTTATTTAAAAACTAACTGTATTTCTCTAATCCTATGAATAATTAGTACCCCTGTGGTTGTTTGGTGTGCTCAGCCACTAGCATAGACAGCCCCCGGAAGTGAGAAGTTTAGTTATTGAAGAGCTGCATAGCTTTTGTAATCAAGCTGATTTAATTTGTGCTATGATTTACACATTTTTTAAAACTTGTAGAACATTATTTTATTGAGCTTGCAGGAAATAAACGACATTACTCAAGGAACTAATTTAGTAGCGTTTGAACACATTTATGTTTCTGTCATCGTTCCTTAAGGGCTCTTCCACAGCTTCCATCTGTTCCATGGCCACAGGTAGAAAGTGTTCAAGAAACTGAGGTTTGTTCTTTTCATTTCCTGCTGTTGTGGTAACAATACATCTTTATGAGTTAACATACTAAGTATTAATCATGAGTATATTTTACTTTTAAAATTATATTGTGCAATTTTGGTTGTGAGCCCAGGCTTTAATGGCTAAGCCATCTCTCCAACCCATCCTTAAATTATATTGTAATATAGATATAAAATTGACATACTTTATAGGCAAATGAATTCATCAAACATACTTTAAGAGTATAGTACAGAAATGTAACTTTCAGAGGCAGTATATATGCCAATATTGCATTATTATCACCAATATCTTCTTTTTAAAAAGAATTTATATGTGTTTGAGTGCTTTCCTGCGTGTATGTCTGTGGACCAGGTGTGTGCCTGGTGCCTGAAGAAGCCAGAAAGAGGATGGTCCATCCTGTAGAACTGGAATTAGGTAGTTACTAGCCACTATGTGACTATTGGGAACCAAACCTTGAACTTTTGCAAGAGAAGCCAGTTCTCTTAACCCATGAATGATCTCTCCAGCCTCAGTATTTTGTTATTTTAAGTTTTATAAACATATAATTGTGTATAGTCACAGAGCATACAATGATGTCCTGATGCATGGGAAAATGATCATCCCATGATAAGTATTGTTAACCATCATCTGAAACATGTATCTTTATTTTGTGGCAAGAGTACTAAAACGCTTTCTTGAATTTTAGTGTTTTGAAACATACATTGCTGTGTAGTCCTCCTACTGTGTAATATAACACTAGTATGTGTTACCCCATCTTACTATATCTTTTGACTTGTTGGCCAACTTCTCATTCACTTAATTTTGTACTTTCTGTAACCCCTGATAACCATCTCTACCTCTTCTTCCACCAAATCAAAATTTGATACTTCACACAAGTGAGATTACCGATGAGTTTTTCACATAATGTAATTTCCTCTAGGTTCATGCATGCCCTCATAAATGTATTCTGGCTTTATTTAAAACTGAATGCTTTTATGCATATCTGCCATATCTTTCCCACTTACAGTGATTCAATATTGTGGGTATTCAGGATAAGGCAGCAGTGAATGTGTGATTGCAAATATGTCATGGACACACTGATCTCATCTTCTTTGGCTAGATTCTCAGTAGGGAGATTGCTGAATCATATGGGTACTTTTAGTTTTTTTTTTTTTTTTTAAAGAACATCTATGCTGCTTTCCATAATGGCTGCACTAACTTACTTTCTCATTTATATATTGTACAAACATTCTCTTCCCTCCATAGCCAGGTCATTACTTAGCTTTTTATATTGTTAATAATACCTCTGTAAATGATGTGAGATGATACTTCTATGTCATTTTAGTTGTAATTTTCATATACCTGATTGTTAATAATGTTGGGCATTTCTCCACACAGGCCTATCAAACACTTGCCTTTCTTCTTTGAAGAAATGGTCAATCAAATCTTTGGCACAATTTTTAGTCGGGTTTTTTGTTTGTTTGTTTGTTTGTTTGTTTTGCTTGCTATTAAATTATGTTTCCTTATGTATTAAGAATATTAACCCAATATTAGATGTATGGTTTTCAAATATTTTTCTCATTTCACACATTGCTGTTTTACCATGTTGAATTTTTTATGTGGCCTGTAGACATATTTGAGTTTGATATAGTCCTTCTTGTCTAATTTGCTCTTGTTGCCTAAGCTTTTGGTACAATATGCACAGAATCCTTGTTAGGGCAAATACCAGTAGTTTTTCCCTTTTTGCTCTGTTGATTTTTTTTTTGTTTTTGTTTTTTGTTTGTTTGTTTTTCATGATCTTACAGTTTCAGGCTTTGTATGTAAGAATTCAATCTTGTGTTGGTTTTGTATATTACAGAAGGTAAAATTCAAATTTCATTTTAAAATACAGGTTCTCAGTTTCCCCCAGACAAGTTTGTTTACTAAAGGGAGCATCCTTTCTACATTGTATTTGTGCCATCTTATCAATAACCACCTGTTTATCAGTTTCTTGGATTGTTGCTACAATAAAGCACTTTAAAAAAAAAAGGTTTCTTTTGGCTCACAGTTTGAGGATATAACCCATCATGTGCACCAATCCTAGGTGGCAGGGGGTGAAGCAGCTGGTCCCATTGCATCCTTAACCAAGAAGCAGACACCAATGAATGCTGATGCTCAGTTTGCTTTCTCTTTTTGATGTAGTCCTGGACCTCAGCCCATGGAACGGTGCCACTAACACTCCGTATGGATTTTTCCCAACTCAGTTAACCTAATCTAGATAATTGCTCACAGCCCTTACTAGAGGCTTTATCGTAGGCCCTGTCAAATTGGTAATATTTTTTCCTTTTTTTTCTCCACATACCACACCTCCTCCCTACCACACCCTATCTCTACGTGGATGCCCCCACCCCACCTGACCTCTAAACTCCCTGGGGCCTCCAGGCTCTTGAAGGTTAGGTGCATCATCTCTGAATGAACACAGACCCGGAAGTCCTCTACTGTATGTGTGTTGGGGGCCTCATATCAGCTGGTGTATGCTGCCTGTTTGGTGGTCCAGTATTTGAGAGATCTCAGGGATGCAGATTAATTGAGACTGCTGGTCCTCCTACAGTTTTGCCCTTCTCCTCAGCTTCCTTCAGCCTTCCCTAGTTCAACAACATGAGTCAGCTGCTTCTGTCCATTGGTTGGGTGCAAATATCTGCATCTGACTCTTTCAGCTGCTTGTTGGGTCTTTCAGAGAGCAGTCATGATAGGTCCCTTTTTGTGAGTGCTCCATAGCCTCAGTAATAGTGTCAGGCCTTGGTACCTCCCCTTGAGTTGGATCCCACTTTAGGCCTGTCGCTGGATCTTCTTTTCCTCAGGCTCCTCTTCATTTCCATCCCTGTAATTGTTTCACACAGGAACAATTATGGGTCAGAGTTGTGACTGTGGGGTGGCAACCCCATCCCTCACTTGATGTCTTGTCTTCCTGCTGGAGGTGGGTTCTATGTAATATTAATCATCGCAGACTGTACGTGCAGGAATTATTACTGCATTTTATCAGGCTCTCTCTGTGTGTGTTAAGGTACTACTATGCTTGCCTCATTATTTTCCTGTGTAGGATATTTTGAAATCAAAAAGTGTTCCACCTTCCATGATCATATTGACTACTCTAGGCTTTTTGTAATCCTACACTAATTCAGGATTGTTATTTATAAATCTGTTAAGACTGCCACTGAGGATTTGATGCACTTAATCCGTCAATTGTCTTGGCTACTATGAACAATATAATTAATAGTCTTAAACTTTTCAATCCATAACCACAAAAGCCCTTATTATTTAGCTGCCTTTTCTTTCATTTCTTTCTGCAACTTTTATATTTTTAAGTGTTCATGCTTTAACATCCCGGTAAAGTTCATTTTTATTTTATTTATTATGCTTTAAATTTTTATACTTATTTTCACTTCACCCCTGCCAAATTTTTACTATTTCTTACAAAGAAGCAGATTTCCTACACACACACTTACTTTTGACTCACCCTCCCGCAACTCCCTTTTTCCTACTTAAAACTCCCACCTCCATCTTTCACTTCCATACCACATATACTCTATTATAGTCAAATTGGTTTTATATCTATACAGACACATCAACTTTATTTTACTAGCCTTTGTGTGACAGTTTCCTATTCCTACTTTTAATATCAATGGGGTTTTCATTAGATTTTTGTAACAAATTCTGTTGGTCTGGTACAGCCATTGTAAAATTAGTGGGAAGGGTCCTCAAAAGAACCTAGAAATAGAACCTCATTCAACTCGGCTGTGCTGTTGTTCTATTTACAGTACCTAGGAAATGGAAAACAGCCCAGATGTTCACCAGCTGAGAAATGGAAAGTCAAAATGTGGTTCAGAAACACAATGAGATTTTGGTTAGCTGTGACAAGAAATGAAACTATGGATTCAGCAGGTAAATGAAAAGAACTAAAATGATCATTCTGAGGGAAGTAACCCAGGCCCAGAAAGACAAGTGCTACATGTTTATTCTGTGGCTCCTAACTTCAAATCTTTATAATTGCATGTTTGATCTGGAGTAGCTATAGTAAGGGAACTAAGAAAGGACCATTGGAGTGTGGATTAGTCTTAAGGGATGAGGGTTAGAAGAGCATAGTATTAAAGCAGAGAAGGAAAAAACCATTGAAATGTATTTAGTTATTGACTTTTTTTTATTTGAGTTTAGCCCTCTTGGACTTGAAACTCGCTCCATAGATTAGGTTAGTTTCAACACCACAGAGAACTGCCTGCTTCTACCTCCAACGTTTTGGGATTAAAGGTGTGTACAACTACATGCAGCAAGTGAAATAAACACTTGAAGGTGGAAAATTTAAGCAGTAGTGGGGTCAAGGAGAGGGGAGGCAATTGGAGGAGAGAAGGAGAGTTCAAAAAAACAATATATGCCAGAAAATATAGCATATGGAAACTTCTTATAAGTCAATTTAAAATACATGTTAAAATAGGCCATAGGACTGGAGAATTGGCTAAGTAGTTATGAACACTTGCTCTTGCAGAGGACCTGGGTTTGGTTTCCAATATCCATATCTAGTGTTCTAAATCATCTGTAACTCCATTTCCAGAGAATCTAATATCCTCGTCTTATTTCCACAAGCACCAGACGTGCACGTGGCGCACATACATACATTCAGGCAAAACATACATACACATAAAATAAAATAGATAATCAATCTAAAGTAACTTTTAAGAGACTGTGTTTAAAGGGTGATATCCTGCATGTCTGGATAGTGTTGCTCCTGAAAGCAAAGAGTTCCTAAATAAAATGTCTCTGAGATGCCTCTTTGTCAGTTGTTGATCAGGGAAGGCTCAGAACACTCAGACCAATACATGCTCTTGCCACTCTTCTTAGTTCTCTACCAAAACTCGTTGTTTTGGCAGCCTTACTCCTGAAGGTACCACACATTTTGATTGCAAGACATAAGAAAATTAATGGAATTGAACTGGAAGCTTTTCCTTGCTAGATAGCTTTAATGGTGCCAGAAAGTGCCACAGGTTGCTAGTGGACTAAATGAATCCATGAGGTGCCCATCTGTAAGCCTACACTCTAACATGTCGATGAACTTCTCAGGAAGTATATGCTCACCTGTGCAATAGTGGTACAACTGTTATGGGTGGTAATCGACTGCTCTCTGATTAGATCAGAAGCCTATGAAAAAGAATTCATACCTGGTACTGTAAACCTGCTCAAAGACACAAGGCTGAAGAGGTCTTGGTCTTAGGTCAGGATCAGACTTAATATCATTTAAATTGTCACAGTGCCAAGCTGACTTCCCAATATTTGTGTTTGCATCAATGTGAAAATGCTACTCCTAGCTTTAACCAAAAAGTCTCTCTTTGCAGTGAATGCAGAGATGCATTCTCTCTCAAGCTGTCGAGAATAAGCAATGATTGAGTGCTTAGCCCTAAAAAGGGTATTTATACCACCACCTCAGGGAACTCTGAGAAAGATGGGGTCAGAAGAGCCAGAAAATAAGGATAAGGGATGTGAAATCCTGACTTTGAGCATGGCAGAACCAATGCAATGGAGGCATTTCAGACTTTTTGTTTAGGAGCTCTTGGCTTTCAAGAGCAACATGGCAGAACCCACATCAGCTATGGTTGCCTGTATCAAACCTACTAGGTCCACCGGTAGTCAAATACGGATTGGGCAAGGGCTTGTAGGGCTTTACTCCTTCCTGCAGAAGTATTAGCTACTGATGAGTTCTGAAAGTGGGATAATCATTTTCTTCAGTTGTGTCCCCACCGAAGCCTCCAATAGATAGTTCCAAATCCATGATCATATAGTTAAACCCAGTGAACCTCAAAAGGAAAGAGAGAATGGAGTAGGGGAAACATGGCTAATGAAAAGAAATTGTAGGAAGGAGAGGAAGGTTCATAGCTGCGTCTGAGAGATCAGAGTGCTTGGGACAGTAATCGGAATATACTTTACACAGGTATAACATTGTTTAAGAAAATTTTTCAATAAAAAGAGAGAAATCTTGTTTTGTGACCTTTGACCTTTAATTAGAACATCTATTGCCTTTACCTTCTAATCCAATTGCTGGTAGAGTTGTGATTAAATCTCTCATATTATTTTGTGGACTCTGTCTTTTCCCACCTGGTGAAGAGTACTGAATTGCAGTGAAAGGCTAGCTCCCTTTGAATTTCCATAATTATTAAATACCTCCAACAGCAAGGGATTCAGGTTACATGGGTCCAGCAAACTTTTCTCTTTTAGATCTCTCTTTTGTTTTCTGCTTTTAATTCCTTGGTCCATGGTGGAAGCTCTTTTTTGTTAATGTAATTCTCTATGCATTTTCAATATTGTGGCTAAGCTTTATTGGCAGATGAGCATGTTTTCCTATGTAACTGGAGAAATAATATAACTTAGCCTGTCAAGGCTGATCTCAAACTTATTGTTTTACTAAACCCTTTTTAAAGTACTAACCTTCATTTGTTCTGTCTCACAGGTAGAAAGCTCAGAAGGAACATGATACCATACAGGAAATTAAATCACCATTTCTAATACTTTAAAATTATTATCAGAATCACTGTTTTTTCTTTTTCAATTTAGATCTTTTTTTTTAAGTACTGTAGGCCATTTAAAATATGCTGTTGGCTTATTTAGCCCCTGTATAATTTTTGGAATTTGGCACTTTAAACTTTGTTTTCACGTTTAGGGATTTTTCCAGCAAAACCCTGAAGACTAATGCTCTACTCCCTGAAATCTTCATGGCTGCCTTGGTAAAGAGAAATTCTCGGTGGAAAGCCAGTTCATTTCATTCATCTTCTCTACTTGGTCAGTATTTTAAGAAAGTTTTTATTTGAAAATTAATTTAGATGATTATCTCCAAAATCTGTTAGCATGTTTGTCCTTTCCATACACTACACACTGAAGAGTGATCACTGGAGGAATCCTTCTGTTACGTATTCACATCACTTGCCACCATTTATTTGAGATGAGTTCTCACTGTGGTACCCACTCTTATTCCCAGGTTTAAGCCAGCCTCCTAGCTGAGCCTCCCTAGATGCTAGAACTACAGAGCTATATTAGTACACCTAGTTTTGCCACCATTTTCACTGTTAAAATTTATTTCCATTTTTTCCTAGCATTTTTTTCTGACAATACATCTTTATGTGACTTGTACTGTTACTTAACATTTTCAGGGGAAAGTTGAGACTTTAGTCCAAATGGGTGACAATTTTTGAATGGATGATAAGAGATAAAATAGCCCAGTTTTAATTCAAACTATCTCTTGCTATAAAGGACAGAGATGCATATTTTGCTCTGGGTTGCTGAAGATTGCACTTGCTTTTCTGCTGGCTAGTTCTTGCCCCTCTGCCTTCTCAATAATGTTTCAATGGGTTTTTAATTTTACACATTCATTTAAGCTGCATGTCATCATTCTTTAGTTTCTATTTTATCCCATTTTGTAGTTATCTATCATTGCAGAACTAATTCATTTCCAAACATAGCAGCTTATAACATTAATATGTATTATTTCACTCATAGACAAGTCAACAATGTAAGAGGTGTTTTGCCAGTGATTTGGTACAGAGCTCTTCTTGAGGTTTTTGCTAAAACTTCAATTGTAACCCATCACCTATCAGTTGTCTACAAGCATTATCACTAGGGCTGGAGATATGCTTCCAGGGTAGTTAACCCACACAACTAATGGCAGAGGCTTCAATTACTCACTTTGAGTCACCCCATACAGGAGAAATACACAAACAGAGGAGAGGCAGGGAGACCAGAAGAGAGAGGGGGAGAGAAGGAAAGGGAAGGAGCCACTAAATGCTGTAATGCTAACACTTAAGCTGATTGTGAGTTCTAGGCCAGCCTGGGCAAAGGAGGGAGAGGGGAGAGGGGAGAGGGGAGAGGGGAGAGGGGAGAGGGGAGAGGGGAGAGGGGAGAGGGGAGAGGGGAGAGGGGAGAGGGGAGAGGGGAGAGGGAGAGGGGAGAGGGGAGAGGGGAGAGGGGAGAGGGGAGAGGGGAGAGGGGAGAGGGGAGAGGGGAGAGGGAGAGGGGAGAGGGGAGAGGGGAGAGGGGAGAGGGGAGAGGGGAGAGGGGAGAGGGGAGAGGGGAGAGGGGAGAGGGGAGAGAGATCTGCATTGATTTTCAAAGTGGCTGAACCAGTTTACTTTCCCAGCAACTGTTTAAGAGTTCCCTATTTCCACATCCTCCCCAGCATCTGTTGTCATTTGTTTTCTTCAAAATAGACATCTTGAGCAGAGTGAGATAGTTCATATCTAGAATGGAGTTTCATTAAGCCATAAGAAAAATGGTATTACATTTGCAGAAAGTACATGGAACTGGAGGTCAGTAGGTTAAATGAAATATGCCAAAATCAGAAAGGCAAATATCATCTGTGTTCTCTCATATGAGAGAGAGTGTGCACATACATGTGTAGGATATGAAAGTAAAGGAGAGACCATGAAAAGGGAGAAACAGATATTGAGAGGGGACAGTAGAAATCCCTAGAAGACAATATTGCTACTTAGGTAATGTAGGAATGGTCATGATTCTCTTTTCACATGAGCCACATTCTGTCACTTGCACAAGGGTTGTTCTTGTAGATTAAATATAAACTTAGTGTTTGATATCTAGACACATAGACTCTTATTTCCTCCCCAGGCACCAAATCTGAACAAGGATCCAAGAATTTTCAGGCTTTCCATAAAGAATTTGTCTTTATCAAGGCAGCCATGAAGATATGAGGGAGTAGAGGTTCAGGGTTTTGCTGGAAAAATCCCTCATTTCTCATGCTTCTTTCATGGTTTTCTTCTCGGACTCCAATCAACCACCCTTTGTCTTTATTTCTTTATTCTTCTCCTAGGCAGCCTCAAATTTTTCCTGGACCTGATCTATTTAGTTATGAGCATCCACTTCACCCCACCACAGTAGAACAGTTATAAATAAATTACTTCTATCTGCCAATTTATAAGGGTAAATCTGACCCCCTGACTATTAATAGATTATCTAAAGGGCCATTATGTATTCTAGTGCTAAAGACAGCACTTAGCAAAACTTGCTAGTTTACATTGTATATACATGTGCATTTTTCCTAATGGATGCCTGCACAGTATAAACCAACAAGTTAGTTGTGGCTAGGTAAGATGGATACATTGAGTCTCATGGATCTTATTACCTGTACTCAGATAACTGAAAATTTATATTAATATATATGCTCACAGTTACTATAGATATAGATATGTAGACATATGTACATGTGTGTACATACCTGTGTAAGTATAATGTATGTGCATAAACAACTAGTAGAAATGTAACAAAATAAAAAATACATATGGCAAGATACCTAGGTCAGTTAGACTCACAGAAATGGCCTCTGACCCTTGAGATGCATTATAAATGCTGTGCTGATTGTAAATGTATAATTGCTTCATAGAGTTCTGCCAGCTGTGGCAAGCAGGCATTTCAATTCTGCATTCATGCAGCATTTAAAATTCTCACTGGATCATCAATTAAGTTCGATACAGAAGTTGATGTATATTAGGAAGATTTGTTATCACCATCTCCTTATTCTCTTGATGTCAGTAACAATGGATGGGCCCATATGAAGTGTCAGGTGCATTTTAGTTATGTTATCTAAATTACTCCTCATGGTGTCCTTCTGAGATGAATGTAATGATTATGTTTTACAAATGAGGAATATGAGACATAGGGAGATTAGTGATTGACAAAAGGTCAAAGAGCCCGAGAGGTGAATATATCTGCTTGTTCCAGAGATTCTATTTTTACCACTGGATTATAATGCCCTCTGATATTTGGCATTCTGACTTGAGGAAAAAAGAAAAAAGAACCCAGCCCCAAATGTGAAGATTACATTTTACGTGGAGAGTGGTATTTTCCATTACCAAGAGGCTCAGCTACATTTTACCAGGGACATAACGTGAAGACAGTGCAAAGAGAAAATAGCTGGATGACGAGTGGGTTTGCTAAGCAACAGCTTATTAAATCTAGTGAAACCATGGTGATGGAACACTGTGGTCCCAGACATGCACTTACTTAACACTGAAAAGCACAGACACAGCTATTGGGAACATCTGGGAAGATAAATCAGGACTCCCAGCCTTTGAAAACAGAAAACCTCATCAATATTGCTATTATCACAACACATGATGCCAAAATCCAAGCAAAGAAGCTTACAGACTCATAATTAAAAATGTCATTGTTATACATGAAGATGAGTTTTAATTTTTTTCTTGACAGTCTCTACTTGCCTTACGAAGCAGAATTATCTCATTTTGATTTTTTAAAATGGTAGGTACTATATAATGAATTGATCACTTTGGATTTTAGTGTTTGCAGGATGCTTTTTTGTTTCATTTTTTTTTAATCATGTGTATGTGCACATGCATGCCACAACATAAAATCATTTACAGATATAATAAAACAGGAAATGAATTTGATAAGTGATGTGGTGTGAGAATTTCATGTAGCTAATAGACTCACCCAGAGATGAAGAGCTCTAGACATTTAACAACTGCTCTTAGAGGAGGACAAGGTCCTGACAGGTGATAGTCCCAGGTGCTCAGCTCAGCCTTCAAAGCCGTACATACATAAGAGAAGAACACAATGGACTCAGCAGGCTCTATAATGCATTTATATGTCTATGTAATAACAATAATCAAAGAAGATGAGATCATGAATTTGAGGTGTTTGGGGTGGAAGGAGGGTGAAAATTATGTATATAAAACGCAAGTGTATGAAATTCTAAAAAAATAAATAAAGTGTCTGATAGTTCTCATTTCTCTCTCATGTGTTAAATAAGCAAGCAACTGGTAGAATAGATCAAATTTTCTTCACCAGTGTCGAATATATTCAAATCACACCATAAAATCCAGTATATCTTCAAGACATTTAAAATGTTTAATTGTTAACCATATTAACCATATTAAACTCATAAGTTCTATAACACACTTTTTTCTGTTTTACTGATTTTTTTCTTACAGTTTTTCTATTGTGTATGTCATTTTTTCCATACTAATTTCATTTTGTACAGCTGCTCATTTCTCCATATATTTACAACAGTCTTTGTTTCTGTGGACTATGGTACTGTCATGGTGTGTGTGTGTGTGTGTGTGTGTGTGTGTGTGTGTGTGTGTGTGTGTGTAATTGTCTCTGTGTGTAACCTTTCTGTTAACTAAAAATGTTCATCATTACAAAAGCTTCTTCCCTTTCTCTACCAGTTATTTTCATCTTAAAATTTATTAGTTTGATATATTAATTCCAGTTCTCTCTTTCTTTGTTGTTTTATTTTCTTTTTCATTTACTCTTTGAAAATGTCATTCACCTGCTCCACCCTCTTATCCCCCTTCCATCTCCTAGGCTCCCTCCTTCAAGCACACCCCCACCTCCCCAGTTGCAGGGTTCTTTGATTGTTTTACTTTGGTTGGTTTTGCTGGTTACCCACTGGGTTTAAGCAGGTTTGCCAACAGGAGTATGGCTGTGAAGTTATCCACAGCCACAGGACAATTCACACCACTAAAGTTAATGACTCCCCTCCACCAGCACCAATTAGCTGCTGTCATGGTTGGTTTTAATGTCAAGTTGCTACAAATTAGATTCACTTGAGCAGGGATCCTCACCTAAAGAATTGTTCCTTTGATTTCCTTGATTGAAATAGGGAGAACCCACCCCAAATACATCGTAGCTGTACAATTTACATCCTCTTATATTGTATTGCCATCAGTATAGTTTCACAATTATTGTTTTCTATGATTGCCTCTTAAATTTGAAGAAAACATTGACAACAGAGTACTGTCTTTTATATTTGTTTGGGCATGACCTTTTACTATTAATTAACGTTTAACCATTTGAAATTTGTAATATGTGTCTAGTTGTTTCATTTTCCCATAAAAGACTCCCTCTCATACTTGTTTATAATAAATGATGTCTTGTTGCTTAAGACAAACTAAAAAAATCCTTTTGCATCAGTCTCTTGAGTGGATCTACAAGTCCGTATTGCCCCAGCCAGCTCCTTTAGCAGTTTTTGCAGAAAAGAATTGCTAGTGACGCATTGCCTCAATATGTTTATCAGATAGTATCTTGATTATTCCTTCAGTTTTGAAGGATATGGTTTTGCAGATATGTATTTTTAGTCCGTTTCTTTCATCGTTTGAATATGTTGTTCACAAGCAATCTGGTTTCCATGGTTTCTAATAAGTTTGTTATACCTTGAATTTGATGAGTCACTTCGCTAGCTGCATTTGGATTTTTTTCTTTTCCCTTGCCTTCTTAATCTTTTAAAATTATATTACATTATTTAGTGTGTGTGTATGTATATGTGTGCACGTACATGCACGTGGGTGGTGTATGTGTGGGAAGGTTATACATGTGCCACAGCAAACCTGTGGAAATCAAAGGACTATTTGTGGGAGTCGGTTCTCTTCTCCCAGCACTTGGGCCCCAGATATTGAATGCAAGGATCATGCTTAGCTACAAGCACACTTACCAGCTGAATCATCTTGCTGGCTCCTTAATTTTTATTTCTATTTACATGCATTAGTTGTACAAATTGATATTTTCTAGCATGACTTTTCATACATGCAACCAACACACATTGATCAAATTCAACCTCCTTTGAGAACCTTCATCTACACATCAGTCTTTGTCTTTTGGATGATTTAAATATGATGCCTTCAGCTCTTTTAAAACATATATATTTGTAATTATCCTTTGAGAATTTCATACACGGATACAATGTATTTTGAGCATATCTATTCCCATGTTCTCATCTGTTTCCTCCCAGATCCCTTCACCACCTCCGTCTCCCACCTTTCTAATGTCCTCTCCTTTAAATATTTTTCTAGCCATCTAAATCCAATTAGTGTTGCTTGTATGCCAATAGCACTTTAGCTAGGGCTGGGACCTTGTGAGTTCCTCCTTGTTGATGCCCTCTTGGTCTCATGCAGGTCTTATGTAGAACCTTAGATTATATCACCTTTTGTAGCACAGAATGGAAAAAAACTGCTATACATGTAAGTAATATTGTAGTATTCTGACCCTACAATAAAGAGATCATATATAATTAACTGAGTAGACTCTGTGTAATTATAAGCATATATAACAGTAGAAGAGGAAATAAAAAGAGATGAGCTGAGAAAATAGCACCAGAAAATATTCATAATAAATTCTGGATTTGAATGTGAGGGCATAGGGTCACAAGTCAAAGACTGTAAGTGAACTATGGGAACTAAAAAATAGAGCCAAAGAGATTCCTTCCACTTTGAAAGAAGAGTTCTCTGCTGACAAGTTGATTTTAATGAACCGAATCTCATTTTTGATTTATGACTTCTAGAACTACAAAACATGAAATTTTTGTTGTCTTAAGCCACCAAGTCTTGTAGCAATTTATTGCAGCAGCAAGAGGCAATTGGTATATCAAGTCAATATGCAAAAATAAATTGCATTTCAGTGTCTGTCAGCAACTAATAATCTTTAAGTTAAAAACAAAAATAGCATTTACAAAATTATTATACAGAGAAATATTTTAGGATCAATTTGATGAGCTAAACGCTCTGGGAACTAAAGATTATTTTTACCTTTATAGTAAATTAAAACTTTAATGAATAAACAACATTCTCCCGAGCACAAGACTGGATAGGCTAGGTCCACATTACATGCAGCAAAGCTGAACATGACAACAGTTTAACATGGTGTGCTATTGTGGATTTGATCTAATGCTTGTATTATGTTAATTGAATCCCGCAAATTGCACAAGGATCTGCATGTAAGACACTGAGGGTCCCTGCCCCCAGTTGGTTTGATTGGTAAGTAAAGTTGCTTGTGGCCAATGGTAGAGCAGGGAAACAGAGGGAGGACTTTAGGATTCGCGGGCAAGGGGACTGAGGTTAGGCAGAAGGAGACAGAACCACCATGCCAGAAAAGGAGTAAGGAACAGACCTGAGAAGTGCAGAAGAAAGAGCATAGCAAACATGTCAGAGCCAGGGAAAAATGGCCCCAGGAGGCCCCTGATTGGATCTGGGGCAGCAAAGATGGAATATAGATTTTTAGTAAGTAATAACTCAAAAATATCAGAGGGGAGGTATTAGCCACGTGGAGGTTTTGGAGTGAACCAGTCATTGAGCTATTTAAGGCATATAAAAATATAAGACTGTGTGTGTGTGTGTGTGTGTGTGTGTGTGTGTGTGTGTGTGTCTTTCATTTGGGAACCTAGAACATTGGGGCAGGTAGTGAGGAACATATTTTAGGGAAAAGGTGTGCCTCGTCTGCACAGCAGAAATTATACAAGTAAACACCAACAAAAACGATGAGATAAGCCACACCCAAAGTCTGTCTTGTACCAATAATGACAAATAAAACACACTTTTACACACACAAATAACTCTGAAATACTGAGAATGGTTTGCTTCCCTGATGCTAACTTCAAATGGCATTCCAACTAGAAAACTATAGACAGAAAACATTTATTTGATGAACATGAGAAGCATTTGAGGAAGGATGAACAATAGATGGTGTCATGGTTTTGGGACAGAAATGACAAAGAAATACCTGAAATGCAAATACCTGTAGAATCTTTTTCTGTGAGACTTAGCTGAACTTCTAATGGATACCAATAATAAATATTATTATATAATTATATATAATTGTTATATAATAAAATTATTATTTTATGGAGCTATATCTATATGTACATATATTTCCACAAGTTCATTGACACCTACACAATTCTTTTTATTTATTTATTTTTGAGAAGTCTATAGATGAATACTACATCTACATAATTTTCATACTTCTCCCTCCTGCCTCCAGTTTCCTTCATGTCTCCTCTTTCAAATTAGTAATTTCTTCACATTTTTATAGTTGCACACACACACATATTCACACATATGTCTATATAAATACAACCTGCTTAGTTCATTTAGTGTTTCTCATATGTTACATGCATTTTGGGCTGACAACTTATTTTTTTTATTCAAAATTTTCTTTATTTACATTTCAAATTTAACCCCTTTCCTAGTTTCCCCTCTGAAAATCCCCTATCCCCTCTCCCTTACCCCTGCTCTCCAACCCACCCACTCCCATTCCTGGTCCAGGCATTCCCCTATACTGGGGCATAGAGCCTTCACAGGACCTAGGGCCTCTCCTCCCTTTGATAACCAACTAGGCCATCCTCTGCTACATATATAGCTAGAGCCACAAGTTCCACCATGTGTTTTCTTTGACTGGTGGTATAGTTCCAAGGAGCTCTGGGGGTACTGGTTCATATTGATGTTTCTCCTATGGGGCCTCAGTCCCCTTCAGCTCCCTAGGTATTTCTCTTGCTCCTTCATTGGAGACCTGTCAGCAGGCTGTTACTGGCATCTGCCTAGTGACTGGGTTTGGTGGTTGTTTATGGGGTGGATCCCCAAGTAGGGCAATCTCTGGATGGTCATTCCTTCAGGCTCTGCTCCAAACTTTGTCTATATAACTCCTTCCATGGGTATTTTGTTCCCCATTCTAAGAAGAAATGAAGTATCCACACTTTGGTCTTCCTTCTTTTTGAGTTTCATGTGTTTTGCAAATTGTATCTTGGGTAGTCTAAGTTTCTAGGCTAATATCCACTTATCAGTGAGTACATATCATGTGAGTTCTTTTGTGATTGGGTTGTCTCACTCAGGATGATGTCCTCCAGGTCCATCCATTTGCCTAGGAATTTCATAAATTCATTGTTTCTAATAGCTGAGTAGTACTCCATTGTGTAAATGTACCACATTTTCTGTATCCATTCTTTTGCTGAGGGACATCTGGGTTCTTTCCAGCTTCTAGCTAATAAATAAGGCTGCTATGAACATAGTGAAGCATGTGTTCTTATTACCAGTTGGAACATCTTCTGGATATATGACCAGGAGAGGTATTGCTGGATCTCCCGGTAGTACTATGTCCAATTTTTGAGGAACTGCCAGACTGATTTCCAGAGTGGTTTTAAAGATCTCAGAAGATGGAAAGATCTCCCATGCTCATGGATTGGCAGGATCAATTTAGTAAAAATGGCTATCATGCTGAAACCAATCTACAGATTCAATGCAATCCCCATCAAAATTCCAACTCAATTCTTCACCGAGTTGGAAAGGCAATTTGAAAATTCATCTGGAATAACAAAAAAACCTAGGATAGCAAAACCTCTTCTCAATGATAAAAGAATCTCTGGTGGAATGACCATGCCTGATCTAAAGCTGTACTACAGAGCAATTCTGATAAAAAAAAAAAACTGCATGGTACTGGTACATCGACAGATAGGTAGACCAATGGAATAGAATTGAAGACCCAGAAATGAACCCACACACCTATGGTCACTTGATCTTTGACAAGGGAGCTAAAACCATCCAGTGGAAAAAAGACAGCATTTTCAACAAATGGTGCTGGCATAACTGGCGGTTAGCATGTAGAAGAATGCTAATTGATCCATTCTTATCTCTTGTACTAAGGTCAAGTCTAAGTGGATCAAGAACTCCACATAAAAATAGAGACACTGAAACTTATAGAGGAGAAAGTGGGGGAAAGCCTCGAAGATATGAGCACAGGGGGAAAATTACTGAACAGAACAGCAATGGCTTATGCTGTAAGATCGAGAATTGACAAATGGGACCTCATAAAATTGCAAAGCTTCTGTAAGGCAAAAGACACTGTCAATAAGACAAAAAGTCCATCAACAGATTGGGAAAGGATCTTTGCCAATCCTAAATCAGATAGGGGACTAATATCCAATATATATAAAGAACTCAAGAAGCTGGACTCCAGAAAATCAAGTAACCCCATTAAAAAATGAGGCACAGAGCTAAACAAAGAATTCTCAACTGAAGAACATCGAATGGCTGATAAGCATCTGAAAAAATGTTCAACATCCTTAATAATCAGGGAAATGCAAATTAAAACAACCCTGAGATTCCATCTCACACCAGTCATAATGGCTAAGATTAAAAATTCATGTGACAGCAGATGCTGGTGAGGATATGGAGAAAGAGGAACATTCCTTCATTGTTGGTGGGATTGTAAGCTTGTAGTGGCCACATTCTTTTTTTTTTTTTTTTTGAGATTTTTTTTAATTAGGTATTTTCCTCGTTTACATTTTCAATGCTATCCCAAAGGTCCCCCATACCCAGCCCCCCCACTCCCCTACCCACCCACTGCCCCTTTTTGGCCCTGGCGTTCCCCTGTACTGGGGCATATAAAGTTTGCAAGTCCAATGGGCCTCTCTTTGCAGTGATGACCGACTAGGCCATCTTTTGATACATATGCAGCTAAAGACAAGAGCTCCCGGGTACTGGTTAGTTCATATTGTTGTTCCACCTATAGGGTTGCAGTTCCCTTTAGCTCCTTGGGTAATTTCTCTAGCTCCTCCATAAGGGGCCGTGTGACCCATCCAATAGCTGACTGTGATCATCCACTTCTGTGTTTGCTAGGCCCCGGATGGCCACATTCTTAAAAGTAACTTCCTTTCCCAGCAGTGATTGCTTATAGCTAGGGTGGGGGTTTCATGAAGTAATAGATTTCCATAGGACTTTTTCAAAAGTCTTTTTTATCCTTCCCTATTTTACCTCCCCTCTATGCTGCTCTCACACCTCCAAGCCAATTTAACTCTTTGTGATGAAGTGGATGAGGAATGTCCTCAATAGGCTCAGGTATTTTAACAGTTGGTTTCTAATTGGTGGCACAGGAGTTACAATTAAGAGATAGCCTTGAGTATCCAAAGAGAATTTAGACTTTGGGCTTTTAAACAGTGTTGAGACTGAAATAGAACTTTTGAAGTTGGACCGAATGTATTTTACATTGTTATTGGCCATGAGTATATAGGTGCTGGGGAGGGGGTTGGTTTCTTGATGTTTTGGGTTCTTTTTATTTTTCTTATATCTCTGAATACTCTTGATACTCACTATTGTCACCATTGTCAGTAAAGGTAGGGGGTTTGTCTATTCTGTAGGCTGCCTCTCCATTCAAATTATGGAGCCCCTTGCTGTACAGAGCTTTTTGGCTTCAAGAGGTCTCCTTCAGTAATTGTTGGTCTTAATGCCTGCACTACTGAGAACCTGTTCAGAAAGTTCTTTTCTGTGCCAATTCAACCACCCTCTACTTTTTCTCCCTCCCTTATATTCAGGATATCAGGTCTTTGTCAAGTTCCTTTTATTTTGGTGGTCCAACAATTTTATTCTGGCTACTTACATGGTCATGGGCCACTCGTCTGCAAAATGCCCATGTCAGCAATGACAATGAATATAAGCTGATCCTTAGAGTGCCTTGCAAAAAGACAGCACCTCTAAAAAGTCACCAGCTCCAAAGCAATTGTTTGCCTCCTAAACAGCCTTGGGGAGGCCACTAGTGAATCATAACTTTTTGAGTTTCTTGGGTATGTTTCATTAGTTTGTTGGATTTACCTAACCTTGCCTGAATCTACTCAGGCTCGCTCTCCCCTCTAGAGGAGAAGATTTCAATTCCATTGCGGTTCTTGATCCTTTTGAAATTGGGGTGGGGGAGTGTTGCTGTTGTTGTATTGTTTGGCTGGTTCTTTTTTTTTTTTTTATTTTGTTTTTGCAGTGTTAGAGAGAAGGATCTAGGTTCATTCTTCTACCTGTACTTATTCCATTTCCTTTCTTCTCTTTATTAAAAATTAGGTGACTGTACTTGTGTAGACTTGTGTGTGGCCCCTCAATTCTATTCTATTGACCAGTGACTCTGGGGTGTTTTGTTTGTTTGTTTTGTTTCTGTAGTTCTGTGGTATAACTTAAACTCTGGAATGGTGATACCTCTAAAAATTTTATATTATTATCAATCAAGATTGTTTTGGATATCCTTGATGTTTTATTATATTTCCATGTGAAATTTAAGATTTTTTTTAAAAAATTATTTAAAAATTTTTTTCTGTGAGAATTGAATTGGAATTTTGATGGGGGTTGCACTGAATCTGAAGATTGCTTTTGGTATGATGGACATTTTCACAATATTAACCCTATAAACCCATGATTGTGGGAGGCACTTCTGTATTCTAATATCTTCTTCAGTTTCATTTTTTTCCATGCCTTAAGTTTTTATTATGCAAGTCTTTCATGTATTTGGTTAAGATTTACTCATTTTTTCCCCCAGGCTAGTGTAAACGTTGTTGTTTTCCTTATTTCTTTCTTGGTACATTTGTCATTTGTGTGTGCTAATTTTATATCTGCTAAATTGATTAATAGGCTTATTAGATGTAGAAGGTTTTTTTGTTGAATCTTTAGGACCTTTTATGTATAAAATCATACCATCTGCAAATAAGTATACATTGACTTCTTCTATTCCTGTTTGTATTTCCTTCACTTGTCTTATTTCTCTAAGACTTCAAGTCCTACACAAAACAGAAGGGAAGAGGAGAGTGCTCATCTTTGTGTTGCTTTTTATTTAGGTGGAAACGATTTGGTGTTTGTTCATTTAGCAAGATGTTGCTATGGTTTTCCTATAAATTGCCTTTATTATGCTGAGATATGGCCCCTTGTATTCCCTAGATGCTCCAGGATCTTTATCATGAGGGGCACTGGATTTTGTCAAAATCATTTCTGTATCTAATGAGATGATTATGTAGTTTCTGTCCTTTGGTCTACTTATATGGTGGTTTATGTTTATTGATTTATGTATTTTGAACCATCCCTCCATTGTTGGATGAAGTCTATTTGATTATGGTGATGTTCTTTATAGTGTGTTCTTGAATTCAGTTTTAGAATTTTTTTGAGGTTTTTTTTTTTGGCATTCACATTCATCAGCTGTATCAAAGTGTAATTTAATTTTGTTTGTTGAGTTCTTTGCCCAGTTTTGGTATCAGGGTGATCCTGGCTTTGTAAAAATGATTTGGATAGTTCCCCCCCCCCTCTATTTTGTGCAATAGTTTAAGGAGTATTGGTGTTAGTTCTTCTTTAAAGCTCTGGTAGAACTCTTCAATAAATCCACTTGGCCCGGAGATTTTTTTCAGTTGGGAGATTTTTAATTGCTGCTTCTGTCTCATCAGATGTTATAGATTGTGACAGGATTTTCCCTGTCCAATCACATTAAAATATTAGTGCAGCAGGAGGCCTGTGATTAGACAGGGAAAGGGAGGCAGAGCCAAGAGTTCCAGAGACAGAGAGAGTCTTGGAAGAGAAGGAGGAGCCAAGATGGAGACAGACATACAGGAAGAACCGCCTGAACCAGAGTGGCTTTAAATGGCCACAGGTAGTTACGGTATCATAAAGGTTAGAATAATTGAGATGGTGGGCAGCTTTTATCATTATCTATTGGTTCTGAAATTATTGTATTGGCATTTTGTGAATTGAGGATTTATTGATATATAAATCTGACTTGTTAGTTATAAGCTTCTAGAGTTTTCTTTCTACTGGGTTGCTGGGTGTGGTGGTGGCTGACCTCAGGGGGTGAACAGTCGCTGCTTGGGGCTGATGAACCAGCAAAGGGAATTCAGGAGCTCTGGCCCCACAGGAGAGTTGGCAGGCAGGGTTTATAGCTGAGAAGGAACTAGCGGCTCCAGGGACAAGCGAACCAGAGCTCGGAACACAGCGATCAGTCAGCTGAGGGAGCTAGCTAGAGACAGAGCTGGCAGGACCATGCCAGGGCAGATTTGCAGGCGGTAGGACAGGAACTTGGTGGATCATTTTTAATATTTCCCGAAACAATAGGTCTGTTTAACTTATTTACTGCATTGTGATTTGGATTCACATTTGTGATATGATCAGTGAAGTGGACTAATTTTTGTAATATAATGGTTGGGCATGTAGTGCATGTTTTCTTTTAAGACATTTTACAATGTCTATTTAGGCCTATCGCCCATATTTATTGATATCTCTGTATTTTGATGTTTGCTTTTTAGGAGTTCTTTTTATATAATTTAAATATTAATCTCTCAACATATGTCTAGTGGCAAACACTTTCTTCCAGTGTAGAGATTGTCTTATCATTCTCTTGCTTGGTATCTTTACTGTCTGGTTTTGTGTGTCAACTAGACACAAGCTAGACTCATCAGGAAGGAAGGAGCCTCAGTTGAGGAAATGCCTTCATGAGATCCAGCTGTAAGACATTTTCTCAATTAATGATCAATGGGAGAGGGCCCAACCCATTGTTGGTGGTGCCATTCCTGGGCTGGTAGTCCTGGGTGCTATAATAGAGCAGGTTGAGCAAGCCAGTCAGCAGCACCCCTCTATGGCCTCTGCATCATTTCCTGCCTCCAGGTTTCCACCCTCTTTGAGTTCCTGTCCTGATGTCCTTCAATAATGAACTGCAATGTGGAAGTTTAAGCCAAATAAACCCTTTCCTTCCCAACTTGTTTTTTGGGCACAGTGTTTCATTGCAGCAATCTAACACAATGCCTTTGCTGTGGTTGATACAATTCATTTTTTCTACAGTTGCTTTTGTTGCTCATACCTTTGATATTTATCCTAAAATTCTTTGCCTACTCAAATGTAAGTAGGTGCTTTACCTGATTTTTTTCTGCTAATTTCATAATTTCTGCTAGTTACAAAGAGGAAAGCATGAAAGAGGGTGGGATAAAAATCTCTTTGATTGGTCAAGGAGCACAAACTAATACCTAGGAAGAAGGGGAAAATTCTGCTGTTCTTTCCCACAACGGAATGATAAGAATTAGCCATGGTATTTGTCTTAGTCAGGGTTTCTATTCCTGCACACACATGACCAAGAATCAGGTTGGGGAGGAAAGGGTTTATTCAGCTTACATTTCCACATTGCTGTTCATCACCAAGGAAGTCAGGACTGGAACTCAAGCAGGTCAGGAAGCAGGAGCCGATGCAGAGGCCATGGAGGGATGTTCCATACTAGCTTGCTTCCCCTGGCTTGCTCAGCCTGCTCTCTTATAGAACCAAGACTACCAGCCCAGAGATAGTCCCACCCACAAGGGACCTTTCCCCCTTGATCACTAATTGAGAAAATGCCTTACAGCTGGATCTCGTGGAGGCATTTCCTCAACTGAAGCTCCTTTCTCTGTAATAACTCCAGCTGTGTCAAGTTGACACAAAACTAGCCAGCACAGTATTTTTTATATATTTCAAAATATCTAGAAGAGACAATTCTCATTAAAAAAAACATGATGATATTGGCTTTACTCATACTTTCATATGGGTAATGTATAAAAATATATTATATACCATATATGGGCCATGAATACATTATATCTAGGATCCACATATGTGGAATAAGATGCAGCTTTTGACTTTCTGAGTTAGTGTTACCTCACTTAGCATTATACTTTCCAGGTTCATCCAGTTCCTAGAAGTTTTATAATTTTTATTTTTCTTTATAGCAGAATAAAATCCCATTGTCCATACATACCACATTTTCATTGCACATTCATCAGTTAATGGATATCTAGGTTAGATCCATGTTCTTCTTATGGACAAAAGGATCCTTGGGACATGAAAGGGGAAAGTGAAAAAGAGACTAAGGAGGCCGAAAGAAGGGTTAGAGGTAGCAGGGACTGGTGTGTGTGTGTGTGTGTGTGTGTGTGCGCGCGCGCGCGCGCGTGTGTGCGCACGTGTGTGTAAAATGGGAATTAGGAAGAATCACTAAAACACACATTCAAAATGTCTGTCATAATGCTTTCTAATATATTATGCTAATTGGATTGTTTTTAAAAAATACAAGCCGGGCATGGTGGTCCATGCCTTTAATCCCAGCATTCAGGAGGCAGAGGGAGGCAAAGCTTTGTGAAGTTAAGGTCAGCTTGATCTAAATACCAAGTTTCAGGCTATCTAAAGCTTCATAGTGAGACACTGCCCCTACCCCCAAAGAGCATAAGTGGAAAAGGCCTTGCAGGGAGGAGGATGTAGGGAATGGGAATGGGAAAGAGATAAAATGGTGAGGATAATAGACTAAGAACACACTATATACATGTATGAGATTGTCAAAGAACAAATTTAATAAAAGTTTTTTAAAGACATGGTAAATATTTGAGATATGGGCATGTTAACTGTGTCTTCATTAGAGCTTCTATTGCAGTGATTAAAAAAAACCCATATCTAAAACAACTTGGGGAGGAAAGGGTTTATTTTAAGCTTACACTTCCACATCATAGTCCATCACTGAAGGGAGTCGGGAGAGGAACTCAAACAGGACAGGAACCTGGAGGCAGAGCTGATGCAGAGGCCATGGAGAGGTACTGCTGACTGACTTGCTCCCCATGGCTCGCTCACCCTGCTTTCTTATAGAATCCACCAGCCCAGGGAGGCACCATCCACAATGGACTGGATCCTTCCCATCAACCATCAATCAAGAAAACACACTACAGGCTTGCACACAGGTCAATCTGGTGGAAGCATTGTCTCAATTAAGGTTTCCTTATTTTCCAAAATGACTCTCACTTGTGTCAAGTTGACATAAAACTAGTCAACTTGAGCAATTACATTGATTTGATCAGTACATAATGAATACCTGCATCAAAACATGGTGTTATGTTCCAGAGGTACATAAAGTGACAATGTAATAGCCATAAATAACATTTCCATTCTTATATAAAGTGGAATTAAGGCAAATAACTAGGGGCTTAGGCATATAGCCTAGAGGTAAAACACTATCCCACCATGCACAAAGTGATACAACTATCCACAGAATTATGAATATATTTCTAGATCAAACAACAGAAAGCATTATAAAAATATCACTAAACTTTCCATACACACTACTTATCACTATTATTAATATTTACTATTTATGAGTTATAGCTTAGTTTGAAAATGTCATTTGTATAGACAAACAGAAAATAAGAAACATGTAATTTCATAGGAAACATTATGTTTCATATTCTATACTGTTAATGCAAAAACACAGCTCTCACCTCAAGGGGAATAAAAGACATTCTATAGTCAAATATAAGTGGCCATGATCAAAGAACACAGATCAAGGTTGCCCCAAATACCATGTTCCAACACAGCAACAGTTTCATGCAGTTTTTAGACACTGAAGAACAGATGAGCATCATGCTGCACACTTCTAATCCCAACACTCATGAGGCAGAAGCAGGCAAATGGATCTCTGTGAGTTCGAGACCAGCCTCGTCTACATAGTGAGTTCCAAGCTAGCCAGTACTATATAGTAAGACCCCATCTCTAAAAATAAATAAATAAAGATAAAATAACTTAATAGATGAAGGCAATTTTAAAATACATTAGTGGCATCATCAGGTAGAAATGTAAAACAGGGAAATCTATGCTGTAGAGCTTAGATTCTAAATAATGACGTTCTTAGCCTTTTGTTTGGGGGAAGCTGAAGGCCTGTTAAGGTTTACCTAATAGTTTCAAAGATGTTAGGACGCACAAAGAGGTGGGCAATGATGGCTAATGAAAGGGCTATAGACCCAAGATAATTTAGCTTCAGACCTGAAAATATTCCTACTCTCGCAATCATAAAAGTTCAGCCAATTACTCTTATAGAATAAGTTTTAGAGACAAGGCTCTTTTTGTCTGGGGGCTTAGGATGTTCAAGCAATAGTATATATGTGTGTTACTAATTATTCTATTATATGTTCTCATTTCATATATACACTGTTATTCTCACTGTTATTTTTGTTGAAACAATAACATTCTGATAACCAAAGGAAGAAATACAAAACAATTAGTTGAAATAAAAACTTATATTTATACTTCATGTTAAAATGATATAGTACATATTGATGCTGCTAACTATCCGTGCTTTATTGCCTCCCGTGGCTGTATTAACAATGATGCTCATAAAAAGTTTGTCATCTTGAGTCAGATGTAGCTAATTCCAGTCCTTAGGAGACAGAGGCAGGTTGATCAATAGAAGTTCAAGTCCAACCTGTACTACATAGTAGGTTACAGGACAGCTGGGGCTACAGACGGAGACACTGCCTTGGGAAGAAAGGAAGAAGGTTGGCAAGGAGAGAGAAAGAAAGGAGATAGGGGGAAAGAGAGGAGAGATAGAGGGAGGGGTGGGGAGGGAGTTGGGGAGGGAGAGGAAGAGAGGGAGGGAGAAACAGAAAGACAGAAACAGAGAAGGGGGAAAGAGAAGGAAAAGGAGAATGAGGAGGAAGAAAACAAACAAAATTTGGTGACCTAGAACTTTATTTTCTAAACTGTAAGATTTCTAAAATGTCTTCCTATTTCAGCAAATGGTCTGACGTGAGAGACCATAGTCTAAATTACTAAAGCACATTTCTCATTCTGGTTATTTTTGAGCTACTATTAGCAACCCATGACCCAAAATGAATATCTGTTACATAGTAGGCAGAAGTTATTCACATTGCTGATGGCAATCGTTTTCATTTTCTTTTGAGACATTCAGATGAAATGTACTTGTGTATCCACTTTTATTTGATATTTCAAAATATTAACAAAAGCTCAGCATTCTTATAACAGTCAGAGTAAGAACAACTCAAGACGGTGTGAATCAACTCAGCGTTTATAGCAATTATTTCTTCTGCTGCTTTGTGCAATGGTATAATTCATCTGGATGGCAGGCAGTTGCTTTTAAAATGTCATTTTGTTACAAAAACAACACTCAAGGTAGTTTCTACTTTGTCTGAAAGTCAATTTATAATAACTTTCTTTTCCTTTTTTATTTAGGAATAATATAGAGGAAATGTAGGGACTTGATTTTATTCCATTTCCCCAAACTAGATACAAATGACGCACTGCGAATGTTGGAGACTTGAGACAATCCACATCCTCTGTTGTGTTTAGTAGCTTCAGCCATTTATCCTAGAATGTTTGCTTGTTTTTAAAGAGAGTTAAATCTCATTAGGACTTTCCCTGTAATTTTGATATGTCAGGTTCCAGAACAATAGTGAAGAATCCATTGCATGAATTTAAAAAGTGAAAACTATATTCTCTTGCATTGAACAGCTCTTTGCCCCTGTGCTCTTACCCACCAATCTACCTTATCAGGACATACAGACCTCCCATACCAGCAGAGAGTGATGGAAGGCCAGAAAGAGACGGACTGGTTCATATCCACAAAGCAAGGAAAGAGACAATCTACCTGCAGCCTTAGTCAGGGGCAGGCTAAATCTACTGTCTCTCTTTTGGGATTCTGCCTCAAGGACATGCTAGGAAAAAAGCAGAAACAAGAAATATACCTCTGTGTTGTTTGTTCTTCGTGATTTTTTTTCCAAATTACCAGCCACTATAAGGTCCTCCAGGTCCCAACTTAGACCACTTGCTGGGAAGTGAACAGGCTTGTTACTCCAAGCATTCCAACATTATATACTAACTACTTCACTACAACCCTCAAAGTAGTGGCATAGAGTTGAAGGAGCATGCAGTCAAACCTCTGAAACAGGACTCAGGTAGCCTCTGCTCCTATAGGCTGCTTTCTCTCAGGTGAGATGGGAACCATACCTCATAGATTATGCACAGCTTGCCACAAGTTACAGAGTTAATAGGAAAGTTTGCAAAAACTTTTCTCTTGGCACCCAGGAAAATATTGTCGTTAACAAACTTTCTCTGATGGAAACTGACTCCTATTTCAACCTCTCACCTCAGTCACCATAGGGGAACTGGAAAACTGCTCTTTCCCCCTCCCAAACACTGGTCTCTGCTAAGCTAGAAAATTCAAACAGATGAAACTATTTTGAAGCTTTAGAGATTATGGTTCTTAACCTTCCCAATGCAACCCTTTAATACTGTGCCCTGAACGGCCCAGAAGCACCTAAAGAAATGTTCAACATCTGTTATTAGACGCGTTCTCACGACCGGCCAGGAAGAACACCACAGACCAGAATCTTCTGCGGCAAAGCTTTATTTCTTACATCTTCAGGAGCCAGGGTGCAGGAAGCAAGAGAGCAAGAAGCAAGAGAGAGCAAGAAGCAAGAGAGAGCAAGAAGCAAGAGAGAGAGAAAACGAAACCCCGTCCCTCTTAAGGAGCATTCTCCTTCGCCTCGGACGTGTCACTCCCTGATTGGCTGCAGCCCATCGGCCGAGTTGACGTCACGGGGAAGGCAGAGCACAAGTAGTCATAAGATACCCTTGGCACATGCGCAGATTATTTGTTTACCACTTAGAACACAGCTGTCAGCGCCATCTTGTAACGGCGAATGTGGGCGCGGCTCCCAACATCTCCCCCTATCCTTTTAATAAGAGCAAATAGGCCACCCATATTAATGAGAGTGGAGATAGAGGTCAAATCCCCAGTGTGTAGGTAAAGGAGCCATGTACAGGATTAGCTCTTAGGCTTACAGGCTTTTACCCAGAGCAACCCTGACCTGCTCCCGTGTCGTTTTGCCTGGGGGAAGGGAACTAGGACACTGAACCTTCATGAAAGATGACATGTCTCCCTAGAATAGGCTCATATATGCCGCAGAGCCTTTCCATTGCAGTGCTTAGCCTTGCAACTCTCTCGGGCTGCTGAAGCACACTCACTCTATCCCGTGCAATGAGTCTAGCCTCATGGGATATAAGAGCTGAGTGGCCAGCGACCTATTGCCTAAGCATAGATAACCATATATCAGGGGGAGCTCCATGTTCTAGTCCTGCAAGCGCCTGGGCAATAACCACCTTGTCTCTCCTAGTTTGGGCCTTAAGCTTACAGACCAATCAAAGAAGCAACACTAATCCACAGCAAAGTGTATCTCCAAATAATATTAATCCCACCCATTTTTTAAAGAAGGAAAATGCTGAGGAGATCCAATTGGGTAATCCTTTGGTCAGCGACAGGTCCAAGCGCGTGGAGTTGACCTGAAGTCTCAATTCCCGAAGGATCTGTTCAAATTCAGCCATCCAATTCTGTAACATATACTGAAAAAGACTTTTTGACAATTTAGCTGCCCTAGTAAATTTAACATACTGAATGGAAATAACACACAATCCCGGAAACTTTTGTTCACATCCCTGCTGAGTTATTTGTCATAATACATCTAGTTGTATCTGGACAAGATCTATGAGTTGATTAACCAGCATGAGACCTCTCTGTATCTTGACATTAGCTGAGGCCTGTTCATCTATGACTGTAGTCACTGAGGCTGACAAAGTGTTAATGGTGTCAGTTGTCTGGACCTGTCCAGACAGAGCCAAGGCTGTCTGAATTAAGGCCAAACCCAGTTCCTAGTTAGTGGTAAAAAACAGGAGAATACTTGAGCATTATACATCACCGTCATTGGGAGTGGAAATGTCGACATTATCCCCCAACGCTGCTCTCTCTTTATTATTGACGCCCTGGACATCACCAAGACGAGGGACATTAGTATTCCCTTGGTCAGTCTGGATTTTTCGGGTGAGTCTTTCTGGTACCCAAAATGGGTTGTCTTCATTCTGTGGGAAAACACAGATAGCTCCCCTGGATCTTATCAAGATAGGATCCGGGCCATACCATTTATTATCAAGGACATTTTTCCATTTAACCATCTCATTGGGCCTATCTGGCTCTGAACAATGACGTTCAGCCGCAGTATGGCCATGAGCATCAATATTTAAAAAATTGAGTGTAAAGAGTGCCAAAGACACAGACACTCTTGGTGCTCGGGGTACAGTCTCCTCAAAAGTTCCCCTCTTCTGTTTTATAAGATAGGTTTTGAGGGTGCGATGCGCACGCTCAACAATACCCTGTCCTTGAGGGTTGTATGGAAGTCCAGTCAGGTGGGTCACGTCCATCTGACGGCAGAACTGTTGGAATTTTTGAGACGTATAAGCTGGTCCATTATCAGTCTTAAGGAGTCTGGGTTTCCCCCAAGCACTCCATGCCTCAAGACAATGTTGAATCACATGTGAGGCTTTTTCTCCGGTTAACGGAGAAGCAAACATGATGCCAGAACATGTGTCAATGGACACATGGAGATATTGAAGTTTTCCAAAGGAAGAAACATGTGTAACATCCATTTGCCAGACCTGTAGAGGTCGAATACCGCGTGGGTTAATTCCCACATGAGGAACTGGCAAGAACTCACAGCAGCTTTGACATTGAGTAACAATGTCACGGGCTTCTTTTCTTGTCAAGGAGAAACGACTGCGTAATGTTTCAGCCGTCACATGAAAATTGTTATGAAAATTTCTTGCAGCCTCTACCGGGGATGATAGGGCAGCAGCCACCACTTTAGTGGCCTTATCTGCCAAATCATTTCCCAGAGCCATGGGGCCAGGTAGGCCTGAATGGGCTCTAACATGAGTAATATAAACAGGAGATCTTCTAGATAACAAAACTAATTGTATCTGCTGAAAAATATTGGCAACTCTACTGGAAGGCTTAATCACTCCAGCCACTTCTAAAAGATTTACTGCATTTACCACATAACAGGAATCTGACACAATATTAAGGGGTTCTAAAAAGGTTTTTAAAACTTCTAAGACCACTAAACATTCTACCACTTGCGGTGAATTTTCATTATATTGTTTGGATACCACTTTACCATTAGCCACATAGGCACCTATGCCAGTTTTTGATCCATCAGTATATACCACAATCCCATTTTTAAGTGGGTTTCTTACTGTTATTTGTGGAAACACAACAGATTGATTTTGGGCAAACTGTAAAATTGGATGTTTTGGATAATGGTTATCTATTTGTCCTGAAAAGGAGGTAACTAAAACTGCCCAATCATTAGATGTGGCTGCCAAGGTTTGAACCTGTGCAGCGGTATAAGGTACAATTAAAAGATATGGACTTTGCCCAAAGTGGGTGATTGCTGCTTTTAGGCCTTTAAGGGCAAGCTGTGCAATTGCATCAGGATACCAATCTATTATTTTAGCTGGGGATACGTTTGGATGGATCCACAACAATGGCCCATTCTGCCACAAAACTGCGGTTGGCAATTGTGCTGTCTTAAAGACACACAAACTGAAAGGCTGCGAATCCTCAATACGTTGTAATTGTGCATTCTGTAAGGCATTTTCCACTTTTTGTAAGGCCTGGTTAGCAGCTAGAGTAAGAGTCCTAGGGGAGGAGATATGAGGATCTCCTTCTAAAATACTAAACAAAGGCCTTAACTCAGCGGAAGGAATCTTTAAAAAAGGTCTAAGCCAATTAATATCTCCCAACAGCTTTTGAAAATCATTTAAGGTATGGAGGTGATCTCTTCTTATCTAAACATGTAAATATTGATTTCTCTCAAAGGAGGAAATATGCGTGACATCCATCTGTCAGACCTGTAATGGCCTGACGCCACGAGGGTTTACCCCTACGTGAGTAGATAAAATTTGACAACAATCTAAAGGCATTATTAAGTAATCAGAATCACTTTCAGTAGAACCAATCCCTCTGGCAGCTCAAGGAATACCAGAAGAAGAAAAAAACAGCCATGTAGGCTTGGCAAAATTATTATTAGTTGAGCTATTCTGTCCCTTTGTGATATAGAAAAGACAACTTGAGGACAAGAACAGAGAACCTGAAGTTCCCCTTTACAATTCTGATCTACAACTCCAGGGTAGACAATAAGACCTTGTAGGCTGCAAGAGCCTGCCTCTGTCATTATTGTCCAGTGGCTTCACCTGCTCGGGAGAGCGCCTTCCAGGCCCTAATAGCCTTTTCATTTGATTCAGAACTACTAAAAACTGGCTCCTTGAGCTCATCTAGTGATGAGTATAGGCTCCTTCTCTTAGAAGCCTCCGCTGATTGATCTTTTTTCTTTTCTTTTTCCTTCTCCTTCCTTCTAATCTCTCCCCAGGTATTCTTACCTGACCTAAACTTTTCCTCAGGTTCAAGACCCTTGGAAAGGCCTGTATACTTATTTTGTGAACCATATTTTCTCTTTGCTCCTACTCTCTCTCCCCGCTTTACTTCTGATAGATTGTCCTGAATTTCATCTAGAATTTTTAGCCCTGCCTTAATCACTTGATAACATGTGAAAAGGAACAAAAGGGCTTCTAACACTAGAGAAAGTTTAAGGCCAAGCATACCTCGTAAAGCCATTTTCCACTTTACTTCTGATAGACTGTCCTGAATTTCGTTAGAAAGTTCAAGGCCAGGCGTACCTTGTAAAGCTATTCCCCACTTTACTTCTGATAGACTGTCTTGAATTTCGTTAGAAAGTTCAAGGCCAGGCGTACCTCGTAAAGCTATACTTACTGGTATCCACCGTTCCCCAGCTGAAAAGTTCTGAATTCATGTAGTTGAATCCTTCTCAACAGTCTGTTTTATGGGAACCTTTATTACCGTGACCCGCAGTTCTGGTTCTGGAATGAGGGATCTTCCTTGCGCCAGTCCCGAGTTTTTTCTCGTCCCGGATTTTCTCGTCCCGGGTTTCGGCACCAATTGTTATTAGACGCGTTCTCACGACCGGCCAGGAAGAACACCACAGACCAGAATCTTCTGCGGCAAAGCTTTATTTCTTACATCTTCAGGAGCCAGGGTGCAGGAAGCAAGAGAGCAAGAAGCAAGAGAGAGCAAGAAGCAAGAGAGAGCAAGAAGCAAGAGAGAGAGAAAACGAAACCCCGTCCCTCTTAAGGAGCATTCTCCTTCGCCTCGGACGTGTCACTCCCTGATTGGCTGCAGCCCATCGGCCGAGTTGACGTCACGGGGAAGGCAGAGCACAAGTAGTCATAAGATACCCTTGGCACATGCGCAGATTATTTGTTTACCACTTAGAACACAGCTGTCAGCGCCATCTTGTAACGGCGAATGTGGGCGCGGCTCCCAACAAACATCCTTAGTCATCAGGGACATGCAAATCAAAAAACCCACTGTACTGGGTGGTTTTGGGTGTCAACTTGACACAGCTGGAGTTATCACAGAGAAAGGAGCTTCAGTTGGGTAAATGCCTCCATGAGATCCAACTGTAAGGCATTTTGTCAATTAGTGATCAAGGGGGATAGGCCCCTTGTGGGTGGGACCATCTCTGGGCTGGTAGTCTTGGTTCTATAAGAAAGCAGGCTGAGCAAGCCAGGGGAGGCAAGCCAGTAAAGAACATCCCTCCATGGCCTCTGCACCAGCTCCTGCTTCCTGACCTGCTTGAGTTCCAGGCCTGATTTTCCCTTGGTGATGAACATCAGTATGGAAGTGTAAGCCCAATAAACCCTTTCCTCCCCAACTTGCTTCTTGGTCATGATGTTTGTGCAGGAATAGAAACCCTGACTAAGACAAACACTGAGATTCCACCTCACACCAGTCAGAATGGCTAAGATCAAAGACTCAGGTGACAGCAGATGCTGGCAAGGATGTGGAGAAAGAGGAACACTCCTCCATTGCTGGTGGAATTGCAAGCTGGTACAACCACTCTGGAAATCAGTTTGGTAGTTCCTCAGAAAATTGGAAATAGTACTACCTTAGGACCCGGCTAAACAACTCCTGGGTATGTACCCAGAAGATGTTCCAACATGTAATAAGGATACATGCTCCGCTATTTACTGTTCTATCATAAACAGATCCTGGAACATTAGTTACTTTGTATAACACACACACACACAGAGAGAGAGAGAGAGAGAGAGAGAGAGAGAGAGAGAGAGAGAGAGAGTAAATGTCTACATACTGTTACCTAGGTGAAGGTGGTAGAGATTACTTCATTCCCATTAGTGCCTCAAATGCCATGTGACAGCTATCTTTTTATTTTACAGGAAAATAGTGGAATCAAATGTAAAAATAAATCAACATTACCTTATTTCAATGTATAAAGCAGCAGCAGATTTATTTTCTACCATATCTGTGTCCCTCTTATATAGTTAATTCAGCATGGAAAACAATGTAAGCGGGGTTTAATGTTTCATTTTTCTATGGCTTCACACCAATTATGTGAGGATTTATAATACTAATCTCTATTCTTAACCATGCATTTCTGATGAACTGACAATAAGAATATTCTATTCCAAAAACGATCAAAAGAAATCCCACCACTTCTTTATAAGACCCAAACATTGGAAATTGTAAAATACAGAAGCCCATACTTGTACAATTCAGAGAAGTTGAGTGGACTCAAACTGTAAAAAGTTCCCAAATCAGGAGCAGGAGACGGGGTCAGAACCACTTGTTCTGGTAAACCAAGGAAGTTCTAGCCCACGTGAGAGCAAAGGTTATTCTAAATGGAGAGCTAGTTGCAAGAGTGCTCTGTGTCCTAGGGAGATGATTGCTTTGCTGCTTCAAATTGGGTTTAGCTAGACTTACCTAGCAGGGGTCTTTGGTAGGCTCTGCTCTTAAAGAAAATTTCAGTTAGAAAGTGGCCATTGGGAAGAGAATGGCTTTACCCTATTGAACTCCTCTGAAGCTCCATAAGAATGGAGATGCTTCTAGACATAATAAAGACAAAATTGCTGTGCTCTTGGCACACAAAATGTCAAACCATCAAAGTGGCGTTGGGCTCCAAAGAATGTGCTCTAACCTGGAGTAACTACTGTGCATATACCCTTGGGCTCCTTGAAAACGTCCATATCCATGTACAATCTGACCTAACTCAATATACAGAGCCAAGTTCAGCCTTCAGCAAAGGGAGCCTGGAGTACTGCACTGTCTGAAAATTGGAATGCTGCCAGTACATGCTGTTTAGTAATCATTTGCTGGCCATAATGCCTTCATGGGCGTTTCATGGGCGTTGCCTGGGCGACCACGGCTATTTTGCCTGATCTCAGGCCAATATTTTAGCCTCTCTCTTTGCTACACATCTTCCAAAATGCAATAAAAGATTCTCTGTGCAAGTTTCCATGTAGATATGAAGAGTGTGAAGGAGCTGTGGGGGGAGCTTGAGGACTAAAGGATGGGACTTAAAAGGCACTGTGCCGTGTATCATCTGCACCATGTATTAAATGAAGATAGACTGAAAGGTGCCTGTTTGCTTGGTTACTATTAAAACTGAAGCCTATAGCTTCTGATCTGCTTCAGAACTCCTGTCAGCCACCAATACCTTAGGTCCCATGGTAATTCCTGTTGGTTTAGGATGATCACACACACACACACACACACACACACACACACACGGTTCTCAACCTTTCTAATGTGGTGACAAACTTTTAATACAGTTCCTCATGCTGTGGTAGCCCCTCAACCATAACGTTATTTTCCTTGCTATTTCATTAACTGTAATTCTGTTACTGTCCAGGGTGGGAACAGTTATTATAGGGTGAATGGGAGTAAGTGGCACCGCTTTATCTATTCATCCTTTATTTATTCACCTAATCCAGACTAGAAAACAATGGAGTCAAGGCTACCTTTAGAACTGCAAAGATAGTATGCTATATGACTTTTCCTGAGGAGGCATGAACATATAGCTATTCACCTCAGAGAGGACATCAATGACACACCACTGAAACAATCCTACCCAAGTTAGACTTAGTGAACCCATGGTTTTACTGGAATTGTCTAGACAAGTAGGGATAAGGTGTTACTTATAGGAACAAGGATAACTGAAAGACAGCTGCATCACCAAAAGCCCTACCTCAATATTGATGACTCCCCAACACTGCATGGCTGGAGCTCCCCATCTAACTTGTAGGCAGTTCAGCTGGTTAGAGACTCTCCACTACCCACAATTGTTGCTGCTTATGCCTTGGGAAGAGGGCCTTATGAATCTTTTATGTTCCAGGGACTTTCTGAGGCTTATTGGTTGTTCACTTCCTGTCATAGTTGCATTTCTGTTTTTGTGATAAAATACCATGACAAAGTACCTTAGGGAGAGAAGGGATTTTATTCTGGCTCAAAGCTCCAAGTCACAGTCAGCCATCACAGAAGTTATAGCAGGAGGAGCGAGAGACAGCTGATCACATTACATTCATAACCAAGAAGCAGAAAACAAAGAATGCTTAGACTCAGCTCCTTCTCTCCCGTTCACTGAGTCCACTGCCCAGCCCATGAAATGATGCTGCCCAAATTCACAGTAGATTTGCACATCTCCAACACATTTTAAAAATCCCTCCTCACAGGCATGCCCACAGGCCAACCTTATCTAGGCAATCCCTTCACTGAGAGTCTCGTCTCAGATGATTTCAAATCCAGCCAAATTGACAATTGAAATTAACCAACATCTTCCTAAGTCTTAAGAAACCTCATTCCAGCAGGTTTGAACTCAGAGGAAACTGCTCTAGAATAGATATAGAAATTGAAGTCTTCACAGCTGACATGCAGTTCTCCATGAAGCAAGTGTTCAACATGTCTATAGGAAATGACTGTTAGGTTAAGGATTCTCGTGAATGGACCTTTACTCCTGCCTAGTCACAGCATTGCTTACCCTTCACTCCTACCCTAAACATGGCTAATCATTATCTTCAGTTGGAGGGCAATTTGTTTATTCAGTTTTGGGCTGAGAAGGTATTTTATTGTTACTGTATTTAGGTCATTGCAAAATGCCTTGGGAAGACTACAATGTTGAATTCAGTTTGCAAAATGCCTTGGGAAGGTTACAATGTTGAATTCAGTTTTGAAGCCAGGATTACTGTCCCATACACACACTGTTGGCACTTGAGAGGAGTCAAAGCTGAACACCAGGAGTTGTAGACCAGCATGGGCTACTGGGTTCCAGGCCAGCCTGGACTAAACAGTAAACTCCTGTATAAAACAAAAATAAAACCAAACAAATAAACAAATCCACTGTTGGAATGCCTCTTTTTACTCATTGTAAAGCAAACTATAACATCTTACTATTTTCTTTTAATGAGAATCCCTTCCGTGCATAAACTATACCTAGAGACAAAAAGCAAGCTGGACAGACCATGCCAGAGAGAACTTTTTTTTAAATTATGTATTTTCTTCATTTACATTTCAAATGCTATCCCAAAAGGCTCCCAGATCCTCCCCCACCCACTCCTGTACCCACCCACTCCCACTTCTTGGCCCTGGTGTTCCCCCATACTGAGGGATATAAAGTTTGCAAGACCAAGGGGCCTCTCTTTCCAATGATGGCCGACTAGGCCATCTTCTGATACATATGCAGCTAGAAACACGAACTCCGGGGATACTGGTTAGTTCATATTGTTGTTCCACCTATAGGGTTGCAGACCCCTTTAGCTCCTTGGGTACTTTCTCTAGCTCCTCCATTGGGGGCCCTGTGTTCCATCCAATAGCTGGCTGTGAGCATCCACTTCTGTGTTTGCCAGGCACCGGCATAGCCTCACAAGAGACAGCTATATCAGAGTCCTTTCAGCAAAATCTTGCTGGTGTATGCAATGGTGTCAGCGTTTGGAGGCTGATTATGGGATGGATCCCCGGGTATGGCAGTCTCTAGATGGTCCATCCTTTTGTCTCAGCTCCAAACTTTGTCTCTGTAACTCCTTCCACGGGTGTTTTGTTCCCAATTCTAAGAAGGGGCAAAGTGTTCACACTTTGGTCTTTGTTCTTCTTGAGTTTCATGTGTTTTGCAAATTGTATCTTGGGTATTCCAAGTTTCTGGGCTAATATGCACTTATCAGTGAAATCAGCTTTTTCTGTATAGAACAAGTCAGAGGACTGGGATGTTCAATAAACTCATCAAAGGCTTGGAACAGATACACACCAGCCCCAAACTCTTGTTCCCAGTTCTGATTTCAATGACTGTTTCTCTCCAGCAGGCATCTCCTTTCTACCCGCGCACAGGTGTCTGAGCCTCACTGGGTCAAGTTGTGCTGGCAATGCTGTTGCCAGTGACACGCATCACCCACCACAGAGTTCATTCGCTAGATAAGGCCATATCCTGGTCCACAAACTCTACCAAAAAGCTGGGAGCTGCCAAAGTCTATGAGCCCCACAGGGTTAATTTCCCAGTAGGATTCCCAGCTGAGACACTGTCAAACACATGCTTCATCCCTTCCAGTGAAACAAGCAGAAAATATCCATTTACCTTCCAAGAACTGAGAGCACATATGAGGGGCGGGAGCAATGGCTCAGCAGTTAAGAGAACACTTGCTGCTCTTCCAGAGGAATCGAGTTAGGTTGCCAGCACCCATAGCGAGCAGATCTCAAGCACCTATAACTCAGTCCCAGGGGGTCCCACGCCCTCTGCTAACCCCTCGTGTATAGAGCACACAGGGCACAAGCACACGGGGCACGCGCGCGCGCGCACACACACACACTCACACACACTCACACCAAACCATTTTTTCAAAAACGGAACACATGTAAAATCTTTCCACCACATATTCCCTCAAGGCGCATTTCTTAAATGCCACTCTCACCTGCTGCTGCTGCTTGCAACGCACTTAGAGGCAAATCTGTGCTTACTAGGCAGTAAAGGCTTTTCGTTGAATTCGCACAACTCTGAAGCCAGTGCTTGAGTTACATCCACTTTCAAGGGGGAAAGCCAGGCTCAGAGAGGTGAAGGATCTGAGCAAGTTCACGCTTCAAATGACACAAGAAAAGCAGCATGCCTGGCTATGGGGCCTCCCTTGGGGGAGTAGGAACTGACTCATTACTCTTTGGGGCAGGCCGAAATGAACTTGAGCGAGCGAGGAAGATGCCTGGGAGAAGCAGGTGGTACTTAGAGAGTGGAGGATGGAGGGGAGGCATTTCAGGCAGAGGAACCTGAGCAGAGAGAAGGAGTGGACAAAGTTCAGAGTGTGCACCGAGGGGAGCGAGTCGAGGCAGGTAAGCTGGCTGGCCGGCCTAGAAATCCAGGATCCAACCGCACCATACCATCTCTCTGCTCCCCATTCCCACCCATTGTCTGAAGCCTGCCTGTGGTCTCCCTTCAAATGCCTTTCTGTCTCTCAGTCCCCATGGCAACAGCTCACTTTCATCCAGCTGCTTCTTATTCTAATTGCTTCCTCTGTGGCCTGCCAGGAAGTACTCTGGCCTCCGTGAGGCTGCGCAAATCTAAGCCTGATCTTCTCACTGCCCCCGCTTAATTGACCAGGCGAACACGTAGCAGGGTACAGGCTCTGCGTCTCCTGCGCACTGCTGCCTCCCCTCACCCACCGCTTTGGTCATTAAGTCTATTCTTCGGGTCCCTGATGGGCCCACGAATTAATTAGCCACACATAAACGCCTTCTGAAAAACCCAGGCGGGAGAGTGAATGTGCTGTGTAAGCCAAGGCAGCCAAGGAGGGCTGGGGTCAGCTGACCTCTTGCAAGCCTGTGCCCCGCCGCGCCCCTCCCCCACCCCACCCCACCCCTCTCAGCCCGCCTTTGGTGAGACTGGAAGGGCCCACTGCTTGCCAAAAGCTAAGAGAAAAAAAATACAAATGAAGATTGGTCACTACTCCTTCCCCTCTTGTTGAGTCTGCCTCCTCTACTCCTTTCCCTAGACTCTTCTTTGCTTGCCAACCTCCCACTCTCTCTGCTTGCCAAGGGAAGCTGGTAAATGAAAACTGCCCACACATCCTCCATGGGAGCCAGATCTGCAGTGGAAGAAGCGATCGGGGCGGGGCAAGTTCTTTTCAGCAGAGTCGTGGGGGTGTAGGCTGCCAGAAAGGAAGTCAGGAGGGCTCAAGGCAAGTGCCCCTAGCAGAGAAACTGCTGTGAGACAATCACACCTAGGAAGAAGGTGATATTTTCTTGCCAATGACAGAGACCATGTTGTTGGCATCTGCTGTGGAGATGGTAGTAGTAGCAGGCTTAGCTGGAGCAGCATAGTAACAGAGGGTGCTGGTAGGATTTGTGGAGGCATCAATGCTAAAGCGCCAGGTTACTGAGGCTGTTTTATTTTCCATCAAGCTACTGTTTCCCCCAGCCTTTCAGTCTGCTGCAACCTCTAAGCACCCACTTCTGATCTAAGTGTGAATTCCATCCCCCTTTCCCAACCTAGGACTAGATACAAGCTACAAGAGTAAAAAAGCAGGCCTTATTGGAAAATCACACACATACACACGTTCTCCATTGCCTCAAGTAGCTTGGAGATGTCAAACAACCTGGAGTGCTGAGTATTTAATTTTCCCTAGCACCTTCAGGTGTTGTTTTAGCATGTGGGCACTGAGTTCTTCACACGGACTGAGCATCTCCTTTATGGGTTCTACCATCTTGAGAAAAATCCCATAACCTTGCAAAGACCAAGCACTTGGGGATCCCTAACTTACTGCCTGGATCCTGGCAGGTTCCCAGCATGCAGCAGGATTCTAGTACTTCACTGGATGTGAGAACGTAGGGAAACCTGAGCATCCCATCACAGATCCAGAACTCCTTGTAAGGCCCCAGCATCTGGCAGGCCTTAACAACCGATAGGGCTCAGGAAGGGTCTCAACACTTGGTGAGGCTCCTTTTATACTCCCAGAATCCTTGGTAATCTATAGAGCCAGAGCATACTAGAGATTTCAAGTCCACCTAAATCCTCAGAGACTCCATGTATTTGGCAAGGCTGGAGCAAATGGGAGGCTCCAAGCATTTCCAGTGATGAACATACACCCACAGATGACAGACGCTATTTCAAGTGATCCAGGCATAGCCAAGCATCTAAGTATACAAGTGATCTTAGCTTATACTTAGATGCTTGGATATATCTGGATATCAGCACTTCTGAGAACACACGTTGAACACTTAGTTCACATCAAAGGACCCCACACCTTCAAAGCACCTGTGGGACCTCCAGTACCTGAGCAGCTCTGAGGCCGTAAGAACCTTAAACCTTATGTGGGCCCAGCACCATTAATGCCCACATAATTTCAACAGACCCCACAACCTCTGAGACTTCAAGTGTGTTGAATGCTACCTATTCCTCTCAGGAGCCAAGTAGCACTGAACATCTTAAGCTCTCAGAAATAGGGAATTCTTGGAAAACATTAAGCATCTAAGAGATACCAGATGCTTCAAAGTCATGTACCATCTTAAAAGCCTGAACTGTGTGAGGGGGCTGACACTTCAGAAAGCCCCCTGCACCATCAGAGTACAGAAGACAAAAGGATATTGAGAGCCTAGAGTACCTTGAAGGATTCAAACACTTTCACCTCAAATTCCCCAGGACTTGGAATTCCCTGATCATGATTAAATCTGTTAGCCCTGTGGAAGCTTCTGGAAGCTCAGAATGACCCAAAACTGCAGAACTGCAGTGCTCCCTAGCTCTCCCTAGCCTTACATATCTCTCAGAAACAAAGAATTTTCAAGGCTTGGGAGTGACTAGGTGGAGGACCTGAAAAAAATTCCCTAAGATTCCCAAGCATCATCAAATATAAGGAAATTAGTTCTAAGCCACGAAGTTAGGCATCATTTTGAGGATGGGCACTTGTGCTAGAGAAGCGCTCATCTGAGGTTCTACAGAAAGTAGGGGTATGACTTAGAAAGAAGTATATACTCTATAAGCAAGCGAATGATGCAGCATACTAAATATGTCCTTTTCTGGAATCAATGGCCAATCAGTAAAATAACAAAAAACCGAGTGAGCAAAGCCTGTAAACAGAAACCCCAGGGCGGGCCACCACAATACACCAGGGCTGTGAAGCAAGTTAAAGCCGAAGCACTGACTCGCATCCACAGACATGCCAAAGTTCAACTTTTTAAGGTGTCTCTACATCACCCACTTCCAATTTCGTTGGTGCTTCTGGTAATGCTGTGAACAACAGAGCCTGCAGCTTTGAGTATTACTTGGTGAGGACAGTCAAACAGAAAGTCAGAAGAACCCTAAGGGGACAGGTGTTACTGATATGGAAAGAGAAACAGGAAAAGAAAACAAAGCATTTGGTATCGGTGTTTAATATTGTGTAGGTAACTTTGTTATTTAAGTCTTATTAAACACCGTTTTCATTTTTACCCTTTTACATGTTTGAGGGTCACAATTTAGATTCATCTGTTCAACTTTAGTAAAGGATCAAAGTCATAAGTTTAGAATATCAGTTTTCTTATTGATATAGGTATTTCACAAGTGTTTCAACTGTTTTGTTCAACATACTAGACAGTATTATATATATCATTCATGTGTGACTTCAAGCAACTGTCTTCTATATATTTGAATGGACAAACAAGTAAAATAACTGGGTCAGACACAAGGAACAACATGAAAAAAACCTAAACTCATTTCTATATGATCCTCATATAGTTCTTGTGTTTGCTGTATATAAACTTTCTGCTTTACTGGGATCTATATACACTCACCACCACACAAATGTACATATGTAAAAATGCAAATCTAGGCTCCACGTATGAGATAGAGGATGCAGTGTTTGTCTTTGTGATGTTCTTTCAGTTTCATCCATATTCTTTGGCAAATTTCATTTCACTTATCCTCTCTGCTGAATAACCTTTCATTTTATCATATTTTCACTATCCGTTCATCAGGTGATGGGCATATAGACTGTTTTCACTCCCTAGCTATGAACATGGATGAACATATGTTTAGTAGCAAGATCTAGAGCCCTTTTGGGCCTATACCCAAGAGTCAAATAGTTCAATCATATGGCAGATATAGCTCTAGTTTTCCTAAGTACCACCATACCAATTATCAGTGTGCACGCCAATTTGCACTCCCATCAACAATGCATGAGGGTTCTCTGTTCCTATGTTTTCACCAGCATTTATTGTCTTTTGTTTTCTTAATCTTAGTCATCTGACTTGGGTAAGATGAACTCTCAAAATAGCTTTAATTTTCATTTCCCTGATGGCTGGCTAAGGCTGGTGATATATTTTTAAATGTTTCTTCAATACATATATTTTAAATGTTTGTATGTATTCTCCTGAGAGCTCTCTGCTCAGTTCAATAGAACAATTTTAATAGGCTCTTTTTGTGTTTGGTTTATTTTTCAGTTCCTTGTATATTCTAGACACTAATCCTCTGTTAGATGTTAAGGTGGTAACAATTTTCCCATTTTGTAGGCTGCCTCTTCAGTCAATTAACAGTTTTCTTTGCAGTACCAAAACTTTTTAAATTCTGCTTGTTGATTGTTGTCTAAGTGACAAAGTCCTATTCAGAAAGTTTTTTTCCCTAAGTTGGATATTTTATTTATTTATTTACATTTCAAATGTTAGCCCCTTTCCTGGTTTCCCCTCTGCAAACCCCCTATCCTATCCCCCCTTACCCTGCTTCTATGGGGGTGCTCCCCCACCTATCTACCCACTCCTGCCTCACTGCTGTAGTATTCCTCTACACTGGGGCATCAAGCCTTCACAGGATCAAGGGCCTCCCCTCCCACTGATGACAGATAAGGCCCCTTCAGCTCCTTCAGTCCTTCCCCTAATTCCTCCATTTGGATCCTGTGCTCAATCCAATGGTTGTCTTTGAGCATCCGGATCTGTATTGGTCAGGATCTGGCAGAGCCTCTCAGAGGACAGCCATACTAGGCTCCTGTCAGCAAACTCTTCTTGGCATCAGCAATAGTGTCTGGGTTTGGTGTCTGCATGTGGGGTGGATCCCCAGGTGGGGCAGTCTCTGGATGGCCTTTCCTTCAGTCTCTGCTCTACTCTTTGTCCCTGTATTTCCTTTAGACAGGAACAATTCTGGGTTAAAATTTTAGAGGCGTGTGGGTGGCCCCATCCCTCAAACGGGGGGGGGGGGGAGCCTAACCTCTGGATATGGTCTCAACAGGTTCTCCCTCCCATTTGTGGGGTATTTCAGCCAATGTCATCCTCGTGGTGTCCTGGGAGGCTCTTGCTTTCCTGGTATCTGGGACTTTCTTGTTGCTACCCCCAGTTCCCCATTTCCCATTGCTACACACCTCTGTTCAATTTCCTGACCCTCTGTAGAAAGTTCTTACTCCAGCCTATATCCTGACATTTTATGTATCCCTACTTCCTAATCTTTCTTCTAGAAGTTTCAAGTCTAACATTAAGATCTTAGATCAGTTTGAAATTGATTTTTGTCCAGATTGAGAGGAAAGATCTAATTTACTTCTTCTATATGTAGGTATCTATTTTTACCAGAACCATTTTTCAAAGGCACTGTCTTTTCTGCCATGTGTATTTTTTTTGTACCCTTGTCAAAAATCAGGTGCCTATAGGTGTTCTTACTTAAGATATCGGTCCTTGATTCAATGCCATTGGTCAGTGCATCTATTTTCTGTCATGCTGTGGCACTGGGGTAAGGCTTGAGAACAGGAATAGGGTTTCTTTTTTGGCTATCCAGGGTATTTTGTGCATCCATACAAATTTTAATATTCTTTTTCAATTTCTATAAATAATTGTGTTGGAACTTTGAAAGGGGGTGCATTAAATCAGTATATTGCTTTTAGGAGGATAGTCATTTTCCACACTATTAATATCACCAATTGGGGGTACTAGAAGGGGGAAACATTCAGAATGTAAATAAATAAAACAATTTTTTAAAAATCCCACCAATCCACATGCATGGGATGGGCCTCTGTCTTCTGGTATCCTTTCAAATTTATTTATCATTTTAAAGTTTTCATTGTATGAGGCTTTGACTTTATTGGTTAGGTTTATTCCAAGGTAATTTTTTGGCTACGTGAGTAAAATTGTTTTTCTGGTTTTCTCTTTTTTACTTTATTAAATTTATTTATTTATTTACAACCCAATATAAATCCTTCCTCTCTTCCCTGTACCCCCTCACCTCCCATTCCCCTAAGAGGGGGAAGGCCCCCTCTGGCTGTCAACCCCATCATACCCTCCATCCCCCAAACACCTCCTTCTAATAGAGATTCACTTTTTCTTATTTGGCTTCTTTGGGTCTATTGATTATAGCATGGTTATCCTGTACTTTGTGAATAATATTGACTTATAAGTGAGTATATAGCATGCATGGCCTTTTGGGTCTGGGTTACCTCACTCAGGATGATATTTTCTAGTTTGATGGAACTAGAAATTTCGCGTGCAAAATTCATGGTGGTTTCCTTGTTTTTAGTGGCTGAGTGGTATTCCATGGTATAGATACACCACATTTTCTATATCCATTCTTCAGTTGAGAGGCATCTAGGTTGTTTCCAGTTTCTGCGTATTAGGAATAAAGCTGCTATGAACATAGTTGAGCAAGTGTCTTTGTGAGATGTTGGAGCATCTTTTGGGTATATGCTCAGGGGTGATAGAGCTGGGCCTTGAGGTAGAACTATTCCCAGTTTTCTGAGAAACTGCCAAATTGACTTCCAGAGTAGTTGGACCAGTTTGCAATCTCACCAGCAACAGAGGACTGTTCCCCTTCCTCCACATATTCAACAGCATATCTCTTGAAGGTTTTTTTTTCAATCTTAGCCTTTCTGACTTGTGTGAGGTAGAATCTCAAGGTTGTTTTGATTTGCATTTCCCTGATGACTAAGGACATTGAACACTTTTTAAGTGCTTCTTAGCCATTCAAGATTCCTCTGTTGAGAATTCTCTGTTTAGTTCTGTACCCCATTTTTAAATTGGGTTATTCGGATTGTCTTTGTCTTATTTCTTGAATTCTTTATATATTTTAGATATTAGCCCTCTGTCAGATCTCTGACTTCAAGCTGTACTACAGAGCAATAGTAGTTAATAAACTGCAAGGTATTGGTATAGAAGCAGACAGTTGGATCAATGGAATCAAATTGAAGACTCAGAAATAAACCCACACACCTATAAGACACTTGATTTTTGACAAAGAAGCCAAAACCATACAATGGGGAAGGGAGAACATCTTCAACAAATAGTTCTGGTGTAACTGGATGTTTGCATGTAGAAGAATCCAAATAGATTCATGTTTATCCCCCTGCACAAAATTCAAGTCCAAGTGGATCAAAGACCTCAAAATAAAACCAAACACACTTAATCTAATAGAACAGAAATTGGGAAACAGCCTTGAATGAGTTGGTACAGGAGACAATTTCCTAAACAGAACATTAATGGCTCACCACTAAAATCAAGACTTAATAAATGGGACCTCATGAAACTGAAAATCTTCTTCAAGTCAAAGGACACCATCATCGGGACAAAATGTCAGCCTACACAGTGGGAAAAGAGTTTCTCTGGTTTCTTTCTCCATCTGTTTGTCTTTGGTATATAAGAAGGTTACTGATTTGGGCATGTACATTTTGTAACCTGTCACTTTGCTGAAAGTGTTTTTCAACTCTAGGAGTTGCCTAGTGGACTCTGTAGTGTACAGAATTGTGTCCTTTGCAAACAGGGATACTTTGACTTCTCTCTTTCCTATTTGTATCCATTTCATTTCCTTTAAAAAAAATCTTATTGCTCTAACTTGGACTTCAAACATTGTATTAGAGAAAGTAGACATCGTTGTCTAGTTAGTTATTGCTTAGTTGAAATCCTTTGAGATTTTCTCTATGTAACATGGTGGCTAATGATTTGTCACAGATCTACTTCATTATCTTGAGATATGTTCTATCTACCCCTAGACCCTCCAAAGTTTTTTTTTCCATAAAGGGATGTTAGATTTTGCAAAAAGCCGATTTTTGCATCAACTGAAATGATATCAAATGATTTCTACACTTGAGTGCATTTATATGGTGAATTACACTTATTGATTTACATATATTGAACCATCTCTGTATCCCTGGATTGAAGCCAGTTTAATGATGGGCAATGATCTTGTAGATGTGTTCTTGAATATGATTTGCTAGTATTTTATTGAGAATTTTTGAGCCTATGTTCCCAAGAAGATTGGCCTATAATTCTCTCTTTTTGTTGTTGTTGTTTGATTTTCATTTAGGTCTCAGGGTATTCCTAGTTTCATGAATAATTTGAAAGTGTTCCTTTCTTTTCCACTTTACAGTAGAGTTTGAGTAACATTGGTGTTAATTCTTCTTTGAAGGACTATGTAGAAGTATTCATGGAATCTATTTGGCCCTGGACTTTTTTGTTAGAAGATCTTAAATTACTGCTTCTATCCCATTGGAGATTATAATTCTATTTAAATCATTTACTTCATCTTGATTTAATGTTGTTAGGTCATATGTATATAGAAATTTCTCTAATATATGTCTAGAATTCATCCATTTCTTTTAGACTTTTCGGCTTGATATAATATATAATTTTAAAGTAGGTCATTATTTTCTGAATATCCTCAGTGTTGATTGTAATCTCTACCTTTTAATCTCTATTTTTTTTAATTTGAGCCTAATTTTGCTACTCATTTTTCAATTTTGTTTATCTTCTCAAAAAAAACCAATCCTTTGTTTTATTGATTCTTTTTATTGTTTTGTTCATTTCTATTTCATTAATTTCTACCCTGATCTTCATTATTTTTCTCTACTGCTTTGGGGATTAGTTTGTTCTTGTTTGTATAGTGTCTTAAGGCTCACGAGCAGGTTGTTTACTTGAGATCGTTCTGATTTTTTAAATTGAAAACATATTTTTCATGAAATATATTCTGATTTTGACTTCCCTATCCCCAACTCCTCCCAGATCCTCCCCAACCCCATGCTACTCCACCTAATTCCACACCCTCTCTCTCTCTCTCTCTGTTTCTCTCTCATTAGAATACTAGCAAGCATTTAAAAAATAAAATAATATCCACTTATCAGTGAGTACATATCATGTGAGTTCTTTTGTGACTGGGTTACCTCACTCAGGATGATGCCCTCGAGGTCCATCCATTTGCCTATGGCCTAGTTGGCCATCATTGGGAAGAGAGGCCCCTTGGACTTGCAAACTTTATATGCCTCAGTACAGGGGAACGCCAGGGCCAAGAAGTGGGAGTAGGTGGGTAAGGGAGTTGGGGGAGGGTCTAGGGGCCTTTTGGGATAGCATTTGAAATGTAAATGAAGAAAATACCTAATTAAAAAAATAAATAAAATAAGATAAAATAAAAACAAATAAACAAGAATAGGATGAAGCAGGGAGGCAGAAACAAAGGAAAAACACAGGAATGTATATAGATGCAGGGATACATATTTTCACACACAGAGAGATCCTGTAAAAACACAACACCAGAAATCATAACATATATGCAAAAGACCTGATCTGTAAGGAAAAAGAAAAATAACCCCCAGACAAAGCATTATGAGAAAAAGAACTTAGTGTTGGCCATCTTCTACTGGGCCTGGAGCCTGCCCTTAATGGTGGATTTGTATGCCTGTGAGAAGTGTTTGTCAGTCAGAGATAGCTTTTGGGTTAGGGATAGGAGCTCGTGTCCACTTCCCTTCTCAGCACTGAACCCCATGTGGGTGTGCAGGCCTTGTGTATACTGCCACAGTCTCTGTGTGTCTTGTGTGTCTGAGGCTAATGCCATTCTCTGTGATCTGACCCTTCTGTTTTGCAGCTTTCAATATGCTTTCTTTGTCCTGTACATTTAGCGTTTTAACTCTAAGGTGTTAAGAAGAGTTTGTTTTCTTGTCTAGATTCTTTTGGCATTCTTTGTGGCTCTCATATCTGGATGGGTTTCTCTGTATATCTGGGAAATTTTCTTCCTTGATATTATCTAAACTATTTTCTATGCCATTTGCATGAAATTGTCCTCCTCTCACATCTAGAATACATACACTTCACCTTTCATGGAATCCCAGGTTTCTTATACGTTCCATCTATACATTTAAAAAAATTATTATTGGCCGGGCGTGGTGGCACACACCTTTAATCCCAGCACTCGGGAGGCAGAGACAGGTGGATTTCTGAGTTCGAGGCCACCCTGGTCTACAAAGTGAGTTCCAGGACAGCCAGGGCTACACAGAGAAACCCTGTCTTGAAAAACCAAAAAAAAAAATGATTATTGACCTTTGACTGAATGACCTGATGCTCCTGCTCTTTATACCACGATAGTCTGTCTTCCACATGGTCCATTCTATTGATGAGGCTTTTCCCTAAATGTTGTTATTTGACCTATTGTGTTTTCGTCTCCACCATCACTTCCATTGGGGTTTTCTTCAGAATATATTACTCTTTATTAGATTCTATCATCACATCACTTGGGCATTTGCTGGTATTCTCTTGAGAAATAGTATAGTTTTCTTTGAATAGCTCTCAATTATATTCATAATTGTTCCTTTGAATTCTGCACTTGGAAATTTCATCTAAGACATTATGATCAGAGTTCACGAGTATGCAGTTGGTTATTTTTGGAGGGGACAAGTTGTCTTATTGTTGCATGTTAGTTATGCTTTTGTATTGGAATCTGTCCATCTGGGATATATTGGTTACTTTCCTGTTGCTTTTTCTGTGTATTAGTTACTTTTTTCTGTAATAAAACAGGATGACAAAAACAACTTATGAAAGGAAGAGTTGATTTGAGCTTACAGTTCCAGAGGGTAAGAGTCCATCATGGCGCATAGGCATGGCAGCAGGCAGCCAGGAAGCAGGCATGGCTGGAGGAGCAGAAAGTTGAGGGATCATCTCAGAAAAAGAATCATTGAAGAAGACCAAGGTCTTAAGCTCTCAAAGCCCCCCACCCCCCCACCCCTCCCACCCACAAAGTGACATACTTCCTCTACCAAGGCCACACCTCCTAAATCCCTTCAACCAGTAGCACCCAAAAGGCCAAGTTTTCAAATGCTGGAGACTGCAGGGGGCAGCTCATCCAAACCACCCCCATGGGGTTGCATTGATCTTTATGATTTGCAGGTTTTGTTCTTTAAACTGAGGTTGCCTCTCTTTCAGTGGATGTGCTTTCAGTGTTCAGGAAAGGCCAAGTTGTAATACAGTTGTGGTGATGATTCTGTTAGTCTCGGGATCTAGACACCAGGCTCTATCTCCAATCTGTTTCTAGGCATTGAGTACAATCAGCGGCGATTTTCAATATTCATCACCTAACTCACTCTAAGAATGGAATTGCAAGTTACTACAAAACATACACTTGTTAGTTACCAGTTAGTTGAGTCAGCAAAGGGACCCCGATGGATGCAAAGGAAAATAAAATAAAATGAGATAAGGCAACATGGTAAGACTGTCATGTGAGAGGGATTAGGTTGTTAGATATGAAGTAGGGGGACTTACACAGGGATGAGGATGATTGAGGTAGAGGAACAAATGGTATGAATATATAGGAGTTTTGGTTATGGTAGACTAAATAGAAGGCAAAAAGATATGTACCACTAAATCATAAACCAATTAAGGCCATGGACTTTGGGCGATGTAACAATAAAAGGAATGACTAGAGGAAGAGAGAAATGAGGAAAAAATAAAAATGAAAAAGAAAGACAATCAAAAATGAGAGATCATAAAACAGTAAAGGGGATGGACAGTAGGGGACAGTGTTGGCCTGCTCCAATGCCCTCCTATACCATATGAATAATTACATATAGGGGAAGGAGGAAAGCAGGCTGGAGATATAAGATAATGGACACACACGCTGAAAAGTAATAGTTATGCTGAGGAGGAACCAGATGGAAATAAAAGAAAATGAGATCACTTGCCCTGAATGTTCACTCCCTCTCCTTGGCTGACAAGTTTCTTGGCTTTCCAGGCCTGGGTCCCGGCTGGGTTCTATGTTGCTTATTAAATAATCCTGTTCTTGCCTTGTGGGCTAGCAGCTTCCCTTGGATGTGGAGTACTCTTGACTATGTTTTCTGAGCTGCAGGTAGCTGAATCAAACTCCATGTGGCTGTTATTGCTACCTTTCTAGAGGGTCAGGAGAAGCTGGTGGCTGTGCTATGTCCAAACCTGACAAAGTCTGTTCAACTCCTGAAGATTTACTTTTCTCTGTTGGGCCAGTGAGAGTAGGCCTGAGGACAGTTTCAGAATATGCATTCTCTGGAAGCCCTACCAGCACCAGTGTGTAGATGTCCTGATAAGACTCTTACTTCTGGTTTCCAGGGGGAAAGAACATGTATGGCAGCTTCAGGGGGGTTTGCAGCAAATCCAGGCTTCTGGTAAAAAGAAAAGTGTGTGGGGCTGACTGTAGAAGAGAGTTGTTGTGGGTAATGTTCAGGTTGATAACTGTGTATGGAGAAGTTGCAGATGGAGTTTTCTTTTAAAATTCCTTTTCTAATTAATCCCAAATTGTAATCACATAGTCCTTGTGAATTGACTTCTACTCTGCCATCGTAGCAAGAAAAATGTAAGAAAAAATAGTTACAGTGGGATAGCAGAAAGGAAAAACAGGAAGACTGAGAAAATACTTGATGATGTATAAATCTGACTACTCAAATTAGTATGATGTTGGAAAAGTAAACTTGGGGTCACTGAGGAGAACAAGGATACTCAGGACATAGAAAATCCTCAATAACCTATTCAGGTATGTTAAGGGAGAAGAAAAGAACAAGAAAAAAGTCAGGAGAAGAGGGGAAGAGAGCCAGGACATCATAGGAATGCTGTTGCACTTTACAAAAAGACAGTGACACTGAGGTCACCAACACTCATGGTGACTTGAGGACAATGGGAAAATGGCTCTGAAACACCTGGATTTCTGATGTTGAAGGATACTAAGAGAAGACCGGACATGTAACTTCATAGCATTGGAGTTTCTTGCTCGGCACATGATCCAAAATACTCAGTGTGTGTGTGTGTGTGTGTATGTGTATGTGTGTGTGTGTGTATCTGTTTCTCTGCCTGCCTGCCTGCCTGCCTGCCTGCCTGACTTCCTGCATGCCTGTCTGTTTCTCTCTGTGTGTTTTCAGGGGCAAGGTAATATTATTCCATATTTCCCTTGAGGTAGTGAAGTAACTACAACTGTAGAGATCTGGGAACCTCCTCCCCATTCTCCTTAGGGACTTGCCTGAGAACATGTACAAGAACAACTCACCAGCTCCAGAGCTGACCACAATTAACACGAGGAAAGTAATAAAAAGAACAGACTGGGGTCTCCTAGGGAGCATGAAGGACAGGCACCTAGCCCAGGCACACCATACAGAGTACAGTGGTCAAGACACTTTCATCCCTCCTTCACTAGAGTCTCACCTGACTTCTGTCTGAGACAAGGCCCAGTCTCTGGCTGCAGCACGGGATGGCAAATGATTTATACAAAGCCCAAGGACACACAGGCAGCAGTCTGCAGGCTAAGGATGCTTCCATCAGAAGCAGAGTGGACGAGGTTTCAGAAGCTCCAAACACAGATGATGAGTGGCTTCTATGTCACAGGAAGGGCCAGAGAAGCCTGGCACAGGTAATCAAAGAGGCTTGTCACCACCCCTGAAGGCACATGTTTGTCAGTCCCTCTCAAGGGGTAGGCAGCAAAGGAATCCAGGGGAGAGGTCAGCACACAGCATTCTGGGCCAGAGCCACACAAGTGGCAGACCTGAGACAAGACCCTGCTTCTTTCTCCACATCCCCAGACTGCCTTATACTAGGCTGCCCTGCCATCTGTTATGGCTTACCAATGCCCACTCCCAGGGCCTCTGCCTTCAAAGGAAATGTGACTTTCAGCCCCAGCCATCAATTCCATGCAGAGGGAGAGAGACCCACTCAATCTGCTCAATTCATAGGAGGTTCCTCTTAGCAGTTCCTCAACTCCAGGAAAGTCAGCTAGGGAGTAGGAGAGCCTGTAGCAGAAAGGTTGCTCCAGTATTTCATGAGTGCCAGGGGAGGGCCACATTTGGTTTTGCCAAGCCAGGATGATCAATGGGCCAGTTTTACAAAAGTGCCAGCTAGCTCAGGGCCAGATGTGATTTATGTCCATCTAAAGCCTGCCTGAGTATGTTGATGGTGTCTTGGGAGTAAAGGTCCAAATGCCTAATATGCTTATCAGTGAGTACAGGCCCATAGCCTGATGAAGACCCAGAGTGGGACTACCCTTTCCTTATGAGGGGGAGGGGAGAACAGGAGTAAGCCTGCAGCTTTACTCTGTACCAGAGATAGAAGCTGGAATTCCCAAAGCTCCAGCAGAAAGCTCTGTCCTGCTTACATGTGGAAGCAGAGGGTAGGGTGGCCTGCTTTGCCCCGGGGCAGAAACTCCAAGGGGCTCTGCTCATCTGCCTCCAGGATCAGTTCTCCCGCCATACTACTGAAGTAGTGCAAAGGGCCCCTTCCTTTGCTGGAGTAAGAACTGAGGGAGGCAAGATGCCCAGTGGCTGTGAGAAGATTGAAAAGGAGAGCCAGGCAAAGGGACTCCTGGCACAGGATGAGCAAAAGAGCATGTGCGTGGTAAAATCCACAAAAAATTTCAGCCTTGAGTCCTATGGTGATGAGACAGCAAGCTCTGACTTCTTACTTCAGTAAACCTGAAGACTAAATTGGTCCCTTCAGTGCAGGGTTTCCAGGAAATCAAAGGGAAAGCTGCACTTTCAATTTGCAAGGAGGGAAGAGAAGGAGTAGACACCTGGGGCCTGGAACACTCCAGTAAATTAGGAAACAGGAGCAGGGCAATTGGAGAGATGGAGAGAGGGGGATAGAGAGAAGAAGGATAATAATGATAATGATAATAATAATAATAATAATATTAATGCTAATGATAATAACTATAACAATAATAGTACAAACAGAGGAAGAGAAAGGAAGAGATGATCAAGAGGGGATTTCCAAGAGTATCAAGTGGGCCTTTACCAAGTATCCAAATTATGCCAAGTGGTTCTCTGGCTGGCTGTTTCTCTGCAGGATTTCTATGTGTCTTCTAGGTTTTCGAAGAGGAAGGTCTTGAGGCCAAGCTGGCAACAGCAAAAAATGAGTTCACTCACATAATTCCCTGGTCCCATGACTGGTCCAAAACAGCCATACATGGGAAAAGAGACCCAGGCAAGACTAAAGTGGGCATCCCAATCCTGCCAGGAGAGGCTTAGTCAGTAGGACACCAGTGCTCCATTAAGACTTAAGCGCCTCCTGCTCTGTGTCAAATGCCTTCAAGCCTAGGGCGACAGCATAACCAGCCTGGAGCAGAAGCACGGGGGGGCGGGGGGGTCAGACAATGAGGACAATGCCCCCTCCCTGCCCATATCTCTTTCTGTGCAGAATGGAAGTGGCAGGGGTTTCCCTGTCCACGCACCCAATGATATTAGGCAGGCTCCAGTGTCCTTCTCTACTGCCAAGCCTCCAAAATGATCCAGTTTATATCATTTAACCTGTCAGGGTGTCTTAGTTCAGACAGGGCTCTACCTGTTACAATACAGGTGAACAAAACACAAGTTCCCTCGTCACCCGGAAAGGTGCACAGGAGGGACAAGAAACAGGAAGGAAAATGTTCATCTTTCCAGCAAAGAGGAAGAGGAAGGTGATGGTCACCTTGACTACAGGCAGCAGCCAAGATGGGGAGGGACCCCAGAGATGGGTGAGACAGGCCAGAGTCTTGACATGCTGGCCCAGCACTTAAGGGCTCAGCTCAAAAGTTTAGGAGGGGCAAGGGAGACTTCCCTGGAGGGCTGGGATGTAGGAAGACAGGAAGAGGAGACAGGGGTTCCCCTTGCTGATATGTAAAGTGAACCTTGTTCAGGAATACAGGACAGTGCTTTAAGGCCAGGGAGTGTCTAGCATCTGTACTGAAGGGCAGAAAAGCCAGTATGTGTGAGCTTAGTATAAAAGAACCAGAGGAAAACAGGAAAAGCATCTACAAAGCCCAGCTTGCATTTGAACAAGCAGGGCATTTGGGGGAACCTGCCTCATATTTGCACATAAAATGTGTTGGGGACAGTGCATGTCACTGTGTGGGTTGAACAGAGGAGAACTGTGACCTGACATGCCTGTAGGAGGACCACTCATGACACAACTTGTTCAGCATATAGCGAATGCGGGCCAGGGGGTGGGAGCACAGAGAGCAGGCAGCAAGCCAAGACAGCAAATGACACTGACACCTTCCTGGAAACACTCCATAGGGTATGGTGAGACCAGCACAGGCTCTGTCTGCATTCCAGGGAATACCTGCACAGAGTTCCTGAGGGACAGGATATAGCATGGCAAGGAGGAGCAAGCCTGAGCTAAGGCTGTTCCACTCCTACCTCGCACGCACCCTACACCCCTCACTCCCTACACCCCTCCCCACTCCCCCCAGCACTTGCTAGCATATGGGCAGTATGTGCAGACATAGGGAGTGCTGCAATAGAGAATGGGTGTTAGAGCTGGAGAGGTGATCAGGAACTGAAGTCAACACTTGCTGGATCTTGAAGTTCTGTGGGTACCCACATAATCTGAATAAGGTCTTGCACAAGTAAATCTGGAATTTGGGTAAATGTTGTTGCCCTTAAGGTTACCAATGCTATGATGCAATATCATGGATGACTCAGGGAAGAAGGGGGTTATTTGACTTACATTTCCACATAGAAGTCCATTACTGAAGTGTGTCAGGACAGAAATTCAATAGGACTGGAACCTTGAGTCAAGATCAAGATAGAGGCTGGGGGTGGGGGTGGGGCAGTTTCCTGGTCACTGGCTTGCTCTGCTAGGTCTCCTCAGCCCTGTTCTCATAGAACCCAAGACCACCAATCCAGGCTTGGAAACCACTCCCAATTGACTGGGCCCTTCCAAAACACATGATAATTAAGAAAATGCCCTAAAGGCTTGCCTGTAGCCTGCCCTTATTTTTCTCAATGAACTTGCCTCTCCTCACATGGCAGTAATTGGCTTCAAGTTGACTTGAAAGCAGCCAGCACCAGCGGTCTGAGCTGTAGATATACGGGTACCCTCTGGAGCCACAAATTGCTTGAGGTGTCCTGAGGGATGCTGGTGACTGTACATGGAGAGAGGTGGCAGATGAGAAACAGAGCCCTGAGCAGGACAGCATGAAGGAGAAGAAAGGTCACTGGGAGCTACAGAGGTTCACAGAAGGGACTAAGGCAAAAGCCAAGGACGTCCTGAGAAGCATGAAAAGTAACTCTGCAACTCTACCCAGAAGGCCCTGCTGTCCACTGAACTCAGAATGACATGGCCCCTTGAGACCAGACTAAAGACCCACAGAAATAAGGGGAGCATTGCATCTAGCAATAAATACATCTCTGGCCATCTCTCTTTTTTTTATTAGATATTTTCTTCATTTAATTTTCCAATGCTATCCCTAAAGCTCCCTATACCCTCCCCCTGCCCTGCTTCCCAACTCACCCACTCCCGCTTTCGGGCCCTGGCATTCCCCTGTACTGGGGCATATAATCTTCACAAGACCAAGGGCCTCTCCTCCCATTTATGACCAACGAGGCCATCCTCTGCTACATATGCAACTAGACACACAAACTCCAGGGGTACTGGTTAGTTCATATTTTTGTTCCTCCTATAGGGTGCAGACCCCCTTTTAGCTCCTTGGGTACTTTCTCCAGCTCCTCCATTGGGGGCTCTGTGATCCATCCTATAGATGACTATGAGCATCCACTTCAGTATTTGCCGGGCACAAAGAAAGAGCAATGTCAGGGTCCTGTCAGCAAAATCTTGCTGGCATATGCAATAGTGTCTGGGTTTGGTGGTTGTATATGGGATGGATCCTTGGGTGGGGCAGTCTCTGGATGGTCTTTCCTTCTGTCTCAGCTCTGAACTTTGTCTCTGTAACACCTTCCATGGGTAGTTTGTTCCCCATTCTAAAAAGAAGCAAAATATTTACACTTTGGTCTTCCTTCTTCTTGAGTTTCAGGTGTTTTGCAAATTGTATCTTGGATATTCGAAATTTCTGAGTTAATATCTGCTTACAAGTGAGTACATATCATGTCTGTTCTTTTGTGATTGGATTACATCACTCAGGATGAAATCCTCCAGATGCATCCATTTGCCTAAGAATTTCATGAATTCATTTTTTAATAGCTGAGTAGTACTCCATTGTGTAAATGTACCACCATTTCTGAATCCATTCCTCTGTTGAGGGCCATCTGGGTTCTTCCAGCTTCTGGCTATTATAAATAAGGCTGCTATGAACATAAGTGGAGCATGTCTGGCCATATTTCTTAGAGCACTTTCAATGCAGGATTGGGAAACAAGTCTGACTCAATGACATTTAAGATCTAAAGGCAGTGTTGGAGTCAAGGAGGAAAGAAGCATCGTGCTGTGGTATTGCTGTAGTGTGGAGAATATAAAATAGGTATGGAGTAAGCCAGGGGGAGAAGAGGAAACAGGCATAGAGTAGGAGACTGGGGGCAGAAGAAGGTGGATATCAGGATCAGGAAGCTCATGCTGAAAGCAACATGGAGGGAGAGAAGTGGCAAGCACAAGTCTGGCAGAGAGAATGTGGTAGCAGTACATTTTTGTGGGCAAAGGTCTAGGCTAGAGGATAAACAGAGGGTTCCCTAGTAGCAGGACCTTGGCAGAGTAGAGGTCTGTCTGGCATTCTGACTCAATTTACTTAGATGCCTGTGTGCAGTCTCCTGCCTGTGTGTTGTGCGTGGATATGCTGAGCATCAGTGTACAACCAAGCATACCTTAGATACACAACTAAGACAACTGTTAAAGGATCCTATTATGTGGGTGATATCAAACTTGTCCTTTAGCAGTGCAATAGTGATCATGGTGGAATTGTTCCCTGGTTGTCTCAGAGAAGGGCTCTCCCACCCATCTGATGTCAGCTCTGAGCAAGAGTTTCCTGGGAAGTCTGGAGCTGCCCTCTGTGATGCTTGGCCCTAGAGAGCAGCTATCATACCTGGTGATGGATGCTTTGAAACTCACCTTTGGTAGCAGCAGATAGAAAGTGCTTGTGGTTAGAAAGATGAAACCTTGGATCCATGCAAATGTTTCTACACTCTGGATAGATGAGGACCAGCAGATATACACTGTACATGTTATCTGTGGTTTACACATCATGAGAAATGACTCTTTTTTGGGAACGTGTTAGGAATAATACACCAGTGGACAATCAACACTTCTTATGGAGGCTCTCTAATCTGTGCTAAAGGGAGAATATCACATTTTCCTCATATGAATCCCTGGCAGACTAGCATTTCCACATGATCCAGCAGAGGAAGCAGGGATTACTGGAACAAATGGAACTGGTCAACATACAGAGTCCAGCACCCCCTCTCTTCTCTCTTTCCCTCCCTCCGTCCCGTCCTTCCTTCCACTTTTTTCTTTCTTTCTTTCTTTCTTTCTTTCTTTCTTTCTTTCTTTCTTTCTTTCTTTCTTTCTTTCTTTCTTTATTCTTTCTTTCTTTCTTTCTTTCTTTCTTTCTTTCTTTCTTTCTTTCCTTCTCTCTCTCTCTCTCTCTCTCTCTCTCTCTCTCTCTCTCTCTCTCTCTCTCTTTCATTCTTTTTTTTCCTCAGAAAGACTCAGACAAGATGACACTCACAAGGAGAACAGTATAGACCTCCTGAAACCAACTATAAAATATGTACACCCCTAACTCTAAAATTTCTTCCTTATGAGTACTTTATGACTGTATAAATTATGAATCACATTGTAAATATTTTTGAAGATAGAGGTTTGCCAAAGGGGCTCTGACCCACAGGTTCAGAACACTGATCTAGGTCAATGAAGCTTTGTTGGATTGGCTCTGGTAGACTACAAGTGTTAGAAAAGTTCAGGACCATTTTATAAATGTCCACAAGCCCTGGAAATCATGGTGGTTTGAAATAGCACCCAATTCCCACAAAATACACGTTACCTAGGCCCACATTGGTGCTAACATTTTCAAGGCTTGGAGGGAAGGTGATATAAATTCTAATTAGAATAGCAACCACACAATCATAGGCAAACCCTTGCTCTGCAAGCCCACATCCCTTTGAAGCCTCCTACCCACTTTGTATACCTTCATTGAAGCATTTCCCTAGCCTCAGCCCATGCTATTAGCATTGCTGACCTCCCTGGTAGAGATTCCCCAACTTGGTTATGGGAGAGCCCTAGAGAGTGACAGGAGCCACCAAGCATACTTTTGTGTGTACTAAGTATCCCACAAGTGATCACAGGTGATCTGTGAGAGAACCTTGCTAAAGCTTCGAACGGCATAAGCTGTGTTCCAAATGGGCACAGTGGGGATGGTTTGATTCCTCCAAGTGTAATGAAGGAATGGTAAGCTCTCAACCAACTCTGACAAACCCACTTTGGCCTCTATGGGAAAGGCTGTTCCCTCATTGGCTACATTACCAATTGTACCTTTCACAGCATTCGAACAACACAGATGAGACTCACAGTAATTACTTAAAGTGTCACAGGCACGTGAGAATAGACATCAGATAAGATCTGTGTAAAAGGTTACACAGAGCAGATGATCTAAAGCAGGATGGTTACTAGGCTCACAAACCTGGGTCGTTCAGGGGATAAAGTTCAGAGATACACTTGGGATAGCTTCTCTCTCTATATATATCTCTGTCTCTCTCTCTCTCTCTGTTACACACACAAACACACACACACTTTCTGTCACACACACATACTCACTGTTACACACACATATGCAAACATTTTCTCTCTCGGTCTCACACACATTCACACATCTGTATCAAATGACATTAATTCTACCAAACAAACACACAAATAAATATAGACAGACAAGGGACATCATAGCTTGGTTTGTATCTAGACCCATAGGAAGGTGTTGCTGAGAAAAAGCTGCCTGGCTGGCTAAAAAGCACTTATCAGAACTGGGCCATCTGTCTTCACCTGGGGCAGCTGCTTCAGTGACTTCTGCACCTGAGCTTTGAAGACAACAGATTTCCTTCACAAGTTCTTCTGGGTGAGAAAAGGAACCATATGTCTCTAGAAATTCTGCTGGAAGGCCCAGAGATAAGCCAGATGATAATCACAAAAGTCTCTGTGACCCATAGCACAGACTTTCGCATTGGAACTGAACCCTTCACCATGCCCAGTCTGCACATTACAATCTCCTGGCTACTGTCTCAAGGCCAAGACAAGGACTTCTGCCACCCTTATTTGCCCAACATCAAGCTGAGGTATGTGGGAGGAGGCACCACAGTCCCGCCTCTCTGGTGACCCCTTTTCCTCAGAATGTATTTCCCTACTGTGCTGTGGCAGCATCTGATTTCTCCACACATTCTCCCAATTGTGTGTTGACTTAGTCTGCAGCCCAACTCCTTGTTATCCATTACCTATGCCTTACCACTCAGTGTAGCCCTGAGGGACTTGCAGAAGCCAGGGAGCCACCTGCACATAAAGGACAAGCTTAATTCCTCCTGCCATGGCTGCTCCTGGCTTCCTACCTTGGAAAAGCATCTCCCTGCCCCGACTGGCTTCTCTCCTCCCTCTATGTTGGCTTTCCTTTCTCTCCTGATTCCACATCACACTATCTTATCCACAGATCATGGACTGACTAGTGCTCACAGGCATCTCTTGGCCTCCAAGTGAGAGAACACTCCCTTCCTCCTAAAACTCATATCCCAATTTCCCTCCAAAGCCATTTGTGGACATGTCAACTGCACCTTGAAAATGGGAACATGTGTCCTTATAGCCATAGACACCACTTCACACATTTCTGTGTACTCTGAAGGACAGAATCATCACAACACAATTTTAGTAAATGTGTGTGTGAGAGAGAGAAAGAGAGAGAGAGAGGGAGAGAGAGAGAGAGAAAAAAAGTTGGAATGTGGTTGGTTGAACTATCCTGCAACAGCTTACATAAAACTCAGCATGTTGAGGACATGGTCCATCGAGTTATCAGTCTCTCTGTATATCTACTGTAGAAACATATCACATGGACTAGTGTGCCCTCAAAACAGTGATAAATTCCCAGGTACTATCAGGCACTGAGCACAATCATACATGGGCCATCTCTGTTCCACAAGTGCAGGAAGAATCTCAGAGCCTAACGATGCCCACAAAGAGATGGCAATGATTTACATGCAACTCCACCCACAATTCCTCCTCCTAAGTCCTTGAGTAATCACAGTACCATTTTTGTGGATATCACACACACACACACACACACACACACACACACACACACACACACACACAGAGGGACACATGGGATCACCAGACATTTGAGAAGGAGTTAGTTATGAATAGTAACTGTCTGTTTTTGCAGAAAAAAGAAAGAAGGTAAAAGATAGGTATATAAGCCTGGGCTGATTCCCTGCACACGGGCCTGGAACACAGTGAAGAGGCAGCAGGTCTGACGGCCAAGATGCCTACGGGACACACACACACAACCTCACTGCCATGGTAAGGTTCGCCAATCTCCCTGACTCTGCCCCAGCTTCTGCTCTTCCTTTGGCTTATCTCTAGGGCCTCTCCCTTCTTGTCCCCTTGCTCCTCACCTCTCCTGTTCTCTCACCTCTGCCATGCACAGAGGAAATGTGCGTGAGGGGAAGATAGTTCTGTTTCCTAAGTAGAAGGTACTCTGAGTTGCTGGCACATAGAACTTCATGCAACAGCAGAACACAGAAGGACCCAATTCCTGCTGCCCAAACTACACAGGCCAAGGGGCCAGAGAAGTGGCCCCAGCCTCTCAGGTCTTTCTCTGAACTGCTCTCTGCTGTGCAACCCCCCAAACTCCTTGCATGAGCAGCTAGAAACTAATCTGCAAAATGCAAGTGGAAGCTGTTATCTTGGACAATGAGCCTCCGAAGTTCTGGCATCGAACCCAGCAGAGGAGTCTATAATGAGTCTCAAGGACTGTAATCTACCTCACTTGAAAAGGAAGAAGAGAGAGATATGCTTGGTGGCAGCCTTTTGTCTGGGGAGTGAGAGCAAGTGGACAGGACCATGTGCACTCCTATACATTCTGAGGCACTAGACCGGGGGTTTATCACATACTGTGGGTATGCATTCAAGAGTGTGAGGAGGAGAACCTGTCTGTTCATACACTGCAATACTTAGGGAGAGACTGAGTGGCTGACTATCCAGAAAGTGTTGGAGACAACTACTAGGCCTGAAATCACTATGTCAGACTTCTCCCACCACAGACTCCATTTCATCAGAGAAAGCTTTGCATGACCTCACACATACAGACAGATGCTTTGCCCATCGGGTACACAAATTGCACATCTACTGATAACAAACCAAAATGTTCTTTATCACTGTGGTAGGTGTCCAGGAAGCTGTATGATAAGGCCTGATAGCACACCAGGGCCTTCTGGGAAGTGTGAACCTAACAGGGTAAAATATGGCAACACTCTTGGATTCAGCAGCAGCACAGCTTTGTACAAGTTGCAGTCGACTGGCAGGTCCTAGCTTTGGCATGGACACGCTCAGAGGACAGCAGCAGCCAAACTCCTCACACTGGGAAGAGCCAACTAGACAGTTTTGACCCAGACAAACTGTTCTCAACTTCTCTTCCTGACCTGTCAGGAAAATGACCCCACCACCGGTTAAGCACTAAAAGGAGGGCACTGTGAAAGTCTCCCATACAGGGGCTCTGGTTTGTGCATGACTGAGAAAGGGATGCTATGGAGCTTTGGGTGGAGCTCAACAAAAGAGCCGTGAAATTGTCCAACTGAACTAACTCCCCACAGGCTACACTGTAGAGAGCAGCTCAGAGGGTCTGGGAACCTCAGGTCAGCTTCCACAGCCTTCCATGTCCTGCAGGATAAATCAATGCCAGTGTTTCCTACACAGGAACTTTATCAATTTTCCCAAGGAGAAAACTTAAATTGAACAGCTTGTTAAGGATGCTTGCATGTGTAGTTAGGACCAGCATTTCAGAAGTACATGTATATAAATGGACTCACATTCATTGAGCTTGCCCCAATATCAAGCATAGGTAGAGGCCATGGCTGTGTTTCCTATGCTCTGCACCCTCTCTCTGGGTCACTTGCTTTCTTCTGTAGCTAAGATAAGTGAAATGACAGGAGTGAAACACTGTCTTCTATTTTGGATGCTGGGAACAGCAGAGCCTAGCTTGGTCAACTCTGAGAGGACAGATGTCCATATGAGTGAGATTGTTCCTGTTTCCAGGAACTCTCCCATCCTGAGGGATGGTTTATTTCCCAAGTAAGAGTAGACACTTCCTGGACCACCTTGAGTTGACAGGATGGAGACAAGGGCCTAGTAGGGAACATTCAAGTAAATCTATTTCATCAGTTCCATATCGTTTGGGCTCCTGAAGGTTTCTGTAACTCACTCACTCTAGGAATTGAAAGGAATTTGAGTTAACTTGAAGGGTTAACTCATGTGACCATTTCCTAAGAGGCAGATTTCATCTCAGGTACAGAGCAGAAAAACAGGCAGAAATAGATAACACACATGTCCACATTCAAGTATCAGAATAGATTTATAAAAGCAGAGACATTTTACTTCTAGGTGACATGGATTCCTTCATGTGTTGCATTAAACACATTGACAACAACACAGAAGACTGTCAGGGCTCTTGGCTTCCCCCATACCTTGACTATTAAAACCCAGTGGCTGAAAACACCACACATTTCTTTCATGATACAAGAAACCAATCCTTAATTGAAAAACCATCTCTCCATGGAAGCTAGCTTAGGCACGACCACAGGGTACAATGTAGGCAGTTTGAGAAGCTGAAGGTAGGAATAAGACATCAGTGGTCTCATCTAGCACTGCGCTCTGTATCCACCCACAGCCTCCTGCCAGACAAGAGGAGCGCACTGGTTACCAGTGGCAGCATTGATTACAGGGTAAGTAACTGTGCTCTTCATTGCAGTTAAGGCCTGCTACACAAGAATGAATCAATGCCTGGGTTTTTAAATATCCAAAGCAACAAATCCTGAGTATGGAAATCATAGGCCCTCTGGTAGGACCTGTTTCTACAATATGAAAATGATCATGTTACCTCTCTGTGCAGTAAAGACACATTTGTATCTAATATTTGTGCTCCTCTCTGCCCATTGCAATGGTAGTGGGTTACGGAGAGACACATCTATGTTCACAGTGTTTAAGAGAAATGCCTGTGAGAGCTCAGCCCTAGACAGTACTGACAACCACATATACAACGCACCTCACACCACTCAACCCCATAAATCAAACCATACATCCAAGGCTCATCAAACACCAAAGAATGGATATCAGAGCCAGAGGACATTGAGGAGCACTGTGAAAGGGTGTCCTCTGGACATGACATGACCTTTGTCCACGTACATGGATCCTGCACTAGATCTCGCCAGTTAAGCATTCTAGCATAGAGAGGTGTGCAACTCCATCCTTAGCTGAGCATCTGAGCAGTTGATTGCTGCTGGCAGAAGGACACTCAGTTTTCTTTGGAATGTGGTCTTTGGAAGTCTGTCAATGTCCCCGTGGAGAACCCCAAGCCTCTGAGCATATGGACAGCATGAACTGCACTCAATGGAAAAACAAATGAATAAATGACTAAACAAGAAAATGAGCATTAAGTCAAGAAGAGCTCATGAGGCTCTGGGGGAGAAATGATGCCGGGGGGTTCTGCAGAACAAATGTCTTCCTGGCTCTTGAGCCTGGTACTACCCTCTGTGTTCTCTGGGGTATCTGAAATCAATTCTTGTAGTCCAGGGTTTAGCAGAACTCCAGACCTAGGAGAGTGTTATGAACACCACAACCAGTAACAAAAGATGGCCATAGACACAGCCCCTAGACAAACAATGATTGACACTCAAAGCTCAGTACTGTATGTGCGATTGCCCCAATATAGAGAGACTTATTCATTCTTCACATTGACTCTTGCTTTTCCAGTGTATAGTAAAGTGGCTATGGGAGGAGAACAGTTAGATTTCATTGGAAAAGGATTTTCAGTAACTTCCACTTCGGCCACTAAATTTGAAGCAACTGTGTTAATACTACAGTCTACTTAAAATGCTGACTCCCACTGCAGAAATGGAATCAGGGGCCCTGAGGAAGGCAGTGGATTTCAGTGGAGGAATTTCCAGAGCCAGTTCAGTATGAGGACTAGCTTTGGGTTCTGAGGATGTGTGTCAGTAAATGGAATACTGCTTCCTTGTTGGACTGCTTGTTTTCTGAAAATATGGCTAACCCAGGGGAGTTCAGCATTAACTGGAGGTGAACACTCAGGTGAGAGCCCACAATAAAAACACTCTAAAAACAGCTCTAGTCCATTCCACTGGAAGGTGTCTGTGGGATGAATGGCTTACACCCTCACTTTGGCTGTTTCAAAATAGTGGATGGGGACCTATCACAAATGTGCTTAGTCAAGATGAGGACGTATTGCATTGGGGCAGAAACCAAAATCAACAAGGCTGGTTTCTTCATTGGAAGCATCAAACTCACCCAGTGACAGGGACACAGAAGCAGAAGAAGCAGTGTGAAATCACAACTGGATTGCAGGGAGGAGCCCCTTCCAGGCCAGGAGAAGCAGGATGGCCCCTAGAGCACAGGATGCTGCATCTCTATGACAATTGGAAGAATCATGGTTTCTGCCAACCTATTCGACCACCCACCCACAGGAGAGTGACCAAACACATGTGCTATTTTCCCAATTACTGCCATTCATGGACATTCATTATGATACCCAGGAGAATGAAATACACACCTGTAAAGCATACTTAGAGGCATGACTCCAACTCTGTTGTACTTATTAGGTTACATGTTGTATACTTCTGATAATGTAGTCCTATGTGCTTGCTATCATGAAAACATACAAGTGTATGAACACAGACACATCAACTTTACGATATGATATCAAATAATAATGTGTAGAATTTCTAAGAGTTTAGACACATTGCTCCACAGAAAGTTGGTTGACATCCAGTGTTCTGTAAAACAATTGGCAGACTGATGAATATTCCTTCATATTAATCAGGGTGACTGTTTCATGCTCACCAGAACTCTAGATGACCCCTGAGCCCTTTCATGAGAAGCTCCCCAAACTAGGAGAGTGTCTTTTTCAGCTGTGGTTGTTGTTGATTTGAGAAGGGGAGGAGGGTATATTTCAGGAAGCCCAAATAGGCCCTGAATTCAGTATCTATCCAAAACTCTGGTATTCCTTTCTCTACCTCCCAAAAGCTAAAATGAAAGGCATGTGCCTCCATGCTAGGTTTAGGAAATGCCAGCCAGGCTCTCTACCAACTGAGCTTGGTCTCAAGCTCCTCTGACAGACTTAATCTCTCCTGCAGTGGACAATGGCAGGTTGAATGGTAATTGGGGGTGCAGTCATGAGTCCATGTGGCATCTCTTCCCCTAGATTGTAGTAAATCTTTCCTGTTCCTGCATTCAGCCAGTGAGTGCCGCATCTTGGTGACTTACAGCCCCATTGTAACCAACTTTCCCATACATCCACTTAGTACATTTTCATGACAGTGGCTTCAGGTCACTCAGGCCTAAACAAGCCTCTCCCTCTGTGCCCCTGTCTCTGGCCCTGTATCCCAGCCTCCCCTCCCCCAAACACTCCTGTTTCCTCTGTCTTTGATTCCCTCTTCCTACAGTCCTCCTAATTTTCTCTAGTCCACGCTACCTTCCTCCTTGAATCATTCTAAAACTTCCTATGGGAGGAAAGAATTTGGCTTTTCTCCTTGACAAAGGCTTCCTCCCTCACCCCAGAGTGTCCCATCTCCCATACACACTGCCCATCACTGGGTCTGAGGAAGACCAAAGATGCATAGCAGAAGAATTGCAAGCTGTATTTCTCATTCCAACATAGTGTCCTCACCTTACAGCTTTTGCTTGTGGACATTGCCCAAGCCCCTCAGACACATTTGTGGAGACCATCACCACAGCCACCCTTGTCTCCTCCTTGTCCCCTATGGCCCTCCTACATTAGTGAGAAAGGTAGGGTATAAATTTCTTTTGTCCCTATACAAAGGGAGACAGAGGCAGTGAGCTCCAGAGGTGCATGGGCCACCTGATGTCCCAATGATCAGGTGATACTGTGATTCTCTAGAGAACCTGTGACCCTCAGAGCATAGGTCAAGATTCAATGGATCTGTGGAATTTTTAAGTTGTCTCTTTCTTCCTGGAACTGAGATAAAAGTCCTTGGCCATCCCCTTCTCTCTACACCCCATTTGGAATATTTACCCTTAGGTCAGGGACAAGCAAAGTTTCCAGGTGATCCCCTGGGGATTTATCACAATCCTGGTGCACTGAAGCATCAGCAGGGGAGCAAACAACAGAGAGCTATTAAAACCTCCTTTGTGCTGCCTGAGAATTGTGCTCTGGGAGAGCTGACCCCTCTTTCCTATGTATCCACTGGGGAACAGGAGAGGCATATGGTCCTACTAAGGACCTTTGTTTTCCTCTCCTCACCTACTACAAACAGGCTGACTCCAGCAACATAGTCAAGACACAACTGAGCAGACAGGAGAAGTAGTGTTCTTCCAGAAGTGTCCACTGTCAACCATGGGGCTCAAGAGACAGGGATACCTTGACTCCTCTCAGCCCCAATATGTTGTTGTAAACAAAAATCCTGTGCAATTTCCCCCAGTCCTCCCAAGGGCAACAGACTGTCCTTCCCTCAAATGAGGAATGTGTTTGCTTCTGTGTCTAGGAGACATACAGAACACTGGGCCAGGCATACATCCTCACATCCCCTGAAAACCGCCCATGAGACAGCCGGGGCTTAGAGAGGGCTATGGACCTTTGATGCCTTTGAGTAACTCTGACTGGCTTTTGGGACTGTGCAATGGTTCAGAGGTTATGTTTAACAATGTCTTTATCTGTTTATTCCTAGAGGAAGGGACTTGATGTGTATCTTTGGCTCCTTAGTAGGGCTCAGGCAGTGGGATGAGGATGGAAGAAAGATGAAACAAGATCTGAAAAAGTTAATCATCGCTGAACCTGATGACTCTTGAGCTTAATGGGTACATGGAGTTCACTGATTGCAGTGTAGCACACTTTCTGCTTTCATGTGCTTGAAAATTTCCATAAGAATATACTGAAAATTTGAAAACAAAACCTTGGATTTGTGAAGGGCACACTGGGGGCAGAATTTGAGACAGGGAAACAGGAAAACTGCCCTGTCTGGGGAACAAGGGCCAGTGAAAATATTACCCAAACTCAAGTCTCTAGGCCTTCTTCCAGTCATGGATGTCAGCAGATACCAGAAACTATCCTCAAAAGCTGAGAATCCATAATCATGGAAGGAAACGAATGTCTTCCTCAGTTTTAATCAAGTGGTTTTTATGTAATGGGCTCCGTGCTTTTGATGTCCCTGTTGACACATAGGGAAATTATATATTGAATACACACACACACACACACACACACACACGTACTGGCACAACATTGGTAACTTGATTAGCTGTGATTTTACCCTCTCCCTCTGTTTCTTTCTCTCAATCTCTCTTTCTTTTCCATGAACAGGCTCTTGACCTCCCAGGGGCATATGCACATGCACACAAACTCAGGCTGAAGGAGATAAACATATGTACAAACACACACACACACACACACACACACACACACAGAGAGAGAGAGAGAGAGAGAGAGAGAGAGAGAGAGAGAGAGAGAGAGAGAGAGAGAGAGAAACAGAGACAGAGAGGCAGAGACAGATACACATAGAGAGAGAGAGTGGGGTGGTAAAATTTATTAACTTATGAGTTTGACAGAAAATCAAGCAAGATGGACAGATTCTCAAGTCAGAAGGAAGGTACCCCTATTCACCGAACTCTAGACCTCCAACTCAGGGACACAGCATCCTGATTTCTATCACCACTTCCAGCTACTCCACTGGAATCCAAGGCAGCAAAAGCTGCAAGGACTTTGTATCAGGTGCACTAAGGGGGGATGGTGGTCATTAATCTGCCTCCCCACACCCTGCCATGAGACACCATGGTCCCACTCAAACCAGAGACCTCTGAGTGATCCTGGATTTGTCACACTGAACCAATACTCAATGTTGTTCCTCTCTTCCACTGCTCTGTGGCAACAGCAGTTTGCATTGCTGGATTAGAAGATTACAAAGAGAGTATGTGGTCACTGGCCATGATCTGAATCTCTAAGGCCTAGGATCGCCTGCCAGCTATAGTGGTGTTTCCCAGAACATCCCACCCCTGCAATATCCATCAATTCAATTGAATCACACCAACACTCTCCCCCTAGGTTTAGGTCAGGTCATTCATCTTGGAAGGTAACAATTGTCCTTGCCCTGAAGACTTTAATGAACCCAAGAACACAGGAAGCGAATGATTGCCAGGTATGACCCCACACACCTATCACCCTTGTGCCTGGAGAGAGAAGCAGGAGGCTTGTGAGCTCAAGGGCAGCTTGGGCCACACAGGATGCCTGCCATCTGTTCCAAGAAAGAAAAGAGAAAGGGTGCTAGATCCTTTGTCTTTAAATAAATATGACTCTTCTCACCCATGAGCACAGTGTAACGACTGGGCAGATGTCAAAGGGTCGGTCCACTTGCATTCATTCGGCCAGGCTCCATCACAGAGCATAGAGAGATCTGACCCAGCTAGCCGGGTGTCCACCTTGTACTCTTGGTACTGATATAAAGTGTTTGATTTGCTTACCTGGGATTCTGGGACCCTCAGACTGAAAGGTCATGGCCATTTCCTGTTTCCCTCACACCATGCAGGCACCAGCTTTGTTTTGTTGGGATATGGCGCTATGTGGTGGCAGCCATTGTTGTCTTCCGCAGAAATGATGTTGCCACGTCAGCCTGACTGTGCCATGATGTTTTAAAGTGCGGACACGAGGGATGTCTTTAACACTTGGAAGCACTGAAGATTAAAGCACACATGGGGCTGATAGGAAGTCATGTTTCTGATCTGTGGCTCCTCAAGTGGTTGCTCATCTCTGCAGACATCACGGGGGCCCTACTCTCTACCTCTCTTCTTTCATGTTATGTGGACAATGCCATCACATATTCATATAGCAAAAATAACTCACGTCTTCAAATCATACAGCTTCAGACCTTAAGGAGAGAAAATCACCCCATGTGAACCAGCCAAGTGACACACAATCATCTCCACTCCTGTAGCAAGAGCATGAATCTAGTTGTCCCACCTTTCACTTTAAAAGTCCAAAGACCCAGAAGCTTATAAAATCCCTTTCTCTTAGAAAGGCTGAACTCACACATCATATCATACAATATAATGTCTGCCGTTTTAAAGTGTGATGGACATTTCCCCCTTGTGGACAGCAGAGAGTAAGGATTAATCAATGCAAGGTTCTTGTCTGACAGAGCTGGCCACAGCCACAGAAAGTCATGGCATTTCTGAAGTCCTGGCTACCAGTGTCTGCACATCTACACCATGTTGGTCTTTGAAGCAAAATTGTTCCCACACACATCCCCCTTAATGGAGAGGATGTTAATTTGCTGGAGTCTCCAATGAGTGATGCAAGGAATCAGTCAAAGTGGCCTGGATAAGAGCAGTGTGCAAGCAAAGGTTAATGCTGAGAGAGACTTCACTCTGTTTTAACACTCTCTCTCTCTCTCTCTCTCTCTCTCTCTGTCTCTGTCTCTCTGTCTCTCTCTCCCTCCTACTCACACACAGGAGAAAGAGTAAGACAGAGGCAGAGCCAAAGAAACAGAGAGAAAGAGATGCAGAGAGGCAGAGAGATGGAGGACTATAGGTCCTGAAAGCAGCCTACTGCTGAAATGTCGTCATTTTGTATGTTTTATTATTCTACAAGTTTGGTTTGATCACTCCAAATTACAGTTAGACAGTTACATTATTTAAATTTTTGACCATCTTCCTGCTTCCCTTGTTTGAGTCACTGCTGTTTTAGAATGTGTCTGTGATATGTCAATCTGAAGCCTCTGTTTGTAATGTTCACATTCCTTGGATACAGACAAAAAGTCTGGGAAGTGGGTGGAATGTGTCCCTTTGGGCTCCCCATTCATACTACTGAACCATGGTTTTTAGTTATTCAACTTGGGATTGATCATACTGTTCCCATAATAAGTGTCAGGCCAGCTGTGGCTGCTATCTTCTCTTTGGGTTGGTTTCCTGAATGCATTGAGATAACTCTAGGAGTGGAGACCCAGGTTGGAATAGGGAAGTGTGATAGATTTCAGTAGGAAGAATTTTTTAACTGATTCTGAAACAATGTGGCAAATATTTAGATATATATTTTCCTGATTCCAGTCTTTTTTATTTGCATACTTCTCCCACAATTTTTGTGCCACTGTATGTGGGTATATGTGGAGAGAACTTGATAAAATATTTCTGAGTTCTGGAAAGATCTCTGTGAGGCCGATCACCCTCTTCCGGGTTTACACATTCACCCATAGCATTGTTCTTAAGTGTGCTGACGCCCTGCAATGTGCTACTTAGTGATTTTAACCTGAACACCCAATACTAGGGTTACTAATATAAGGGGTGACCAAAAGTATATGTTGCCACTCTGTGTAAACATCTTAGGATCTTTCACCTTTGACCGATGAGCTCTAAGTGTTTACAGTTTATCCCTGTAGGAACAGCATGTTGCTGGGCTGAGGTCTATTTTATCCTGAATCATATGCGTATTTTTCCTCTCCCCAACACTCAGAAATAATAACCTCTCCACTTTACTCTTGAGATTTTAATTTTAAAGCTTCCGGAAGGAACACTGTAGAATTTGCCATCTTAGTGAATCCCTAACCCTACCTTGGTTAGTTTTGTTGTTGTTGTTTCAGGGTTTTTTTTTTCCCCCGTTCTTTCTATTTTTTTTCTTTTTTTTCTTTCTTTTTTTTTTTTCTTTTTAAGAGTGCCATAACCAGATGAAGCCTGAGCCTTCCCAAGATCTTTTACTAAAATCTGTGGCTGTTGTTACCTCTGGTAGAATCCCTTTCAGAAGGGGTTTTTCTGCCTAGGGGGACAGCGGTACTATTCATCCCTGCTGGAGGCCTGATTCCGGGGCTGGGGGCCCATACGTGGAGAGGGGAGGGGCCAGGGGGCGGCCCCCTTGTGACCAGCCCCGAAGAGAGGTCATAGAGAAGACTGGCAGAGGAGCGCCTGGACAGCAGCAGCAGCTGACTTTCTAGATGAAGCGCGCCTTGGGGCCCCAGGTAACAAACCCAGACCTTTTTACAAATCCGCGGGCTTGGGGAGCTGCGGTGGTTGCGGGGAGGGAGCATGCACTTTGGGGGTCGCGTACTGTGGATGGGGGTGGTCACGCGTGAAGGGAGTCTGAATTCTGGGGGAAACCCTAGGAAATGAGAGGACAGGAGCAAGAAACGGGGTGTGAGGGCACAGGCACGAAAGAGCAAGAGAGGGCGCTCGAGCGTGGCACACAGCAAGCGCGCTTAGGAGTAGAGGCTGGAAGCATAGGTAAGAAAGGAGGCAGGGGACACTTTCGTCCACTGAGTCAGTTTTTTTTCAAAGATAACCTCCTTTCAGCCATATTTAACATACATTGTTGACTCGAGGGGTTTAAAGATGCAAGGAAAGAACGTAGAAAAAGGTGCGCCAAAGCGAGGCTGCACAGAGCGCCGAAAAGACAGCGGGTTATGCCTTTTTAAAAGAGTTGCCATCCTTTTCACCCTAAAGCTCAGGACAGTCCCCTTCCCCCCTCCTTCCCCGGTACCAGCAGTTCTGGCGGCCTTTGGAGCAGGTAGCCGCGGGCTCGGGCTCGGCACGCCACGCGAGCCCCCGGTGCAGGGGCGGAGCCGCGGCCGCGCGCGGGGCTCGCGGCAGGGGGAGGGGCTGAGGCTAACGGCACCGCGGCCATGACGCCGGGCTGGCCGTCCACACGAGTTCCTGTCTCCCTCCACCCATAGTCATAGCTCATTCCCAGACGCGTTTCTTCCCAGGCTTGGGAGTGAGCCGATGGCCCACGTTCGAGAAGCGTCCCGGTCCTCCCGCTCTGTCGCCTGTTGGAGTTCGGGAGGTGGTCGAGGAGCCTGTCTGGAGCAGGCAGCTGAGAGTGCATCGAGATGCGGGGTACACAGGGAGCCCAGGAGATGAAGCCGGAGCTGTGGCCGGAGCCCAAGCCCACGTCGGAGAACTTAACAAGTAGGGGCAGTGGCAGCTATGAGAAGGTGCTCCCTTCTATCCCGGCTGCTTGTCACACCAGCTCCAGCTCGGTTTGCCCGCGCCGCAAGCCCCGCCCTCGGCCCCAGCCCAGGTCCCGCTCCAGGGGAGGGCGTGGGCTCAAGGCCCCACCCCCGCCTCCCGCCAAACCTCCGCCTCCCCCGCCAGCGCCGCCACCTCCACCCCTGCCCAAGCAGCGGTCGGTGGCCTGGCGCAATTCCAGACGTAGATCCAGGCCTGGACCCAGACCCCAAACACGGAAAAGCTACTCTAGTGACCATGGCTCCTCTAGGGATTCAGATGGCTCAGAGAACAGTTTACTGGAGGTAGGGTCTAATAAGGGTCCCACAGGCTGCTGTCATGTAGAGAGCTTTAAAGTAGCTAAAAACTGGCAGAGAAACCTGCGGATGATCTATCAGCGTTTCATTTGGAGTGGAACCCCGGAGACTAGGAAACGTAAGGCAAAGTCATGCATCTGTCAAATATGTAGTACTCACAAGAACAGACTCCACTCTTGTCTGTCCTGTGTATTTTTTGGATGCTTTACTGACAAACATATTCACATTCATGCCGAAACAACGCAACACAATTTAGCAGTAGACCTCTGTCATGGGGTTATATATTGCTTTATGTGTAGGGATTATGTATATGACAAAGATATAGAAAAGATCGCCAAAGAAACAAAAGAAAAAATTCTGGGACTGTTATCATCCCCTACAGGAGATGCATCTTATCAGCAGTTGATGGCATCTGAGGTGGAAGAAAACCAATTAACCTGCGAGTCAAAAGATCAGGAGACCAGTTTGGTAAAACCCAAGAAAAAGAGGAGGAAAAAGACAATGTATTATACTGTAGGCTTCAGAGGATTAATTAATCTTGGTAATACTTGCTTTATGAATTGTATTGTCCAAGTACTTACTCACATTCCGCTACTGAAAGAGTTCTTCCTTTCAAATAAGCACAAATGTATGATGACAAGCCCCAGCTTGTGTTTAGTCTGCGAGATGTCTTTACTTTTTCAAGCTATGTACTCGGGGAACCAAAGTCCTCATATTCCCTATAAATTACTACACCTGATATGGATCCATGCAGAGCATCTAGCAGGCTACAGACAACAGGATGCTCAGGAGTTTCTTATTGCCATATTGGATGTGTTGCATAGACACAGCAGAGATGATGGTATCGACCAGGAAGGTAACTCCAACTGCTGTAATTGCATCATAGATCACATCTTTACAGGTAGTCTGCAGTCAGATTTAACATGTCAAGTTTGTCATGGTGTCTCTACTACCATAGACCCATGCTGGGACATTAGCTTGGATTTGCCTGGGCCTTATACTCCAGGGAGGGCTAGTAGTAGCACATCGAGTAGGGATGGCCAGAAGCCACGAGTCATCTCACTTACAGATTGCCTGAAGTGGTTTACAAGGCCCGAAGACCTGGGTAGCAGTGCCAAAATCAAATGCAGTCAATGCCAAAGCTACCAGGAATCTACCAAACAGCTCACAATGAAGAAATTACCGATTGTGGCCTGCTTTCACCTGAAAAGATTTGAACATTTAGGCAAACAGAGACGAAAGATTAATAGTTTTATCTCGTTTCCTTTGGAGCTGGACATGACCCCGTTCTTGGCTTCTACTAAAGAAAGCATAATGAAAGGCCAGCCATTAACAGAGTGTGTACCCAGTGAGAATAAGTATTCTTTGTTTGCAGTAATTAACCACCATGGAACTTTGGAAAGTGGCCATTACACCAGTTTTGTCCGACAGGAAAAAGACCAGTGGTTCAGCTGTGATGATGCTGTAGTCACCAAGGCTACAATGGAAGAATTACTCAATAGTGAAGGGTATCTACTGTTCTATCATAGGCAAGATATAGAGAAAGAATAATCTCATCCAGAATGATTTCCAGACCAAAAAAAATTTAAAAAGTGAAAAAGAAGAGAAAACAAAAAAGAAAAAGACAAAGAGACAACACAAGCCTACCAGGATGGACAATTGTAATGCCATTACAACAACAAGCACCTCTTAAAAGAAACACAAAAATCTACCTGGAGTGGACAATGACCATATATGACAAGTGGCACTTTGGCATAAAGGAACTATTTTACCCTGTCCCATAAGTCTATGGGAGGAAGACATTGAATTTTCAATCGGTGACCATTAGCCTTAAGAACTGGGGGGGGGGGGGGGGTTCAGAGGGAGGAGAGGTTGAAAAGGTCACATAAAGCAAATTAAATGAAGTCTCAACATGTAGGAGGATCTTCTCAAATTACATTTTATTTCTTTAAAGATATTGTGTTAAGTGGGGGGGTATATTTTAAGAATGGGGTTTTTCATTGATTGTAGTTATAGTTTTGAGTGTACAGAGTAGTCTGGAGAAAACCAAATATTTTAAACAAAAAACTTTAAAGCTTTAAAAGAAAACAATTAAGAAACACTTTTGAAGGTTTTAAGAGAACATTTTAAATGTTAAAAATTTAAGTTAAGTATTTTAGAAGAAATATTTTTAAATGTTTTTAATTTAAAATTATTCCAAATTGTTAGTATGTAAAAATAGAGTATGGAAATAGAGTATTCTAAAAATTTTCTAAAATTTTGCAAGTTAAGATGAAACATGAACATTTCTAAGGTGGTTAGTGAAAAAAAAACCACTAACTTAAAATCAGTAAGGGAAAATTTTAGAAAGTGAAAACATTTGGATTCTAAATATTTAAAGCATAAAATATATGCATTGGAAAGACCAAAATTTACAAAAATTATACCTATAATAATATAAAAAGTAAAATTTCAAGGTATATAGAACAAAATGAAATTTTAAGTTAAATTCAGGAAAGGAGATTTAAAAGAAGAAAGTTTAGAACTATTCAAGGGAACAGGTAATTAGTTTTAAAGATTTCAATTTTTTAGATATTAAGAGAGAACCTTCTGTAAATTCAACTGCAGAGATTTCAGTATAAAAACCAACTTTTAAGTTTAAAAAGAATATTCTCATACAAACTGACACCTGAAAAAAACATGTAAATAAGATCATATTTGGAAGGTGAAAGTTTTATTTTGTACTTTAGCACATTGAAATATAGATGGATATAAAAGAGATAAATGATAGAGCGAGAAGACAAAATGGTTTGTGAACATATGTATTTTTTTAATCTTATGTCAATGCAGATAACTATATCGGAAAAAGGTAATGCCATCAAGATTTTTCCCATTTAGAACTCATTATTAGAACATCTTTAGCTTCTGAAAGAAGGCTTTTAATAATTTTGTGGCTTAGAGAAATTAGATCATAACTGTGAAGCTTTGGCTTTTGGTGTTTTAGCCCCATGGTCTGGCTGAAAAAGTGGCAGGGACCCTTAACTGAGGAAACTCCCACCCTCTCTGCCTTCAGTCTTTTGTCTCATGGGGAAACAAGATATTTTCATTTCTACAGTAGAACTCTGAGTTTGTGTTTAACGGTCCTGCTAATTCCTTATCCCTCTTCATGCCCACCCCCCCACCCCCACCCCACCCCCATTCCTCCTTCCCTGAATCCCACACTTCCCTGGCCTTATCCCAGCCTGCAAGGATCCTTTCTTAGTGAATACCTGGTGATTTCATTCCTTCAAGACTAACTCCCAGATGACTTCTCTGGAACCATCCCTGGATCCCCTATGCAGGCGTAAAATAGATAGTCCCCATCCCCATCTCTCCTATGTGCCTCCAAAGTACTTCGTCTATACCTCGATGAATAATACTTATTCGACTGTGATTCTACTGTAGCATTGTGATTGTCTACCTCTCTGCACCAGACCCTGAGAGCAGAGGGACAAGCCTTATTCACTTTTTGTGTTAATAAATGTTTGTTGAATGCAAAAGCAAGTTTCATTATTTGCTCTGTTCACCCTGTTAGGAATCCATTTTTCCACATTTCACCAAGCTCTCATTAAATGCCCAGTGTTGCAATACAATATGATAAAGCTTCCTCCCCACCCCACCCCCAGAGACAGTGTATGAAATGCTCCTTAGCTTTTTGGGGAATAGCTTAACAAAATATATACTCACTGAGAGAATAATCAGGAGTTGGGGAGGGAGAGAGAACCAGAAATAATAATAGAGGGAAAAGCACCCAGCCCTGGAAGACTGGATGGACAGTGGGGACCACCACCTGAAGGAGAAGCTGAGCTCTCTGGTATGTATATGACAACATCACTATCACAGTTTCCCACACCTTCCCACGATGAGGCAGTGTATCTTACCACTCCACTGCAGAGTTTTATATCATACTGTGTCATGACTTCGCAGCAGAAAAGTGACATCTGGTGGCTGTAGTTTGTCTGTTTAGCACTTTGTTCTTCCACAATTCTTTGTGGTCTAGATGAGAGTTTGTATACTGGCTGGTTTTGTGTGTCAACTTGACACAAGCTAGAGTCATCAGAGAGGAAGGAGTCTCAGCTGAGGAAATACCTCCATGAGATCCAGCTGTAAGGCATTTTATTAGCTAGTGATCAATGAGGTGTGGGGAGCTTGGCCCATTATGGGTGGTGCCATCCCTGGCCTGGTGGTCCTGGGTTCTATAGGAAAGCAGGCTGAGCAAGCCAGTAAGCAGTATCCCACTGTAGTCTCTGCATCAGCTCCTCCTTCCAGGTTTGAGTTCCTGTCCTGACTTCCTTTGGAGATAAACAGCAATGTGGAAACGTAAGCTGAGTAAACCCTTTCCTCACCAACTTGCTTTTTGGTCATGGTGTTTCATCACAGCAATAGAAACCCTAAGACAGTGTGAATCCCTTTGCCCTGACACTTCCTCTGCATAGTGAGCCCATCACTCAACATAGGCCATGTTAATTTTCAGTCTTCTCACACAACAGGAAAGCTGTTTGGTTCCTGGCAGTTGGAAAGCAAAATAGAAACCAGCAGGGGCCAGGAGCTCTGTATCTCCAAAGGAAGTCAGGGCAGGAACTCAAACAGGACTGTTACCTGGAAGCAGGAGGTGATGCAGAGACCCTGGTAAGATACTGCCTCCTGGAGTATGCCCCAGTGGTATAACTTCCTTCTACTAAACCTCCTAAAGGTTTCACAACCTCCCAGTGACTATAGACTAATGGCCAGTGACTTTAAGATGCATGTACTTTTGGAGGACATTTAACTGCCAAACCATAACAACCTGTTAGCAGTTATTACCTAAAGGTAATGTGGCAAATAGCAAGAATCCTAACGTAGTTCCTAACTTGCAGAAACTTGGCCTGTATTTTAGTCTGCCTGTGTTGTTGTAATAAAATGCCCAAGCCAGAGCAATTTTAAAGAATAGAACTTTGTTCTTACAGTTCTTGAGACTAGGAAGTCCAAGACCAAGGTGCCATTAAGGCTGATGTCTGGGTAAGGGCTGTGTTTTTTGTCACGATGCTGCTATCTTGGTCCAAAGATGAGAACATCCTGTTCTCAATTGGTGGACAGAGCCCAAAAGCCACTGAGGACTTAGCAGGTCGCAGTCAGCCTTAAGAGCACTAATTTATGCATGATGGCTGAACATTTTGACCTGTTCTCCAAAGGGCCATGCTCATTAGTACTATTGAATTGAAGATTAACTTTCAATGTATAAATATTTGTGATTCAGACTGTAGCAGTCCGTAGGCTATGCACTCACTGTCTGTATAAGAGTCTACAAAGGCTACTTCTGATCACATGGTTCTAGCTGCCACAACCAACCGCATGAAAGACTTATTGGTTTCAAATGAGAATGCTTAGTTTCAGTGAACACAGACAAAGCTCTGGTTACAGAAGCACTGGAAAGGAACCCCAAGCCATGCTATGATCTCTTGGATTGTAGTCACTTGTTAATATTAATTCATCTTTCCCTTAGAGCAGAGGTTCTCAACTTGTGTGTCTTCATCCCTTTGGAAATCAAAGTACCTTTTCACAGGGGTCATGTATTAGATATCCTGGCTATCAGATATTTATATTACTGCTTGTAACAGTAGTAAAATTATGAAGTAGCAACAAAAATAAATTGATGCTTGTGTGTGGTGGGGGGGGGTATCACCACAACATGAGAAGTGTTTTAAAATGATGACCACATTAGGAAGGTTGAGGATTACTGCCCTAGAGTCTTCACCACAGTTTATTCTAAAAAGGAAGAATGAATAACAGGACAGAAGCCCAGTTCTTTGGTACTTGGACATTTGAACATACGTAGGATTTAGATCTGAGGTTTGGAGCTTGCATCAGGAATTGGAGTAGCACACATCCAAAGCTGCAGCAAAACAAGTAGAGGGAAGACTGGAGTTACCACTAGATGCCCAAGAGGATCGTGGAAAAGGGCATAGAGAGATGCACAGGCTGTGGGAGAGCATCGATAGTTTATTATTTATTAAAGACTATCGTAGATGATCCATACATTCACCTAACAGTAGAGCCCAGAGACATTGTAACAGAGGAAACAGATACTGCATTTATTGAAATTCATCCACATAGATAACCCTGGTCTAGACAACATCCATGGATCCTGCCTAGGATGAGACCCTAGGACTCTTCTCATTTCTTATTCTGAGCCTTTGACAGCAGAGGGGAGTTTGCTAGAACAAGGAAGGAGGATGGTCACAAGAGACCTCTGGATCCCAGTCACAGGGAAGTTCCTGAAGGGAGAGTAATTAGAAATATAGAATAAATTCCCAAGGAAAATGTGCCATGTTTTACTATTCAATGTAAGAGTATTTATTTCCTTAGCCACAGCTAAGAAAAACATCTTTAATTTCATCCATTCTATAGTTTCTACATATGAAACTTTAGTTTCCACATATGAACCTATAGAAGGATATTGTGATTAAATCATTGGCTAGTTATGCAATCTGTGGCTTAAATCTTCATCCTTCAGAGAGTATCTTACATCCTTTTAAAAAGAGATTTATTTTTATTATTTTAAGTCTCTGTATGTGTGTGCATGTGTGAGTGTGAGTGCGTGTCTTGTGTGCATACCTGTGCGCACACATGTACGTATGTATGTTTGTGTGTGTGTGTGTGTGTGTGTGTGTGTGTGTGTGTGTGTGTCTTGTTGCTTGTATGATCTAAGATCTGAGGGCAGGTGCTGCATAGGTCCAAAATGTCAGATTCCCCTGGGGCTGGAGGAGTTACAGGTGGTAAAGTACAGGCACAACTGCCTGAAGTGAATACAAGAATTTGAATTCGGGCCCTGTAGAAAAACAGTATGTGCTCTTAATGATGGAGCCATCCTCCAAGTTGATTTATGTCTCTTATGCAAACTCAAGTAGGCACTATACGGTTTATAAGTATAGACAGAGCAGTAAGAATGCTAAGTGTTTGTCAAGTTCACATAAGTTAGAATTTTCTAGAAGGAAAGAACCTCAGTTAAGAAAATGCTAAGCGAATGGGAGTATTTTTTGTGAATAATAATTGATGTAAGAGGGATCAGCTCACTCTGAATAGTGCCATTCCTACGCAGATGGTCCCGGGGTATATGCAAAAGCAAACTGAAGGCTGAGAGGCACAAGAAAGTAAATAGCATTTATCTGCGGCCTCTGTTTCAGGTCCTATCTCTTGGTTTTACCATTGAGTTCCTGCCCTGAATTCCCCCAGGGATAGAGTGACCCTTGAGTTCACACAAACCCTTACTTCCTTAAGTTGTTTTTAGTCATGCTGCTTGATCACAGCCATAGAAACCATAACTAAGACAATAGACTCCGACAGAGTCATTTATTTACTGTAAAGGAAAAATGGACTTTCCTATGCAACAGGACTGGAAGCACAAAGCAAAACACCTATCCACAAAAGAGATGGCTCATAGAACTTGAAGAGAGGGCAACAAGAGGCCCACAGGGGGGAAAAAAAACAGAGGTTAATGCCAGGTAATGACTGGAGTAAGACAAATTGGAATCCGTGGCTGGATGTGTAGAAGGTGTGAGTACTCCACTGGCTTAAAAAGACCAGGAAGCAAAGATTTGAAGACAATTTCATCCATAATTTGGCCCAAAATAGATAACTTGAATATAAATGTCACTTTTATGAAAAACTGCCATATAGGAAAACCACAAGCAGGCAATAGGCACAGGATTTGCAAAATTGCAAAACAAAACAAAACAAAACAAAACAAACAAACAAGCAAAAAAGTCTAGGCAAAATTGATGGTTTGGGAATTCATGGAGGTAGCTGGTCCCACTGATTTCACAATGCAGCCAGATTAGGTATGACACAATGCAGGTAAATGAACCCTGCCTAGAGCAAAGAATTTATCGAAAATGTTTATCTGTAAAATTACCCTCTCGGTTGAAATAAAAAACTCTTCCCTCTACTAACCTGGGTCTGCTCTACAAGAGTTATCTCAGTGCCTTCAGGACACCAACCCAAAGGGAAGATAGTAGCCACAGCTGGCCTGACACTGATTATGGGGACAGTATGATCAACTGGACCTATAACTTTGAGGACTCATACCACAGACCCAGGCTTTCCCAAGATTCTGGCTTCCCTTTGAGATGCCCCCTCCTTTATACATAGATAAACTGGTTTATCCTCTAAGACAGCCTTCTCATACCATACAAGTGAGGAGAGTTGGGGAGGGGGCTCTCAGAAGACAAGGGCAACATATCATGACAACAAGAGCTGCTGGGGAAAAAGTTCTACACCTATTCCAAACTAACTTGTCTCTGACTACCAAATACTCCGAGATCTCTACTCAAAGCAAAGACTTTCTGCACAGAGTCTATTGGTTACTAGGTTGGGAAGGATGAGAGAAAAACAGCCATGTCCCCTGAGGGCCTTATGTTCCCCTCCCCCCACCCCCATTGATGTATGAGTTACCAAAGGTCCTGAAGAGGATCTTAAAAGAGTCAAAATCACACTTCAGTCTCAAAATCCAGAGTTGAATAACTTAAAACCATGGTTCAGTAGTATGAATGGGGAGCCCAAAGGGACACATTCCACCCACTTCCCAGACTTTTTGTCTGTATCCAAGTAATGTGAACATTACAAACAGAGGCTTCAGATTGACATATCACAGACACATTCTAAAACAGCAGTGACTCAAACAAGGGAAGCAGGAAAATGGTCAAAAATTTAAATAATGTAACTGTCTAACTGTAATTTGGAGTGATCAAACCAAACTTGTAGAATAATAAAACATACAAAATGACGACATTTCAGCAGTAGGCTGCTTTCAGGACCTATAGTCCTCCGTCTCTCTGCCTCTCTGCATCTCTTTCTCTCTGTTTCTTTGGCTCTGCCTCTGTCTTACTCTTTCTCCTGTGTGTGAGTAGGAGGGAGAGAGAGACAGAGAGAGAGAGAGAGAGAGAGAGAGAGAGAGAGAGAGAGAGAGAGAGAGAGAGAGAGAGAGAGTGTTAAAACAGAGTGAAGTCTCTCTCAGCATTCACCTTTGCACACTGCTCTTATCCAGGCCACTTTGACTGATTCCTTGCATCACTCATTGGAGACTCCAGCAAATTAACATCCTCTCCATTAAGGGGGATGTGTGTGGGAACAATTTTGCTTCAAAGACCAACATGGTGTAGATGTGCAGACACTGGTAGCCAGGACTTCAGAAATGCCATGACTTTCTGTGGCTGTGGCCAGCTGTGTCAGACAAGAACCTTGCATTGATTAATCCTTACTCTCTGCTGTCCACAAGGGGGAAATGTCCATCACGCTTTAAAACTGCAGACATTATATTGTATGATATGGTGTGTGAGTTCAGCCTTTCTAAGAGAAAGGGATTTTATAAGCTTCTGGGTCTTTGGACTTGTAAAGTGAAAGGTGGGACAACTAGATTCATGCTCTTGCTACAGGAGTGGAGATGATTGTGTGTCACTTGGCTGGTTCACATGGGGTGATTTTCTCTCCTTAAGGTCTGAAGCTGTATAATTTGAAGACGTGAATTATTTTTGCTATATGAATATGTGATGGCATTGTCCACATAATATGAAAGAAGAGAGGTAGAGAGTAGGGCCCCCGTGATGTCTGCAGAGATGAGCAACCACTTGAGGAGCCACAGATCAGAAACATGACTTCCTATCAGCCCCATGTGTGCTTTAATCTTCAGTGCTTCCAAGTGTTAAAGACATCCCTCGTGTCCGCACTTTAAAACATCATGGCACAGTCAGGCTGACGTGGCAACATCATTTCTGCGGAAGACAACAATGGCTGCCACCACATAGCGCCATATCCCAACAAAACAAAGCTGGTGCCTGCATGGTGTGAGGGAAACAGGAAATGGCCAGGACCTTTCAGTCTGAGGGTCCCAGAATCCCAGGTAAGCAAATCAAACACTTTATATCAGTACCAAGAGTACAAGGTGGACACCCAGCTAGCTGGGTCAGATCTCTCTATGCTCTGTGATGGAGCCTGGCCGAATGAATGCAAGTGGACCGACCCTTTGACATCTGCCCAGTCGTTACACTGTGCTCATGGGTGAGAAGAGTCATATTTATTTAAAGACAAAGGATCTAGCACCCTTTCTCTTTTCTTTCTTGGAACAGATGGCAGACATCCTGTGTGGCCCAAGCTGCCCTTGAGCTCACAAGCCTCCTGCTTCTCTCTCCAGGCACAAGGGTGATAGGTGTGTGGGGTCATACCTGGCAATCATTCGCTTCCTGTGTTCTTGGGTTCATTAAAGTCTTCAGGGCAAGGACAATTGTTACCTTCCAAGATGAATGACCTGACCTAAACCTAGGGGGAGAGTGTTGGTGTGATTCAATTGAATTGATGGATATTGCAGGGGTGGGATGTTCTGGGAAACACCACTATAGCTGGCAGGCGATCCTAGGCCTTAGAGATTCAGATCATGGCCAGTGACCACATACTCTCTTTGTAATCTTCTAATCCAGCAATGCAAACTGCTGTTGCCACAGAGCAGTGGAAGAGAGGAACAACATTGAGTATTGGTTCAGTGTGACAAATCCAGGATCACTCAGAGGTCTCTGGTTTGAGTGGGACCATGGTGTCTCATGGCAGGGTGTGGGGAGGCAGATTAATGACCACCATCCCCCCTTAGTGCACCTGATACAAAGTCCTTGCAGCTTTTGCTGCCTTGGATTCCAGTGGAGTAGCTGGAAGTGGTGATAGAAATCAGGATGCTGTGTCCCTGAGTTGGAGGTCTAGAGTTCGGTGAATAGGGGTACCTTCCTTCTGACTTGAGAATCTGTCCATCTTGCTTGATTTTCTGTCAAACTCATAAGTTAATAAATTTTACCACCCCACTCTCTCTCTCTATGTGTCTCTATCTCTGCCTCTCTGTCTGTTTCTGTTTCTCTCTGTCTCTCTGTCTCTCTGTCTCTCTGTCTCTCTGTCTCTCTCTCTCTCTCTCTCTGTGTGTGTGTGTGTGTGTGTGTGTGTGTGTTTGTACATATGTTTATCTCCTTCAGCCTGAGTTTGTGTACATGTGCATATGCCCCTGGGAGGTCAAGAGCTTGTTCATGGAAAAGAAAGAGAAATTGAGAGAAAGAAACAGAGGGAGAGGGTAAAATCACAGCTAATCAAGTTACCAATGTTGTGCCAGTATGTGTGTGTGTGTGTGTGTGTGTGTGTGTGTATTCAATATATAATTTCCCTATGTGTCAACAGGGACATCAAAAGCACGGAGCCCATTACATAAAAACCACTTGATTAAAACTGAGGAAGACATTCGTTTCCTTCCATGATTATGGATTCTCAGCTTTTGAGGATAGTTTCTGGTATCTGCTGACATCCATGACTGGAAGAAGGCCTAGAGACTTGAGTTTGGGTAATATTTTCACTGGCCCTTGTTCCCCAGACAGGGCAGTTTTCCTGTTCCCCTGTCTCAAATTCTGCCCCCAGTGTGCCCTTCACAAATCCAAGGTTTTGTTTTCAAATTTTCAGTATATTCTTATGGAAATTTTCAAGCACATGAAAGCAGAAAGTGTGCTACACTGCAATCAGTGAACTCCATGTACCCATTAAGCTCAAGAGTCATCAGGTTCAGCGATGATTAACTTTTTCAGATCTTGTTTCATCTTTCTTCCATCCTCATCCCACTGCCTGAGCCCTACTAAGGAGCCAAAGATACACATCAAGTCCCTTCCTCTAGGACTAAACAGATAAAGACATTGTTAAACATAACCTCTGAACCATTGCACAGTCCCAAAAGCCAGTCAGAGTTACTCAAAGGCATCAAAGGTCCACAGCCCTCTCTAAGCCCCGGCTGTCTCATGGGCGGTTTTCAGGGGATGTGAGGATGTATGCCTGGCCCAGTGTTCTGTATGTCTCCTAGACACAGAAGCAAACACATTCCTCATTTGAGGGAAGGACAGTCTGTTGCCCTTGGGAGGACTGGGGGAAATTGCACAGGATTTTTGTTTACAACAACATATTGGGGCTGAGAGGAGTCAAGGTATCCCTGTCTCTTGAGCCCCATGGTTGACAGTGGACACTTCTGGAAGAACACTACTTCTCCTGTCTGCTCAGTTGTGTCTTGACTATGTTGCTGGAGTCAGCCTGTTTGTAGTAGGTGAGGAGAGGAAAACAAAGGTCCTTAGTAGGACCATATGCCTCTCCTGTTCCCCAGTGGACGCATAGGAAAGAGGGGTCAGCTCTCCCAGAGCACAATTCTCAGGACAGCACAAAGGAGGTTTTAATAGCTCTCTGTTGTTTGCTCCCCTGCTGATGCTTCAGTGCACCAGGACTGTGATAAATCCCCAGGGGATCACCTGGAAACTTTGCTTGTCCCTGACCTAAGGGTAAATATTCCAAATGGGGTGTAGACAGAAGGGGATGGCCAAGGACTTTTATCTCAGTTCCAGGAAGAAAGAGACAACTTAAAAATTCCACAGATCCATTGCATCTTGACCTATGCTCTGAGGGTCACAGGTTCTCTAGAGAATCACAGTATCACCTGATCATTGGGACATCAGGTGGCCCATGTACCTCTGGAGCTCACTGCCTCTGTCTCCCTTTGTATAGGGACAAAAGAAATTTACACCCTACCTTTCTCACGAATGTAGGAAGGCCATAGGGGACAAGGAGGAGACAAGGGTGGCTGTGGTGATGGTCTCCACAAATGTGTCTGAGGGGCTTGGGCAATATCCACAAGCAAAAGCTGTAAGGTGAGGACACTATGTTGGAATGAGAAATACAGCTTGCAATTCTTCTGCTATGCATCTTTGGTCTTCCTCAGACCCAGTGATGGGCAGTGTGTATGGGAGATGGGACACTCTGGGGTGAGGGAGGAAGCCTTTGTCAAGGAGAAAAGCCAAATTCTTTCCTCCCATAGGAAGTTTTAGAATGATTCAAGGAGGAAGGTAGCGTGGACTAGAGAAAATTAGGAGGACTGTAGGAAGAGGGAATCAAAGACAGAGGAAACAGGAGTGTTTGGGGGAGGGGAGGCTGGGATACAGGGCCAGAGACAGGGGCACAGAGGGAGAGGCTTGTTTAGGCCTGAGTGACCTGAAGCCACTGTCATGAAAATGTACTAAGTGGATGTATGGGAAAGTTGGTTACAATGGGGCTGTAAGTCACCAAGATGCGGCACTCACTGGCTGAATGCAGGAACAGGAAAGATTTACTACAATCTAGGGGAAGAGATGCCACATGGACTCATGACTGCACCCCCAATTACCATTCAACCTGCCATTGTCCACTGCAGGAGACATTAAGTCTGTCAGAGGAGCGTGAGACCTTGCTCAGTTGGTAGAGAGCTTGGCTGGCATTTCCTAAACCTGGCATGGAAGCACATGCCTTTCATTTCAGCTTTTGGGAGGTAGAGAAAGGAATACCAGAGTTTTGGATAGATACTGAATTCAGGGCCTATTTGGGCTTCCTGAAATATACCCTCCTCTCCTTCTCAAATCAGCAACAACCACAGCTGAAAAAAGACACTCTCCTAGTTTGGGGAGCTTCTCATGAAAGGGCTCATGGGTCATCTAGAGTTCTGGTGAGCATGAAACAGTCACCCTGATTAATATGAAAGGACATTCATCAGTCTGCCAATTGTTTTACAGAACACTGGATGTCAAGCAACTTTCTGTGGAGCAATGTGACTAAACTCTTAGAAATTCTACACATTATTATTTGATATCATATCTTAAAGTTGATGTGTCTGTGTTCATACACTTGTATGTTTTCATGATAGCAAGCACATAGGACTACATTGTCAGAAGTATACAACGTGTAACCTAATAAGTACAACAGAGATGGAGTCATGCCTCTAAGCATGCTTTACAGGTGTGTATTTCATTCTCCTGGGTATCATAATGAATGTCCATGAATGGCGGTAATGGGGAAAATAGCACATGTGTTTGGTCACTCTCCTGTGGGTGGGTGGTCGAATAGGTTGGCAGGAACCATGATTCTTGCAATTGTCATAGAGATGCAGCATCCTGTGCTCTAGGGGCCATCCTGCTTCTCCTGGCCTGGAAGGGGCTCCTCCCTGCAATCCAGTTGTGATTTCACACTGCTTCTTCTGCTTCTGTGTCCCTGTCACTGGGTGAGTTTGATGCTTCCAATGAAGAAACCAGCCTTGTTGATTTTGGTTTTTGCCCCAATGCAATATGTCCTCATCTTGACTAAGCACATTTGTGATAAGTCCCCATCCACTACTTTGAAATAGCCAAAGTGAGGGTGTAAGCCATTCATCCCACAGACACCTTCCAGTGGAATGGACTAGAGCTGTTTTTAGAGTGTTTTTATTGTGGGCTCTCACCTGAGTGTTCACCTCCAGTTAATGCTGAACTCCCCTGGGGTAGCCATATTTTCAGAAACCAAGCAGTCCAACAAGGAAGCAGTATTCCATTTGCTGACACACATTCTCAGAACCCAAAGCTAGTCTTCACACTGAACTGGCTCTGAAAATTCCTCCACTGAAATCCACTGCCTTCCTCAGGGCCCCTGATTCCATTTCTGCAATGGGAGGCAGCATTTTAAGTAGACTGTAGTATTAACACAGTTGCTTCAAATTTAGTGGCCGAAGTGGAAGTTACTGAAAATTCTTTTCCAATGAAATCTAACTGTTGCCCTCCCATAGCCACTTTACTGTACACTGGAAAAGCAAGAGTCAATGTGAAGAATGAATAAGTCTCTCTATATTTGTGCAATCGCACATACAGTACTGAGCTTTGAGTGTCAATCATGGTTTGTCCAGGAGCTGTGTCTATGGGCCACCTTTTGTTACTGGTTGTGGTGTTCATAACACTCTCCTAGGTCTGGAGTTCTGCTAAACCCTGGACTACAAGAATTGATTTCAGATACCCCAGAGAACACAGAGGGTAGTACCAGGCTCAAGAGCCAGGAAGACATTTGTTCTGCAGAACCCCCTGGCATCATTTCTCCCCCAGAGCCTCATGAGCTCTTCTTGACTTAATGCTCATTTTCTTGTTTAGTCATTCATTCATTTGTTTTTCCATTGAGTGCAGTTCATGCTGTCCATATGCTCAGAGGCTTGGGGTTCTCCACGGGGACATTGACAGACTTCCAAAGACCACATTCCAAAGAAAACTGAGTGTCCTTCTGCCAGCAGCAATCAACTGCTCAGATGCTCAGCTAAGGATGGAGTTGCACACCTCTCTATGCTAGAATGCTTAACTGGTGAGATCTCCTGCAGGTTCCATGTACGTGGACAAAGGCCATGTCATGTCCAGAGGACAACCTTTCACAGTGATCCTCAATGTCCTCTGGCTCTGATATCCATTCTTTGGTGTTTGATGAGCCTTGGATGTATGGTTTGATTTATGGGGTTGAGTGGTATGGAGTGCATTGTATGTGTGGTTGTCAGTACTGTCTGGGGCTGAGCTCTCACAGTCATTTCTCTTAAACACTTTGAACATAGATGTGTCTCTCTGTAAACCACTACCATTGCAATGGGTAGAGAGGAGCACAAATATTAGATACAAATGTGTCTTTACTGCACAGAGAGGTAACTTGATCATTTTCATATTGTAGAAACAGGTCCTACCAGAGGGCCTATGATTTCCATACTCAGGATTTGTTGCTTTGGATATTTAAAAACCCAGGCATTGATTCATTCTTGTGTAGCAGGCCTTAACTGCAATGAAGAGCACAGTTACTTACCCTGTAATCAATGCTGCCACTGGTAACCAGTGAGCTCCTCTTGTCTGGCAGGAGGCTGTGGGTGGATACAGAGCGCAGTGCTAGATGAGACCACTGATGTCTTATTCCTACCTTCAGCTTCTCAAACTGCCTACATTGTACCCTGTGGTCGTGCCTAAGCTAGCTTCCATGGAGAGATGGTTTTTCAATTAAGGATTGGTTTCTTGTATCATGAAAGAAATGTGTGGTGTTTTCAGCCACTGGGTTTTAATAGTCAAGGTATGGGGGAAGCCAAGAGCCCTGACAGTCTTCTGTGTTGTTGTCAATGTGTTTAATGCAACACATGAAGGAATCCATGTCAACTAGAAGTAAAATGTCTCTGCTTTTATAAATCTATTCTGATACTTGAATGTGGACCTGTGTGTTATCTATTTCTGCCTGTTTTTCTGCTCTGTACCTGAGATGAAATCTGCCTCTTAGGAAATGGTCACATGAGTTAACCCGTCAAGTTAACTCAAATTCCTTTCAATTCCTAGAGTGAGTGAGTTACAGAAACCTTCAGGAGCCCAAACGATATGGAACTGATGAAATAGATTTACTTGAATGTTCCCTACTAGGCCCTTGTCTCCAATCTGTCAACTCAAGGTGGTCCAGGAAGTGTCTACTCTTACTTGGGAAATAAACCATCCCTCAGGATGGGAGAGTTCCTGGAAACAGGAACAATCTCACTCATATGGACATCTGTCCTCTCAGAGTTGACCAAGCTAGGCTCTGCTGTTCCCAGCATCCAAAATAGAAGACAGTGTTTCACTCCTGTCATTTCACTTATCTTAGCTACAGAAGAAAGCAAGTGACCCAGAGAGAGGGTGCAGAGCATAGGAAACACAGCCATGGCCTCTACCTATGCTTGATATTGGGGCAAGCCCAATGAATGTGAGTCCATTTATATACATGTACTTCTGAAATGCTGGTCCTAACTACACATGCAAGCATCCTTAACAAGCTGTTCAATTTAAGTTTTCTCCTTGGGAAAATTGATAAAGTTCCTGTGTAGGAAACACTGGCATTGATTTATCCTGCAGGACATGGAAGGCTGTGGAAGCTGACCTGAGGTTCCCAGACCCTCTGAGCTGCTCTCTACAGTGTAGCCTGTGGGGAGTTAGTTCAGTTGGACAATTTCACGGATCTTTTGTTGAGCTCCACCCAAAGCTCCATAACATCCCTTTCTCAGTCATGCACAAACCAGAGCCCCTGTATGGGAGACTTTCACAGTGCCCTCCTTTTAGTGCTTAACCGGTGGTGGGGTCATTTTCCTGACAGGTCAGGAAGAGAAGTTGAGAACAGTTTGTCTGGGTCAAAACTGTCTAGTTGGCTCTTCCCAGTGTGAGGAGTTTGGCTGCTGCTGTCCTCTGAGCGTGTCCATGCCAAAGCTAGGACCTGCCAGTTGACTGCAACTTGTACAAAGCTGTGCTGCTGCTGAATCCAAGAGTGTTGCCATATTTTACCCTGTTAGGTTCACACTTCCCAGAAGGCCCTGGTGTTTTATCAGGCCTTATCATACAGCTTCCTGGACACCTACCACAGTGATAAAGAACATTTTGGTTTGTTATCAGTAGATGGGCAGTTTGTGTACCCGATGGGCAAAGTATCTGTATGTGTGAGGTCATGCAAAGCTTTCTCTGATGAAATGGAGTCTGTGGTGGGAGAAGTCTGACATAGTGATTTCAGGCCTAGTAGTTGTCTCCAACACTTTCTGGATAGTCAGCCACTCAGTCTCTCCCTAAGTATTGCAGTGTATGAACAGACAGGTTCTCCTCCTCACACTCTTGAATGCATACCCACAGTATGTGATAAACCCCCGGTCTAGTGCCTCAGAATGTATAGGAGTGCACATGGTCCTGTCCACTTGCTCTCACTCCCCAGACAAAAGGCTGCCACCAAGCATATCTCTCTCTTCTTCCTTTTCAAGTGAGGTAGATTACAGTCCTTGAGACTCATTATAGACTCCTCTGCTGGGTTCGATGCCAGAACTTCGGAGGCTCATTGTCCAAGATAACAGCTTCCACTTGCATTTTGCAGATTAGTTTCTAGCTGCTCATGCAAGGAGTTTGGGGGGTTGCACAGCAGAGAGCAGTTCAGAGAAAGACCTGAGAGGCTGGGGCCACTTCTCTGGCCCCTTGGCCTGTGTAGTTTGGGCAGCAGGAATTGGGTCCTTCTGTGTTCTGCTGTTGCATGAAGTTCTATGTGCCAGCAACTCAGAGTACCTTCTACTTAGGAAACAGAACTATCTTCCCCTCACGCACATTTCCTCTGTGCATGGCAGAGGTGAGAGAACAGGAGAGGTGAGGAGCAAGGAGACAAGAAGGGAGAGGCCCTAGAGATAAGCCAAAGGAAGAGCAGAAGCTGGGGCAGAGTCAGGGAGATTGGCGAACCTTACCATGGCAGTGAGGTTGTGTGTGTGTGTCCCGTAGGCATCTTGGCTGTCAGACCTGCTGCCTCTTCACTGTGTTCCAGGCCTGTGTGCAGGGAATCAGCCCAGGCTTATATACCTATCTTTTACCTTCTTTCTTTTTTCTGCAAAAACAGACAGTTACTATTCATAACTAACTCCTTCTCAAATGTCTGGTGATCCCATGTGTCCCTCTGTGTGTGTGTGTGTGTGTGTGTGTGTGTGTGTGTGTGTGTGTGTGATATCCACAAACATGGTACTGTGATTACTCAAGGACTTAGGAGGAGGAATTGTGGGTGGAGTTGCATGTAAATCATTGCCATCTCTTTGTGGGCATCGTTAGGCTCTGAGATTCTTCCTGCACTTGTGGAACAGAGATGGCCCATGTATGATTGTGCTCAGTGCCTGATAGTACCTGGGAATTTATCACTGTTTTGAGGGCACACTAGTCCATGTGATATGTTTCTACAGTAGATATACAGAGAGACTGATAACTCGATGGACCATGTCCTCAACATGCTGAGTTTTATGTAAGCTGTTGCAGGATAGTTCAACCAACCACATTCCAACTTTCTCTCTCTCTCTCTCTCTCTCTCTCTCTCTCTCTCTCTCTCTCTCTCTCTCTCTCTCTTTCTCTCTCTCACACACACATTTACTAAAATTGTGTTGTGATGATTCTGTCCTTCAGAGTACACAGAAATGTGTGAAGTGGTGTCTATGGCTATAAGGACACATGTTCCCATTTTCAAGGTGCAGTTGACATGTCCACAGATGGCTTTGGAGGGAAATTGGGATATGAGTTTTAGGAGGAAGGGAGTGTTCTCTCACTTGGAGGCCAGGAGATGCCTGTGAGCACTAGTCAGCCCATGATCTGTGGATAAGATAGTGTGATGTGGAATCAGGAGAGAAAGGAAAGCCAACATAGAGGGAGGAGAGAAGCTTTTCGGGGCAGGGAGATGCTTTTCCAAGGTAGGAAGCCAGGAGCAGCCATGGCAGGAGGAATTAAGCTTGTCCTTTATGTGCAGGTGGCTCCCTGGCTTCTGCAAGTCCCTCAGGGCTACACTGAGTGGTAAGGCATAGGTAATGGATAACAAGGAGTTGGGCTGCAGACTAAGTCAACACACAATTGGGAGAATGTGTGGAGAAATCAGATGCTGCCACAGCACAGTAGGGAAATACATTCTGAGGAAAAGGGGTCACCAGAGAGGCTGGACTGTGGTGCCTCCTCCCACATACCTCAGCTTGATGTTGGGCAAAGAAGGGTGGCAGAAGTCCTTGTCTTGGCCTTGAGACAGTAGCCAGGAGATTGTAATGTGCAGACTGGGCATGGTGAAGGGTTCAGTTCCAATGCGAAAGTCTGTGCTATGGGTCACAGAGACTTTTGTGATTATCATCTGGCTTATCTCTGGGCCTTCCAGCAGAATTTCTAGAGACATATGGTTCCTTTTCTCACCCAGAAGAACTTGTGAAGGAAATCTGTTGTCTTCAAAGCTCAGGTGCAGAAGTCACTGAAGCAGCTGCCCCAGGTGAAGACAGATGGCCCAGTTCTGATAAGTGCCCTTTAGCCAGCCAGGCAGCTTTTTCTCAGCAACACCTTCCTATGGGTCTAGATACAAACCAAGCTATGATGTCCCTTGTCTGTCTATGTTTATTTGTGTGTTTGTTTGTTAGAATTAATGTCATTTGATACAGGTGTGTGAATGTGTGTGAGACAGAGAGAGAAAATGTTTGCATATGTGTGTGTAACAGTGAGTATGTGTGTGTGTCAGAAAGTGTGTGTGTGTTTGTGTGTGTAACAGAGAGAGAGAGAGAGAGAGAGACAGAGACAGAGACAGAGACAGAGACAGATATATATATATAGAGAGAGAAGCTATCCCAAGTGTATCTCTGAACTTTATCCCCTGAACGACCCAGGTTTGTGAGCCTAGTAACCATCCTGCTTTAGATCATCTGCTCTGTGTAACCTTTTACACAGATCTTATCTGATGTCTACTCTCACGTGCCTGTGACACTTTAAGTAATTACTGTGAGTCTCATCTGTGTTGTTCGAATGCTGTGAAAGGTACAATTGGTAATGTAGCCAATGAGGGAACAGCCTTCCCCATAGAGGCCAAAGTGGGTTTGTCAGAGTTGGTTGAGAGCTTACCATTCCTTCATTACACTTGGAGGAATCAAACCATCCCCACTGTGCCCATTTGGAACACAGCTTATGCCGTTCGAAGCTTTAGCAAGGTTCTCTCACAGATCTCCTGTGATCACTTGTGGGATACTTAGTACACACAACAGTATGCTTGGTGGCTCCTGTCACTCTCTAGGGCTCTCCCATAACCAAGTTGGGGAATCTCTACCAGGGAGGTCAGCAATGCTAATAGGATGGGCTGAGGCTAGGGAAATGCTTCAATGAAGGTATACAAAGTGGGTAGGAGGCTTCAAAGGGATGTGGGCTTGCAGAGCAGGGGTTTGCCTATGATTGTGTGGTTGCTATTCTAATTAGAATTTATATCACCTTCCCTCCAAGCCTTGAAAATGTTAGCACCAATGTCAGCCTAGGTAACGTGTATTTTGTGGGAATTGGGTGCTATTTCAAACCACCATGATTTCCAGGGCTTGTGGACATTTATAAAATGGTCCTGAACTTTTCTAACACTTGTAGTCTACCAGAGCCAATCCAACAAAGCTTCATTGACCTAGATCAGTGTTCTGAACCTGTGGGTCAGAGCCCCTTTGGCAAACCTCTATCTTCAAAAATATTTACAATGTGATTCATAATTTATACAGTCATAAAGTATTCATAAGCAAGAAATTTTAGAGTTGGAGGTGTACATATTTTATAGTTGGTTTCAGGAGGTCTATACTGTTCTCCTTGTGAGTGCACTTTAAGGAAGCCCTATGTCATCTTGCCTGAGTCTTTCTGAGGAAAGAAAGAAAGAAAGAAAGAAAGAAAGAAAGAAAGAAAGAAAGAAAGAAAGAAAGAAAGAAAGAAAGAGAAAGGAAGGAAGGAAGGAAGGAAGGAAGGAAGGAAGGAAGGAAGGAAGGAAGGAAGGGAAAGAGGGAGGGAGGGAGGGAAAGAAAGAGAGAAGAGAGGGGGTGCTGCACTCTGTATGTTGACCAGTTCCATTTGTTCCAGTAATCCCTGCTTCCTCTGCTGGATCATGTGGAAATGCTAGTCTGCCAGGGATTCATATGAGGAAAATGTGATATTCTTCCTTCAGCACAGATTAGAGAGCCTCCATAAGAGGTGTTGACTGTCCACTGGTGTATTATTCCTAACACGTTCCCAAAAAAAGAGTCATTTCTCATGATGTGTAAACCACAGATAACATGTACAGTGTATATCTGCTGGTCCTCATCTATCCAGAGTGTAGAAACATTTGCATGGATCCAAGGTTTCATCTTTCTAACCACAAGCACTTTCTATCTGCTGCTACCAAAGGTGAGTTTCAAAGCATCCATCACCAGGTATGACAGCTGCTCTCTAGGGCCCAGCATCACAGAGGGCAGCTCCAGACTTCCCAGGAAACTCTTGCTCAGAGCTGACATCAGATGGGTGGGAGAGCCCTTCTCTGAGACAACCAGGGAACAATTCCACCATGATCACTATTGCACTGCTAAAGGACAAGTTTGATATCACCCACATAATAGGATCCTTTAACAGTTGTTTTAGTTGTGTATCTAAGGTATGCTTGGTTGTACACTGATGCTCAGCATATCCACGCACAACACACAGGCAGGAGACTGCACACAGGCATCTAAGTAAGACAGACCTCTACTCTGCCAAGGTCCTGCTACTAGGGAACCCTCTGTTTATCCTCTAGCCTAGACCTTTGCCCACAAAAATGTACTGCTACCACATTCTCTCTGCCAGACTTGTGCTTGCCACTCCCCTCCTTCCATATTGCTTTCAGCATGAGCTTCCTGATCCTGATATCCATCTTCTTCTGCCCCCAGTCTCCTACTCTATGCCTGTTTCCTCTTCTCCCCCGGCTTACTCCATGCCTGTTTTATATTCTCCACACTACAGCAATACCACAGCACGATGTTTCTTTCCTCCTTGACTCCACCACTGCCTTTAGATCTTAAATGTCATTGAGTCAGACTTGTTTCCCAACCGTGCATTGAAGGTGCTCTAAGAAACATGGCCAGACATGCTCCACTTATGTTCATAGCAGCCTTATTTATAATAGCCAGAAGCTGGAAGAACCCAGATGGCCCTCAACAGAGGAATGGATTCAGAAATGGTGGTACATTTACACAATGGAGTACTACTCAGCTATTAAAAAAATGAATTCATGAAATTCTTAGGCAAATGGATGCATCTGGAGAATTTCATCCTGAGTGAGGTAACCCAATCACAAAAGAACAGACATGATATGTACTCACTTGTAAGCAGATATTAGCCCAGAAATTTAGAATATCCAAGATACAATTTGCAAAACACCTGAAACTCAAGAAGAAGGAAGACCAAAGTGTGAATATTTTGCTTCTTTTTAGAATGGGGAACAAACTACCCATGGAAGGTGTTACAGAGACAAAGTTCAGAGCTGAGACAGAAGGAAAGACCATCCAGAGACTGCCCCACCCAAGGATCCATCCCATATACAACCACCAAACCCAGACACTATTGCATATGCCAGCAAGATTTTGCTGACAGGACCCTGACATTGCTCTTTCTTTGTGCCCGGCAAATACTGAAGTGGATGCTCATAGTCATCTATAGGATGGATCACAGAGCCCCCAATGGAGGAGCTAGAGAAAGTACCCAAGGAGCTAAAAGGGGGTCTGCAACCCTATAGTAAGAACAAAAATATGAACTAACCAGTACCCCCGGAGTTTGTGTGTCTAGTTGTATATGTAGCAGAGGATGGCCTAGTTGGTCATAAATGGGAGGAGAGGCCCTTGGTCTTGTGAAGATTATATGCCCTAGTACAAGGAAATGCCAGGGCCCGGAAGCAGAAGTGGGTGGGTTGGGGAGCAGGGCAGGGGGAGGGTATAGGGACCTTTGGGGATAGCATTGGAAAATTAAATGAAGAAAATATCTAATAAAAAAAGAGAGATGGCCAGAGATGTATTTATTGCTAGATGCAATGCTCCCCTTATTTCTGTGGGTCTTTAGTCTGGTCTCAAGGGGCCATGTCATTCTGAGTTCAGTGGACAGCAGGGCCTTCTGGGTAGAGTTGCAGAGTTACTTTTCATGCTTCTCAGGACGTCCTTGGCTTTTGCCTTAGTCCCTTCTGTGAACCTCTGTAGCTCCCAGTGACCTTTCTTCTCCTTCATGCTGTCCTGCTCAGGGCTCTGTTTCTCATCTGCCACCTCTCTCCATGTACAGTCACCAGCATCCCTCAGGACACCTCAAGCAATTTGTGGCTCCAGAGGGTACCCGTATATCTACAGCTCAGACCGCTGGTGCTGGCTGCTTTCAAGTCAACTTGAAGCCAATTACTGCCATGTGAGGAGAGGCAAGTTCATTGAGAAAAATAAGGGCAGGCTACAGGCAAGCCTTTAGGGCATTTTCTTAATTATCATGTGTTTTGGAAGGGCCCGGTCAATTGGGAGTGGTTTCCAAGCCTGGATTGGTGGTCTTGGGTTCTATGAGAACAGGGCTGAGGAGACCTAGCAGAGCAAGCCAGTGACCAGGAAACTGCCCCACCCCCACCCCCAGCCTCTATCTTGATCCTGACTCAAGGTTCCAGTCCTGTTGAGTTTCTGTCCTGACACACTTCAGTAATGGACTTCTATGTGGAAATGTAAGTCAAATAACCCCCTTCTTCCCTGAGTCATCCATGATATTGCATCATAGCATTGGTAACCTTAAGGGCAACAACATTTACCCAAATTCCAGATTTACTTGTGCAAGACCTTATTCAGATTATGTGGGTACCCACAGATCTTCAAGATCCAGCAAGTGTTGACTTCAGTTCATGACCACCTCTCCAGCTCTAACACCCATTCTCTATTGCAGCACTCCCTATGTCTGCACATACTGCCCATATGCTAGCAAGTGCTGGGGGGAGCGGGGAGGGGTGTAGGGAGTGAGGGGTGTAGGGTGCGTGCGAGGTAGGAGTGGAACAGCCTTAGCTCAGGCTTGCTCCTCCTTGCCATGCTATATCCTGTCCCTCAGGAACTCTGTGCAGGTATTCCCTGGAATGCAGACAGAGCCTGTGCTGGTCTCACCATACCCTATGGAGTGTTACCAGGAAGGTGTCAGTGTCATTTGCTGTCTTGGCTTGCTGCCTGCTCTCTGTGCTCCCACCCCCTGGCCCGCATTCGCTATATGCTGAACTCGTTGTGTCATGAGTGGTCCTCCTACAGGCATGTCAGGTCACAGTTCTCCTCTGTTCAACCCACACAGTGACATGCACTGTCCCCAACACATTTTATGTGCAAATATGAGGCAGGTTCCCCCAAATGCCCTGCTTGTTCAAATGCAAGCTGGGCTTTGTAGATGCTTTTCCTGTTTTCCTCTGGTTCTTTTATACTAAGCTCACACATACTGGCCTTTCTGCCCTTCAGTACAGATGCTAGACACTCCCTGGCCTTAAAGCACTGTCCTGTATTCCTGAACAAGGTTCACTTTACATATCAGCAAGGGGAACCCCTGTCTCCTCTTCCTGTCTTCCTACATCCCAGCCCTCCAGGGAAGTCTCCCTTGCCCCTCCTAAACTTTTGAGCTGAGCCCTTAAGTGCTGGGCCAGCATGTCAAGACTCTGGCCTGTCTCACCCATCTCTGGGGTCCCTCCCCATCTCGGCTGCTGCCTGTAGTCAAGGTGACCATCACCTTCCTCTTCCTCTTTGCTGGAAAGATGAACATTTTCCTTCCTGTTTCTTGTCCCTCCTGTGCACCTTTCTGGGTGACGAGGGAACTTGTGTTTTGTTCACCTGTATTGTAACAGGTAGAGCCCTGTCTGAACTAAGACACCCTGACAGGTTAAATGATATAAACTGGATCATTTTGGAGGCTTGGCAGTAGAGAAGGACACTGGAGCCTGCCTAATATCATTGGGTGCGTGGACAGGGAAACCCCTGCCACTTCCATTCTGCACAGAAAGAGATATGGGCAGGGAGGGGGCATTGTCCTCATTGTCTGACCCCCGTGCTTCTGCTCCAGGCTGGTTATGCTGTCGCCCTAGGCTTGAAGGCATTTGACACAGAGCAGGAGGCGCTTAAGTCTTAATGGAGCACTGGTGTCCTACTGACTAAGCCTCTCCTGGCAGGATTGGGATGCCCACTTTAGTCTTGCCTGGGTCTCTTTTCCCATGTATGGCTGTTTTGGACCAGTCATGGGACCAGGGAATTATGTGAGCGAACTCATTTTTTGCTGTTGCCAGCTTGGCCTCAAGACCTTCCTCTTCGAAAACCTAGAAGACACATAGAAATCCTGCAGAGAAACAGCCAGCCAGAGAACCACTTGGTATAATTTGGATACTTGGTAAAGGCCCACTTGATACTCTTGGAAATCCCCTCTTGATCATCTCTTCCTTTCTCTTCCTCTGTTTGTACTATTATTGTTATAGTTATTATCATTAGCATTAATATTATTATTATTATTATCATTATCATTATTATCCTTCTTCTCTCTATCCCCCTCTCTCCATCTCTCCAATTGCCCTGCTCCTGTTTCCTAATTTACTGGAGTGTTCCAGGCCCCAGGTGTCTACTCCTTCTCTTCCCTCCTTGCAAATTGAAAGTGCAGCTTTCCCTTTGATTTCCTGGAAACCCTGCACTGAAGGGACCAATTTAGTCTTCAGGTTTACTGAAGTAAGAAGTCAGAGCTTGCTGTCTCATCTCCATAGGACTCAAGGCTGAAATTTTTGTGGATTTTACCACGCACATGCTCTTTTGCTCATCCTGTGCCAGGAGTCCCTTTGCCTGGCTCTCCCTGTCAATCTTCTCACAGCCACTGGGCATCTTGCCTCCCTCAGTTCTTACTCCAGCAAAGGAAGGGGCCCTTTGCACTACTTCAGTAGTATGGCGGGAGAACTGATCCTGGAGGCAGATGAGCAGAGCTCCTTGGAGTTTCTGCCCCGGGGCAAAGCAGGCCACCCTACCCTCTGCTTCCACATGTAAGCAGGACAGAGCTTTCTGCTGGAGCTTTGGGAATTCCAGCTTCTATCTCTGGTACAGAGTAAAGCTGCAGGCTTACTCCTGTTCTCCCTCCCCCCCATAAGGAAAGGGTAGTCCCACTCTGGGTCTTCATCAGGCTATGGGCCTGTACTCACTGATAAGCATATTAGGCATTTGGACCTTTACTCCCAAGACACCATCAACATACTCAGGCAGGCTTTAGATGGACATAAATCACATCTGGCCCTGAGCTAGCTGGCACTTTTGTAAAACTGGCCCATTGATCATCCTGGCTTGGCAAAACCAAATGTGGCCCTCCCCTGGCACTCATGAAATACTGGAGCAACCTTTCTGCTACAGGCTCTCCTACTCCCTAGCTGACTTTCCTGGAGTTGAGGAACTGCTAAGAGGAACCTCCTATGAATTGAGCAGATTGAGTGGGTCTCTCTCCCTCTGCATGGAATTGATGGCTGGGGCTGAAAGTCACATTTCCTTTGAAGGCAGAGGCCCTGGGAGTGGGCATTGGCAAGCCATAACAGATGGCAGGGCAGCCTAGTATAAGGCAGTCTGGGGATGTGGAGAAAGAAGCAGGGTCTTGTCTCAGGTCTGCCACTTGTGTGGCTCTGGCCCAGAATGCTGTGTGCTGACCTCTCCCCTGGATTCCTTTGCTGCCTACCCCTTGAGAGGGACTGACAAACATGTGCCTTCAGGGGTGGTGACAAGCCTCTTTGATTACCTGTGCCAGGCTTCTCTGGCCCTTCCTGTGACATAGAAGCCACTCATCATCTGTGTTTGGAGCTTCTGAAACCTCGTCCACTCTGCTTCTGATGGAAGCATCCTTAGCCTGCAGACTGCTGCCTGTGTGTCCTTGGGCTTTGCATAAATCTTTTGCCATCCCGTGCTGCAGCCAGAGACTGGGCCTTGTCTCAGACAGAAGTCAGGTGAGACTCTAGTGAAGGAGGGATGAAAGTGTCTTGACCACTGTACTCTGTATGGTGTGCCTGGGCTAGGTGCCTGTCCTTCATGCTCCCTAGGAGACCCCAGTCTGTTCTTTTTATTACTTTCCTCGTGTTAATTGTGGTCAGCTCTAGAGCTGGTGAGTTGTTCTTGTACATGTTCTCAGGCAAGTCCCTAAGGAGAATGGGGAGGAGGTTCCCAGATCTCTACAGTTGTAGGTACTTCACTACCTCAAGGGAAATATGGAATAATATTACCTTGCCCCTGAAAACACAGAGAGAGAAACAGACAGGCATGCAGAAAGTCAGGCAGGCAGGCAGGCAGGCAGGCAGACAAACAGATACACACACACACACACACACACACACACACACACACTGAGTATTTTGGATTATGTGCAGAGCAAGAAACTCCAATGCTATGAAGTTACATGTCCAGTCTTCTCTCAGTATCCTTCAACATCAGAAATCCAGGTGTTTCAAAGCCCTTTTCCCATTGTCCCCAATTCACCATGAGTGTTGGTGACCTCAGTGTCACTGTCTTTTTGTAAAGTGCAACAGCCTTCTTATGATGTCCTGGTTCTCTTCCCCTCTTCTCCTGACTTTTTTCTTGTTCTGTTCTTCTCCCTTAACATACCTGAATATGTCATTGAGGAATTTCTATGTCCTGAGTATCCTTATTCTCCCCAGTGACCCTAAGTTTACTTCCCCACCCAATATTTACCTAAGGACCCCAAGGATCTTCTTAGTCTCTTCCATTTCTCTTACTGCTACTCCACAGCAGTCTATTTTTACCCTACCATCCTCTCTCAAGATAATTTTAGTGTCGTTTCTACTTCTTTATTATTTTAGAATGTTTTCAGGTCTTTGCCAATGGCTCCTGTCAAGGTCTGTTAAGTATCCAGTTCCACACTCAATACCAAGTAATATGGCCACCCTTCCTACTGTCTTCTGCATTCTAGAAATGCTCCTTGGGTTTTAAAGCATCCTGTGATACCCTCTTTTTTTCTGTTCTATTCCCCAAATGATGTCATCAGTTTGTCTTCCTTCTCCTTAGTCCCTGCCCATTCCCTACAACACTTACTGCATTTCCATTCCCCACCCCCTCCCACAATCTTGAAATTTCTTGGAAACTAGATGCTTTCTGTTAAGGACTATTCCCAGCATCTAAATTTGGTCCTCATTTAACAGGTGGACAATAAATGAACAAAACATTCTGTTTACTATGCTTTTATTTATACTATTTGCACAGTGAGCATATTTACAAATGTGTTCCATTACAAGACATCAGACACAAGGGAAAGACAGAACAAATCTGTAATCTTCTTCCACTCACACTTTACTGGTTATTCCAAACTTTCAAAGAACAGCCTCTCAGTGGTACTTTCTATCCATCACACAACATGACACAAAGACTTCATTTAATAAGGTTAGCACAGCTGTTAATATCAAATGCCAACGACAGAAAAAAATAACATAAACTTTTCCTCAAGTATATATTTAAACATATTGTGATTCTTAGTCAACAGTGTTATAAAATGAATACAAGATAACAATATCTATAGCAAACACTACTTTGCAGTTTAACAATTAGCACTGGTCACAAATACCAAATACAGTGCCCTCCCCACCCTCCACAACCTTTTGAATTCAGGACCCTGCCTATCTACTCCATGGAGCAGATACTTTGGATTCTCTTTTCCACTCCTAAGGGTTTGCCTAGGATCTCTCTATGGAGCAGAATAACCCCTAGCACCCGAATTGAGAATAGCCTCAACCTCTGCATCATCATCTGAATCCCAGTCATAGTTACATGGCCAGTCTTTGGAGCATCGGTTCCGAACTCTTGCCACAAAATGCATGACTTTCAGCTTGCTAGATTCCACGTGTGCTCGAGGGCCCCAGAAGAACTCATACTCCACTGGACTGCTGCGGGGCACTGGCTTATAAATCAGATACCCTCTGCGCACAAACTCTTCTGTAACGACCTTCTTCGGATCTCCAAAGATGCTGTGCTGCCTCCCAGGCTGCATCCCTAACTTCCCCAGCACTTTCCACACCAGGGCCTCCTTTGCGCTGTTGCCCATGATGAAGATGAGGGCTAATATGGACATTAGGAGACTTTTCTTGGTGCCCTGAAAATTGCTCCGGGTAACCGGCTTTTGCACTAGGGCAGTGCTCGAAGCTTCTGAAGGGGTACTGGAGGCCTTCTCCAGGGTGCTTGTGTCTTCCTCCGGGCCGCTCAGGTATTCTTCGGGTGTGCTCGGGGCTACAGAAGCCGCCATCGGGGTCTCTGAAGCCTCTGAGGCCTGGCTCTTGCGATTGTTGCGATTCTCTTCAGCTGCCTTTGCGTTCCGGCGGCGCCGACTCTTCCGTCCCCGAGGCATGGCTCCTGCAAAGCGATGAAAGCCTGCAGCACTTGGAGAAGGCTATTGGCAGCGTCGGAGAAAAGTGGCTATCTTACTCAGGGACGGCCGCTGAACCGCAAACGCCAGCGGAGCCTTTGTGGCAAGGAACCAGTCGCTTTCAGCCACAAAGCCCTTTCCCAGGCAAGCTGACTTGCGCAAGGAGTCGCCGCCCGCACTCCCTGTAGCGCCAAGCGCGCAAGAAACCAGAGCAGCATTGGCCCCGCCCCTCCTGCCACGCACACGCCAAACACCCAAGAGGAAGTGGGACTCTCCCGCACAGGAACTTCCGCTAGCCGAAAGGAAAAGGAGCGGGCTGCATTTTGAGTCCCACAATGGTAGTTAAGACAGCTAGGGGGCGGGGGGTTGCAGGGATTTGTCCTGCGCGCAAGAGAATGTCGGTCTTCTTTAGGCAGGTGCACACATTATCCTATTGGTTCATAGCTTTTGGCAAGCAGTGGGCCCTTCCAGTCTCACCAAAGGCGGGCTGAGAGGGGTGGGGTGGGGTGGGGGAGGGGTGCGGCGGGGCACAGGCTTGCAAGAGGTCAGCTGACCCCAGCCCTCCTTGGCTGCCTTGGCTTACACAGCATATTCACTCTCCCGCCTGGGTTTTCAGAAGGCGTTTATGTGTGGCTAATTAATTCGTGGGCCCATCAGGGACCCGAAGAATAGACTTAATGACCAAAGCGGTGGGTGAGGGGAGGCAGCAGTGCGCAGGAGACGCAGAGCCTGTACCCTGCTACGTGTTCGCCTGGTCAATTAAGCGGGGGCAGTGAGAAGATCAGGCTTAGATTTGCGCAGCCTCACGGAGGCCAGAGTACTTCCTGGCAGGCCACAGAGGAAGCAATTAGAATAAGAAGCAGCTGGATGAAAGTGAGCTGTTGCCATGGGGACTGAGAGACAGAAAGGCATTTGAAGGGAGACCACAGGCAGGCTTCAGACAATGGGTGGGAATGGGGAGCAGAGAGATGGTATGGTGCGGTTGGATCCTGGATTTCTAGGCCGGCCAGCCAGCTTACCTGCCTCGACTCGCTCCCCTCGGTGCACACTCTGAACTTTGTCCACTCCTTCTCTCTGCTCAGGTTCCTCTGCCTGAAATGCCTCCCCTCCATCCTCCACTCTCTAAGTACCACCTGCTTCTCCCAGGCAGCTTCCTCGCTCGCTCAAGTTCATTTCGGCCTGCCCCAAAGAGTAATGAGTCAGTTCCTACTCCCCCAAGGGAGGCCCCATAGCCAGGCATGCTGCTTTTCTTGTGTCATTTGAAGCGTGAACTTGCTCAGATCCTTCACCTCTCTGAGCCTGGCTTTCCCCCTTGAAAGTGGATGTAACTCAAGCACTGGCTTCAGAGTTGTGCGAATTCAACGAAAAGCCTTTACTGCCTAGTAAGCACAGATTTGCCTCTAAGTGCGTTGCAAGCAGCAGCAGCAGGTGAGAGTGGCATTTAAGAAATGCGCCTTGAGGGAATATGTGGTGGAAAGATTTTACATGTGTTCCGTTTTTGAAAAAATGGTTTGGTGTGAGTGTGTGTGTGTGTGTGTGTGTGTGTGTGTGTGTGCGCGCGCGCCCCGTGTGCTTGTGCCCTGTGTGCTGTATACACGAGGGGTTAGCAGAGGGCGTGGGACCCCCTGGGACTGAGTTAGAGGTGCTTGAGATCTGCTCGCTATGGGTGCTGGCAACCTAACTCGATTCCTCTGGAAGAGCAGCAAGTGTTCTCTTAACTGCTGAGCCATTGCTCCCGCCCCTCATATGTGCTCTCAGTTCTTGGAAGGTAAATGGATATTTTCTGCTTGTTTCACTGGAAGGGATGAAGCATGTGTTTGACAGTGTCTCAGCTGGGAATCCTACTGGGAAATTAACCCTGTGGGGCTCATAGACTTTGGCAGCTCCCAGCTTTTTGGTAGAGTTTGTGGACCAGGATATGGCCTTATCTAGCGAATGAACTCTGTGGTGGGTGATGCGTGTCACTGGCAACAGCATTGCCAGCACAACTTGACCCAGTGAGGCTCAGACACCTGTGCGCGGGTAGAAAGGAGATGCCTGCTGGAGAGAAACAGTCATTGAAATCAGAACTGGGAACAAGAGTTTGGGGCTGGTGTGTATCTGTTCCAAGCCTTTGATGAGTTTATTGAACATCCCAGTCCTCTGATTTGTTCTATACAGAAAAAGCTGATCTCTCTGGCTTGGTCTGTCCAGCTTGCTTCCTATCTCTGTGAAAGTTAATGCTAAATACTACTATATTTTCAGTCTTTCTTTTCATTCTTGAGATTATAATTGCAGCAATTCTCCCTTCCTTGTCCTCCCTCCAAACCGTCCCATAAACCCTCCCATACTGTCCTTCCAATTCAGGCTTCTTTTTTTTCCCCACTAATGGTTATTCCCTGAATATATGTATATACATATAGGTATATATTCCTAAATATAACGTGTTCAGTCTGTGCAATGCCATTTGGATGTATGGCTTGGGAGCTGATCATTTAGCACTGGACAAGCAGTTGGTGTGCTCTCCCCTTGGAAAGAGTATTTCTGCTCCCAGATGTCCTTAACCACTTGCAGTTCTTTGTGTAGGGTTGAGACCTCATGTACATTCTCTGTGTTCATTGGTTTCATCCTTGCTCATCGTTCACACTGTCATGTCGGAGAGACTTGATGGGTATGGCTTCTGACATTCCTAGGAGACAGACTCTTACAGCTAACTCTCTGATCCGATGGCTCTTTACAGTCTTTCTGCCACCTCTTCCACGGTGATCCCTGAGCCTTTAGAGAAGGTTTCCTGGACTTAAAGATTTGTCATATTTGTGATTATATACTGTAATATATAGTTATAATTAAAATATACAATAATTTGTTTCCGTTTTGATGCTATTTATGAGAATGTAATTACCAACGTTCACTTTTTTTTTTTTTACTGAAGTTTCTTTTTTTAAGGAAAATGTACTAGTACTTCCTACTTGGTAAATTAATTTGGGGTGTATTTGATGCTGTTCTCCCTTGTGCCACACCAATGGATTGAGGAGTAGGTGCCATTCCCTGTCATTGTCGTCTTCACCTAAATGAACCATTATTTCACTCCAAGGACAGTGCAACCCTCCATGACTCCATAGATAGAGCAGATAACTAATATACAGCCTAAGACCTCAACACCCATCTAGTTTTTCCAAAGAAGTTAGTGGGAACAAGGTTTAGGCTCTAGGCTATTTTTGCTAAGCCAGAAACAGAGAGGAGAGGGGCGTGGAGAGGCCTGGATCCTATAGTGTTTCCTAGCTATCAGAGAAAGACAATTACATATAAGCTTAGAAGTCGTGACATCCAAAGAGAAATCTCTTGAGCTCAGTTCCAGATTCTACATATGAGATTAAAATCCTTGATATGTTGTTGAACCACTGCTATCTATGAAATCCTGGGGACTATGCTTTTCAGGCAATTCTTTTCAGAAGGGACTAAATTAGTTATTATAGAGTAGTCCAGAATCAAATACTACTGACAACAGCAGCTCTGGGTCAGAAATTTTATTTATGTAAAGAGTCATAGTTATATAATAGCTTTTATGTGTTAGGCATTGATAGAAACTCATTAGAGTTTGGAGAGTTAGTTCACAGTCTGTTAGTGAAAAACAAAGACTTAAATGCTTAATGATTTTTTTTTTAAGCTTAGTGTAGAAGATGTTGGCTCTGATTAGCAGGACTATGGATGAGGTCTCTAGGCATGAATTAGGAGATCAGATTAATTTAGTGTAATCAGGAAGGGTATATCTGAATAAGTAAGTCAATATTGGGCTGAAACCTTAATGCTGACTAGAAAGGTTACATGCAAACAGATGTCTGAGAAGCTGAAAGCCAAAATGAACAGACTCATAGCAGTTTCTGCGATTGGGAATTATTCTCTCTGTGGGCCAAATTTTAGTTCCTTTAACAGTGTGACATGAAGATATTGAGGAATTTTAGTTTATAATATTATCATGCATACTGTATAGTCACACCATGACTTATTATACTATTTCCCCACTGCTTAAACATATTTGCTCATTTTTAAAAGCAGTATTCCATATACATTTGTATACTTGTCTGTATATTTGTATTTCTCGTCACAGAGTTAGTGGTTTGAATGTTTTTTTTTTGCATATAAATCATGATGTAAATATCCAGGCTTATTTCCACGAATAGTTGTGTCCTTTCTTAGTAAGCATCACCAGCAGTGAATGGAGTGTATCATTTTCACCACATCTGTGTCTTCCCAAAGCACTGTTAGATGTATAATTCATTAGCAGTCTGATGGGTAAACTAACACATCTTATTGTAATTGTTATATGTGATTAGCATAAAATAAAGTACACATACTAAAAATTGTACAATTTGATACATTTTAATGTATGTGTGTAACTGTTGGTAGATTTAATATAATTGTTGTATTGTTTTAGAATATTTTATTACATTTATTTGGGGGTGGGTGCACACATGCAGCATATTAGTGGAGGCCAAAGAACAACCCTTAAGAGTGGTTTCTTTTCCCTTCACTATGTAGGGCATGGGGATTGATTTCTGGCTATCAGGCTTGGAGGCAAGTATCTGCACTTAACCTGCTGAGCCATCTCACAAGCCCAATCGTTATATTATTTATCATCAAATTCCTTCATGCCCCTTTATAATTGTCTCCCCCTTTTTCCATCTTTCCTCCATCCTAGGCACATTTATAAACTTTCTATCACCATATATTATATTTCATTCCTTGCCATTTATGTAAGTAAATTCAAAGTTCTTTTCTAGATTTTATTTATTTTTTTATCAAATGGTCTTGAATTACCATACAAACTAATGGGGTCAATAGTTTCATTGGCAAAATATATGCCATTATATTTTGTTCTTCTTTGTGTCTTCTGAATCTTTTATTTTATTTTTTAATTTTTGAGATTATAGTATAATTACAACACTTCCTCCCTCTAAACCCTTCCATGTACCCCTTCCCTCTTCCATTACCCACTCCTCCCCTCCCTCTTGCTCTCCCTTTCTAAAATACTTCTTCCTCCTTTCATGTCATATATTATCCTCTCTTGGTCCATACTCATCCCTCCCTTTAGGCATCTTCCATCTCATAATCCCTTTTCTATTTTCATTAACATATATGTGTTCATATATATTCATATTTAGGTTTTGATATATGACAGAAAACAAAAAATATTTTGTCTGATTTTGTTTAACTTAGTTCATTGGAACTGGAACTCTAGTTCCAATCATTTCCTTAAAAATATTTATTTTTCTTTATGGATGAGTAAAATTCCTTTGTGTGTGTGTAGCAAATTTCCTTTATCTGCTCCTTGCCTGGTACATATCTAGGCTGGTTCCAAATCTTGGCTATTGTGAGCAGAGCACCAATATAAGTGGGCATGCAAGCATCTCTGTGCCCTTAAGGTCAGTACCCAGGAGTGGTACAACTGACTGATATGTAGTTCTATTTTGATTTTCTTTTGAGAAAACGGGCATGCAAGCATCTCTGTGCCCTTAAGGTCAGTACCCAGGAGTGGTACAACTGACTGATATGTAGTATTTTGATTTTCTTTTGAGAAAACGGCATATTGATTTGTAAACTATCCACACTACTTCATGCTCCTACCACGGTTTCTTCAATTTTTACCATATCCTCATTATATGTATTTCTTCCTTTGGTCAATAAATAATGATTTATAAAAACAAAGACAAAAACAAAACAAGATATATTCTTGTTGCATAGTCCTGGTTTTGAAAAGGTAATTTCTATTGCCCAGTCTCCAAACTGCTGAGATTAAAAGCATGAACTACCATACCCAGGTTGGTAATTGCAGGGCAGGGAGTATTGGGGAATAAAAGGAATGGGAGAAAACCCGCATCTTGCCAGAGTTCTGGTGCTCTGGGCGAGCAGACGCAGAAGGACTGCCGCATGCTTTCCATGTGGCCCCGGGTGGGTGTCTGATTGTGTGAAGTCACAGACCCCAGCTCAGCGGGTGGTGGACAAGGAGCAGTCCTAGGTAGCAGGTTCTCAGCCTTGGGCATCCCAGACACTGTTGGACACCTCGGAAGAGCTGAAAACAGAATGGGGACCCCGGGGGTAGCTCTGTCAGCCCTGGGGCCGAAGAGAGGAGAGGAAGGTGGATAGGGGGCCGCTGGATGGTCCCCACGCGGGGCGAGAGTCCCTGGTCCAGTCTGTGGCTGGAGCACAGGATGGCCTTCTGGCTAGAGGTTAGACCAGGCTTGTTAGAGGAAAGCCTATCCCATTGCTCAAGCACGGCGGGCCTTGATGAGCAGAGACAGTCTATGGTTTTAGAGCTTTATTGTAGAATGGCAGGGAGAAAGAGAGAAGATAGAAAGAGGGAGAGAGGCCAGCCATGGCCACGTGGAGAGGGGTGGGGAGGGAGAGAGAAGGAGGACTAGAAAGTAAGAAAGGTGAGAGCTTAAAGGGAGTGAGGAGGGGCCAAGCAGCCCCTCTTATAGTGGGCTGGGCTATCAGGTAACTGTGAGGAGGAGCATACCTGGCTATAGTCAGGTTAACTGTGGGGGTGGAGTCTAGCCAGAATGCCAAAAGATTGGGACATTGTGTGACTGATAGTCACACACCTCTCATGTGGGGGCGGGGGGTGGGGTGGTAATTTAGACAGAAGCCAGGGGTCCAGGAGACATGATTGAACAATTTCCATCCCATGTAGATGGAAATCACCACCCATTGGTTCCCCCCGGGGTTCAAGACCTATGCTCAACTGGAGACCCCACAGATAATCAGTCTTTTTCTCCCTTGTTTCAATGATTTCATTCAACATTATTTTCTTTTGTTTTCCCTGAATGACACATCAGTATACAGATACAGTACTCATTGTTTAATTGGTCACCCATGGATGAACATTTTAACAATTTGTAGTTTGGGTCTATAACAAAAACCAGATGGCAAGGACATGCTTTTACTTTTAAATAAACAGAAAATATGGAGCTGGAGAGGTGGCTCAGAGGTTAAAGCACTGATTGCTCTTCCAGAGGGCCTGAGTTCAATTTCCAGTAACCATATAGTGGTTCTTTACCATACATAATGAGGCCAGGCATGCACGCAGGCAGAACACTATATACATAATAAATAAATCTAAAAAATATATCTTAAAAATCAGGAAATCTTTTTCTTTTTAAGTTATTAATTTTATTAGTACATTTTGTTCTTTG